>NC_140580.1:767781300-768391300 GCF_964204655.1 Triturus cristatus
TTTCTAGTTTGTTGTCTATCTTAAGTCTTTCTACATTGCCTAATGCTTCCATTCCCTTTTTTGTTGTTGTCACAGTTATGAGGTGGACGGCCCTTTGTGAGTTCTCACACTCTGATAGGTAAGTTCTTTTCACAGTGATCAAGCAACTACAGGCTATGGGATGCACTTGCGATGTGACATGAGGTCTGCTCAATAACAATGATTGGTGGACCCTGTAGAACAAATGGCCAATTCCCCTGCTATGTGCCACAAGACACAAATAATTTACAAGCATGGTGGCAGAAGGACATTTCTCCATGCTTCATTCATTATAATACAGATGCTTTGCCCCTAAGGAAGGAGCATTGCCAATTAGGCAAATCCCTTCACCACTCGCAACTTCATTCAGCCTCATCATCCACTTCTGCAATAACTTTGAGCAGGTCTCCCCTATCAGGCCTTGAGGAAGTGTATGATGAACAAATACAGACAAGATATCTCTCCAGCCAAAATGAGTGCCCGATAAGTGTCATTAATAAGAGGGCTTTTCTGATTTTATTATGTTACATATATATTTTGGTGTTGCTATGTTAATTGATATCCTTGATTAGGTATGTAGTGTTAAAAGACCTTCAATTTTTGGAGCTTCTATATTTTTATTTAGGGCCTCATTACAATGTCGGTTGGAAAGCCTCCGACCGCCATGGTAGCTTCAAAGTAAGACTGTTGTATTATGATGACGACGGTCGAAGTTTAAACCGGCCGAAGAATCCAACACGGTTCCGGTCGGTCAGAAAGGCCTCATAATTGCTTATGGACGGCATTTCCGCCGTTGGGATTACGATGTCGGTTTCAACAGCCATTCCATGTCAGCCTTTTTGACATGGAAAGGCTGTTGAAAAGCGACATTGGGGGCCCCTAGCAGGGCACCCGTCCCTCTGCAGCCATTGCATTTGGGCGGGGGAGCCAACTTCCCTGCACCGTGCCTGCCACACCGTGCACGGATGTTTACAAACTTCCATTTTTCCATTAGAGCATGTACTGCAGGCGGTTTCTGCCCTCTGCACAAGCTCCCATTGAAAAATGTATGTTTCCGACCGCACCATGTGCATGCGGTTGCATCCAAATAAGGCAGTCGGTTCCGCCGACCTGAGGTCAGTCGGTTCCCGATCTGCAACAGTGTCAGTCGGAGGCAACTCCGACCGACATTGTAATAAGGCCCGATATTGTTATGAATTTACATCCTTTAGATACCTTTGTAATGGAACAAAGCAGTTTCTCATTTATATATATATATATATATACACATATATATATGTATATATATATTTAATCTTTTGCATCTGTCTAATTATGTCCTTAAGCACAATCATGATTATACATCAATGGCAAATAAATCTCTAATTAGATATTGAAAAAAAATAAAAAATGTCATCAATAGGTTTTAAAATGTCATTAAAAAAATATTGTATATAATAATTTTTAAACTATTAGTTGATAACTGTTTTTATATGATATTATTACAAAGATGATTTATCTTTACCACATACTCTGCACAGGTTTGTATGTATTGGTGCTAATTCCTCATTTGTAAAAAGGTTCCTCACAACTTGTAATAGCATTATTCCTTTTTCGTATTCAATTTTACCCCACAGTTCACCAACAGAAAACTTGAAATCGGATGGAGTGAAATTAAAGCTTAAAGCTAAGTATTAATTTTACTCTGCCTGACTTCTAATCAGGGCCTCAATATAATCTTATGGTCCCATGTTATTGACACATATCTGAGTGCATTGTTGAATAGCAATAGGATATATTTAAAAAAATGTACATTTCATGTTGAATGTTTTTTGGAAGTAGTTATGCACCTTGTGAAATTAACTTGTGTTTCACATCTTTCAAGCCACGCTGATGACATAGCATATTGAATTGTACACGACGCAGGAAACTACTCCATTAGTTATTTCGGAAGTGACATAATATACTGTATGAAAACAGCAATCCCATCATTGACAGCATTACTGTTGAGAAATTTTTAACAGAAAAAGCATATTTAGTATTATTAAGCATTTACATGCTGTAAAATGTATTGTATTTACAAAGCTACAAGTGGTTCAGTTAGGTAAGCACCACGGGGTGCTTTCTTAGAACCAAACCATTCCTCCAAAATCAATTGTAATTATACAAGACAATCCTAAATGTACCACACCTACAGCAAATTAGCAAAAATATATTTATTTATTTTTTTGTTTTGATTTGCTGTTTCTTAGAAAAACTTTTTCCATAAAACAAATTTGCACAGTGAATAAATATGGGATGTCAGACAAAGAAAAAAACATTGACAATACAAAGAAAATTCAATGGGTGGCTGTGGTGAAAGAAAGTGAAACGAGTGATGTTTCAGATTCAAACAAAAACAATACAATTACATAAATTCTCTGTCCTTCCCCGGTCTTTCACTCTAGCAAGCAATGTCTTTTAAATTTCTAGCTATAGTGAGCCTGGACATGAGACGTGAAGTAGAATTTCTTTCTACTTCTATAAAATACCGGGCATCACTTCCATATATGTGTTGGCTTGATGGAGACGTGGAGCGGCATTTTGATAGAATATCTGGCACTCTCAATCAACAGATTTTATGCTGAGGAAGAAAAGACAGATCAACAGGTTTCAGGGGTATGTGTGACAGCCCACATGACTGGATGAGTGGTAAGAAATGCACGCTGCCTCATTTTCACAGACTTAAGGCCTGATTGTTATCTTGTAGCACCTGGTCCCACCGCTGCATTTTCGACGGTTTCACCGCCGCCTACTAAGTGGTCCGCCCGCTCTATTTAGACATTTCGGTTGGACAGACGAAAGACCATTGGCGTGCCGCTGATTTCGCCAGGTATTTTCACACGGGTCAATGGCACAATTAGCAAAAGCGGCTGTCGGAAGGAGGACCACCAGTTTGTCTGCCAGGCTAATCACAATGGGCCCGATTCACAGAACTAACTTAAGATAAAATCCTAAACTTACTACCATTTTGGTATTCACAGAAGGCACTTACTCATTTTGGTATTCACAGACGGCACTTACTCATTGATGAGTAAGTGTCTTCTGTGAATACCAAAATGAGTAAGTGCACTTACTCATTTTGGCATTCACAGAAGACACTTACTCATTAATGAGTAAGTGCCTTCTGTGAATACCAAAATGGGTAAGTGCCTTCTGTGAATACCAAAATGAGTAAATGGTAGAAAGTTTAGGATTTTGTCTTGTTAATTTTGTGAATAGGGCCCAATGTGCCTTCCCACAAACGTGACTGTGGCAGTAAAACCTCGACACCTGAGCTGGTGATTTGGAAGGAATGTAAGGTAGAAACTTACCTTTTCTCACTTTCACATTTCCTTTTCCATCATGGACCCGATCTTTCAAGTCATGCCGCTACTACTTGATGACGAACAAAATCAACACTGTCGTGCACACGATTGACGGTAAGCTCCACTTTTACCTGTTACCTTTTGACTTGTCTGTCAACATTTGCACTGGACTTCTGCATTTTTAAATCTCTCTTACAAGTAAAAGAATACCAATGTGCAATGCATATGTCTGTAATGTTGATGATTAAGAAATTGAGCGCCAGATGCATGATCCTTAAATTTTGCGACTCGCAAATTGTGTCGCTTTGCATTCGGACACTGTTAATGATTCCTAATGGGGTCGCAAATTGCCTGCCTCATAAATATTCATGAGGCAGATGCTATTTGCGAGCTCATTTGGAATGGCCAGCACTCACAGGGATGGTGGCCTGCTGGGGTCATCAAACCACCATGTCTGTGACTGCTTTTTTAATAAAGCAGTTTTTTTAAAGCAGCCCGTTTTCCTTAATGGAAAATGGATGCATTTAAAAAAGAAAAATGAAACATTTCGGTTCCATTTTTTAAGAGCAGGCAGTGGTCCCTAGACCACTGCCTGCTCTTAAAAAAAAATTCCCACACACTCACTAAGGGAAAGGTGTGATCCCCTTCCCGTTTGCGAGTGGCTTGCAACCTACTTGATGTAGGTTGTAAACTGCGAGTCGCAAAACAATCATACATTGGAGTGTGAGTCACTATTAGGAAGGGACACCCTTGGCATGCCCCTTCCTAATAGCGAGTCGCAAACCCTATTTTGAGAGTCTCTAATAGCTAATCAACTCGCAAAATAGAGTTTATACATGGGGCAGACCAATGTTGCTGTCGCAAACAGGCCGATTTCTCGTTTGCGACCACAAAAAATGGTTATACATCTGGCCCTTAAAGGAAAACACCTGTATGATCACATTGTGTGAACACATTTGGTGCAGGATGCCTTAAAAAACAGGACACTTGCACAAACAAGGATATCAAATCCAAAATTCACCATACAGGTGTGTTTAAATAATTTTAAAAAATTGTCATAATAAACACATATGCAGCACACATCTTTGGGATAAGTGTAATGTAATATGATGTACAAATTGCACTAGACAAGGTGTAACTCATACCTCAGAAATGAACATTAAACTCAATGTCAGTCTCAAATTTGAAGTATTCTATATATACATCCATGCAACATTTCCCCTTGTTTAGTGCAAGAACAGTAATCAAGGTGAAACAAACACACCTGTAGTAACACATAAAAAAAATGTAACATCAATTAGTTGGTGCAAGTGGCCATTACTATGATGAATGCCTGCACCTAAATTCAAATGACCATTACATACTATGTTAACCCGTGTATGCACTCAACAAAGTAGACATTAAAACATCTGTTGTATTACCTGCCATCATGGTAAAGAAAAATAATGTACTTCACATTTTACTCAGAAACATTGCTAGGAATCAAACAATTGTTATAAAAAATTAATGCCAGGAATAATTTGGTGAGATCAAAAGTATGGATTTAGTAGACAAAATGAGATAAGTCTCTCAAAATAATATTAAAGCCAAATGGCAGCCTGTAAGGTTCCAACCTGTGCGCTGTTGTGCAGTGTCACGAAACCTGCCACCTAATTCACTGCCAAGGGGAACCTCCTCAAGAAGGTGCAGCTGGTAGGCAGAGCAGGCACCTCAAAGATCTTACTTAGGAGGGTGGGAGCAGGAGGGGTGCTCTTGGGTTTTGGAGGGGCGGTTTGGATTTGGGAGTCGTGCTCTTTGGTTTGGTGGGTTGCGTTTCGGATGGGTTGTTTTAGTTTTCGTAGGGGTCGTTTCTGTATTGAGAGGGTGGGATGGGATGTGAAAGGGGTGGGTTGGGATGTGGAAGGGGTGGGTTGGGGTGTGGAAGGGATATATTTGCATTTGCTAGGGGTGTGTTAGGGTTTGGAAGGGGTTAGGGCAAGGGAAAAAAGGACCTCTTCTATGGGAAAATGGGTAGGATGTTCGACAGGGAGTTGGGTTTGGGAGGTAGAGGGAGAGGCAGTGTCTAATGTGCAGCTATCTGTTGAAGGTCCAGGAGGTGCCTGTGAGTCTGGTATAGGTCATGCATGTTTCGATGTGTATTGCATCATAGGTGTCTGTTGTTTGGGTGAAAATGGGTGTTTGAGTTTTGTGGCTCTTGATTCAAATGTGTGTGTGTTGATGGATGGGGTGGTGAATGTGGTTGTGGTGCATGTGGATGTTGTGGTGCATGTGTATTGTGGTGGCTGTGGTATCTTTAGATGTGCTGGTTGAGGGTGTGGTGCATGTGGGCGTGGTGGTGGCTGTGGTGTCTGTGGATGTGCTGTTGGTGGGGTGGTGCATGTTTGTGTGGTGGTGGCTGCGGTGGCTGTGGATGTACTGGTGATCGGGGTGGTGTATGTGTGTGTGGTGGTTGCTGTGGTGTCTCTGGGTGTGCTGGTGGTGGTGTTTGTGGGTGTTGTGGCTGTATGTGTGGTAGTATGCCCGTGATGTGTGATATCTCTGTGTTTATGTGTGTGTGTGTGTGTACGGCTTGTGTGTGTTGGAGTGGGTGTGTGCCAAGGTGTGAGTGTGCTTTGGACAGGACTGGGAATAGGGAATTGGGATGGGGAAAGGGCGGGAGGTGTGGCACAAGGTTGGGATAGTTGGAGGCAGCCGTCAGTGAGGAGGCAGGACCTTGAAAAGACAGCTGCAAGCCAGAAATACCACTATGAATGCCTTCGAGGTAAGCTAATATTTGTTGCATGTGGCAGCTAAACCCCTGCATGGCATTCAGGAGTGAAGTCTGGCCAATAGCGATGCTGCAGAGGAGGTCAATAGCCTCCTCACTCAGTGCAGCCCAGGGGCCTCCTCACTCAATACAGCCAGGGGGACAGGGGCAAGGGGTGGGGTGCCTGGGCAAAAGAGACCCCAGCGATTTTAGGGGGGGGATTGGCCACCAGGGGTGGAGCAGGAGGGAGGGTGGAAATGGACATCTGGGTGGCAGACAAGGATGCAGGTGGAACTGGAGCAGTAGGGTCTGCCACCACTAGGGACTGGTCGCTTGGGGAGGCTTCCGAAGATGTTGAGGTGGAGCCCCCCATGCCAGCCCCCTCACTTTCCATGGCACTGTGTCCCTTCTGTGTCGGTGGTCTCACCAGGTGAGACACAGTGGGCAGCTGCTACCCCACCTATGTGGCTATCGTCTCCTGTGCTAGACATTTTTTAGGAAGGGCACGTTCAGAGAAATAGAGACCTCAGGTCTTTGTTGAGCACAGATTTGGCAGATTGACTTTTGAGTTCCTTTTCATTGTTTATCTCTGATTGTGTTTTAGAAAATACATCCTCAAAAAGATGACTTTGTAATGTGTCTATTTCATTATGTTTCATTATTCATCTTTTTGCTTTAATCTGTGTTAGGCATCTTCACCATGTCATCTTCATTTGGACATTTCAAAGTTGTGACAGTTGCAGTTAAATTATGCTGTTTCACATTACAAAGTGACCATGGGGTGTTCCTGTGGAAGACACACACATGCTTGGTGTGCACATATCTGGTACTGAGACAACTTGCACAGTAATTGAATGAAAGTTTTTAAGATTGCATTTGACTTGTTTTCTGTTAAATGGTGGCACCAAGCTAATATGTGATGCTTGATTTGCTCTAACTGAGTGGTAGTCGACCAAAAACATGGTCATTCCCATTCACATTGGCCAAATGAAAATTTTTTGCTAAGTGTATGATTATGTTGCTGTGTCTCATCATTGTAGAAAGAAACTCTTGTAGCAGACCACCTAATGTTGTTTGTGACATTCCCCCAGATACTGTAACAGTGCATTGGACTGATCATGTGGTTACAATATTGAGTACTGCCAGGATTTAAAACTATTTGTGCTATTTGATGTGCAATTCCTATTGTGAGGCAGAAGATCTGTCTCCAATTGATGACACAATTCAATGTTTGCGCCAACAATGTTTGAAGTCCAATGTTCAAAATACAACTGGCCTCAGAAAGGTAAATGTGACCAGAAAATAGTCCACAGAGTTAAATGGTGGCACCAAGCTAATATGTGATGCTTGATTTGCTCTAACTGAGTGGTAGTCGACCAAAAACATGGTCATTCCCATTCACATTGGCCAAATGAAAATTTTTTGCTAAGTGTATGATTATGTTGCTGTGTCTCATCATTGTAGAAAGAAACTCTTGTAGCAGACCACCTAATGTTGGTTGTGACATTCCCCCAGATACTGTAACAGTGCATTGGACTGATCATGTGGTTACAATATTGAGTACTGCCAGGATTTAAAACTATTTGTGCTATTTGATGTGCAATTCCTATTGTGAGGCAGAAGATCTGTCTCCAATTGATGACACAATTCAATGTTTGCGCCAACAATGTTTGAAGTCCAATGTTCAAAATACAACTGGCCTCAGAAAGGTAAATGTGACCAGAAAATAGTCCACAGAGTGAATGGTAGTCAAACGCTGAAGGAATTTAGGCTTGGTATCTCTTGGTGGTGGTGGGTCTTGCCATCCTCTCCTGGTGGTCCGGATGAATGTGTGCTCCTACGGGGGGCTGGTGGATCCACTGTTGCAGGGGCAGAGGTGGGTGCTGGTGTTGCCTCTCGTGACAGGGCCTCCCTTTCTGTGGCTGAGGAAGATGGGCCAAATGTAGTTTGGCCACAGAAGCGGGAAGATGGTGCAGGAAAAGCCTTGCCCATATGGATATAAATGTCCTGCAGCACCCCAGTCAGGGAGCTCAAATTGGATTCAGATTCTCCATCTGAACATTGTGCTCCTTCTGCAACTACTTCATGTCCTGGAACTCTGTAAGGACCTGGCCCATCATGTCTTGGGACTGATGGAGGGCTCCCAAGACTTGGTTGATGGTGGCCTTAGTGACAGAGACCCCAGTGGCCTCTCTATCCTGGCCCACAGGATCTTATCCATGACCCCTACCCCTACTAACCTGTGGCCTTGAGCCAATGTGTCCCTTCCCACTGGGTCCTCGCTGAACTGCAGGTGGTGGAGGTGGTGTTATCTCACCTCCAGCCAAGATTGGGGGGCTCAAGATGGATGTTATGTTGCTTTGGACACAGAAAGTGGAGGTATTCATCTGCTGAGGTATTCTAACAGCTGGAGTGGCAGGTGTAGGTGTGGGCTGAGGGAAACTTGCTGGAGCAGTCTGCCCAGGCATATCAGATGGGCCAGGCGTTCCTCTTCATCCTGACTTTACGGAGTGGAGTCTGCCCTCGAGGCTTGATCCTGGGCTGGAGTGGAGGTATCATGAAGCACAGATAATATAACATAACATGTGTATTTGTAAAGCGCACATATCACCCAAGGGTCTCACGTCGCTGAATAACAGATGTATATTGTAACCCAACTCAATGGAACTCAATCAATCAATCAAATATACTTTATTCTATTTTTGACATTAAAAATCATAAAAGTAGCATGTTAAAGAACTTTCAGAATTAAAAATACACACAATTCCATCTATACAAGAGTCTCAATCCTAACAGTTCCCATCAGTTAATTCTAATAATCGTCTGAAGAAAATACTAAAATTGTATACAGAAACCAGCTTCATACTAAGATTAACCAGTTATGCTTTTCCTTTTTCTCAATATGCTTTTCAAATATCCAGCCATTACGCCCACACAATAAGCATTTTCCAACAGTTGCAAATATAAAAAGGCAGGGCGGCATTACCTCCACCCCCCTCTCTTCAACACTGGCAAAATCCATCTTGATCTTTCGAGTAAATACAATTTGCAGAATAAAATCACATGTATTGTTGATTGGGTAGACATCTTATCGCATGGACATTGACATAAATCTCTAGACCAAACCTTTACTGTGGGAAAGCTAACTAACCGATGGAAATTATCAAACCTAATTCTGGTAAGGACATATCTGTCATGCCCTCCTATGCACCAAACCAAATATGGTTGTATACTGGGGGTTCCCAGGGTTAGCTGATGCTGAATCACAATACATTTCTTCATTTCCATTGCGTCTCTTAAAGAATCCAAGTGCGACAGACATAGCAATTTAAAGTCCTTCCTGGAAATAGAACTCATAGTTTCGTGGTGAGCATAGAAATCAAATCTGTCCAAATCTATTAAAAATCTTCTAATATAGTTCAGCCAGGTAATCTTATTTGCATGGTATAGACTCATAGCATCTCTAATGATTTCTCTATTCAACCCTGTAGTAGTAGATGTCCAGACTCTATGCCATAATAATAAAGGTTGCATTTTAATCATGTCGGAAATGTAGGGGATCCCCAATTAGTTGTGCCAATTAAAAACTGAAGACCTCTGCGGAACTGCTAAAATAAACCTTAAAAATAAATTTTCCACAATTTGTAACTACACACACTACTACATTTAAATTCAGATGGATGGCCAGAATATTGTTGATTTTATCATTTCAATTTTTGTAACCCCTACCAAATTCGAAATATATACACAAATCCCACCTTTATGTCTTCCATGTCCTGACTGTACTGCTGGCGTGTGAAAGGTCTTATAGCCCTCTATGTTTACTTTATCCAATAGCCATGTCTCCTGGAAGCATAGAATATCAAAACTATATATAAAATCAGTCCAAATAGAGTTATTTACTTTTGATTGTAAACCAGCAATATTCCAAAAAAGAAGCCTAATTCCCACTGAGGCAGATACATTTAGAGTGTCAGCAACATGATCATTCTGAACATGTCCAATCGTCTCAACTCCTTCTATGGCATTATGTATACATACATCGCTAATTTCTACAATCAATGGTTCTATCATTCATCCCTAGTATCCATTATCTTTCTTTTAACTGAATTATGTTCCCCAGCATTAATCATTAACATATTCTCCCGGGGATTTTGATGTACACCATTATCTGCACAGATATGATTGTCACTAATATCAAGGAGTCAATCATTCTCGTCTAAGGACTAAAGGGGCCTAAATCTATTTGTCACCTCTACATTGTAAATCGACTTGTTAATGGGCTGTATGAGGTAATGCATACCCATATGCCAATTGGAAGGACTTGGCTGATACAAATAGCTCAGGGGCAAAACCTTTATGCCTGCTTCCATGTTGTTGTTATTATCGCCTGTTCAGCTGAAAATTTCACGAACCAAAGATGGAGTCCCTAATGAGAGGACAACACAGTCCACTCGAAAGGATTTTCTAGTCGTTCCCACCCACGGGACACGTCTTACCATCCTGAAGGCTGAAAACGTCTCCGTTGTTAGCCCTGTTCTAATCCCCAGGCAATGGATTGCCCGATTTCTAAAAGTGTGCCACATTTCCTTTCCCCCCTCAGAAGATGGGGGAACATTTACCAGCACAACTGTGTATGGTATGGCAGCAGGAGGTAGGTTTAAAATATGATGTTTTGGTGGATGTTCATATGTTTTAATATTAGAAGATCCTATATTAGGGCACGCTTCCCTTAATTGCATACCACCCTGTTGTATTTCAGCCCTACCATTTCCTTTCTCTATAGATTCTGGCCCATTAGCTAAACGTCTGGTAGAAGGGGTTTCATTAGGCTTCTTAGAGCCTATGGCTGTATTTATCTTATCGCCCCTATTCATCTGATTACCGGAAGACATGGAGTTAACTAAAGCAATCTGGCTATGAGATTTCGATACTTCACCAGCACTACCATCTACTTTTTGGTTAATTTTACCTTCCATTGTGAGACACCTATTTTGATTCTCAGCTATTGTTTCTAGGCCCAATTCTATCTTGACTAATCTTGTTTCCATGGCCCCGATAGATTGTTTAATATATTTAGTTAAGTCGGTTAATTTACTTACTATTCTATTCATTTTAGTAGTAGGGGGGCCATTGACCTTACTTTTGCTTCTTCTTGCCGCTCTTTTATCTTTATGGTTTGACAGAGTGTCTTTTCCCTGTTTGTTGCTAGCTATAGGTTTCAAAGTATCAGGCTCAGAAGGAGCCTGATGTATTAAAGGCGGCAAGTTTCCAGAGGTATCCTTAGACTTAGGTTTACAGTATCTTTTGGATGGGGGGAGCGGCTCTGTATCTTGGTCGCTAGTAGAAACCTCATCGCTGATAACTTGGATACAACCATTTAGGCACTCCACATCTGTATTAACTGAAGATCCCGGTTCCCCTATCTCCGTTTGGTATAAAACAGTGGCCTTATTAGTTATTAAGGAACCCCTTAGGTCCTTGTTCAGGGATTCCTCTACCGTGGATATTTGCTTATCCAGGGCTTCAACCGCTCCTGTAAGATAGTTCAGGAGGGGCATATTTGTGTGTTTTGATTTGCTACCTCGTTGCCCAGAATTAGTGCTTTGCAGTTTTCCCTTACCCATTTTAAATATATCCTACAATTACAATGAAGGAGAAAAACACACCCTTTACTACACAGTGCCCCAAACGTGCCTATATCTATCAAACTATTATATAATATAAACCCCCCCTGCCTTTTAACAACCCCACTGAAGGGCCAATTCTATTTCAGTAACAGATATAACCCCTCAGCCTTAACTAACAGAGAGACAAACAGGGTCAATAGTGCTAGCGAGTAAAACAGTATTAATACCAATGGCTTTGTCAGCTCAATACAGAAAAAAGAGAAAAACCAAGAGACCTGGCCCAGCCCAGCCTCCTCCAGTCTCAGACGGGCCTGCCCTTGGCCCGGGCTTCACCCGCGCGCGTCCCTGGCGCGAGTTCTATGACGTGTGCGGCCAGGGACAACGGTGCAAGAGACAATGTTCTCCCGATGTTAAAAACAGATTGCCATTGCCCACAAAGATGAAAGTGCGATGTGCTTGCCCTGAGTTCAGTAGCAGTTCTCAGCTGATCTCGCGTCCGCGGTCGATCAGCCCCACTTTATGCACCTCCTGGCGCGAGTTCTACGACGCATGCGGCTCCTGCCGCAACGCGCTGTGGTCGTTGTAGTCCGTGGTGCTTGGGGATGGGATAAAAGTGGTGCGTGCAGGGGTCAGGGACAACAGTGCAAGAGACAATGTTCTCCCGATGTTAAAAACAGATTGTCAGTGCCCACAAAATTTAAAGTGCAACGTGCTTGCCCTGAGTTCAGTAGCAGTTCTCAGCAGATCCCGCGTCCGCGAGCGATCATCCCCACCTTATGCGCCTCCTGGCGCGAGTTCAAAGATGCGTGCGGCTCCTGCCGCAACACGCTGTGGTCGTTGTAGTCCGTGGTGCTTGGGGGCGGGATAAAAGTGCTGCGTGCAGGGGCCAAGGACAACGGTGCAAGAGACAATGTTCTCCCGATGTTAAAAACAGATTGTCATTGCCCACAAAGATTAAAGTGCAACTTGCTTGCCCTGAGTTCAGTAGCAGTTCTCAGCTGATCTCGCGTCCGTAGTCGATCAGCCCAACCTTATGCGCCTCCTGGCGCGAGTTCTATGACGGATGCGGCTCCTGCCGCAACGCGCTGTGGTCGTTGTAGTCCGTGGTGCTTGGGGTTGGGATAAAAGTGCTGTGTGCAGGGACCAGTGACAGCGGTGCAAGAGACAATGTTCTCCTGATGTTAAAAACAGATTGTCAGTGCCCACAAAGATTAAAGTGCGACGTGCTTGCCCTAAGTTCAGTAGCAGTTCTCAGCGGATCCCGCGTCTGATCAGCCCCACCTTATGCGCCTCCTGGCGCAAGTTCTACGACGCGTGTGGCTCCTGCCGCAACGCGCTGTGGTCGTTGTAGTCCGTCGTGCTTGGGGGCGGGATAAAAGTGCTGCATGCAGGGGCCAGGAACAACGGTGCAAGAGACAATGTTTTCCCGATGTTAAAAACAGATTGTCAGTGCCCACAAAATTTAAAGTGCAACGTGCTTGCCCTGAGTTCAGTAGCAGTTCTCAGCGGATCCCGCGTCCGCGGGCGATCAGCCCCACCTTATGCGACTTCTGGCGCAAGTTCTGCAATGCGTGTGGCTCTTGCTGCAATGCGCTGTGGTTGTTGTAGTCCGTGGTGCTTGGGGGCAGGATAAAAGTGCTGCGTGCAGGGGCCAGGGACAATTGTGCAAGAGATAATGTTCTCCCGATGTTTAAAGAGCGACGTGCTTGCCCTGAGTTCAGTAGCAGTTCTCAGCACATCCCCAATGGAACTCATTTTATCGACCTCAGATGTATGAAAGGCTGAGTGGTCCCCCCGTATTAGAACCTGTGACCATGAGGTCAAACACAGGCCACTCCAGTGGATGCATTAGTCCACTGCGCCACCAGACCTGGCCGCCAGATGTTTGGCCACATGCTCTGGCTGTTGGACTTTTAATGAATGTAACACAAATAGTGTTGATTACACATCCAATGAGTTTTAAGCAATTGTAATGTAGCAACCTAAAAGGGAAAAGGAATGGAATATCATGATTAGACCTTTCTTTGTAAATGTAATTAATTACACAGTTTATGTTTTATACAAAACTACTTCAAATAAACAGGTAAGGAGATGTCCTGAAATGAATAAAGATAAAGTGTACATGAAATGAACAAACCATTCAACACAACACAGTAGAGAGGAGAAATTTAAAATGTACCATTCCAATGCCAAGTAGGATAAAAACAGACATTTACACAATAGAGAGATGTTTACAATTAGTTATCATAAAAAAGCAGAGTTCAGTTTTCACATATGCCACTTTTATTCAGCATACAATTTTACATGCCTTATATTTTTAAGGTGAGCAAACGTTTATGTGTGAAACTAATGATATCAATTCAATTACATTACAAGAAAAGGACAATATACAAAGCTCAACACAAACAATTTTCAAAAGAGAGCATTAAATAGAGATTGATCGATAACTTCAATTTACCATAGGTGAAAATATGATAGAAAAGGGAGAATGAGCAAACTTAAATGGCAATATTATTATCATAGAACTGAAACAAGGCATATTGGTAATAGTTATTTAAATAAAACATTCAAAACACTTCCAAAATTGTGACTTGAATATACCTTGTGTAAATCTGCAGTAGAAAAAGAACAAACATTTACTATGTGTTATTTGTTACTTGTAGTACAAACACTTACAAGCACCGTAACATCATGTGAAATGTGATGGCTATTGAAACCTGTTATCCGAAATACATTCAAACAAACAAGCCAAACAAGATGTTACTGATATATTTAGGTTTCTATGTAAAATAAATTGTGCTGAGCACATTAGCAACAGCTAACTTCAAAGCAAACAGGACATTTAGGTTTAGCGACACATTGAAAAGTGTAACTTACCAGCCTTTACTCCACCAGGCATTCCTGTCTTGCTTTTGGGGTGTAGGATCTGCAAAACATCCTCCTCCCTGGGCACAATTTGTAAGGGCGGGGCTTGGGAGACTCACCACTAGTTCTGTGGGCCTCCAGGTGACGCTTGGAGGCCAAGGAGCGCACTCTCCCCAGCAGGTCATTCTACCTCTTACTAATGTCCTCCTCTCTGCGCAGGTTGTTTGCTACAGCATTCATGCTGTCAACTATTGTGGACCACATATCCCTTGTCTGAAATAGGGATGCATTTTGGACTTGGTCTCCAAACAATTGTTGCTCTGCTCTTTTAATTTCATCAACCATGATCGAAGATTCTCCCTCAATGAAACGTGGATTTTTGTGCCCTTGCATTATCGAAATAAATGTAATGACAAAAACGAATTAACATGTATGTAAAAAGGAGAGAGAGACCTCTTGTTATAGCCAAGGGAGTAGGGTACTCTTGACAAGTAAAACAAATATTCCCTTGGGTTATGAAAGGAACAGGATACAAGGTTCAACTCACAACTAGGTCGTTCCTCACAAGGCACACAATAATACAATTCGTCAAGGAAAGTCCCACCTAATATTTGAATCAATTGCTAAATAGTACTGAAGTTTTACAAAAATCTTTTATTATTAAAAAAATAGTTACAATGTTAAAATTTCATTACACTATCTATCACAGTTTTATGCAAAACAATTGATAAAAACAATTCATAAAAACAATAAATGTTAAATCCCCAATTACAATCAGTTTACACAATATACTATGACATAAAGAGAGAACAATGGTTAGACAGTATACTTTGTCTTTCAAAGGAACATATCCTGTGGGACAGTTAATAAACCCGGCCTGGATACACTCATTTTCGTATCCGCAGGTCCAAATTTTCCCTTGGATTATGTACAATGATGTGTCGACGCGTTTCAATGGCTTTGGTTATTATTCCATCTTTATCAAGACAATAGTTAGTTTGTTTATCTCTGTATTCCTTTTTGTATAGCTTGGTTTATACGCCCTGCTTAGTGCACTCGATGTACTTATACGTTCTAACTTCCTTTCAGCCGACCCGAGAGGTCGCTTCAATTTCCTTCCGAGTGGCTACTGTATTTAAATGCCTTAAATACGTATTCACTTTCTTGTCCACTCTCACGTGTCCGTTCGTTCACGGGGGTAGAGGGGCTTTTTGATTCTACACCTCCTCTAACTTGGTGCACTCTTAAACTGCAGGGAATCACCGAACGAATGCTCCTCTTCGTGGGCTAAACTAATAAGCAACAAGAAAATAAATGAGAGAAGAAAAAGGGAGAAGAAACAGGCCTATTTAGAGCTCTCCCTAGTGAGAGACGCTAGGGCTGCGAGCGTTTTTACCTGGAACTTACTAGCTGGCATAGGTATCTGTGAAAATTGTGATTTAAAACTGCTAAAAGATCGTTTTTATAACTTTTTACCTGGCGGTTTTAAATTGAATAGTTAGCTGGGGAATTGAGTTAGGCACACTGACATTTCTCCAACACGCTGATCTTCCTCTCTCTGCCTCGCCCAGCCGTCTTGTGTTATTTGCTGTTGGAGGCGGTGGGCGCCATCTTAGGTAGGGCTGGGGGTGCGCTCTAGTCGCTCCGCCCTCCCGCCCTCCCAGGCTATTTAGAGTTGCTCTGTGAAGCCCTCGCTGCCTATTTAGAGCTCTCCCTAGTGAGAGACGCTAGGGCTGCGAGCGTTTTTACCTGGAACTTACTAGCTGGCATAGGTATCTGTGAAAATTGTGATTTAAAACTGCTAAAAGATCGTTTTTATAACTTTTTACCTGGGGGTTTTAAATTGAATAGTTAGCTGGGGAATTGAGTTAGGCACACTGACATTTCTCCAACACGCTGATCTTCCTCTCTCTGCCTCACCCAGCCGTCTTGTGTTATTTGCTGTTGGAGGCGGTGGGCGCCATCTTAGGTAGGGCTGGGGGTGCGCTCTAGTCGCGCCGCCCTCCCACCCTCCTCACACCCTACATAATGTGCATCCCTGCCAGACGGCGCAGCGGGCTGGCGCAGCGGGCGCGCCGGATGCGCGCCGAAGCCGCGCCAAAGCCAAGCCCGTCTGCGCCCGTCCGCGACCGGACACGGCCCAGGGCCCCAACCCCTGGCCCTGATCGTAAGCTGACCTGGAGTAGGAGTGACTTAGTAAGTTTATCCTCGATCCTGTGCACCCGAGGCCACCATAGTGTAAGGGTAGGGGAGAATGAAGGGTGTAGCTATTGTCAATTCCGCTTTAGCTCAGCCCTACCAGACACCAGGGCAAGCAATCCCTCGCTGTCCTGCGGCCTCGTTAATGTTAGGTCGCTTAGCCGTCACAAACATGACGTTTATGACCTTCTCACTGATAAACATTATGATCTGCTGTTTATTACCGAAACGTGGCTAGATGCCAATTCTGATCCTGATACCATTCAGGCTTTACCTGATGACTATCAGATGGTGCGCCTGGACAGACCGATAGGCAGAGGAGGCGGGAATTGCGATCGCCTTTAAACAACAATGGCCATGCAAACTAGAACTAGTTGACCTGGCGGGATGCGAAGCGGGTGTTTTCACCATAGCAATTGATGGGAGCATGACTATAAAGGGCCTGATAATTTATCACCCACCGCGACCTATGGCCAGTTTTAAAAGAAACCTCCTAGAGTGGGTCACAGAAACAGCGATCAGGAGGGACAAGTTTTTGCTGTTGGGAGATTTAAATATACACCTGCAAGACGCACTAGACAAAGGAGCAGTGGAGTTCCGGGAAGAACTTCATACCCTACAGCTAGAGCTAAAAGGTCAGCTGCCAACACACAACCGTGGGCACCTGCTCGACCCAATATTCGCCAATTGGGAGGGTGTTTTAGCCGCTCCCCCAGTGCCCTTGCCCTGGACAGATCATTTTCTCGTTCCGTTTACTATTTACTTGTCTAAGCATATAGCTAGCGCTCCCACCCCTCTTAACTACCCTCGACGTAGGTGGGCAAGATTCTCCCTGCGAGAGTTTAATAAGGCTCTTACCGTGGAAGGGCCGCCAGGAGGAAATGACGTGACAGCGGCAAATAAATTGCTGAATGACCGTATCACGGCTGCTCTGGACCACACAGCCCCATTGGGTTGGTCTAATAAAGCTGTCCACAGACAAAGAACTGCTCCCTGGTTCAGCGAGGTGCTGCGCTGTGCCAAAAGGGACTGCAAACGAGCAGAAAGACAATGGAGAATGGCTTATGATGATCGGATGAAAGAGGCTTACCTCACAAAACGACGATCCTATCATAATAAAATCCATATAGAAAAAGCAACCTACTATGCAGATAAAATTCACGTGGCGGAAAACTCGGCTAGGGAATTGTTTAGCATATATAAATCCCTTTCCACCCCAATAACCGTTACTCGAGATGAAGATCACTCAGTAACAGCATGCAATCGCATTGCTAACTACTTCGGAGACAAAGTGCGCAAGATTTACTCTGCTTTTCCCGACACGCCACCCTTAGCGGAAGAACCTGCAGATTTAGCAGGAGCTGAAGCTGACTCAGATCTGCTACTTCATTTCACCACTCCTCTATCGGAGGATCTCGTTAAAATCTGCAGATCCGTCAGATCTGGCTCCCCACGCGATCCTGCTTCCCCAAAAAGGCTGAGTGACAGCATAGAGATACTGGAACCTTACATCAGGCATTTGCTAGATGTCTCCTTTCGATCCAGTTCTCTACCTGTGGACTGGAAACAGGCTGTGGTGCTTCCCCTCCGCAAGAAGCCTAACATTGGCCTCGATAAGCTGGATAACTTACGCCCCATCTCTCTCCTGCCATATTTTTCGAAGGTAGCAGAGAAGGTGGTAAATAAGCAGCTAATGAAATATGTGGAGGACAGTAACCTTCTTCATCCGACTCAATTCGGGTTCCGGCCACGCCACTCCACCGAGTCTGCCCTTCTTAGGGCCTCCGAAACTCTCAGGCAGGGTGCTGACGAGGGTCAAACCATGGCTCTCATCCTTTTAGACCTTAGCGCGGCGTTCGACACTGTGGCACATTCCATCTTGCTACAGTGTCTGAGCAACGGTGGGGTGAGAGGGGCAGCGTTGAAATGGATTTATTCATTTCTCGCAGGCCGAGGCTTCCAAGTGAGGCAGGGTGACTATTACTCTGAGCGAATTGCTCTGGACCAGGGAGTGCCGCAGGGCTCGTCCCTGAGCCCAACACTTTTTAATCTCTACGTAGCCCCGATTGCCTCCTTGGTAGAGAGCTACGGCCTCCGAATGGTTTCCTATGCCGACGACACGCAGTTGGTGATCTCCCTGTCGCGCGCACCCGATCTTTCGGCGGACATCTTCAGAGCCTGTATGCAAGACCTAGCTGCCTGGATGTCCGCAAACTGCCTTAAGCTTAACGGAAATAAGACCGAGGTGCTTGTCGTAGGGGGAGACCGATCGGCGTGGACGTCGGCATGGTGGCCTCCATGCCTTGGCTCAACACCTATCCCATGCCTGAAAGCAAAGAACTTGGGCATTTGGTTCGACTCCGACCTGACCTTCAGCCCTCAGATCAACCGGGTGGTCGGATCATGCTTTGGGACCCTCAAAAGTCTCAGGAAGGCATTGAAGTTTTAACCTGTAAAGGCCCGTCAAACCCTTGTGCATGCACTAGTCACCTCAAAGATGGACTATGGCAACCTCCTCTATCTAGGGACTCCGAAGAAGAATCTGAGCCGTTTACAGGTCTTACAGAATGCCGCTGCTAGGCTAGTACTTAGACTACCCAGAAGAGCCGCATCCTCGGTGGCCCTTCGGTCCTTGCACTGGCTCCCGATCAGAAGTAGGGTTGATTTCAAAGCACTCTGCATGTGCCATCGGATCATCAACGGGAGGTCTCCTCTCCCTTTGAAAGGACTGCTGACACCTTATGAACCGTCCCGCTCCCTCAGATCTTCTGGCTCGGGACGCCTTGTTGTCCCCAAGGTGTCCAGAGCACGGATGGGCGGAAGATCCTTTAGGTACCTTGCAGCCGTCAGATGGAACACATTACCCTTAATATTGCGTCTCGAACCATCTGAACTAATCTTTAGAGCCAAGCTCAAAACTACACTATTCGAACAGTAAAGTATTCCACTTCTGTAGGTTCCAGTTAGCAGCCGCTCCTTAGCACGGGGACACGCCGCTGTGCGTCACCAAGCGCTTTACAAAACTCCCTAAATAGAAATAGAAATAGAAAACAAAAAAATAACCTGACTTCAGTGACAAAATGTCACCTTTCAAATGCTGTGGTGTTCTGGAATGGCTAAGGATCATGACCTGGTTTGAAGTGTGTTTTATAGCATGGTATATAGGTGCAAACAATTTCCCAATACACATCGGGTGTGTGATGCTAGCATCCAGCCTACAGCCACAAGAACAGTCCAATATTAACCGCATCCCGCAGTGGAATCAGTCCGTAGGCATGCCACTGTTAAAAGATCGCCAGCACAACTGTGAAATCTAAATCGGCTTGGCGCAATCCAGCTGCCCTAATGGCGACAGAGTACTATTCACCAGCACTGGAGTCCACTCCGCATGGCAGCGGTGAGCCACATAAGCGGCAGTAAACACTGTTAACGCGGACGGAGAGTCAGCCAGTATACATTCAAATTGGGCGGGTGGACCGCTGTCAGCTTAATGGGGTACTTGGGACCGCCGCCGCGGCAGAATGGTGGGAGTATCGCCAAGATCGAACTCAGGCCCTTACACATTTTTATGCCATTTTTACTTACCACTTTGGAGGAGCTTGGTCATTCTAAAACTTTGTGGTCAGGTTGAAACTTTTGCATTTTTTGCAAATTTATAATATGTGATCACCATGCCCCGCAGTACAGAAGCCAAAGTTCCCTTGATTGACAGAAGGCCTCATCATTAGGATCTTGGTACAGATATCCTGTTCAAACACATTCATTCTATAAGCCATATAACGTATTCATCAGTGTGAGCATCGATAGGGAGAAAATAAGCCAACACCAACAGGCTAGCGAGTCCAAGTTTTAGGTTTGGGTGTACCAGGGCAGGAAAGCCCTTACCATCAGCAGGGGTGGGGAAGGAGGAGTTATGGGGCAGGTGTCCCCCTAGAAATACACGTCCATTATATTAGACCTCCTGAAGGAAGTGACAAGTGTAGTAAGCAGAAAGTAAACTCTCATATTAGAAATCATAATTTATTATTAAATGTCTAAATAATATAGTGTTTATTATGATAATAATTAATGACCGATGGTGGAACTATAGTTGCCTGGGAAAGTGCTGCTCAACCATACGCTCCGGTGGAAAGTAAATAAACATCTGTGGACTAAGAATGTATTAGTGAGGAATCAGCATCCAGCAAAGATGGTGATTTGCACTACAACACAATAGTCTTTACATGTCAAAGTCATCAGTTTCTTAATATATGTTATGTCAGTGCACAAATATCTCGTAATTCCTAGAACATGTGGAGAGGAGTGTTTATGTTCCATTACCCCATGTCCTGAATCTGTGCTTCCTAATAAAATCATATACTGTGAATTATGTTGTCATTGCATTGTAATGTTTATGTAGCACTCCACACCACGAAGTGGGGCACCTAACTGCATTTTCAGAACGACAGCATGCTACGTCAATGGGGAATGTGTCGTAGGCAGAGTATTGTACTTGTTGTGACCGTATGTAGGAACAATTTTAGCATCTCGTTTGAAAAACCATAGAGGTGCATTTATCTCGTCTTGGGGCACAGCGTCTAGCATTGTGAGAGATTGGCGCAGAAATATAATTATAAATAGGACTAAAACATAAGCAGCAACACAGTCCCCGCCTACCCAAAGGAGCAAGAGGGTATTCAGAGCAAGTCAATTAATCCATATGGCAATATGTGCAAGGCAAGGATGCTGTCAAATAGGTAAAATGATGCCAAAAGGGCAAGAATGGGAGTTGTTGACATGAGCAGTGGTCAAGCACCTTTTTTACAGGAGGGGATGCTCAAGGGAGCTGTGACCTTTGATGGATTAAAAAACAGGATAGAGAAAGATATATCATCTAGTGGCTGATTTGCACAATGTGAAACTAGAAAACCTGGGGTTAATCCTGGCTTTTCTGCTTGACCAAATTTTGTGTTCCTAGCAAATATTTTACTTCTCCAAGCTCCTTTTTCTTCATTATCACATATAAAAGCACCTTCAAATACATGGGTTCAAGATGTGTGCTCTAAAACCACCTCTTGCTGTTGATTTATTAGACTGTAATGTTTCTTTGTGCATAATAAAAACCTATGCCACATACAGCATACATATATATATATACATATATATATATACATATATATATATATATATATATATATATATATATATATATATATATATATATATATATATATATACATATACATATATATATATATATATATATATATATATATATATACATACATCAACTCCACTGGTTCCCAGTTCCCGGGGGTGTGCAGCTCTCTTCGTGGGTGCTTGTCCCTGCGGTTGAACCACACCGCTTCCAATCCTCACAAAATCCCTCCAGCCGGAAGGAAAGACGGGACGCACTCTTTGCAATCTTTTTGGCTTATTTTATTTTCTTAATATCTTAAACGCATGGAATACAGGCATGAGCTGATCTACGCGTTTCGGTATCCCAGATACCTTGCTCACGATCAACTGTTTGTTTGGTCCCGCCCCCTTTAAGTTCACTTGATGTTACATCATTTCCTGGCGGTGTCCCAGTTTCCCTTTGCATTATGGAGAATGTAGTTTTAACCAAAAGCGTTTTTTTCCCATGAAAACCGAGGTAAGCGGGTGTTGACGAAAATAGTAACACTGTTGCACATTTGTGTTTATCCAGCTTAGTGTCGGAGGAGGAGTAACTGGACAAGAAAAATCCGCATTGAAAGTTTCAACAGGAAACACGCGGTGAACTGTGTATTTTGAAGTTACAACAACCTCCGGGTGGCAACCGCGCATAAATTTCATGTAAGTACAAAGACACTAATGCGAGCATTGGGAGATAACTAAACGGGCATATAAAATGGAGAAACGTGAAGCTAAAAGAAATGAACTATTGAGCTCCATGTTTGAAAAAGGCAACACGGATAAAGACCAGGGAATATCAAGCATGACAGAAAAAACGGGCATCAAGAGTAAAATACGTACATGGGAAAAATTGAGCCGCAAAGAGATAAACAAGTCCTGGGAGTTAATCACTCTAAAGAAATATTTGGAGGTACAACGAATCCCTAGGGGGTTGAGAATAATGTTGATGCCTAACCATCAAGACGCCTCAAATGAATTACTGCAGGAATGGGGTGACTTCGTTTTGAAATCATCACTGGGCCTAATTGAAATTTTGGTAAAGCACATAGAAATTGGACTCACAAAAATAAAAGAACAACTATGTGAAACAGAAAAGGAACTGGCTTCACTAAAATTGACAACAGAGATGACAAAGTTTAAAGAAGAATTAGAAGTACAAATTGATAAACATGAGGACATAGTAAGGGAACGCAAGTACTCCAAGTTTATTAGAGATGCAAATGATTACGCTGAGGGGCGTATTTTCACGTTTTCTCGAAAATTTGATGCAATAAAGGAACAAGCGACCTGGAATAGCGCAACGAGCTTCTCAAGTAGCGCCTCTTCTCTAATCTCCAACGAGCCCAGTGATGGGGAACAATCAACCGAAACAAATAGGAGCAAGTTATCTTTTTTAGGGGACATGCGCCTAGTATTACAACAGAGACAATGGGAACAAAATCGGCCCACATTCCAACAACAAAGGGGAAGAGGAAGAGGACGGAAATGGCCACAAAGAAACCCAAAAGAAGGGGTAACAGAGCCAAACATCACAGTGGAAAAAATGGGAACGGAAACAAGGAGCATGCGCAGGAAGAACAAGTAGAGGAGGAATTGCAAGTGGTGAACTTATCTAAAAGATCCATTTCGGACACAGAAACATCGTTATTAAAAAGGGGGATAAACTTTTGTCCTACAAGCAGAATGGATCTAGCACAAGTGAGGATAGATTTGTACTTTTACATTTGGAAGATCAAGTTGGCCAAATTCTTTGCAGAGAAAAAAAATAAAGACAAAATCAAAATATCGGAAGAAAAAACAGCAAGCGTACAAGTGAAAGACGCTGAGGGTTTCTTGACATTATTAAACCTGGATACCATGGATGGAGAGGAAATCCCATTAAGCAGGGCAATCGCACAAGGAGGAGCAGGTTTAAGTGGGATGAAACCAAAATCTAAATTCTACCCTCAGTTAACACCGGGAAATAAAATAGACTTGTATCAAGAAGCGGTTATTCAAGACCTATACAAATTGAAGAGTCCGGAATTTACAGATAATTTAACCAAGAAAGAACGGGAGTCCCTAAAAAACCTAACATCGGATGATCAGATTGAAATTAAAATGGCAGACAAGGGGAGAAACATAGTAATTATGGAAAAAGGAGCATATGTGGCGGAAGCACATCGCCAATTAAGAAATATTAATTACTATGAAAGATTGAAAATGAATCCCACCCTAGAAATAAAGGAAAAAGTGGATAACAGGCTGCAAGAATGGGCAGGACGGGAACTCATCAATGAGGAAGAATGCAAATATTTAACAGTAGCCCATCCAATTACAGCCACAATTTATTTTCTGCCTAAACTTCATAAGGATCACAAAAAACCACCAGGCAGACCTATCTTGTCTACAAAGGGATCGTTATTAGAACCAATGGCTAATTACATTGACTTTTTTCTGAACCCCTACGTAACTCAACTCAGTTCCTATATACAGGATACAACAGATTTGTTACGACTGCTGCAAAACACTCCTTGGCAGGACACATATCAATTGGTAACAATGGATGTTATATCCTTGTATACCAATATAGAAAATGACATGGGCTTGGAAGCATGTGAGTTCTTTTTGAAAGAACGTAACATCAAATACTGTGAACACAATAAGATGCTCCTTGAAATGGTATCAATATGTCTGAACAAGAACATCTTTGTTTAATTTAATTTAATTTAATTTAATAACGATTTCTAAAGCGCCTGGTGACCCAAGGGCATCCCCGCGCTATAAGAATTGTGATCCTGTTGAGGGGGAGGGAGAGAGGAGAAACACTTATTGAGGGACTCTATTTCGGGAATAGGTGTGTCTTTAATTTTTTGCGGAATACCAGGTAGTTGGGTTCAAGTCTGAGGGAGCGAGGAAGAGCGTTCCATCCAGCAGCTGCTTGAACGGAGAATCGTCGTCCTCCTGTGCGAGTCCTTTTAAATCTAGGAGTGTTGGCCAGGTTCTCATTCTGGGATCGTAGGGATCTGGGTGCTGTGTAGGGGGTGATCATGTTGCTAAGGATCGCCGGGCCAGATCCGTTGATCAGCTTATGTGTCGTGCACATGGCTTTGAATTGCACCCTTTGGCGCACAGAGAGCCAGTGCAGAGCTTTGAGGGCCGGCTTGGCGGACATTCTGGAGGGGAGGTTGGTGAGCAGGCGTGCTGCAGCGTTCTGTGTCCGCTGGAGTTTCGTCAGGGTGGCCTCAGGGGCTCCCAGGTAGACCAAATTGCTGTAGTCTAGGCGAGACAATACCAGTCCCTGGATAAGCAGTTTCCTGGAAGTAGGTGGCAGTAAGGGGAGAATCTTGCGGGTCGTGCGCATGAGCCCGAAGCAGGTGCCCGAAGTTTTAGCTGCTTGTGTCTTCATAGAAAGCTCTGGTTCGAGCCACACACCGAGTGTCTTAATTTAGTTTTCGGAGATGAAGTGTATCGCCAGAGGAACGGGACTGCAATGGGATTTTCTTTTAGTCCCAGTTATGCCTGTTTAGCGATGGGGTACTGGGAGAAGGAGGTTGCATGGTGTGCAAGCAATGACAGAATGGTGAATAAGGTTGTGAGTTGGAAACGATTCATTGACGACCTATTCATCATCTGGGATGGAACAGAAATGGAATTCCAAGAATACTTTGAAGTGTTAAATAACAGCAAAACAAATATAAAGTTTACATACGAAATCAGTAAAGAAAAAGTAGTATTCTTGGACACAGAAATTTATATCAAACATGGCCATATACAAACAACTCTACATAGAAAAAGTACAGCAACCAATGCCACCTTGGAAGCAACAAGCTTCCACCAGAAAACCCTAATCTCAAGCATCCCTTATGGGGAGTTCTTGAGGATTCGGCGAATCTGCAGTGAAGAAGACGAATGGAGAACACATGGAAAAAACACGATGGAAAGATTTAAGAAAAGAAAATATAACACCAACATAGTTAAAAAATGCTGGGAAAGAACGAACAGCAAAACAAGGGAAGAGTGTTTATCCCGAAAGCAAAAGAAAGCAGAACTTGAGACTATTCGCCTAATAACGGATTACTCAGTGGAAAGCAAACAAATTGTGAGCATTTTAAGAAAAAACTGGAAGATACTACAGCTGGATCCCACCGTGAAGGAAATAATAGGGAAGCATCCAACTGTGACATACAGGAGAGCAAAGAATCTGAAGGATCTTCTAATTCACAGTCATTTCAAAGGAAAAGACAAAGAAACCACTTGGCTGAAGACAAAAGGCTTTATAAAATGTCATATGTGCAAAGCCTGTCAAATTGCGCAACAAACAAAAGAAATTAAAATGGCAAACAACAAAATTTGGCAAATTCGTCAATTGATAACATGCAAGACGCAATATGTGATTTATGTATTGGAATGTCCCTGCCCACTGAAATACGTGGGAAGTACCATCTTCGAATTGAAAAAGAGAATACTTGAACATATAAGGGCAACAATACATAAAGACAGATCAAATGCAGTGGCAAAACACATGGAACAAGCTCATCAAGGAGATTGGAAAAAACTGAAATTTTATGGAATTGAAACCATCCCAAAAAAAGAACGTGGGGGAGATCGAGAAAGACAATTGCGACAGAAGGAGTCACGTCACATCTTGAAATTAAGAACATTACAACCGTACGGCCTTAACCAATCAGAAGAGCTCTACATACACCTATAAAAAACAAGAGATGATTATAAAAAACAAAGAAAAAATGATGGAAAATTAATTCAAAGGGGCAAGACAAGAAAATCTGGAATGAGATGTGGAAAAAGATGGAAATCAATGGCCCAAAAGAACTGGAAATTAATCATTGAAAAGATCAAGCTCCACCAGAGGAGCAAAAAAATTAAAGAAAAACACGAAGAAATTCAAGAAGGCAATAAATAGCGTCAGTTCCACGGAGAAAAGGATTGAACCTTGATATCAAATATGGAACAATTGAAGCAGTTTTGCCTGTAAATTACGATGAATTAAGGCACATCTGACTGTCCTTATTAAATGTAAAAAATTACAAAAGAAATTTGAGTAATATGAATGCAAAAAAACGCTTTTGGTTAAAACTACATTCTCCATAATGCAAAGGGAAACTGGGACACCGCCAGGAAATGATGTAACATCAAGTGAACTTAAAGGGGGCGGGACCAAACAAACAGTTGATCGTGAGCAAGGTATCTGGGATACCGAAACGCGTAGATCAGCTCATGCCTGTATCCCATGCGTTTAAGATATTAAGAAAATAAAATAAGCGCAAAAACATTGCCAAGAGTGCGTCCCGTCTTTCCTTCCGGCTGGAGGGATTTTGTGAGGATATACATATATATATATATATATATTCACAGAAAAAAACATAGGTTTCAGGGACGTTATAGTTACAAATTAGCATTTAAAAAACCTTAGAAATTCACTGAAAAAACCATAGGTTTCAGGGACGTTATAGTTAGTTGCACATTTCATTCGTACAAAACCATAGAAATTCGGCCGTTATAGTTAGTTGAGCTAACTATAACTCACGCCCACGCAATCCACTGCTGATGACGACACATATTACATCATTCATGACATGGTCAGTGACATCACTGATGACATCTCAAATGACATCACTGATGACATCACTGATGACATCATCCAGTGACTGTGTGTTTCTGTAAAGTTTAAATATGTTTTATAAATATATTGGCCAAGGTATATTAAAGAATGAGTGGTTCACTTGTGTGAATGCCAACGGTCTGCCAGAGCGGCGGCCCTCACCCTGCCATGTGGCTGCCGCCATGACCGCGGGCCTCCTCGACACAAGCCCCCTGCAAGAACAGCGGCACAGCACCGCAGAGTTACGTCTGTACACACTACTGCCTTCGATCAACACAGCAGACAGCAGGACTCACAATTTAGATGGAGTCGCGATTGCAGATGACGCAGTCCAGTAGGCAAGACACATTGCTCCCAGTGCGACTCGCCCGGACCACGCATCATCGCAGGCTGCGTAGACACTGAGCGCCAGAGGTACCACTAACGCAGTGCACCACAAGTCACCACCATGTGGCCTTACTGAGGCAGAATTCATTAGACAAAAGACATTACTACCAGTGCAGCCCGCCCGGACCACACATCATCGCAGGGTGCGCACACGCTGAATGCTTCAGGTGCCACTAACTCACTGCACCACAAGTCATCACCACGTGGCCTTACTGAGGCAGAATTCATTAGACAAAAGACATTGCTACCAGTGCGGCCCGACCAGACCACGCATCATCGCAGGGTGCGCCACGCTGAGTGCTTCAGGTGCCACTAACTCACTGCACCACAAGTCATCGCCACGTAGCCTTATTAAGACAGAATTCATTAGACAAAAGACATGGCTACCAGTGTGGCCCGCCGGACCACGCATCATCGCAGGCTCCGTAAATGCTGGTTGCTTCAGGTGCCACTAACTCAGTGCACCATTTATCATCGCTGGCTGCACACACGCTGAATTGCCAATAACTGTGCAGCTCAACTGAACGCCACGTGGCTGTGGGCCCTTGCTGACCGCTGCCTCTGGCCTACACTGCAGTCAGCAGGGCTCACAATTAAAATTGAGTCTTTATTCATTAATTACAGAGTCCAGTAGGCAACTAACTACAACGTCTTCGAAACCTAAATAATATCCTTTTAGTACCTTGCTTCAAGAACTTTTTTGATATCAATTATAGCTTTAGTACAATAACCAAATTCATCTTGCAAGTCCAAAGGAACACTGAATGGCAGTCTACACTGCGGCCAGCAGAGCTCATAGTTTGAATTCAGTCTTGATTCATTAATTTCAGAGTCCAGTAGGCAACTAACTATAACGTCCCTGAAACCTACACATTTTGACATACATACATATTTCATCTTTTGTTACCTACACTGTGGTCAGCAGAGCTCACAATTTAAATTGAGACATGATTTATTAATTGCAGACAGAATTGTACTCTATGTCCTCGGATTTTCTCAAGAGGAAGTGACAAAAAGCATTCCTCGATGTCTGTGCTGACTACTGCCTTCTATCCACATTGCGGACAGCATGGCTCACAATTCAGATCGAGTCGCAATTGCAGATGACGCAGTCCAGTAGGCAAGAGACATTGCTCCCAGTGCGGCCCACGCATCATCGCTGGCAGCGCACACGCTGAATGCTTCTAATGCCCCTATCTCAATACAGCACAACTCATTGACCCTTTATGATACAATATTTTGTGTATAATTTCACATCTGGTGCTCCTACCTCAGTGTACCACAAGCAGTGTACCACAAGTCATGGACCCTTTACGATAGAATCTTTTGTGTATTATTTCACATCTGGTGCCCCTACCTTAGTGCAGCACAAATCATTGATCCTTTATGATTGAATCTCTGTGTCTGATCCAATGATTACTGTTGTACTTGTTGCCAGCACCAACCATTCCCGGAGGGCTGGCTTACACTCACTCCACACGCATCCAGCACAGACGTCACTGGACATGTGACCATGGTAATAAAAAGGAGCGCACGTGGCCGTACTCAGCTCCACTATCTATCTGTGTCCGTGTGTTCATTATGTAGGGAACATGCTGCCCCTGGGCCCTACCTCATTACATTGTGCTCTAGACAGCGTATGCAGCCAGCTTACCTTTGACAGTAGGAGAAAACTTTGGTTATGTAACTTTGTCTTGGTCATTTTACAAGTACGTACGTAGAGACTGGATGATTAGAGTACTGCAAGGAGAGTGTATAGTGAATTTATAAGTGCATGGGGATTGGCGGAGTGATTGTATAAGTACATATGTTGGCGCAGGCTAACTCCGACAACGAGCTTGTCTCTACTTGGCTGCCCTCCATGTCCCAAAAACTGAAATTTGGACTTTGCATGCCCTGTATTGCTACAGCTGCAATACTCCACTGAATGTGCAATAAACATTCACATCCACACAGATGTGTCATGTCTACCATCTTTCTTGTGTGGAACTATGGATCAATGTAGGGTCAGTGATTCCCCATACCTTCCATGTTGGCCATGTTGTGGGACTTGGCTCACAGAGTGACACATTGGCGCTTGCGACCCGGGTGACGGCAGCACTGCAACAAGAACACCCGCCGTAGTGTTGCCAGATTTTTTCAGCATTCTCTAGCCCAAAGCCAACCAAAAAGTAGCCCAAAGTAGCCCAATATTGCTACTTTAAGGAAGGAGGGGCAGGGACACCCTCAAGCAGGCTGTGAATACATTGGAATTGATGTTGCAGCAGGTTGCCAAGGAAATATTTGTCTAATAAAGCGCTTTAACATACTAGTTTGTTGGAGCGCTGTATAAATATTTATAATCTGGCAACTAGCAAAAACCAAACTTTTACCGCACAAATGGGAAAAATATAGCCCAATTGTGCGTGAGCTAGCCCAATCTGGCAACGACGGGCGGGCGGCCTGCGGGCATCAGTTGATTCCTCATACAGCTCACGATGGAGCCACACCCATAGCTCCGGAGTCATTCTTCACAGCCTCACGCAGGACTGTCATACGCCAGGCCAGCCCACTCTGCTTACGCTTACAGGAAAGGACAACAACGCTACATGGCCCAGATTTTCATTGTAATGATCTGCTGGTCTCAGGTCTAGTTGTCATTATGCCACAGCCACTCCCTCACGGCTGGTATACACCCACACCACTGTTGCAGGGATTCTGCTTATGCACAGAACTATGCACAGGAAACCAGGACCTCAGTGAATTGCGGTGTACCAAAAACTCACCTCAGAACCCAGAACCCCTTATCCGACCAGCATCAGTGTTCCATTTATTATCTGAGGTTTATCTCGGCGGTCCCAATGTATAGACAACCCAGAACAAGCGACTTAGTGTATTTCTCAGGAATGGTGGGAATCAGAAATACCTGTTCGTAATTATTCGCATATCAGTCCACAACAGAATAAACAGAGACATGGTAAAGTTTAAAGAGTTTATTTTATAAACGTCGTGTTCTAAGATGCAGTACTTTGGCTAACATAAGCAGACAAATGATTAAAATCAAAACCATCAGTATAGTTACAATACCATAGAAAATGAAAGGAGTAATCATACTAAAATGACAGTGGATCTCAGCCACCTTCCTTTCACTAGCAATCTAATATTATTATTATTAGACTAGTAAAAGGTCTCTAGGCTTGAATGGGGAACCCCATACCGTAAAGATCAGCTTAGTGAGATCACATCACAGGATCAGCTAGGCTCTGCTCCTGGGAAAGCTCTTCTTCCGAATGTAATGAAAACATGTAACACTGCAATATTAAAAGCACCCGACTTTCAGGTATTTGCAGCTGCGTGCGTGTTCTGGCTAAATAGTGGGCCGATCAACCTGAACCCAACAACATGCACCGTCTAGCGACCCAGACTGTTTCTTTACACGATGTACAGACCAAGGTCGCTGCTCACTGTTTGGGATGTGAACAACAGACAGTTCTCATGTGAAGCAAAGTCGAGCAAGCATTTCTCAAGTTAATAACATGTGACTACAGTGTCGTGTGCAAAAGCAGCAGCGGCAATATGGCTTTCTAACATCTAATGCGGTTGTGCTAACTTAGCATTGTACATATATAGATAACGATCTTCACTACACCCCCCCTTGATCGGACCACTAACCAGTAGGGGCGCACGTGCAAGAACGTAGTTCAAGTTTGATAGAACGGAACCAAGGGTATGAACTGTAAGTCCATATAAGGTAAATGAAAATGTTCGAAGAGAAAAAACAAAGAAAAAATAAAAAGAATTGAGAAAAAAAAACATGTAAAGGATAAAAAAAAATCATTGGAGGACGTAAGACGATATGAAAGTGCAAATAAGTCAATCCATCAACATATAAGCACAATAAGTTGCAACAGCTTCCAAGAGGAAATCATTGGAACGTTCTGCAAAATGATCTGCCATCCAGTTCAGCACTGGAAAGGAACATACATGCTCCTCGACCACCGGAGCCTCCAGCACCATACGAGGACAACTGGCCTGCTCTTCAAGATAACTTCTCGCTAAGAATTCAGTTGCAGCCGTTCCGATGTCCCAATTCCCAAGGACTCTACGTGCTGCTCCACAGGCCATAATCCCAACGCCAGAACAGTCCAACTCATGAGTCACTAAGGGGCTCATCAGACGATCATAATCCGGAGCAGGAGACACCGAGTTTAACATACACAAATCCAGAGCCCATTGGAATGGACAATCTAGTGAAAGAAAGACGGGCTGTACACAAGTAAAGTAGGGAAACCAGAAGGACAATCCATAGGCTATGTTTAAGGTCGCCAGTGGTAAAGTGCCATAGTATTCAAGCATCCGGTTACGAAGATGTAACAGCCGGGACCTGCTGTCGTGAGACGCAAGTTGTGCATCCATAGCGTAGTGTGCAGATCAACAAAAGTACCCCAGCTACGAGGGTGAGAAGTAAAGGGAGACCTCCGAAGACGCTGGAAAAAATAGAATGAAAAAATGCCGGGATCACACCAAAAATAGTTTGAATAGAGATCACGAGGCCGGAGCCCACAATTTAAAAAAAATGAGCCAGGCCACTTGTTGACGAGGCATTAAAGATAGTCTGAATCAGGGTCCCAAAATGAAGTGGGAGATCAGTATTCAAAAGCGCTTGCACCTCAGTGCGCGTGTTTGCTACGTGAAGGACAAATGTTTCCCGGGATGAAGTAAACGCGACTTCTTTTTGAGACAATAGAGCCCTTATTCTGCTCATCTTATTGAACTCTGCTTTCAAGGTTGGAATGGAAGGCCAGATGGATACATTGAGCCGTCCATGCGGGGGTGGGAAAAGGACGTTATTACAGCAAACTACTCTCTGTGATACAGTCACTATGTAGGGAATTCCCACTAACATCCCACAGCAAGCTTCATTATTCAATAGCAAATAACTACCGTTAGTAAGCAGCGTAAAAGACGGTGTTATAACTGGCACAGGGATCCCTTTCAAGACACAAGCTAAATTAGGGGCGTGCACATTACATGCACCATGCAATTGAATGTGCCTACACACTACACAGTGATCCGGAGTGGAAGTGCACTCTTCACCTTTTAAGTATACCTCTTTGCCGTCTCTCACACATCTATACATGAATGGGAGTGACCAAACTTCGTGCAGGAAGGCAGTACCAAGTTGTTCATATCTGCCAAGGGCATAATGTTTCATGCACGAACTGAACTTAAACAGGGGGAACGGTAATGTTATCAACCCGTGAATAAGCCACACAGCGGAGTTTAATTCAGCAACAGAGAAAGGTAAAGGTTCTAACTTTTCAATGTGCAGTAATGAGTATGTAGCATCTTTCATGGACATTAACTGTTGTTTAGCAGTTAAATTAAAAGGAAGGAACAAAGATGAAGTGTTCATGTAATCCCAAGGGACTTTCCCAGCCTTTAACGTTTGCAACGTCCATGCAAACTGCATAATAGAACGCAATTGATTTTGACCATGATACAAATGAGACAAATCATCCTGCACAATGTCTACCACAGATGAAACAATATTATCTAAGGTATAAATTCTGGAAGACAGGGTGTTAATGCTATTATCTATTACAGCCAATACTTTCTCCATATTGGCTTGGTCAATAGCTCGTAATCTGGATGCAGCCTCAATCTGTGAAAGCGTCCACACTTTGTTGTAAATAGCATACACCCCTCTCTTGGACCTGCCAACCGCAGGACCCTTAACAAAATCATTCAAATCTATTTTGTCGTTTAATCGTGCTAAATGAAGTTTAACAGATGCTAAGGTGGAATGTTGCAGCCAAGATTGGCATAACTTCCCTACTGAGTAGGTAGTTACAGTGTGAGAAGACTCAAAACGGGGGTCTACACGAACTTGCGTATACCCCGGTGCCAAATCCAGAAACCGATGTTGACAGGAATCCGAACTCGTTTGCCACACCAACCACCCTTCTGGATTCAATTCAGAAATATTGAAGGATGTGTTGGAAACGTATGTCTGCAACGTAGCAAGGGACAGATCCGTATGATTACCCCAATTTGGATAAGCACCCAGACGCGGAATGGAGGGAAAATTTAATTGTTTAGAAGTAGCCAATCCAAAACAGGTGGGCTGAAAAATGGACGAATTAAAAAATAACATGTGATTCGGGATAAGCTTCTGTTCCCTGTACCTGCCACGGTTTAGAACCCCAAACCGATTTAAGATCGATAGTAGCTTTCCACAGATCGTATCCTCCCATTGCCAACTCGTCCATAAAGGACTTGGAATACAACAATTTGGTGTGTGTCAGTCTAACTTTAGAAGCAGACTCAGGCGCAACCTTAAAATAAAAGGAGGCCGGATTTGACACACTGAAATCAGAAAAATAAGTGAATTTGTCCACTAACGTGGCGGAGCTGCCCATCCTAGGGGCAGAACAGTGTTCCCATTGTGTAAAATGTACAAAATTTCTAAACGTATTTGCTTTGTGTAGGAAATGCGTGCCATAATGTTGATAGCAGAATTGCTCATCATAATTAGCAGTATCTAAATACAAATCCTCAGCATCAAATGCAGCATAATATTGCAAATCAGAAAACAGTGCTTCTATGGCTTGAACATCCCAGTCATCTGAGTGGATGTTCTGCTTAACTACATCACCCATAGACACACGAAATACATTTGGCACATTAATTACTTCAGTGGGGCCATGAATTTGAAATTTTACAGCATCCCAAGCGATCCCATCACGTACAGGCCAGGCGGTAATGTTCACAAAATTCTGGTCCCTTTTCATGATATGTGATGAGGAGTGGGGGGCCAAAGTTCCATCAATTAGTCGAATTGTAGATCTTTCTTTCAGGTAGTGTCCATTGATAAGTCTAAAAAACACTACCACAAAGCCAATGGACATAAACAAAAATATACATATGAGCACCAGCCAAATGTAAGTCCAGGGGGGAATTAAAAAATATCTTTTGAACCAGGCCACAAAAATCAAAACTTTGGACGGGGCAATGGAAGTCATTGAATTAGAGTCAAAAGATTCTTGTGAGTGGGCAACTGTGGTGGATTGTAAAACAGGCAACATAACGTCCGCAGGATAAGCATACTCAACATCTTCAGGTACACCACCATGTGTCGGTGGCAATAAAGGACCAGTAACCGTATGCATCTCGACGGCAATCTCAGGCACGGTGTTAGAAACTTGGGCCACAACAGAATTTCTCAGCACCGAAGGGCAAGAAACTGCCGGTGTCATACTAAGAAGAATCGGCCACTCGCTGTAGCTTGACATTGTCAATAGAGATGTACATGTTATCCTTTCGACCAGGAAGTGGAGGTAAAATGACTGTTCGTGTACCCTGTACTCCAAGCACTGGAACTGGTGCACGATAAGAGGGTACGTGTTCCTTCGCTACACTGTCTCTGGCTTCTTGAAGATTCTGCAATACAGCACAGTGATCATCTACGTCAAAGGGTGCGGCCGACGCCGCCATGTCTAGACCATCAAGGTCCGGGACAAACATTCGTATGCCAAAGAACATCATGTATGGGGTCCGCCCACCCAGAGACCTTCTAGGGAGATTATTAAGTGCACGTTGCACGTCATATAAGTGGGCTAGCCAGTTCCGGCCAGTACCTAAAACCCTGGCTGTCAAAGATTGCTTTAAGTCACGGTTCATTCGCTCCACTACACTATTACCCTCAGGTCGGTATGGAGACGAAAATTTGACTTGGACCCCCAAATTTCTCATGGCTTCCTTGTACGCCTTAGAGGCGAACGCAGGGCCCTGATCAGAATGAAAGGTACCACATGCAAAACTTCCAACAAAGACACGAAAATCCTTTATGACAGTACGGGCATCAGTACTCCTTTGTGGCCACACCCACAGAAAACGTGTGCACGAATCAACTGCAACCAAGATGTATTTGTACGCAGTATGAGAGGTAAATGGACCGCAATTATCTAAATAAACACAACCCAGTGGTTTATTAGATATGTACAAGTGAGTTTGTGGTGGGCGCGCCGCAGTTGACGGTTTTATCTGCTGGCAAATGTCACAATTAAGAACATAAGCTCGGGCTTGTTTATATAAACCGCACCACCAGTAACGTTGTTGTAACAGAGATACAGTAGCTGCAACGCCGGCATGCGCGGACGCCATGCCCTCGTGAGCTGCTAATATCAAAGATGGTCTGCAGTCCGCGTTGGGAATCAATCTGTCACCAACGTCATTAATCCTCACTAATGGGACGTTATCAGGACTTAAGCGATAATGGTAACGAGAAGGGAAACCCTTAGGAAATTTCGTTCCCGTCTCTGTAGCAGCAATTGCTGCCAAGATGTCATCATCGATCTTACTTTTGGATCTTGTAACTGCTGCTACTAAGTATGTTGCCACTGCGGTTTTTGCTGCCTCGTCAGCCAGGCTGTTGCCGACAGCATGGACACCAGCTCGTTGGTGACCAAGAGTGTGAATAACATTCACGAGAGGCAGATGTTCTTTAAGTTCTGCCACTCGAACCCAAAGCGTTTTGTGCTTAATTGTGCTACCTTTGGAATCATGGTAGTCATTCTGAGACCAAAAATGTAGATTGTCGTTGTATGATTGGACACAATAAAATGAGTCACTCACTATAAGAGTAGTGACTCGGGGATCAGTAAACTCTAGCGCTAGCACCAGAGCACGAAGCTCCGCCAACTGCGCGGTACAATCACCCAATGACTGCGTATGCACGACATCGGATTGAAAATCACCATTTACGAAAGTATCGACCACAATTGCGCAGGCCGCTGAATAGGCGTGCTTTGATCCAGTTGCCGGTTGCGCAGAACCGTCAGTGTAAATGACACAATGGTAATCCTCGAGCGGGCGCAAAGACAGAGGAGCTGGATGAACGAATTCATACTGCAAAAACTCCTGAGTCTGAAGTGCCGCGTCAAAGATATATGTGACGTCAGGCGATGTCAAGGAAGTGGCCCATTGTATCCACCTTGGATGCAAAGCCTTAGAATTTGGGACACTAGCCTTCATCACCGCCTCAAGGGCAGGATATGGTGTTACCACCAACATGCGTTTACCTTGCGATAGCGCTCGTTCTTTCAGAATCGCCATCTGCACTGCCGTCAAAACTTTCTCGACAGCGGAAAATCGCAGTTCAGCCGAAGTGTACAAGTGAGATTTGTAGGCAATGGGGACGGTGTCGCCCTCATTGAACGTCAAGTATGTGAAACCCACTGCGCCTGGCACAATTCTTATGACCAGGTTAGTGTGGTTATCACGCGTCAGTAAGTATTTTGAAGCAAGAAGATCAGCCTGCAATGATTGCAATATAGCTGAATGCTCTGGCAGCCAACATGATTTGGAAAAAGTAGGTTGTATCAAGGCATAAAGCGGCTTGATACGCTGGGCATAATCTGGAATGAAAGTTCGACCGTAATTCAGAAAACCCAGCAGAGATTGTAATTTCTTCAGTGTCGTGGGAGCACGTTGGCATGCGCATTTCTCCAGGAAGTGCAGAGCCAATCATCGACCTTCATTGTTGAGTTCGTACCCCAAGAACAATACTGTATATTCCGCAATGTGAGACTTCGCAAAGTTGAATTTGTAACCGAAGTCTGCAAACAAAACAATAATGCGATCAACGCGACGGAGATGCGGTTCCAACTCGTCATCTGTGAGATAAATATCGTCCACATACGAGTACGCATCAGGGTCTATGCTCTCTAACAGAGAGACCACGCGAGCGGCGAAGACACCAGGGCTGTTTTTATAGCCCATCGGTAATCGTTTGAAATGTTTTTGTTTGCCACCCGAGGTGAATGCCGTCCACTCACTACGAAGAGAGGACAGGTTATGGCTATAAAAGCCATTGGAAATGTCAAGTGTGGTTTTAAACCTTTTTCTCACGAGACTATCGACGAGAGCCGAACTGTGGGTATTTTGTACTGCGCATGTCCGGCAATGAGAGTTTAAATGCCGGTAATCCAAAACTAGGCGGTACGACCCGTCAGGCTTCGTCACAGTGAATAAAGGATTATTCATTGCTGACACACAAGTTTCAATTACTCCTTGATATTCCAATTGTTCAAGGATAGCCGCGACGTGAGGTCTTGCTTCGCGACGCATGGGGTATTGGGGTTGTGGCTGGGGCGTAGTCAGTAACGAAATCTCATGGCTGGGAGACAATTTATCCCAGCCAACCTGATTACGATATAACGCAGGTGCGAGCACCTGAGCCCATTCCTCGGCGTATTTTTTAGCTTGTTCCTTCGGCACTGTGTGCGCGAAGGACGGGAGGATCATCACCTCCCCTCTAGGAGCATCTGGAAACGAAAGCCGGGGGCCAATCTGCCTCCGCCAATAGAATATCATAGGAAGTGGTCAGATTATCCCAAAAAACCCCTTGAATTGTATGTCACCCTCAATTAAAAGGACTATATTATACTGTCTATTAGGGGGAGCCACACGAGTGTCAGCAGTTTCAATATTCACGAATGTATCAGTTGCTGTCGCCACCAGATATGGACGCAGTGCTCGTCGCACTACTGTAACTTCCGCCGCGCTGTCGAGCAGCGTTAGTGTTCATGTCAGGTTCTGAAGCTGCGTCCGTACTATCTGTGGCATACCTCGCTGTTAGCGCAGAAACTTTCTTCTTCTGAAATGGGGGTCGTTGACGCGCAGACTCGTCCTGCTTGCTTTTGCCGTCAGTCTGGCGGGATTGCTCATGACTTTGGGCACCCCTTCCTTTCCCACGGTCTCCGCCACCGGATTATGAAGCCGATGTTTCCTGTGAAGAACGAGAAGAGCGTTGTTCAGAAACCTGAAATCTATCAGGTGACTTAATACGAGATCGATCGCGCAGATCATATGTGCGTTCACTGGACGACTGTACGGGTGAGGCAGGACGAGACCCCTGTTTCTGTTGCTGCTTCCCCTGTTTCTTTGCTCTCCAACTTTGTTTAGGAAAATTGGGGCGTTCGTCTTTAGTAGACGAGCTCACCTTAGTTTGCTGCACTATATCAGGAATGATTACAGTCGGTTTTACACCCAAAGCACTACGACCCGCGGTCCTGTATGCCTTCGCAATTATTTTAACGAACTCCTTGGGCTTGTCGACATCATCCACGCGGTCCATCATATTTGCAACTTGGAACTGCATGGCATCTCCTTTGAAGTTGCCCATTACCATGGAGCATACCACATCGAAGCTGTCGACAAGCCTCATTCCCAATTCAATAGCAGCCTCCGCTCCGTGATTCTCTTGAACCTTTTTGATAACGGACGGTAGTACAGACATAGACGGAGTGCCATAGCACTTTGAATAGGTCGCGGCAAAGACCTTACCCCAGTTAGTGCAATCGGCCATATCTGGGACCAGGTCTTTCGGCAAACTAATGGTGAGGATCCTGTGTTTCTCCACAGGAGTGGTATGCGGAAAAACCGCCTCCAGTTGGTCAAATTTCTCAGCAAGCCAATAAGGAAATTCATCCTTATTTTGGGGGAGCTTGCCGACTACCGAATTAACCATAACAGGACTAATAACCACCGCGTGGTGGTCCGTTGGTTGTCCCGCAACAGCAGGTGCCCCCACCCGCACGTTGCATGACACGTACTGCACCAAAGCCCTATGAACGGTAATTAGGGCTGTGTGCAACACCGGCAACTCAGCCACCGCCACCGTGAGATAACGGGATGAGGCGTAAAAACGGCCAGCACCGGCCATGTGGCCCCTGCAATAGACAACGGGCCAATTCTCGCCAGTGCAACCGAATGGGGAAGGGCGCCATTAAACCAAATTGTATGCTGCCAGGCAGAGATTGGAATTTCTTGTGTCCTATACGGGGTATAGACCGCAGGTAGCTGTGTGGGAGTAAAGGAATGAAACGTATCATCGTCATCCACTGCCGGAAAAGTCACCCAAGAGTAAAACAACTCATATGGGTAAGACGCATCAGCACTCACCCCAAACATAATAGCCATCCCATCATCTGGCACCCCATACGTCGTCAAATGACGGCGTAGAGCTGCATGACTATGCGCGGCGATCTCAAACGCCATTAGGACACACTAAAGAGTATCAACGATATCAACAGTAGCACTGGGGTTCAGTAAAAATAACCTTTTTAATGATCAAGCTTGAAGGAACCTATTAGTCGAAACCCAGGTAGGTTAAACCGTCACTCCCGTCAACCGGAAACCAGAGTGAGGGAGTTGTGGACTAATATAAGCACTACTAAGGCATTTCAAATCAATAGACCAAACGTTAGGTGCGCCATGTTGCAGGGATTCTGCTTATGCACAGAACTATGCACAGGAAACCAGGACCTCAGTGAATTGCGGTGTACCAAAAACTCACCTCAGAACCCAGAACCCCTTATCCGACCAGCATCAGTGTCCCATTCGTTATCCGAGGTTTATCATGGCGGTCCCAATGTATAGACAACCCAGAACAAGCGACTTAGTGTATTTCTCAGGAATGGTGGGAATCAGAAATACCTGTTCGTAATTATTCTCATATCAGTCCACAACAGAATAAACAGAGACACGGTAAAGTTTAAAGAGTTTATTTTATAAACCTCGTGTCCTAAGATGCAGTACTTTGGCTAACATAAGCAGACAAATGATTAAAATCAAAACCATCAGCATAGTTACAATACCATAGAAAATGAAAGGAGTAATCATACTAAAATGACAGTGGATCTCAGCCACCTTCTTTTCGCTAGCAATCTAATATTATTATTATTAGACTAGTAAAAGGTCTCTAGGCTTGAATGGGGAACCCCATACCGTAAAGATCAGCTCAGTGAGATCACATCACAGGATCAGCTAGGCTCTGCTCCTGGGAAAGCTCTTCTTCCGAATGTAATGAAAACATGTAACACTGCAATATTAAAATCACCCGACTTTCAGGTATTTGCAGCTGCGTGCGTGTTATGGCTAAATAGTGGGCCGATCAACCTGAACCCAACAACATGCACCATCTAGTGACCCAGACTGTTTCTTTACACGATGTACAGACCAAGGTCGCTGCTCACTGTTTGGGATGTGAACAACAGACAGTTCTCATGTGAAGCAAAGTCGAGCAAGCATTTCTCAAGTTAATAACATGTGACTACAGTGTCGTTTGCAAAAGCAGCAAAAGCGGCAAGATGGCTTTCTAACATCTAACGCGGTTGTGCTAACTTAGCATTGTACATATATAGATAACGATCTTCACTACACCACACCCATCCAGCACAGGCGTCACAGGACACGTGACCCTACCAATAAATAAGACCGGGCGCACGTACTCTACGCCATTTTAGAGTTGCTCCCACCGCATGCACTGTGATGGCCCGTCCCGGTGGTCCGGACACCTCATCATGTAGGCCTGAGCCATAGAACAGGGGGGCCTATCGCCACGTTCGTGGCCTCACTGGTCACTGAGTTAGTGGCACTGCAAGGGCTGAGCGGGAGTGCAACCTGCGATAATGATAGGTGCACTAGTATGTCCTCTGCCATGAAAAAATCAAGACGCAGCACCAAATGTAAGACTTGTAGGCTCGCGGCTGCATGATGTGGAGGGTGCCCTGCCTGTGAAAAGGTGAGCAGTGAGGCCTGGGTGCGCAACGGTGGGCAAATACGTCTGGGCGGCGGAAGTGGATGAAGTGCAGCAGCCTGGGTGCACAGCGGCGGCACAGCGATTTAGGTGTACGCAGTCGTATATACTCTGCCATTACTAATTCTGTACTGTGTTTCAGATGTGGGAGCTTGAGGGATCTACTAGGTCCCGGCACGTGGTTGGAGACACAGCGGTGGCGTAAAGGTGAGCTGTGAGGGTTTTGTCCACAGTATGGGCACTCACTGTCTCTCTTCATCTCTTCCTTTCTCTCCTTCACACTCTTTCTCTTTCTATTCCTCTCACACTGTTTCTCTCTTTCTCTCTCTCCCACTTTCTCACACTCTTTCTCTCTCTCTCTTCCTCTCTCTCACTGTTTCTCTCTCTCTTCGTCTCTCTCACTCTTGCTCTCTTTCTCTCTGTCTTCCTTTCACTCTCTCTTTCTTTTTCTCTCTCTCTTCCTCTCATTCTCAGTGTTTCTCTCTTTCTGTCTGTATTCCTCTCACTCTTTCTTTCTTTTTCTCTCTGTCTTCCTCTCACTCTTTCTTTCTCTCTCTATCTCTCTTTCTCTCTCCTTTGATGGACGCATGACGCACAATCTTATCTTGCTTTTAGTCTAGCAGGCCTGCGATGATGCGTGGCCATCCTGCAATCAACACTCAACCTGAATTGTGAGCTCTGCTGTGCCACGTGTACACAATGGGTGAGGAGGTTTCTTCGGCACGTGGTGGACCCTGTTTGACACACGCCGGTGGTGAAAGGTGAGCAGAGAGGTTGTTTGCGCAGTGGCAGGCAGTCACCTCCGGGCAATGGGAGTGGATGGGGTGAAGCAGCCTGGATGCGCAGTGGCAGGCAGTCACCTACGGGCAGTGGGAGTGCATGGGGTGCAGCAGCCTGGGTGTGCAGCGGCTGTCATACACCTCTGGGCAGTGGGAGTGGATGGGGTGCAGCAGCCTGGGTGTGCAGCGGCTGTCATATACCTCTGGGCAGTGGGAGTGGATGGGGTGCAGCAGCCTGGGTGCGCAGAGGCGGGCAAACACCTATGGACAGTGGGAGTGGATGGGGTGAAGCAGCCTGGGTGTTCAGCAGTGGATAGACACCTCTGGGCAGTGGAAGTGGATGAGGTACACTAGCCTGGATACACAAAGGCGGGACAGCGATTTAGGCGTGCACAGTTGTATGTACTCATCCATTACTGATTCCATACTATGTTTCAGATGACTGAGCTTGAGGGCTGCCCTATATCCCAGCAAGTGGTTGTAGACACAACGGTGGCAGAAAGGTGAGCTGTGAGAATTTTCTCCACAGTGTCAACACTCACTTTCCCTCTTCATCTTTTCCTTTCTGTCACTCACACTCTTTCTCTCTCTCTCACTCTCCATCTCTTCCTTTCTCTCTCTCACACTCGTTCTCTCTTTCTCTGTCTCTTCCTCACTCTCTCATTCTTTCTTTCTCTCTATTCCTCTCTCTCTATCTTTCTCTCTCTCTTCCTCTCTCTCACACTGTTTCTCTCTCTCTTCCTCTATTACACTGTTTTTCTCTTCCTTGTATCTCACTCTTTCTCTCTCTCACTCTTTCTCTCTCTCTCTTCCTCACTCTTTCTCTCTCTCTCTTCTTTTCTCTCGCTCTTTCTCTCTCTCTTCGTCTCTCTCACTCTTTCTCTGTCTTCCTCTCACTCTTTCTTTCTTTTTCTCTCTCTCTTCCTCTCGCTCCCACTGTTTCTCTCTTTCTCTCTGTCTTCCTATCTGTCTTTCTTTCTTTTTCTTTTTTTTTTTTTTTTTTTTGAAAAAGTTTTTATTGAGCAACAATTCGGTCACAAGTATGGGCCTACAACCACCCGGGCCGGCCGCTAGGTACATAAGGAAATATACACATATCAAAGTTGCAATCCGTTCCCAGGGCACTGCCCCGCAGTGGCTCAAGATAGTTCTCGAAGAACAGCAAGCGTCAGTCCAACAGTAACAGAAACAAAAGAAAAACAATAAAAACAAAAGGCGAGTTACGAGGGATACCAGTGCGGTTCAGGCTCCCCCCGGGAAACTCCAGTCAGAACATTTGAGCAATCCGCTAAAGAGAGGAGTACCGGGAGGCCGGGGACGGAGGGGGGGGGGGGAAGGGGGGTCAAGGAAGATGAACGTCCCTATGTAGTTGTTACAAAAAGCGCCAGGAACCGTCGAGGGTCAGGGGGACCTGGCGATATCAGTGTCTACCAGGGGGGGCGTACAGATGCCTCCGCGATACGCATTCCATTGGCCCCAAATTCTACCCCATGCCCCCGGCTTGCCACGGGCCACATACACTGTCTTCTCCCGAAACATACACCAGTCCATATTCTCCTTCCATACTGACACGGTGGGCGGCCGTTGAGCGCCCCAAAGTTGCGCTATATCCCTCTTGGCAATCATGTTCCCTAGGGCCGCCCACCGAGTCTGAGCCGCGTTGTAGTCATTGGGCTCCCACACATTCAGGACACAGCGACGCACCTCCGGCAGCAGTACAACCCCGGTGACCTGTCCCATAACCGTGTGGACCCGGCGCCAATAGTCCGCCACCTCGCGACACTCCCAAAGGATATGAAGAAAGGTGGCGCTGAGCCCGCAGCCTCGTTTACAGAGCCCGTCGTCGGAAAATCCCATCGCGACCAAGCGCGGACCCGTAACATACACCCGATGGAGAATCTTGAGCTGTACCAACCGGAGACGAGCCGGAATGGCAACCTCCTTGGGGGACGACAGTGCAGACTGCCAGTCTTCGTCATCCAATTCGACCCCATCCCCAGTCCAAGCCTCCCGAAGGCGCACCAGGAGATCCGCCCGGTGATTAATCAATTTTTTATAAATTAAAGAAATAGTACTATCAGGGACATGTCCGTCAAGTACGCGGTCCTCGAGGGGCGAGGAAACAGGGACCGTGGTCCCCTCCCCGAAGACCGAGAGCAGGGCGTGTCGAACCTGGGCGTAGCGGAAGAACTCCCTGTCGGTCAGCTCGTATTCGGCCTGGAGCACCGCGAAAGTCTTGACCGCGCCCTTGTGCCACAGGTCTCCCACTTTGCTGATACCAATCGTGTCCCACTGGTCAAACCCCTTGGTGGTCCACAAGCTGCCCAGGCGGTCGGAGGCAAACAAGGGAGTAGCACATGTCATTCGCTCACTCCAGCCCGTGGCCGCAGTGGCAGCCCTCCAGGTCCGCACAGCAATCTTAGTAGGACCCGTAAGGGTCCGGTCAGCCAGGCGGGAATAAAGTGCCCTGTTGTAGTTCCCGCCGGGAAGCAGGAACTTGTCCATCTCATACGCCGGATTCAAGCCGGGCGCATACGTGGCGTGGTTAATGGCAGATAGCTGCGAGGCCCAATAGTACCTGCGAATGTCAGGAAGCGCGATGCCCCCGTCATACCAGGGGAGAGTGAGCTTGGCAAGAGCAATACGCGCCCGGCCGTTCCACACCAGTCTCCTCTGCAGGCTCTCCACCTCCCGAAAGTAGGCCACTGGGATAACGTCAAAGGAGTTCTGGAGTGCATAGAGGAACCTGGGAAGGGACATCATTTTAAACAGCGCGGCCCGACCCAGCGGGGACAGGGGCAGCCTGCACCACCGGGCCGTGTCCTCCCGCAGCCGCCGAAGTGGACGCAGAAGATTCTGCTCGTAGCGAGCCACCGGGTCCAGCGAAACGTATATCCCCAGGTACTTAAAGCCGCTCAGAGATATTTGAATCGGGAGCCGAGGCGGCAGGAGAGGAGGACCACCAGCGATGGGATAAACGCAGGATTTAGACCAATTGATCGTGAGACCCGAATTGTTCCCAAAGGAGGTCAGAACGTCAAAGAGGACGTTGAGTGACTGCCGCGGTGAGGTGAGGTACAGGAGAATGTCGTCCGCATACAGCGAGACCCGATCTTCAAAGCCCGGGCCCCACCGGATCCCTCTAAGCGAGGGCTCCCAACGGAGCCAGGCAGCGAGTGGCTCCAGGGCGAGAGCAAAAAGCAACGGGGACAACGGGCACCCCTGCCTCGTGCCCCTGCCGAGGGCAAAGGGCCGAGAGACCCGCCCATTCACCACCACTTGAGCCATGGGTCCCGTGTAAAGGAGCCTCACCCAGCCAATAAATCCCTCCCCAAAGCCGAATTTATCCAAGACGGCCCAGAGGAATGGCCACTCAATAGTGTCAAATGCCATCGTGGCATCCAAAGAGACCAGCACGGCCGGCTCGGTGAGGAGCTCCGCCCTGGCGAGGACCCCGTGCAGACGCCGCAAGTTAAGAGCGGTGTTGCGGTGCGGGATGAAGCCGCATTGGTCCGGATGAATAAGGTCGCACACGACACTCAACAATCGATTGGCCAGGACTTTCGCCAGGATTTTAGGCTCTGCATTGAGCAGTGAAATAGGCCGGTAAGAGGTACAGCGGTCACGCGGCTTGCCCTCCTTGGGGAGAACGACTATAGTGGCCAGGCGCTGGTCGGCCGGAAGGGAACCCGCCGCAAGAGAGTCGCGGAACATGCGGCCGAGGAAGGGCGCAAGCTTATCAGGACGCAATTTGTATAGTTCAATGGGCAGACCGTTAGGACCCATAGCCTTGCCCGAGCGAAGGGAACGAATCGCGGTCGCTATTTCATCCGACGATAAGGGGGCGTCCAGCCGCTCCCGGTCCTCAACGGACAGGCCGGGCAGAGCAATATCTCTCAATAGGAGGCGAGAGTCATCTTCGTCCCTGTCAGTCACCGGGGAGTACACCGCCCGGAGGTGGTCAGCGAAGCATTCCACAATCTCATCCGGTTCAGTCACACACCCACCATCCGCAGCACGCAACTCGGGGACCACGCGATTCACTCTCTCCTTTTTGTCCAGCCACGCAATCAACTTTCCCGCCTTGTCCCCCGCGTCATACAATCGGCCCTGCTGCTCCCTATACATAGTTTGGGCCGCGTCAGTGACCAGGGACCTATATTCGAACTGTTTCAGGCTAAGGGCATGTAGCCCGTCCGGAGTAATATTCGCCTCCAAGGCCGACTCCAGCCCCGAGACGTCAGTCTCCAGCTTCACCACCGCCTCGCTCCTAACCTTCTTGGCCACCACTATCTGGGCGAGGGCGTGTCCGCGTATAACAGTTTTAAAGGCTTCCCAAAGGGACAACGCAGACGACACCGACCCCTCGTTTTCACTGAAGTATTGGTCCATGGCCTTAACCAGGCTGTCACGAGTCACAGGGTCCCGCAGGTACCAGGGGTTAATGGGAGCTATCCGCCCTGCGGACCGCGGCCCGGTGTCAAAGAGAAGCCACAGCGGAGAATGGTCGGAGATACCACGCGCCAGGTGTCTGACCTCTCGAATCCGACCAGTCTGCGCCGCTGGCATAAGGAAGTAGTCTAACCTGGAGAGACTCCCATGCGCCCCCGAATGAAAAGTGAACTGGCACTGGGTCGGATGCAGTAGTCTCCAACTATCCACCAAGCCGAAGGTCTCCAACATCCCACCCAGCCATGACTGGGCAGCGGGGAGGGTCCTCGGTGGGTGACGATCCAGTTCACCCGAAACCACAGAATTAAAGTCCCCGCCCATGAGCAGGAGGCCGTCCGGGAGGTCAAGCAGCATTCGACCCAAATCAGCAAAGGTGGAGTTCTGGAGGCCCGGGGGGACGTAGACTGAAACCAGGGTAAGGGGCTGCCCCTCCCACCTCCCAATCAGACACACATAGCGCCCTCTGTCATCCGAGACTATCCTCGTGATCTCCACCGGAAGGGAGGTTCGCAGGAGAATGCCCACCCCCCTGGAGCCAGTTGTGAAACCAGAATGGGCTACGAGGCGGTATCCCCCTCTGTGCATCGCATGGCAGACATTGCCGACCAAATGCGTCTCCTGGAGAAACACCACATCAGGAGTCAAACGGCGCAAATATTGCAGTACAACACCCCGCTTAATACGGTCCCCCAACCCATTGACGTTCCACGACATAAGCCTCAACCCGTCTCCCCCCATCCCCTCCAATAGAGCAAGAAGCCCCCAGCCCGCAGCACCGCTCCCAAATATGGATAAAAATCAATTCCTCGCCCTGTAAACAAAAAACACACAACTAAACAACCCCTCTTCCCCCCCAACCCCACCCCAAGTCCACCGCCCCCCACCCTGCACCCCTGCGGGCCTAAGACCCCCCCCAACTTGCAGTGTGCCTGTCGCCCCGCTAACCCCATTCTACAAAAAGACCCCGGAGGAGGAAAGGGACCCGAACCCGCCCGCACCCCTCACGGGTCCTGGTAAAACACAGTATGCAAAAGAAGTAAGACCCAACTGTACAGTGCAAAAACGCAAAAGCAAGGACCAAAGGTCAGTCTAAGGGGACCCGTCACCTGCGGTGCCCCCAGAGGGCCCGGGCCGGCCACCCCCGTCCGGCAGCGAGTCCAGCCAGTCACTTGCGGCCACAGGAGTGTCAAAAAAGACTGTCCGCTCTCCATGCTCCCCTCGAAGTTTCGCCGGGTAGAGCATCGAATACTTCAGGCCTAGCTCGCGGAGACGGCGCTTCACCCCCTGGAATCCCATCCGCTGTTTCTGGACCAGTTGCGTGAAGTCCGGGTAAAAGTTGACGATCGAGTTCTCGTAGCGGACCGGGCCACGGGTCCGTGAAGCCTGCAGAATAGCATCGCGGTCCCTGTAGTGGAACAGTTTAGCCACGATAGGCCTCGGGGGGGCCCCCGGCCGCGGCCGGCCGCCAGGAACCCGATGGGCCCGCTCCACAGCGAAGAATTTACTTAGGCCAACCGGGGACAGCTGCTGCAGGATAAGTTCCTCGACCACGAGGTCCACCGGGCGGCTGTCGGAGGACTCCGGTACCCCAATGATACGGATATTGTTGCGTCGGGCCCGTCCCTCGAAGTCCTCAAGCCGCCGGGCCATGTGGTCGTTGACCACTCTAATGTCCCCAAGCGCGGCCCGCAGATCCGACACCTCCGCACCCAAGGTGGAGGTCCGTGTATCAAGGGCCTGGACCTTCTCGTTGGTTTTAGAGAGGTCGGCCCGAATCAGGGTGACGTCGATCGCGACAGTGTCGATCTTACGGGCCAGGGCCTCATATTGCGTCGCGATAGTTTCCCTGATGCCCTCGATGGCGCCCATAATGTCCTGTAGGGAAGGTTCCGCAGCGACGGTCGTGCCTCCCCCCGCAGCATCCGGGGAGAGGCCAGCAGCGCCAGGGGACCCCCTGCCCTGGGTATAGCGGTCCATGTTGTTGCTCTGGACCGCTCCCCCGCGCAGTGAGGCCTTGGTCTTGCGCCCCTCCGGTCCCCCTTTGCCCGCCATGTGAGCGCCGTCACTCAATGGGACCTCCGATCAAGGGGTGCACGGGTGCCAGAGAAAGGATCACAAACTGTCGGTGTAGGGGTCGGAGGCGTCAGACCCGTCCGTAGCAGATGGAAGCAAACCTCGGGCAGAGGCCCAAGAGGCACCCCGCCACCTTGAGCACGCACGCCAGCTGATCTCCTGAAGGCCAAAATCGAAACCGAAAGTGCTGAATCGGTGACTGGCACCGCGCTGAGGCCGCTGTTGTTCAATTGCAGCCCGGCCCCACGGGTCACCTCCACCCCGGCCTCCTCCGTCGGGTGGGTCCCAAAAGTTCCGGCGACGATAACTCAGGATTCCCAGGTCCGATTAGAATTTTGGAAAGAGATATATAGTCAGCTGGTCTTCTTCTCTCAGATTCCATACACCAACTCAGGATAGTCTCAGGATTTATTCCGAGGAGCAGAAAGGGTCCGGGGAGCCCTGTGCTCACGCGACCATCTTGGATGCGCGCTAGGCTCCTCCTCCCTTTCTTTCTTTTTCACTCTGTCTTCCTCTCACTATTTCTTTCTCTCTCTCTTTCTCTCTCCTTTGATGGACGCATGACGCACAATCATATCTTGCTTTTGATCTAACAGGCTGTGATTCACGAATCGATGTCCCCCCCCAACACCACCACAGCTGAACGCGTGTAGAACCTGCGATGATTCGTGGCCATCCTGACAATGCCTCAGAAAGTTGCTTCGACACGTGGTGCACCCTCTTACACACACGCCGGTGGGGGAAGGTGAGCAGAGAGGCTTCTATCCGCAGCGGCGGGAAGTCACCTCTGGGCGGTGGGAGTGGATAGTGTGCAGATGCCTGGGCGCACAAGAGCGCACAGACACCTCCGAGCAGTGGGAGTGGGTGGGCTGCAGCAGCCTGAGTGTGCATTGCTGAAATAGAGAATTAGGCGTATGCAGTTGTATGTACTCTGCAATTACTAATTCTATACTATCTTTCAGATGACTAAACTTGAGGGTGCACTATGTCCCGGCACATGGTTGGAGATACACCGGTGGCACAAAGGTGAGCTATGAAGATTTTCTCCAGTGTCAACACTCCCTCTCCATCTCTTCCTTTCTCTCTCTCACACTTTCTCTCTTTCTCTGTCTCTTCCTCTCTCTCATTCTTTCTTTCTCTCTCTTCCTCTCTCTCACTCTTTCTCTCACGCTCTTCCTCTCTCTCACTCTTTCTCTCTCTCTCTTCCTCTCTCTCACACTGTTTTTCTCTCTCTTTTCCTTGTATCTTACTCTTTCTCTCTCACACTGTTTCTCTCTTTCTCTGTCTTCCTCTCTCTCTCACTCTTTCTCTGTCTTCCTCTCTCTCACTCTTTCTCTCCTCTATCTCACTCTTTCTGCCTCTCTTCCTCTCTCTCACTCTTTATCTCTCTCTCTTCCTCTCTCTCACTCTTTCTCTCTCTCTCTTCCTCTCTCACACCGTTTCTTTCTTTCTCTCTCACTCTTTCTCTCTTTCTTTGTCTTCCTCTCTCTCTCACTCTTTCTTTGTTTCTCTCCCTCTCTCTCCCTCACTCTTTCTCTCTTTCTCCTTTGCTGGACGCATGACACACCATCTTATCTTTCTTTTTGTTTTGCAGGCTGTTATTCACAAATGGTCCAGCAATGACACAACATTGCTGTACATAGTTTTATTTGATGTTGTGTTGTTTTAATAAAATGTTTTATATGTAAATCCATACATGACTAAGATTCTTATTTGTCCAGCCTAACGTGACATTTGTTTGTGGGGTGTGGGGGTGAGGGGGGATTGCGGACAAGGAGCTCCTGCTGGGGAATGTCAGAGCAGTGTTGGCTGTCCAACCTGCATGATTGTTGCCTCCATTGCATCTGTTCTCAGAGACTTACGAGCCGGCGGGCTGGCTTGTAGATGAAGAGCTGCGAGCTGACTGGCAGGCTCATAGAGGGAGAACCACGGCCCGTCAGTTTGCAGAGGGAGAGCTGCGGGCCAGCTCGCAGTGGAACACCTGAGAGCCGACTGGTATAGGGAAAGGTGCGGGCCGTCGGCTTCCAAAGGGATAGCTGAGGATCAGTGATGTGGGCAGAGGGAGCGTGAACGGGGTATCTCGCAGAGAGAGACTTGCGATATATTTCCAGTCTTGGCTTCACAGATACAACTGCAGGCCCAAGAACTCGCACCCGAAGAGCTGTGAGCTGACAAGTGGTTCGCAGAGGGAGACTTGCGGGCCCAAGAATGTTGTTGGAGGTATGCTGTTGATGGGGGAAAAGGGTACGTTACCTGCTCATGTCGGGAGATGCAGCGTGAAAGAGGTATCTCGCACAGACAGAGCTCCTGTATATTAAATTGCCCCCGGGACCTTTCTTTTATATTTTCACTCAATGCGAGACACAAGATGGCTGCTAACACTTCCTGGTTTGAAGTGTTAGAAGTCAATCAGCGGCAAGCTCGTACTCGGGAGTTAGGCACCGTCCAGATATATATATCTTTTTTTCCTTTAATATCTCAAAAACTACTGAACGGATTTACATCACTTTCTGGACAAAGACATTTCTCCCTGCCAAATTTGGCATAATTCCGTTCAGCAGTTTGACCTGTAGCCTTGTCTAAAGTTTCCTATGGAAAATGCATTGAGAGAACACTTTTTCGGACCCCCCTTTTTTCTCAGCTCCCCCTTGACCAATCACCCTATAATATGTCTTCGCAGCTGGATGGCTCCGGTCCTGGGTGCAAATATCTCGCAATAAACTTGCTTTCAATCAACAACCAACCTTGTACGTCCTCAATACACCCCTAAACTTTAAAGATACAAGCTATCAAAAAAGAGAAATTTTCTGGAAAATTTAGTAAAGATTCGTCAAACGATGCCAAGTTATAAGCACATGAGGGCTCCAGAAGGGGCGCCGTGCAACCCCCCTCCCAACATGAGTGAAGCCCCAAGTCTGCGGGGACCCCAGCGGGCCACCGCAGCCCCAGTGAGCCCCCACTTTTATTTTATAATGAATGCCCCCGGGGCCTAGCCCACCCCGGGGTCTCATTAAAATAAAACGCGGGAACCCGAGACCCCAGCGCGAATTCTGCCGATATATATATTTTTTTAATGCTTTCTTTGGCCCTGAGGGTCCTTCTGGGACCCCCTGAGCAGGCCTAGGGGGTCAGGGTGTTTCTACCCTGCCCCCTTCTCTTGTTTCATACCTTTGTTTCTCTGTTTTCTGGTGACTCGCTTCTAACGAGTCACAAGATGGCTGCCAACACTTCCTGGTTTGGAGTGTTGACAGCCAATCACAGTGAAGCTCGTGCATGTGACTTAGGCTCCGCCCAGATATCAAAACTATTATTTTTTAAGAAATGCCCCTGGGACCTAGCCCACCTCGGGGTCTCATTAAAATAAAACGCGGGAACCCGCGACCCCAGCACGAATTCCGCCGATATATATATATATTTTTTTTATGCTTTCTTTGGCCCTGAGGGTCCTTCTGGGACCCCTTGAGCAGGCATAGGGGTCAGGGTGTTTCTACCCTGCCCCCTTCTCTTGTTTTATACCTTTGTTTCTCTGTTTTCTGGTGACTCGCTTCTAACGAGTCACAAGATGGCTGCCAACACTTCCTGGTTTGGAGTGTTGACAGCCAATCACAGTGAAGCTCGTGCATGGGACTTAGGCTCCGCCCAGATTTCAAAACTATTATTTTTCTAATTTCTCAGCAACTACTGAACGGATTTACACCATTTTAAAAAAAGGTCGCTTTTTGATCCAAGCACTACCTTTTTGCCAAATTTGTGGAAATTCCGCTCAGTAGTTTCGGCTCTAGCCTTGCACAAAGTTTCCTATGGGAAATTGATTTTTTGACTCTTCTTCTTTGAATTTCTCAAAAACTACTAAACGGATTTACACTATTTAAAAAAAGGTCGCTTTCTGAACCAAGCTCTACCTTTCTGCCAAATTTGGGGTAATTCCGTCAGCAGTTCGGGCTGTAGCAAGCCGCAAAATTTCCTATGGAAATTAACATGGGGAAAACGTGTTTTGGGGCCCCCCTTTTTTCTCAGCCCCCACTTGACGAATCACGCCCAAACTTTCAGGATAGGAGCTGTCCCAGATAGACTTTTGTTCAGGAGAATTTCGCGAAGATTCATCAAATGACGCCAAAGTTATTAGCAAATCAAAAGATTCTTTTCCTATGGAAACTAGGTTGCAACTATAACTACCTACTGGCGACCGCCAATAGGTAATATATATAACTGACTTGCCTTTTAGTTCACTAGTAGTCGTCTTCAGAGGAGTTAGGCATAAATGTTTCTAAGTTTATGCCTATCAATTTTAATAAATGCCTCTGAAGGCAGTGATATAATCAGATGTACTAAGGTGAATTACTTTGAATGAGGCTTGATCATATTTTTACATGATATCTGTTGCTTGACTTACATGCTCAATATTTTGCAGATTTGGCTCGTGCACGGGCTCTTAGAGCCAATCCAGACCCATGGCTCGGCTCGCTGTTAATTTCTTGACTCACCCACCTCTCAATTTCTTAACCTTTGAGTGGAAGTTTGCACTCCCCAACCCCTCTCGTGCTCCTAAAGGATCCTGATAGAGAACAAGCACCAGATGGGTGAGACTATCGGTTACGATGTCGGGCGAAAGCCTCCAACCAGCTGTCGGAGGCTTTCCGCCCGACATTGTAGGCTTTAGTCCGATCGTCAGATTAGGATGACGGCAGTTGAAGTGAAACCTGCCGGGGAATTCCAGTGCGCTTTTCCAAGGCTCAAGGAACCTGTCGGAGCATCGAAAGCCACCATAATCCCCTAATGACGGCGTAGCCAGGGTTGGCTCCACTGGCAGGATTATGATGATACTTTCCAACAGCCTTCTCCTGTAGGCCTTTCTGACATGGAAAGGCTGTCGGAAAGTGTCTTTGGGGGACCCTAGCAGAGCGCCCTTCCCCTGGCCCTCTACTATGGGTTCTGGGGGGCACCGCTTAACATCCCTGCACCACCTGCTGAACAAGCTGCCATTGAGATATGGATGTTTCCGAACACATACAGGGCGGTCGCATCCAAATCCGGCGGTCCGAATTGCCGACCTATGGTGAGTCAGTTCCAGACCACAACGGCGTCCGCCCAACATCGTAATTAGGCCCTTAGTCAGGTCATGTCTCAGATCAGTGCCCAAACTGGCACCCTGCACATGAAAGGGTGAGAGACAAGACTCATGGTAGGTTGCTGCTTGCACAACACAAGAACGAGTCATCACACCCCTCAGGATAACCCAACAGTAGTTTGTAGATCCAAGAAATCCTTGCTCTTTCTTGTTTTGCATGAGGAGGCATACTCCTGCGTTTCATGAATTTCCTCCCAGCTAACTTTCACTTTCATTATTAGTAGGGACTGATATTTCAGGGTAAAAAAGACACAATGTGGTGAAAGGAGACGTACCTTACTTTCTTTGGTTAAGCTAGGATGGCATCCTGAAGAGCAGTCTACTCTCGCTTTTCCACAGGGCCGGAGGTCAGAAGAGGCACAAAGCAAATTCTTTTATTGGGGGATTGGTGTAGAGTGAAGCCAGAGTGGTGAGGGAAGAAAGGGGAACCAACAGCAGACAAGGTGAAAGAATCCCCCTAAAGGAGAACAAACAGTACATAAACAGGGCAAAAAGGACAGGCAGTTAGATCTACAGCCCCTAAAAACAGGTTGCTAGCTGCTTTACCTAGCTGTCATGTAGTTCCTACTAATCTGTAGGATCTGCGCATTGTTTGAACCACATAAATTAGGGGCTTGGTGGCAAGACTGATTCCGTACACCCCAGAGGTTATGTTGGCCTTTAGACCAGCTGGCTCACAGTGCCACCGTAAGCCCCCCTAACCTGTCAGGGAGTAAATGGTTCCTGGCAACCACTGAACATGACAACCCTGACCCTTCAGTGATAGTGTTAACTGTACAGAACTTTTCACTCAGTCACTCGTCTTCACTTATTCTCAGAGAAATATATACAGAATACATAGTGGGATGTTTTCAATAGTATTTATTGAACCAACGTTATTCTTGCATAAAATATGTGTGCTGCAATTATTAGTAGAGAGACGATAAACGTGATTACAAGCACCAATAGCGTAAATAGTAGCTAGAGTTCTACCATGTGCTAAAACAATATATATATATATATATATATATATATATATATATATATATATATATATATTCACTGAAAAAACCATAGGTTTCACACACGTTATAGTTAGGAATTAGCATTTAAAAAACCTTGCAAATTCACTGAAAAAACCATAGGTTTCACACAAGTTATAGTTAGCTGTACATTTCACTCGTAAAAAAACAATGAAATTCCACGTTATAGTTAGTGCAGGCAACTATAACTCACGCGACCGCAATCCTCTGCTGATGACATATGTGTCTTTATGAAAAAAAAAAATTTGTAATATATGTATAGCTAAAATTTAATGGAAGAAGACATGGGCAAATAAGTGTCTAAATACAGTATTAGCATCAGCAGAGGATTGCGGTCGCGTGAGTTATAGTTGCCTGCACTAACTATAACGTGGAATTTCATTGGTTTTTTACGAGTGAAATGTACAGCTAACTATAAATTGTGTGAAACCTATGGTTTTTTCAGTGAATTTGCAAGGTTTTTTAAATGCTAATTCCTAACTATAACGTGTGTGAAACCTATGGTTTTTTCAGTGAATTTGTCCGGTTTTTTAAATGCTAAGTTACTTTACGCTGTTCGTGCCGTGCGCGCCCACTTCACGCAGTTCGTTCCGTGCGCGCACGGTGCGCTTCGCGCACCACGCGCCCACTTTACGCAGTTAGTGCCGTGCACGCATGGTGGGCACATGGTGCGCTACGCGCACTGCGTGCCCACGTTACGCTGGATGGGCCATGTACGCACGATGCGCTTTGTGCACCGTCCGCACACGGAGGACATATTATGCGCTTCGTTGTGAAAGGTTATCTATTAAATGTTCAAATTAATTGTTAGGCAATGCAAAAAAGGTGCCCTGCGGGCACCGTTTGCACACGGGGGGGGGAATATGTGGTGTTTGTTTTTTTGTAATTAATTTTTTGCCGTACGCGTACGGTACGCGCATTCGGCGTTTTTAAAAAAAAAAAATAATAATTTTATTTTTGGCCTTGGGGGTCCTTCTGGGACATCCTAACCATGGCTAGGTGGTTAGGAGCTGTCTAGCCTGCCCCTTTTCATGTTATCCAACTTTGTTTTTCCTCCCCCCCTCAGAGTGCGAGAGAGAAAATGGCGGCCGACACTTCCTGGTTTCGACCGATTCGAATGTTTACTTTGATCTAACAACCAATCAGAAACGCGCTCGCGCACGGCACCGTACGCGTACGGTAAGCTTACCGTAAGCGCACGGTAAGCGCACGGAGCGCTGCCACAGATATATATATTGATTTAAATGCTATTTTCTCAGGAACTACTGAACAGATTTAAACAAGACCTACAAAAGGCACTTCCTTGACCTTATGGCTACCTCTCTGCCAAATTACAAGTAATTCTGTTCAGCCGTTCGCGCTGTAGCTGTGTCTAAAGGTCCTATGGAAAAATGCATGGGGAAAACGCGTTTTGGGACACCCCTTTTTTCTCAGCCCCCGCTTGACGAATCACCCCGAGACTTTCAGGGTAGGAGCGGAGCGTAGCGCCCCATTAGTTTTGAAAATTTCGCGAGGATTCGTCAACCGGCGCCAAAGTTATTCAAAATAGAATGTTGCGGATTACCTATGGAAACAGGGTCCTAACTATAACTACCTACTGGCGACCGCCAGTAGATAATATATATATATATATATATATATATATATATATATATAGATAGATAGATAGATAGATAGATAGATAGATAGATAGATAGATAGATAGATAGATAGATAGACAGATAGATAGACAGACAGATAGATAGATTGTAAGTTTGTCCCTTTTGTTGATGATTCTCACTGAATCCCAAAAACGGAAACGGACTCCACTTTGTTTTGTGCGTTTTCTTTATTCATTCTTGTGCTTTGCTGCCATGACACGTTTCGGCCTCGCAGGGCCTTGATCACATGGTATATAAATATACAGGCATATAAAACAAAGCAATAATCGAGCGTACTCCTACTATGCGAGCCCTACTCTAAGTGTACCTAGAGTGTGTGTAGGTGTAGTGCCAAGAATCCCCCAAGGGATGATCCACCCCATTACCTAATGGGATAGAATGAAGCACCCTGTCTTGGTCACTAACTGGACACCCCTCACGAGATGTCAGAACTCTGTGTGATTTCTCAGCATGCAAGGACCTCGGTTGCAGCGGATGTGCCTCCTTCTCTAATCTCTTGGGATGCTCATCTTTTATAATAGAAAGCAGCCTTGCGATGTGCGTATAGATTAATGATGTTATGGATATGTAGATAGCCCTGTCACACATCATGAAGTTAGTGATGACATGTGTACATCGTGCAAAACGAGACCTTGTACATGATGTTCAGGGCGTGGTGATAATGTTGTGCAAAGCTATATGTGTAAACAAGTTTAGTTTCAGGGAACCTAATCCAACACTGTCATGCACGCAAATATGTGCAAAGGGTCAGAGCTGAAAATGTTATTTGTGACGACAATGTAAGAGATAAGCTGCTTCGTTACATGGGCCTAACCTGGGAATATAACACTCCTCATACTAAGGGTCGATAGCTAAAAATCTAAAAAGCATGCAGACAATTTTAAAAACGTTAAAAAAAGCAGGATTCCATTTAAAATATTTTTTGAAAAGTCTTTAAGTTATTATATAATTTGAGATCCCAAGCACTCCGAAAGCCATAGTGCCTAGAAAAAGAAAAAGCTGTTTTGGTTTATTTTGTTGAAAAAAGAGACCAAATTGTTCCCACACGGAAAAGGCCAATTGGTTATGTGTTCCAAGTAGTAAATGAAACCCTTCTGTTGCCCACATCCGCAGATGTTCTCAGAGGTGCACCTCGTAGCATGTTTATGGAGCATAGGTGATTCCATCCAGTTCCCACTGCAGCTGCTGAGGGAGGCGTCATATCCCACAGGTGTTCTGCAGAGCCGTTGTTCACATCACTAGGAACTGAAGTATCCCAGGGGGGGCTCTAAGAATGCATTCATCATCAATGAAATTTGCTGGGGACAGCAATAAGCATGGGCCTTTAAGGGGTCCATCAGTACTTCAGTGTCCGGCGCAACCAATGCTGATCCGAGACGCATTTGTGGCTGCACAGCAGACAGCGGAAGACAGGTTGCATGCAGTTAAGCCAGAAAAATCTTCTTCAGGTCTTTGTATATTCCATACAAAAATCACTTTTGACGTTAATTTCGGGGGCCTAATAAATAAATCCCTGAGATCCATGTCATCAGAAAGAAGGGACAAGTGTTGCTTCACCTAGGAGATTGTCGAGGGTTGTAGCCAATCTAGGTATAACTTCCCATCACCCCAAGTTTTCTGTTTGTACATATCGCTGATTAGGCCTATTGATCCTCAACCCTTCGGTGTTGCCCCCGAATCTAGACTGACACCCATTTGTGTCCGTAGGCCAAACCAACCATCCCTTCCAATTGTGTCTGATGAATTGGAAGAACCATTACATATCATGGTATCTAATGCAGACTCACTGTAGTGTGTTGTGTACTGCCAATTCTTGAAGCATGAGAATACAGGAATAACAGGGCTATCTCCATTTCACGTTGAACTGGGATGTCCATTGCGGAGCAGATAAAATAATATCAGGATTCCCGCTACAAGTAAGAGGACATGCGGGAGCCCTCCAAAAACTCTTCCCAACACGGAGTGTATGAAAGATGGTACAACTCCGAAAAATGTCTGAAAGGTGTTAATCAAACCAGATCCAATACATTTTAAAAACTGCACTATTCCTTTCGTATCAGACATGGTAAAGATACGATGGACAAGCTCCCCAAAAGAAGCGGGAAGTTAGTGTGGAGTTGTGTCTGTATCTCATACGAGGACCTTGCAACTACGAGATCAAATGCCTCTTTGGCTGAAGTTAAGACCACATCTTTTTGCAAGAGAATGGCTTTCAGTTTGCTTAGGGAATAAAATTTGATATTGGAAACATTTATTGAAGGCCTTAGCGCTGCCTCCCTAACTGTGCAGACAGGTGGAAACAGTACTTGTGAACAACAATTGACTATAGAATTTACCCTCACTAGATAAGTGATGCCCGGTTCCATTCCGCAGCAACCTTGATCATTCAGTATCGAATAGCTCCCACTCGAATGCAGCCTGCATACAGGATGAATCACGGCAGCAGGGGAGCCCTTCAGATAACAAGACAAGTTCTCTACTGCTGCATTGCATGCCCCGTGGAGAGAAATGTCCTTGCAAACCAAGGATCCGCTTAAGGCATCTTCGCAGTCGGAGCCACTAAGAAAAACTTCGGTGTCCCCATTACTGCAACTTAACCTGAACAGTAATTCCCAATAGTCGTGCACATATCCTTCCCCTAGCACTTCATATCTGCCTACCTGTTGATATTGGTGACAATATTGGAATTGAAAGGTCGTGACCGGTAGGGTGATGTAACAATGGATTATTCAGTCAGTAGATGGTGTCTCAGCTATGATGAAAGGTAATTGGTCTAATTTTTTAATGTCTAAATATCAGGTTGAGAGTGGATCACTGGTCCTGAAAGAACCAAGGTTAGCATCAACAGTTCGAGGACTGTTAAGAAACCCTCAATCACGTTTATCGCAGGTGGTATCTCAGCGGTATGTTCGGTTATCCGCTTGTGCTTAACAACGTGACAGCATCATCATCGGGTTACTGTGCGCTTCCTCCACCCGGAGGTTTTGCCTCTGGTTTTTTCAGTAGTGATCGTAGTAATGAAAAAATAACCATGTGCGGTGAGGTGATCTACGTGAGTGTAAGTTAAAAAACTCGTAAAACCAGTCAATAATTTTTAATAAAACTGGGTTCGAGTTTATTAAAAACGCTTGTCGTGCAAAAATAGACACTTTAGGGTCTAGTGCACTATGTGAAAATGTCCAAAAAAGAGGTCGACATGTTTCAGCCCTGTTTCGTGCCCCTAAGGGTCAGGTGGGCTTTCATCAGGACCTAGTGTAAGTGTGGGGGACCCTAATATTCAAGGGACTCCTTGGTAAGGATGGAGTGATTTGTCCAAACGGCACTAAAAAGTTCAATTTGAACCTTGTTTACTCAAATTGAGGAAACCCATCGGGTACAGGAGGCTAAATCCCGCTCTTGTGCAGGGAGGTTTGAGACTTGTTCTGCCGCCGCCTCTCTTTCCCCGGGGAAAGAGAGGCGGCGGCAGAACAAGTCTCAATATGAATAAGACGCTGAGTGGGTCGCAACTCCTTCTTTCTCCCTCCCCTTGATTCATATATCTAATTTTTTAATGTGCAACATGTTATACTTCGCATCTCTACGCGCCATTGTTATCTGTCTTCCTGTTAAGTTGGTATGCTGAAAACAGATTTGTACTCTTGATGTAACCCCATGGCATGTGGCCAGAACGTAACGTTTGTTATGTCCAGCTCAGTATTAGTAATGACCATAATTGTGACTGTCCACGTTGTAATATAGACATGTCTTGCTGTATTATGTCAATTGTGGAAGACACTATGTTGCCCAGTGAATACATTCTGGATGATAAAGTGGTCATACTGTTGTCAACCACAGCCAAAACCTTTTCTAAATTAACCCTATAAATCTAGTGCAATCTCACAGTAGCTTTCTTTTGAGAAATCTTCTTCAGGTCGTTGTATATTCCATACAAAAATCACTTTTGACGTTAATTTCGGGGGCCTAATTAATAAATCCCTGAGATCCATGTCATCAGAAAGAAGGGACAAGTGTTGCTTCACCTGGGAGATTGTTGAGGTTTGTAGCCAATCTAGGTATAACTTCCCATCACCCCAAGTTTTCTGTTTGTACATATCGCTGATTAGGCCTATTGATCCTCAACCCTTCGGTGTTACCCCCGAATCTAGACTGACACCCATTTGTGTCCGTAGGCCAAACCAACCATCCCTTCCAATTGTGGTCTGATGAATTGGAAGAACCATTACATATCATGGTATCTAATGCAGCCTCACTGTAGTGTGTTGTGTGCTGCCAATTCTTGAAGCATAAGAATACAGGAATACGTGGTGTGTTCAAATCCTTTATTTTTGCTATACCAAGACATGAAGTTTGTTGCACTGTTTTGTTCAGGAAAATCATTTGATGTGGTATGAGGCATGCTCTAAATAAGGCCTCCGTTCCCTGACCCTGCCAATCTTTGGTCCCCCAGATAGATTTTGTGTCTTTGGTGTCAAAACCTTGTATAGACGGGGTCGTGGCAAGATGGCGACCTAAGCAGACGCGGACTGCCGAGGCTCCTCGCTCCTTACCCCTTCATCCGGCTGTTTTGTGCATGAAAGTCTCCAAAATAGCACAAAATTGCCCACAGGGCAGCAGCGAGTGACGAGGCTTCGGTCGATGAAGGTGTCGGCGGCTCCATCTGCCTGTGAGACCGTCGCTTTCGGTTGGGCTCAGCTTCGCGAAATGGCGCCTACCCGAAGCGACTGTTAGCGAGGATCCGGTGCAGCCAGTGACACCCACACAGCGATCTATCGCCGCCCTCTTGCAGACCGGAGGGCATTTTGGCGGCGGTGTGGAAGCGGAGAAGAGTCGGGCCCCTGGGTGGGGGCACCCACGGATTGGGAGCGGACCGGGGCACCCCGTGCCGCATCCCTGCGAAGACCGCGGCCGCTGACGCTGCATCAGCTGCCTCAACGAGCCAGGAGTGAAGGCCCTGCAGTGAGTGCCTCCCGGGCACTGAGCGCCGGCCTGCTGTGGGAGGAGAGAGCGCGGCGGAGGACTGTCCTGGCGGCTGCTCCTCCGTGACTTGCAGCGGGGGCTGGCGTCCAGCGGTGGACAAGTGCCCAGCTGTGGGTGAGGCCCTGAGAGCGGAGTGCCTCGTGGATGCGCCCTAAGGTACTGGGGTGCTAACGGGGGACGTGGCGGGAGGGCCCCCTCCTCCTGCTTGCCGCATTTGCCACTACTTGATTGGAGCTCCGGGCTGTCTCCTTCTGCGAGCCCCGTGGCCTTTGACAAGGGGCCAAACAGGCCTGGAACTTTCTTCTCGGTGAGTCCGAGCCTCTGCCGCCCCTGTTGCAGGTGTGGGGCCCTGAGTAGTGCATGTCATCAATCGCTGGTGGGCTGATAGGGTCCTACCTCACACGCACGCCTAGGGGCCTTGGATTTTGAGAGGCCGTGGGTGTTCTTCAGCCCTTCTCCCCCGAAGGAAGTGTATCCGCCTGGCCTCGGTGTGGGATTATAGATTCTACGCAGCCCCAGGAGAGGGGCAAGCTGCAACGTTGCCTGCCTTCGGCCTGGGGAACAAGTTCTTTGCCTGTGGTACATTTATCGGCGTCCCCTGTGGGGGGGCCCAGTCATGGCGTCCGCGCGTAAGAGAGGGGAACGCACATTAACGGACATGCTTCTCAAGGGCCCTAACAAAGGTGACAGAGAGACCCCTTCCCCCGCCCCTACGCAACACGACTCAACTCATGGAGACGGGGAGGTGCCGATCACCCGTGCGTTTCTGGAGACCCTCTTTAACTCCCTCCGAGAAGACTTCCATTCGCTCAAGCAGGAGGTGGCGGGGGAGGTGCGGGAGATGTGCCAAGAGGTGGCTGGCCTGGGGGAGCGGGTGGCCGCTGTGGAGGATCAGGATCACGCCAGAAGTGCGGAACTAGAACTCCTCCAACAAGAAGTTCTCCGCCTCAAGGACCAGCAGGTGGACCTCTAAGCGCACGCGGAGGACCTTGAGAACAGGTCGCGCCGCAACAACATACGAGTCCGGGGCGTTTTATCATCGGCAGAGGGGTCTGATCTCACCCAATATCTGCAGGGCCTCTTCCGCGAGATCCTCGGGAAGAAGGTTCAATTTTGCCGTCAGAATCGATCGAGCCCACAGAGTGGGTCTGCCGCGGCGTGTGCCTGCTCCCCCCCAGACATTTTGGCCTTCTTACCGGACTTTCCCCTGAAAGAGCGGATCCTACGGGAGGTGCGCAGGAAACAACCTCTTCGGTACCAAGGACGCTCAGTGGTGCTTTTCCAGGATCTGTCAATTATCACATTGCAAAAGCGGAAGGCGTTCAGGGAAGTCACCTCGTTCCTAAGAGACAAAGGGATACCCTATGCCTGGGGTCATCCCTTCCGCCTGATTTTCAAATGGAATGGGGCGTTGCACCACCTGAAGTCCTTTCAGGAGGCATGCGTTCTGTTGGGTCTTGAACATAAAGATGCGGAGGCCTCCCCTACACATTCGCAGCAATCCAAGGGAGATGATGGGCACCGAGTGGATCGCAGACACCAACCCATAGCAGCACTGAAGCTGGGACCCACGACAATGTCACAAGAACGGGCTGCAGCCCTTCATGCTGTGCTTAGAGATACCTCCCCTACTGAGTAGTTACTGTACATTGGGGACACATACGCATGATCTATTTGCTGGCTGGGGGGAGAGGCAGGGGGTCGTTGGAGTATCACGCCTGGTTCGGTAACGTTACCACCAGCCTGCGTAGTTAGGAGGTGGGTTTGGACTATGGCATTCTATGGGAAACGTTCTGTTGGGGCTAGGGTGGGGGGAGTCGGGGTCTTGGTTCAAAGTTCGTTGCGGGAGGTTGGGTGGGGGAGGTGGGAGTGGGGAAAGGGGGGGGTTGGGAACGATAGGGGAGGGTGGGAACCGGTGTGCCACAGGGGAGCGAGGTTCCGGGGAGTGGCAGCGCAGGGACAGGTCCTCCTTAGAAGATATTCCCATTCCAGGGGCGGGCATATGACAGAGGCAACGCTGAAAGTTATTACCCTTAATGTGAGGGAGCTCAATAATCCTGTGAAACGGCGTGCCATTTTATCATATTTAGAGCATTCCGGCGCCTCGATTTGTCTCTTGCAAGAAACGCACCTTTTGGCTAAGGACTAGCATTGGATGAGCTTTCGGGCGTTTCCTCACCAGCTTTACTCCTCTACCTCTGATAAAAAAGCTGGGATGCTATCTTATTTGCCAAGCATTTCCGGGGCCAGGTGGGCGATAAGGTGGCGGAACTCAAAGGTAGGCTACTCGCCTACAACATACGAGTGGGTGGTCTGTCCCTGACCGTAGGGTCACTTTATGCCCCCAACTCTGGTCGAGAACCCTTTCTCAAAGACGCTCTGTCCGAAATTTTAAGGTCCCAAAACCGATACACGCTGGTGGGAGGCGACATCAATTTAGTCATGGATGGGGAGTCCGATAGATCAGGCCACAATTTTGTTTCCACCGGGGCGCTCTCCCCGGAGGGGAAAGAGTGGATGGCCCAAAGGGGACTGGTAGATTTGTGGAGGGAGGCGCATCCTCACAGCACCCATTACACGTTCTACTCACATGTGCACCATACGTATGCTAGGCTAGACCACTTGATAGGATCCTTGGAGGTCCAATCGCTCGTAAGGGACATTGATATTATCCCTGCCGCTGTATCGGACCACGACGCAGTGGAGGTATCGCTTGCTGCCCCCCGGACTAAGACGGCGGGGGGTAGATGGCGGCTGCGGGAGACCCTCCTACAGCGGAATGGGGTGGCCCAACAGCTGCACCAACGCATCACGGATTACCTGGCACTTAACGATACGCCAGACACACCCCTGACGGCAGTTTGGGGGGCGTTGAAGGCGGTCATAAGAGGGGAATTGATAGCCATTTCGGCGGCAGAAGCCAAAGAACGTAGGGAGACGCGTGACTCCTTGACAGCTCAGGTAGTGGAACTCGCACGGGTGCACAGTCGTACCGTGACTCCCAGGGTGTGGAGGCAATTGAAGACGGCCAGGACGCAGCTCGCTGGGCTCGATTTCGATTGAGCAGAATATGCTGCTTTGCGACTGCGTCATTCGTACTATGTGGAGGGCGATAAGGCAGGATGCCTCCTTGCCAGCGCGCTGCGAGCCTGGGTACAGCGGTCGAAGATCACGACCCTCTATGGTGCCCTAGGAGAGACACTGGTCAGTGATGACCAAATTGCCGAAGCCTTTAGGGACTTTTATGCCTCACTGTACAGCGCTGATCGGTCCCTTGATACAGACGGGGAGGCGTACCTGAAGGGGGCGGCAACGACTGCGCTTAATGCTGCCGGGGCCGCCACGCTGGATGCGCCCATTAGAGTGGAGGAGGTGGTGAGGGCTATTTCTCGCCTCAAGCCCTTGAAGTCACCAGGGCCAACTTTTTGTCCGGTGCTCGCACCTCTTCTGACGCGACTTTTCAATTCCTTCCAGGGGCCTGGCTCAATCCCTCCTGAGATGTTGGAAGCTGACATCGTTGTATTACCCAAACCGGGTAAGGAGGTTACCCGATGCGCCTCTTATAGGCCTATTTCCCTTCTAAATCTGAACCTTAAGATATTCACGGGGGTGTTGGCTTCCAGGCTTGGCCCACGTCTACCTGGTATTATCGAGACGGTCTAGTCTGGCTTCATCCCCGGCAGACAATGCAGTGACAATACTAAACGCCTGTTACATCTAATAGACAAAGCTCATTTTAAGGGGTTGGACGCCATGCTTCTGTCTATAGACGCAGAGAAGGCATTTGACAGGGTAGACTTAGGCTTTTTAGATAACGCACTAGCCCACTTTGGAATCGGGAACCGCTTCTGTGCATGGGTTGCTAGCTGCTATGACACACCTAGAGCGTCAATGGTATCGCCTCTCAGCCCTTTGACATCCGGAGAGGCACTCGACAAGGGTGCCCGCTTTCACCCCTCCTCTTTGCGCTCTATGTCAAACCCCTGGCACAGCAGATCCGCGACAGCCCTGACATCACCGGCGTCACCTTTGGGGGGGAACAGCATACCCTTAGTTTATACGCGGATGATGTCCTGGCTGTGCTGGAAGATCCGGAGAAGTCTGTACCTGCCTTTTCGAGGGAGCTGGAGACTTTTGGGAGGGTATCTGGGTTTAAGATGAACAGGGCAAAGTCTGTGCTCCTTCCCCTGGGCAGTCGCATGCACGCACCCCAAGAGGCGGCTTCCGTCTTTGGGGGTTTGCAGCTTCAGGATTCCATCCCGTACTTGGGGATCGTTCTCACCCCCTCCACCGAGCAGACAGTCAGTCTGAACTACACGAATATCACTTCCCAGATTCAGGGTGACCTCAGGCGCTGGCAGAAGCAACCTCTCTCCTTGCTTGGGCATGTCGCCGCTGTGAAGATGTGTATCTTACCCAAACCTCTATACATCTTTCAGACCATTCCGGTGTGTCTACCCCGGGGCACCCTACAAAAGTTACAAGACGCAGTGCAACACTTCATATGGGCAGGGAAACGGCCGCGTCTGCGCAGAGACCTCTCCTACCGACCTCTGGATGAGGGCGGCCTGGGAATTCCAAACCTAATATACTACTACAAGGCTGCGCAATAGCGATACCTGGTGGAGTGGAGCCGACCGGAGTCGGAGAAGAGATGGTTATTTCAGGACAGGGCGATGGCGCAAACATCGCTTTGGAATTTACCCTTCCTAAAGCGCTCCGATAGGCCAGCCTACCTCCAGAAATCCCCCATCACCCGTACAGTACTTCGAGTGTGGGACACAGTCGCGGCTCGGAGGGGGCTCACCACTTTTCCCTCACCACTAACGCCTCTGTTCGACAATCCTGAGTCCGCCCCGGGGTTAGAGAGGGGGGCTTTTCAGCAGTGGCGGTCGTCCTCATGCCGTTCAGCAGGTCATCTGTTTGACCTTGAGTGCTTCATTCAGTTTAGTGACCTGTCACGGTATCACGGCATCACGGCTCCACTCCAACATCAATATTTTCAAATTCGACATTGGTTGACCCAGCCCGCAATTCGTCCTCTAGTAGGTAGGAAACTGATTGCTTTTGAAAAATGGCTTATTACTAGAGACTCGGACCGGAAGCTGATCGCTGACTTGTACAAGATGATCTGCCCGACGGTGGCTTCACGGCCCTCAGCAGGTCAACAACGGTGGGAACGGGAGCTGGGGAGAAGCCTCTCTGTAAAAGATTGGCAGGCAATATATTATAGGGCTCACCACACAGCCAGGAACACTGCCAGGACGGAAACCGCAGTCAAGGTGGCTACATATTGGTATTTAACTCCGGTTAGGTTACACAAGGGCAACCCTAGCCGTAGTTCCGCATGCTGGAGGGGATGTGGGGAGGAGGGTACCTTGACCCATTTGTTATGGGAATGTAGAGAGGTGACGGGATATTGGACAGTAGTTCTTAATGACATTGATAAACATTTTGAAACCGAGATTCCCCGTTTCCCGGCCTATACGCTTTTAGGGCTGCCCAACGCACTCAATTTCCCTTTGAAATCGCTCCGGGGGCGTCAGATGGGCCTGGCCATGGGTGTGGCTGTACAGCACATTATTTCCCTCTGGGGAACGCGAACCTGCCCTACTCACACGGGCTGGTTGCATAGATTATGGTATACAATGGGTATGGAACGTATACAAGCTACCCTCACACAGTCCACGGCATCCTTTCAAACAGTCTGGCAACCTATCCTATCACTCCTATTATCGGAATTTCATGAAGTCACTTGTCCCAAATATCTTCGTCTGTTGCGCCTTACCGATACTCCAACCCCCGGAGAGACGCCTAGCAACCGTTAGCGGGCGGTGCTCTCAAGGGACGGTCCCAAGAGGCAGGATTCGGCACGCGGGCTGGGTGGGGGGGGTCCGGGGAAAGGGGGAGTTGTTGCTGTTGTGGTTGTTGGTTGGGGGGATAGGGGTTTGGGCAGTAGACCCTCGACCCCGCTTGCACCCATGGATACTCGGGACTTTATTGATTTATTGCTATGGCTAGCGGTGGTGGAGGGTGGGGGGTTTCGGGGGTGCGTCCGCATTGTAATATCAGAGTAACAGCTGTGTTTTGCAATGTACTGGCTGTGACATAAAAATGTATAAAACAAAGTTAAACAAAAAAAAAATAACCTTGTATGGACAGTTGGGAAATAAAGAAAGCAGAGTATATCAGCTTGGTGTTTGATAGCATATTTTTCTTTGCAGGTGTAGGTGCAAGCCTACAGTAATACGAGGCTGGGTCTGATGTTTCAAAACCTGGAAAATAAGCACATTTCTGTGTAAGACTATATGAACTTCCTTTCAGCGGTGTTGGGCAGTGTTCCCATTGTGTGTAATTGTAAACAGGGTGTGGGATATTAGCTTTATGTAAAAAATAATGACCATAATGCTGGTAACAGAACATGTCTCCAGAATTGCTTCTTTCATCATACAATTCATCATTAGAAAATGCAGCTGATTGCTCTAAATCTGAAAGCAAATTATGCACAGTTTCAATGTCCCAATTTTCAGAGAAAGTACAAGAGGTGATGATGTCATTTAAAGAAATTTTAAGCAAATAAGGAATTTGCAAACATTCAGTCGGACCATACACATCATATGATACCCTGTCCCATACAATTCCTTCAGGAACTGGAACTGTTGTAATGTTCACCACGTACATGTCCCTCAGTTCACGATGCGATGATGCATGTGGTTTAAGAACCAAGTTCGCAAGTTTTACTGCCAAGCTTTCTGGGAGAAAGTGTCCATTCAGAAGTAGGAAAAAGACAGTCACTATACCAATCCAAAGTACCAGGAAAAGTAATCCGATTGTAATCCAGAGATGTATCCAGGGAACAACAAAGTAAGTCTTCTTCAGCCAAAATTAGAAAGAATGCACTCGTAGCTTGAAAGTGTTGGCAGTTCAGGTTCACTTGGATCTGATGAAAAATCATCACAATGCACGAAGTAGCCAGACTCCGTACAGTCTATTCTTGGCAGCTCAGCCGGTTTTGTAGAACTGGTGGATGGCTCGATCTGTGGCATGTTTACATAGATGTTGTCAATTTTTCTAATAGAAATATCTGTACTTATTGACTGTACAATTACAGTTGTTTCAACAGGGAGAAGTATCATTTTATTGTTGTTTACAGCTTCTCTTTGGAAAGTGGAGTCTTCAGTCATTACTAAAGCTTCCATCTGAACTTCCTGAATGGTAGCGAGAGGAGTGTGGTGGCTACCCAGGAGCCCAAGTGGCCTACTCTTGAGAATCGGCCACATAGTGTGGTTTGATAAAATCAATTGAGACAAACCTTTTGTCTCTGCAACCGGCAAGCGGCAGAAGAAATACAGCTCTGGTACCTTCGACAGCCAGGACAGGTACAGGAGCTCTGTAGGATGGCCCAAATTATTTTTTGTCCACAATTTTCTCGCTAACCAGCTCCCCAATCTTTAAGACCCAGGCAGGTTTTGCTGATACTGTTTTCACTTCCCTAGTGGCGGTGCATTTTACTTGGACTTTTTTGGTGTCTCTTCGTACATTATATGGAATGTGAACTGATTTTTAAAATCGGTCTCTATTTATATAGTCCAATAGGCTCGTTCAACAATTTTTTCACGACATTGAAATTCAACATTCCTACCTGCTTCTCAGGTTACTAACTATGTCATTAAGAAATGCTTGTAGGAGGGTGTTCAGTGACTAGTGATCATGGGTTGGGGGAAGAGGTGTTTGGGTTACTTGAAGTGGGCAAGTTGATTTTTAATTTGGTTTTAGGGTCTGTGGGAAGAAATTGATTACAATTCCTGACCGAATGTTATTATGTTATCAGCTGGATGGAGGTAAGGAATATCAAAAGATGTAGATTGTTTTAACGCTTACACCTTCTTGCACTACTGTCCATGACGTACCACAGTATTGACAAAATGGGGAAAGGTCTATAAGTAAATATTGATAATATAGTTTCACTGTTTTTCTCTTTTATGGCAGGTAGAATAAAGAAAGAAAAAAACACTAAAGACCATTTGTGTTTTTAAAGGAAATGCTTGTAGGAGTACATAAAAGAAGTTTTGGGGGGGACAAGCATTTAGAAAGTCAAAAGTTCTGTCTTGCATTCCGAGCAGTAGCGGCCGGCATGGCTCACGGATGGGGAGGCGGGAGCGGGGGTCCCACAGGGAGGGGGTAGCTGCAATGCAGAAAGAAATATAAAATGGTAATAACTAAAAGTTATAACCATTTTATGTTTTGGCTTTCTCGCACTGCGAGAAAGCAGTGGGGCGACGCTCCTCCGCCCGGGAGGAGGAGCCGCCCCTGATTCCGAGTCCTAAATAAAACATTAAAAATGCCTGATGAAGTGTTCACACACATTTTTAAAATGTGCTTTCTGTAGACAATGCATCTGTTCTATAAATATTTTAATATGTGACAAGTTAGAGTACTTTTGAGATGTAAAATAGTCCCTAGTTCATTGCTATACAAGAAATCCATATGAGGTGGAAGGATACACAAAACAGCCAAAGGCATGAGGAGAGAAAGCGATATTCCTCTAGGAGAACGCTAAAGCCCACGATATGTATATTTTAAGGATTGGTAACTATAAATCAACAGACAGCTGTGCTGATAAGTCAAACCTTAACTAGAGTCTTCAGGAAACGTGATAGCATAAGTATACAGTGGTACTCAGCTCTAGACTCATGAAAATGTTACTCAAGACTTACTGAGCAGAGATCAGGAATTATGTAACGAGCTGTGATCAACTGTGAAGAGGCAGCGCTTTTAGACTTAACAATAAAGTAATGTTACAGTCTTCCTCAGGAAATATCTGCTATAGGGAGAATCCACACATATTTGAAGGCTAGAGTGCAACATTATTTGTATATAGGAAAGGAATGCGAGCAGAAAGTTAAATAATGTAACACATCTCGTTTTAACGTGTCAGCCATTGTTGTTTCCGCTCGAAAGTAATGGACAAAAAACGGACAAAACATTTTGTATGAAACGTCATTTATTTTCTTCCAATCAAAAATACTTTTGCAACATTGTATTTGTTTTTCATAAATTCCTTTCATGAATTCTAAGTCAATTGCTTCATCTGTTTAGTAGCACCGTGACTCCATTTACAACTGGAACAAAGGTGTCCACCACTCTGTGTGGAACTTTGGGCAGGGGGTAGGGTCTGTGGGCCGGTGTTTTGTTTTAGGTTGGTACACAATAAACCAGGACCTGGCAAACATGAATACAAACAACATTGTATAAATCGTGTGGGGAAAGGTTTGTTTATCTCTATCAGCTTCGCCTCCACTGACTGGTAAGTGATCTCTTTCTCAGAGCACAAGTCCACTTCAGCAATGGGGCAGAGAACAGCACAAGCTGCAGAACCGGCTGGAGGGGGCAGGGTTACATATTCACTCACAGTGTGCTTTTTTCACCAGGGTAGTTCTCTCTTTAAATACTTAACCCCACTTTAGTTCCATGAACTGGTATCAGATTGGGCATCTTGTGTATAAGGGTCTCCCACTTGGTATCTACATAGATGCATTTACTCAGTGCCCCGCATCTATATTAAGTTAATGCTGTTTGCATGCGGAAAGCGCTAAAACCATCAACAAAGCTCCTTACTATGGGTTTGATTTTGAAATAAGTACTTTACTGCCTACTTTGAACTGTTGGCAATAAATACAGTCTAATTCTAAAACATTATTCATTATTACATGTATAGGTGGCTATGCAAGTAAATACAGGCATATCCTTTCCCTTAGAAGCAATGTCCAGTGCATGTAGCAGAGTACCCCATTATATCATTCTACTGTTGCTGTTACAGCAGCGCACCCCCTTGTTATGTGATGATGTGGTTGCTGTAATAGCAGAGCACTCCCTTGTTATATTAAGCTGTTGCTGCTGTAATAGCACACCACTCTCTTATTGTGTTATGATGTTGCTCCTTGTATTAGTAGAGTTTTTTGGTTTGTTTGGGGCACTGGCTTAACAAAACTTTAGGCCCCCCATGCAAAGCACATATAGGGGACCCGCCCACTCTCCGGACCCAATCAGGAGCGATCAGGCCAGGGGCCCGCCACCTGTGCACAGTGCCAGAGGAGGGCCCCAGGAGCTCACCCCCCACCTCCCCCGCACCGCAGGGGCTGCGGGGGCTAATGTAACATCATTGGTTTGGGGGTTCCCTAAACCTGACCTATGGAGTAAATCAAGTCTTCCTTAGTTGAACAGTGGCCTGGCCAATATGGTGAAAAAAGCAGATTTCAGGTTGCAGACATGGGAACCGCCTAAGCCAGAGTTAAATGTTACAGTTTTGAAAACATATGTTTTATCCAAGATAGACTTCATGATACTCAAGTTGATAATGTTTGCTCTACTTCCTCTAGGGTACCTGATAATAATCAGGGGTCTGTGCTCGGGAGGCCACCACCCTATCTGTTTTCCACAGTGATCGCTCGGAGACGACCCCTGCCGCAGTCCTCACACCTCATGTGTGATCCAAGGAGATCACTGATTTCTTCTTTCTTCCGCCGCCATTTGGAAAATATATCGTCCTGGGATAGGCCTGTAGTGCAAGAACCTGCTAGTCACACTTGTCCTTGTGCAAATATCAAACCTGAGTCTGAGAATATACATTTTCATATATTTTGTAGAGTTTAGATCCAATTTAAATCTTTTTAAAAATAGGGTTGTCTCTGTTATTCAAATGATCAGGAAATTCCTTCAACCGCAAAGTCATCTAGATCACTCATGGAAATAATGTCATGTCTCCGGGAATCATATGAATCTGTATCAATGCTGTAAGGGCTGGAACTGTAAGAGTTACAGACTGGTTCGATATAGGGATGCTTCTCTAGAAAGTCCCTTGTTTCAAGATCTTGACCCCAAGTGTCTCTCTTTTCTGTCTTTAACTGCTCCTGCATTAGTACAGCAGGTGCCGATAGCTGAGACGAGGACCTTGCAGGTGGCAGGGTGGTGACTGACATTGGAATGAAGCTGGGACACAGTACATAAGGGCTGTTCAGGACTTCCATGGACGAAGCTTGAGTGAAATTGCCATCAGACGTAGGAACAGACACTTGAATGTACTTGCCAGTTTCAGGGTCAAAAAATGTCTTTAGCTGGACCTGAACTGGTACATCCACTACAAAGTATTGACCCGAATCTGGATCTTGAAGAAGCTTCCGTTGAGTCAAAGGGAACTGAGATGCAGGAGTTAGTGAGTTTTCCCCCTCATCCCTCAGAATACTTGGGTCTTTGTCTAGGGACTCTGATTTGTAATTGGCCAGTGCTGGCACAGAACTTGTCAAACTTGAATGAGATGGAGCCATTGGCGAGGGCACTGTCAGGACTGGCTCAGTACCATCAATGTATGCCTTTTTCTGCTGTGCATCATTCTTTCGCCTCTTACTTGCAAGCCGCTTGGCACGTCTCAGTGCTTTCTCTGTTTTAGGTGGGACTGTTGGTGGCTTTGCTGTCATCTTTTCACTGCTTTGAAAAAGATGAAGTCGTTCCTTTCCCTCCATAGTGCCTTCATCATGGTTGAAGATTAAGGTTTTGCAATCTGCTTTGGCTATTTCTTCTAAAGGTTCTTTCACCAGGGCTGGTTCTGAATCACCTTTCAAGGGCTCTTCTTTACCAGCAGGGCACTCAGGAGCAGAATTTGCTTTAGTACACCCTAAGCTTGAAGTATTCTCTAATACACTGCTCGTTTCTAAAGAGTACATGAGTGTTTCAGACATTGGGGTTGTTACAGTAGAGTATGCAACATTTTCTGGATATTCAGTTGAATCAACAAAATGTGGTAAATCCTCTGAAGTTGCGCTTGCAGGAGAATGAAGGCAGTCCTCAAAATCTGGGCTGATTACAGGGGATGCCATGACTTCAGTGTTCATTGTAGTCTTCAAGTTGGACCCACGCCTGTTTGACGATGCATTCTCTGCTAAGGATTCTATCCTGTACTCTGACTCAGAACTTGGCGCAGAATAAAACAACCCATCTTCTAGGCTTGTTGAGGACTCCAAGGAAGTGCTCCTGGCATGTATGATTGCAGGGGCTTCCCTAATTATAGGCCTGCCTTCAGATTCCTTGTTTTTGCCAGTCCTGCTAAATAAATGGCCAATATCAAGATCATCATCGAGCAATCTGGGTAGTGAATAACATCGGCTGTCCTGTGTTAGAGGGCAGATGGTTTCTGATTCTGGCTGTGAAAGTTGCTTCATGATTCTTCTAAAGGCCGACCCCAGACCACAGCTGTTCATTTTATTAGGAGCTGATTTTTGTAACTTTTGTTTTGTGTTTAGATCTAGTGGTTTCTCTCTAACGTTCTTGGAGGCTTTGAGCTCTCTAAGTGCCAGCCTTTCCTTAGATGATTGCAATCCTCCCTCCCACTTGCAGCTGAGCAAGCACTCTTCAGAAAAACTTCTGGGTAGTGGAAGCTTCACTGCTTTTGTGACTGATGAGGACTTGCCCCGGTTATCTTTAATTTTGAAGAGATTTGGCTTAAACCATGTGGAAGGTGATCTCTGGCTCTCTCCTGAGTTTGCAGAGTTAGCCCTACACCTTTCAGGCAAATGCTCTCTGATCATATTGCTTTCTTCAAGTTGATTCAGAAGGCTGTCGTTTATTTCCATCTGGCTTTCTCTCCTTGGTCCTGTACTCCTTTCCTCTGATTTAGGATTACAAGTACTCAAAGCGTAGTACTGCAGTTCCTCTTTACCCACCTCTTTATTTGTTGCAGCACTTTCAAGTATATCCTTAGCATGCTTCTGACTAGTATCCACATTTTCCATGACTCTGGGGCTCTGTTCCTCTGGTGGGTGTTCTTCAAAGCATAAATAAGGTGATTTTGAAGCTATTGCCATTTTGCTGTCTTTCTCATCATTACTCTGCACTGAAAGTGTATTTTCTTCACTGTAAGATGACATTCCTTTGGGTGAAAGGGGATCAGATGCTACATATTGAGGGAGACAGATAATTTCCTTCTCAACACTTCTTTGAGGTTCATAATTCTGTACCTTGCACTGGGGTAACAGATGCTCATCTATGTTCTGGCTCTCCTTGTCTTTGTGTGTAAAAGCATTCTTTTCATGATAAAGATGAAGAGATTGACATCTTTCTTGTTGTTGGTGTTCGCTAACAGTGTTTTGTTTTTCATTTCTTGTTGTTTGCTTAGAGAGTCCTTCTTCAATTAGTGTAATGTTAGCCATTGACTGTTCAACAGTTTGAGACCTTTCACTCTCTTGAACAGTTTGTGGAGAGCTTAAAGTGAGGTAATTATCTGCTAAATGTCCACTGAATTCAACTTCATTGTCTTTTTCAATGTTTCTTGAATTTTGTTCAACGAATAGATAGGAGAGTTTTTTCTTCCTTATGGGTACCCTAAGACTCGATTCCTGGTAATCACACTTGAGGCTTATTAAACTATCAATTTCCATATTTTTGCCTTCTGATTTTCCATTATCCATTTCATTTTCTGATCGGCCTATCTCCAACTTTGTTTCCTTCTCTTCTGTTTCTTTTTCTAGATTCTCCCTCAGGATCATTTCTTCCTCTAAATTTGGAATCTTAATTCCTACCCATTCAGTGGTCTCTTCTCCCTCTTTTTCAGTGTTGTGTTTGTTTATTATAGTTTTATTCTTCGCAATCCTCTCAAGATTTTCCATTGTGATCTTCTTCTCAAATTTCTCTTCTTCAAACTTCTCAGTCTCAGCCTTCTTCCTCTCAGTCGACTTCTTTTCCAGCTTCTGCTTCTCCATTTTCACATTTTCAATATTATCCTTCTCAGGTTTTTGCAACTCTTTCTCCTGTATCCTCTCTCTCTTTGCCTTATCCCTCTCAAGTTTCTCCCTCATTTCTCTAACCTGCTTCTCCGTCTCTTGGTTCTGCTTCTCAATTTTCTCTAGCCTCTCCCTCTCCATTTTCTCCAGCTTTTCCCACTCTAGCTTCTCCCGTTCTAGCTTATCCGTCTCCAGCTTTTTCTTCAGAATCTTCTCCATCATCTCCCTCTCTTGCTTTTCCATATCCAGCGTTTCCCTCTCCAGCTTCTCCCTCTGTAGCTTCTCCTTCTCAACCATATCCTTCCTTTCCATCTCCATCTTCTTTTTCTCCAGCCTCTCCTCCTCCAGCTGGTCATTCTCTATCTCTTCCCTCACCAGCTTCTCATTCTTAATCTTTTCATTGTTCAGTTTATCCCTCTCAAGTCTATCCCATTCAAGATTTTCTTTCTCCAGATTTTTCTTCTCTTCACCTCTGTCCATCATTTCCCTCTTTAGATTCTCCTTCTCCAGTTTCTCCCCCTCTAGCTTCTGCGTCTCTGTAATCTTATCAATCATTTCCCTCTCCAGTTTTTCCATTTCTAGCTTCTTCAATTCCAGCTTTTCTTTCTCAATCCTCTTCATCTTCTCTTTCTCCACTTTCTCTCGCTCCACTTTTTCCATGTCTAGCCTCTCTCTCTGAAGTTTCTCCTTATTCAGCTCATGCGTCTGTCTATCAATCTTCTCCCTCTTCTGCCTCTCCCTCTCAAGTCTGTCCTTCTCCAGTGCCACTCTTTCTATCTTCTCTTTTTCAATGTTCTCTATCAGTTCCCTTTCCAGTTTATCCCTCTCAGCTTTCTGTTTCTCCAAATTCTCCCTTTCTAAATTGCCCTTCTCAATCTTTTCTATTTCCTTCTCTAGATCGTCCTTTTCTAATCTCTCCATTTCCAGCATCTTTCTTTCAAGTGTCTCCCTTTCCAGCTTCTCTTTCTCAAAGTTCACCATCTTCTGTTTCTCCTTCTCAAGCCTCTCCCTCTCCAGAGCTTCTTTCTCTAGCGAATCCTGCTCCATCTTTTTTATCTGTTCCATCTCCAGCTTCTCTTTCTGCAGTTTCTCCTTCTCCATATTTTCTCTTTCCAGATTCCTCATCTCTTGCTCTTCCTGCTTCCCTTTTTCAATCTTTTCAAGTTCCTCCTTCAGCTTCTCCCTTTCCAGCTTCTCCTTCTCCAGCCTATTCATCTCCAACATCTCCTGTTCATATTTTTCTCTCTCCAGGTTTTCTCTCTCTAGCTTCTGTAACTCAAGCTTTTCCCATTCCAGCTTCTCCTTTGCAAGTTTTTCCATCTTCTCCTTCTCTAAATACTCTCTCTGTAGCTTCTCCCACTCAGCCCTCTCCCTTTTTTCCCTCTCCAGTCTCTCTTTGTCCAGGTTCTCCTTCTCTTTTCTCCCCTCCTCAAGTTTTTGTTTTGCAATTTTCTCTATTTTCTCCCTCTCTAAGTTCATCCTCTGTTGTTTTTCCCTCTCCATCTTCTCCTTTGCAATCATCTCCATCCTTTCCCTTTCCAGTTTCTCCTTTTCATTCTTCTCCTTCTCAACTTTTTCCTTCTCAATCTTCTCCTTTCTAATTTTCTCCCTCAGAATTTTCTCCTTTTCCTGCTTTTCATTTTGCTCCCTTTCAATTTTTTCCCTTATAAGTTTTTCCCTATCCTGCCTCTCCAACTTCTTTTTCTCACTCTTCTCCCTCTCTATCTTTTCCCATTCCAACCTCCTCTTCTCTGTCTTCTCCCTTTCCAGTTTTTCGTTTTCCTGCTTCTCTTTCTGTTTCCTCTCCCTCTCCCGTTTTTCTTTCTCTAAGTTCTCCCTCTTTAGCCTTTCCCTCTCAAGTTTTTCTTTCTCCAGCTTTTCTTTCTCTAGTTTCTCCTTTTCTAGCTTCTCACTCTCTCGTTTCTCAGTCTCTACCTTCTCCATCTCCAATTTCCTTTGCTCTTGCTTCTCCCTTTTCTGTGCCTCCCTTTCCAGTTTGCCACTATCCAGCATCACTCTTTCCATTTTCTTGGGCACATTTTCGATACCCTTCTTTTTCTTGTCCACCTTTCTATTGTCTGTCTTTCCATTTTCTACCCTATCGTTTTCCAGCCTTCCATTTTCCCTATTGCTGCTTTGCTCATCTGGGATTTTTAAGAGAGGAGAGGTACTGTAAGTGGTTTTTACACGTTTTCGAACATCCTTAATATTAAACAGCAAACTTGAAGCCTTGGACCTATAATTCTCCCTTGATATATCAACAGAACTTCTCGTCTCATGATCTCTCATTGCAGGTATATCTCCAGGAGGGGGAGTTATAAGCTCTAGGTCATCTTCTAGCGCTTCAATGATATGTCTCCGTTGTATAATCGGTGTCAACAATTTTGTGATATTAAATGAGGGGCTAATCATTCGGGTTTGACATTCTTGCTTTGACACTTGTACGGTTTCTGCAAAAGGAGCGGTAGCGGTTGATGGTCTGCGAGACACCCACACATTCTCTTTGGCCTTAGCATTTTCATTTAAATTTTCTTGCTGTACTCTCTGTTTTACTTTTCCTTGCCTCCATGGTGGATTTTTGTTTCCATGTTCATATTTTTGTTCTGGCCTTAAAGAATTGCCCATAGATGGAACTTCGTGGGAAGTAGAGGTTGATGCACTTGAATCATTTGCAACAATATGGTCTTGTTTTTTTACCCTGGTCATATTTTTAAAAGAAGGTGATAACACATGTTCCATTGGGATTGTAGCGTCCCATGGAAAGTCTGTTTTGATTTTGCTTGAGGATGGTAACAAAGATGATGGTGATGCTACATTTCTGACAGCATCTTTTGCTTGGTGTGAATCCATGCTATTAATGGTGCATGACGTCGATAGTGGTGCCTTTGTCTCCATCAAGCAGTCCTCATTCTGATTGTCAAGCATTGTCCTTTTGAAATGTGTTGTTGACTTCAAACACTCATCGGTGGGAACCCCAACGTCTCTGTTTAGCATGTTGTTCTGGTTGTTTTTTGATGCAGATGACAAATTCCCCAGCCTTTCTGTGAGAGCCCTCTCCTGCATTGGGATAAACGCTCTTTTGTCCTTTAGCAACACTGAGAAAGGTGCCTCAGTTAAGACTTCCTCCTGACTTGCAGACAAAGCATGGCGTCTTACCGGGTCTAATAAAGAAGATGGTGATGCATATTCTCGCTCCCATTTCTTAGCTGTCTGTGCAAAAGTGGATGGGGACCTCCCACCTGATAATGAGGACTCATCCTTCATACAGACCCATTTTTCATTGTTATAAACAGCATCCATTTTACCTGCTGGATCTGAAACAGTTTCGACTGGTAACACTCCTTGTTGGGTTATTATACTGCTGGTTAAGAATGACTGTGAAGGTAAAGACGTCTCCAAGGGAAGTCCATTCTCCTGGTTCCTAGCTGTGTGTCTTTGACTTAGTGTGCACAGTACTGGTAATGATGGAATCTCTACAATGGCCTCTTGCTTCTGACCCCTAACGACCTCACTGTTACTTGATGATAAGGCTTGATGAGACTCCATCAAAATACCCTTTTCTGAGGTCTTGGCAACAGTCCGGTGACTTGATGTGGATGACACTATTACAGAAGTAGAAAAATCAGTGAGAAGGTCTTCCCCCTGGTTATCGGTTATGGGTCTGTTAGTTCCTGTGGATGCCTGTGTTAAGGTTGGAGGAGCTACCAATGGGACCTTTTTTCCTTTGGTTTTAGCCATGGTTTTCTGGCTTGACAAAGTTGATGCTGATAAGGATGGAAGTGCCTCTTCAAAGAGCTCCTTCTTTGGATTCTTGAACATGGCCTGATCATTTGATGTTGATTGCAATGATAAAGCGGGTGGGGTCTCTATAGGAAGCTTTCTTATCTGTTTTTTAACTAAGGTACCGTGACTTGATATTAATGATGAGGGTGAGGATGATGATGGTGATACTGCTTCCAAACACACCTCCTTATCTTGGAGCATGTCCAATGTCCTTGGCTGGTGGGCAGACGATGAAAAATGTGATATTGGATTAGCCTTTATTAGGTACTTACTCTGCTCTTGTATCCTTTTGCTGCATGATTCTTCATAAATGGATGTGTGGGTGCGTTCAAAGGGTTGCAAATTTTCGTAACCTTCGATGACAACTTGTTCAGTTATCCATTCTGCACAGCCCAGTTTCTCAACCCTTTCTTTGTGGTGATCAGTCCATGTCTTAAAAGCACTGTTCTCACTATGCAAAAATGTGATTTTATTTGTTGATTCCATCCCTTCCTCAGTCTGATGTTTCAATGGCTTTCTATGGGTGCTCTCTTGGAGTGACCCTTTAGCCTGTGAAGTTGATAGCTCGGTAGGGCTGAAGCTATCATGGGCCGAGTGAATCCAGTTCTTGGTAATTCTCCTTTTTTGAGCATTGTATTTTTCATTGAGCCAATAATTTTCTTGACATGTATTAGAGAACTCAGGCAGGTCCTTCTGGGTATTCAAAACTGCAGAGTGCCCTGTGTCATCCATAGAAGGCCCTTTACTTTTTTGGGAACTTTTTCTATGGGACAGTTGAGTTTCAGGTGCTGGACACTCATTTTCAATGTTGTCAAATGTCCTAATTAAGGAGGATACTTTAGACTTCTGGTTGTGTTTCCTCAAGTCAGGCACAGAGAATTCTATGATGCTTGGTTTATTCAATGTATTTTTCAGGCCCTTTGGTTCATCCTTAAGACATTTTGGCGTCTGCTGGAATGTGGAAGCCCATTTGCTATGCTCATTGGCCCTCATGGACAATCTGTTAAGGAAGTTGCTTCTATTGGTGGCATGGTTCAGCTGGTTGAGCTTTGTCAACTGCTGGGCCTTGTCTGGTGACCCTATAGGATGCAATCCATTCAGGGATTCCTCTTCAGCCACACATAGGCTCCTGAAGGCTCGGTCTGTCAGGCAGCTGACCTCACGGTCTGTATCATCCATGATTGAACCACTGCTCGAAGAGTCACCCAAGTTATTACTGTGCTTCTTGCGTCTTGGCATACTGAGCCTGGAAGGTGGTTAGGAGATTCTGTGAAAGTCTAATGTGTAAGCAGATCAAGTTGTATGTGTCCTCCCACTAAAGTTTTCACTCTCACTGTGACTTCTTCATGCTTGCTTTCTCCGGTTACAGTTTGGCCTTCAGTTTCTAGGAGAAAACAAGAGTACAGTTAGTTATCATATCCGCTTATACTTCTCTAAAACATTTTATGAAATTTTAAATCAGAAGCTTTCATACTAAATGTAAAGGCTATGGTATATGCTCATGTGGCATCACTGTAATAGCTACTGACTAAACCCCACCATCTCCACAGAAGTACTAGATAATGAGGCCCTTACTAATTACAATGCAGCATGATTGCCTCAAAATAACTTTTTTATTTTATTATTTCATAGATCGCCTTATAGTTACTCTATCCAAATATTTAGATTGCCAACATTTCTTTTGCAAGCAGATATATTATATGAGAACAGTAAAACTGCCCAAAATATGGATTCATACAGACCTGGAAACAAATGAAAACTATGACTGCAAATCTGATTATTGCACATTTTACTGTTCGTGGCTCCTTTTGGGGAGTTGAGGTAAAGTCAATTATGTGTGGATGATTTTTTTTGCATCCATAGTGCTGGAATATTGCAATACAATTCACAGAATGTTTGGCATTATCACCAGGAAAAGGATGGTGGTAATTGAATTGGAAAAGTGAAAAAGGTGTGTGGTAATGTGGCCCATAATGCATCATTTCCCAGTGATGAATGCAAAGGGCCAGATAATAAACTCACTGGTTTAACGAATATCAGGCTACAGCGGTAACTGCATAACCAGCAGCCAATACCATCATATGTAGAATTTTTCTTTTAATGCTGGCATATAACTGGAGTTGTTTTCATGACTACCTAGTATTTCCGCATGCTCACTCGGTCAGCCTTTAGCTTTATAGCACTTTTGAAAGTTTTATGGTATTACTGTCACAACTCCTGGTAATTTCAGCAGAATATAAATGACTGCCAAAACTGTGAGGTAAAGCCCAGTAGAAAGGGCATGTGAACTGTGTTTTTAAACTCTAGATTTACCATCATTCACTTAATATGTGCCATTGTGTCAAATTTACTTTAATTATGAAAAGGAGGATCACAAAAACTCAGAAATTGTGTAGGGAAGTTCCACAACCCGAGAAATTGCGTACATTGCTCTCAGAAAGTACCACACACATAGTACCGCAACATTTGACTTGGGGCAGGGATTGACCTCAGACTGTACTTAGGCTTCGAGAGCTAACCTGGGGGTCTTCAGCTGCTGGTCTTTCCTCTGCTTGGGGTTTTCGATATTCTCTGTACCTTCTGTTCTCCTGGGCAGCCTGATTCACCTCTGAATGTCCCTTATTGGCAGGTGGTTTTGCAGCGGATGCCTCAGTAGTAGGAGGAGTTGTCCACATCGTCCATTGCCTCTTCCCGGGGATCCTCTGTACTCTCATCTAGGGATATTAAACCGTGGTAGATTGTGGCTCACTTACTTTTTAAAGGTGCAGGAACTTCCACCCCGTGGTGCTGGTGTCGGATGAGCACTTGGTCTCTCGATCTTATCGGGGTTCCCTGCCATTTCAGTTGCGACTCACCTGTTCATTTGTTTGTCAACACCATTGGTTGGGTTACGATTAAATCTAGAATCGTCCGGCAACATTCAGGCCCCAGCAGGATGCTATCTCAAGATGGCCTCCGAAACATCATAGCCATTTTAGATCAACTGGTGGCACTATATGGTGTTTTGCAATACATAAGTAGAAAGTGATGGTGACTCCGCTTTTAATTCTTCTATTGGTCCACTGCGATTCGTATTTCCTTGTTAAGAGTAGCATAAAGAGCTCCATATTCCAGTTAGCTTGGGGCCATTGGGGCGTGACATCTGGTGCTTGATTCCTAAGTGGTGTAAGAAGTCACTAAGCTCAGCCATTTGAAATAAGGACCCATTGTCCATCCTAACCTCCGTATTAAATTCAAAGATAGCAAAGGCTTTCTCCAGAGGTGGATGTATTTTGCCCATAAAGGTTGATTTGGGTTTCTCAAGGGTGTACCTTGCAGAAACTTCTGCCCCCTTCTGGCCTATAGTAGTCTAGTGCTCCATATTACCTCGGGGTACGTCCAGGGTGTTCCTTGCATACTCTTCTACCCCCTCTGATGTGTAGTTCTAACGCCTCTATTGGCCCCCGGGGTGACACAAGGGTCCATAGCTTTTTGCAAAGATCTTGGTCTTAAAATAAATCTCAAATAAAGCTTATTTTTATAAAATTGTTTTGGATCTCCTTTTTGAGTCATGTGTCAGTTATTGGTCAATGTGTGTGCAATAAATGACTCTGTGTTAGGCCTAAGACTGCTCGCTCACATTACCACTAATAGAGCACTTTGGGTTTTACATTGAGCCCTGTACACTTTTGGGTGAATCTCTTGACTCTGTGCATGGTATACTCACCTAGTGGTATACCATATACAGAGTCAGTTTCCTACATAAGCCTTAACTGCTTTACCACACTACTACAAAAGAGAGCATTTAGTGTTCTAATTTTTGTCTCTGTAAAACAATAAGGGTTGCCTGGACTCTTTACACAATGTACCTTGTTTTGGTCCACTAGATGAAGAGCCAGCTTCTTACAATCCCCACTCCCTTTGCCTCTCTCTCTCTAAATGTCCTCTCAGATCTCTGCAAAACAAGCTTTCGTCGTATATGAGAAGATCAGGCGCTATACATAACAAAAGTCAATAATCACAATACTCCGTGGTGTGGGCTGGGTGGAATGACTACAGGGGAGGAACCTGTGTAGCGCCTGTGCATTCCTCGGACGCAACTCAAAAGATAATTTGTCATCATTTGAACCATGTAGTTTTCTTTGCTGCTGTCAGCATTATGTTGTCTCAATATGACTGTGCCATTGCCATTTGTTTTTGTTTGCTTTTGTATAAAACAATAAAAAGATGTTTTTTAAAAAAAATCACCATACTATCTCTGTGCTCAGTCAATACTGAGAGTTTTGATTAGTTTTAAGTTCATTAAGAGGTTTATTTAATTTTCTTTATCTTTTCTTTATTCTTATAGTCGAAAAGGTATAAACCAAATTACAGAACTGATAGTGAAATATTGGTTAGAACAAGTCATCAAAAAATAAATACAGCATGATCCATAAAGGAATTAACCCCCCTATTCTAAAGAATGGGGTGAAATGGGTGTTAGCACGAACCCATTAAGAGTTCAAGTTTAAAAGTCAAGAGTGAGAGTGAGCATGAAGCTCATTTTAGATCAATAATATCAGCTAAAACTTCCCATAAAGAGAAGTTTACATAAGCAAAATAATCATGCAGCAGAGGTAGTGACTGCAATAAGCAAAACAGGTCTGGTAGGATTGCGAATCAGCAATCACATTTGGCATAAAACTGTTAACTTCAGTGCGGACAAGAGTGTGGAAAGTATTAGGAAAAGCAATGGCAAAGAGTGTGGGATAACCTACTCTAGGAACATGGATTAATAGGAACAGCTTTGAAAGAAATGTTTTAGTTCATTCTGTATCTTCTCCTCCCATTCGAACAATGGGCTTTAGAGTCATTTTGATAACAGTCTCATCTCGTACTTTCCCATGTTCCTTCACACTAAGCTTGCAAAGAATTACCTTGAAATATAGAAACAATATCTTTAAACTGAAATTACGTATAAGGCCTTTTGATTTTTAGACCTATGTACCTACATATGTGTATTGCTTTATGTGTATTGCTTTGTATAAACGTGTATAATAATTATGTTTATAAATATAAAGCTATTCGTTAGTTCTGCTTACCAAATCAACATATTACTTTTGGTTATATTATTCCATGTTTAACATGTATATAGGTGACTATTAGATAAGTAAAAGTTTTATCAAGACTATTTATCGAGAGTTGCTTCACTATTGGATTACAAAAAACAAAAACAAAACAATTAGTTTAAAGTACAGCAACACTGGAAACCCTGAGTTTATTAAATAAAACTTAAATCTATATATGTTACCTTAATTTTAAATAACTACCTTCCATGTACCTATGTAACTTCATATTTATTACTTTACTTCTAATTCAGCATCTCCAATACACTACCTTATATCTCACTCTATACTTCTCTGAATATATCCTTTACCTCCACTCTTTAGTTCATCTCAAACCTCATTCCGCTACACTCTCCAATGCACTAACCTATTTCTCACCCTATACCTCTCTCAATATATCCTCTACCTCCACTCTCTGACTCACCCCAAACCCCATGCTACTACTATGATACCCAAAATAACTCTTTCTAGACTCTTCCCTCCTTGCATCATCTCAAACCTCCTTTACTATTCAGATCTTCCAAACAAGTCTTTCTAAACCCTTCCCTCTGACTCTTCGCCCCTCCCCTTTACTCGTCCCAAACCTCCCTCTACTGCTATGAGCTCCAAAAAAAATACACTTTCTAGACCCTTCCCTCTTCTATCCCTCCACTATTTTTTTTCAATCCAACTAACAAACTAACATGTCCACCGCTCAAATTAATTTCATATTTCACTATACTAATTCCCCACTAATCCTGTTTGAGTTACGGAGTAGCGTGCTACCCGCTAAAAAACGCTTCAACACCTCATCAAGCGCTATATAAATGCAAACCCTTCCCTCTCCTATCACTCCACTATCTGCAGGGTTACTAACTTCTTGTCTACACATCATTGTGAAAGCATATTGATTTAGCTGGATAACCCAATTCGCAATTATTGGCAGAGGATGCTGGGACATGGCCGTAAACAGATTGTCAAGTGGTTTATGGTCAGTCATGACCATTAATTCCCTACCATAAATGACAGGTGGAAGCGGTGGCATGCCCATTTGATGGCAGATACCTATTGCTTGATTTGAGCATATTTTGTTTCCATTTCCATCAGTGCCCTACATGCGAATATAATTGGTACCCACTCCTCTCAGCCTTATTCTTGTACTAGGACATCACCCTAGGCTATCAAGCTTGTGTCCACAATTCTATATTTTTCACGGGATGAAAGTAGGCTATTGTTTTGCCATGGAGCAGTGTCCGTTTGATGTTGATAAATACTTCTGCACGACTTCCCCATGCCCAGCGGGTATTGGCATTTTGTTAGAGCCCTCAGTGTTTCTGACAGCATGGCTAAGTTAGGTACGAATCTCACAGAATAATTAGCCAAACCAAGTAATATTTTTTATTCTGTCACATTCAGCACGGTGTTTGCATTCTGGATTGCTTCCGACTTGTGTGGGTCCATCTTCAGGCCTCCTCTAGAAAACACATAGCCAAAGTATTTGATCTGGTTCACGAAAAAGAAACATTTTCCTTTATGAGGAGTTAGGCCCTGATCTTTCAGTCACTGCAGCATCTCTCACAGGTAGTGATAAAGTCCGTTTAGAGTTGTCGAATATATGAGAATTCACACCACAAATTAGTGTGCTGTACTTCTGTACGACCAAAAGATCACCTTAAACTTAGGTCCACTAGTATCCAAAACTCTTGGGAATGCTTATTTCAAAGATGCGACAGCCTCCACCCACCTAGGTGGCATGCTTCATCTTCCAGCTTGCTCCTCGCTGGGTGGTTGATGCAATACCTAACTGGCTCCCAGAAACTAGGACTCTTTGTTGGCGACCTTTTTCTTTCCCCCTGGCCCGGTGTTTGCCAGCGCTCAGGTTGCAGCCCTGATTTTGGGTGTTTGTAGGAATAGGTGGGAGACTGGGTAAATGAGTGGATTAAAACTGACTATGGGCACTCCCTTAGCAAAAAGTATCCCTGGCGAGTGACCATGTCAAGATTGAAAACATGGTTGAACCAAAACAGACTTAGTAATGAGCCCTTGGTTTTGCTCAAAAAGTTTGAATATAGGAGAATGTCATCAATGAAATTAACAGCATCCTCCAAGCTTGACAGCATCTACCTGATAGCATTCTGGAATACCTCCACTGACACCAAATAAAGTTGAGGCGCTTATGACCATGAGGGATACCCTTGGCGTGGGCCCATCAACTTTCTTCAAGAAATCCAATGGATCCAGTCTTTCCAATTCTTTTCCACTACTAGCCTCAGGTGGGTGTTATCCAGCTGTGCCTGAGGGCTGTGGGTTTTACTGTTTTATATATATGGAGCTTGATGTGTGTTTTTCTGGCACCTCAGCCCATGGAGAGGCCTTGTAAGTGCTGAATGATGCCTTGAAGTTGCACTTCGTGTACTCATCAACTAAAGAGGATGAGACTAAAGTGTTCTGGAGTATGGCAGCTTAGGAGCATTCCTTCCCCCTCGAAGGTGTTGTGGACTCAAAATTGGGTCTTTGTGTGTCCATTCTGGATTGTCGCTTCCATGATGGCAGCTAGCACTAGGGGTTGTTGCCCCCATAGGCGTGGAATGTAGTATTAGTAAAGGCTATCAGTGGTCAAGGTGTGAACATTTCTTATTGTTTGATGATCATCACAATGACTGGTGTACCTGTGTTATCAGCGCCTTCACTCACAGATCAGTTGAGGTCTTTGTTTGTTGTTATTGTTTTGCCTTGTGAAAGACATCAAGAAGATGTTTTCGTTTTTATACAGAGTCTACCTGTTGGGAGTCACGGTTTGAGTCAGTGACTGTTGAATATCCTCCTCTACTGAGAGATCATGCAGTGTCTGATTGGGGCGGGGTCTCCCTGGTGTTTTGGTAGTCCCTCCCCCGCTGCTCCATACACAAGCAAAGTGGTTTAGCTTGCTGTACTTCGAGCACATCTTTCTCTGGGCGGGACATTTGGTAGTTGAATGTATACAAGCCGCAGTTGTCGTAGGCTGATGTTATGTCCCTTTGCAACCCTGCTGGCTGTCGTAGTGGGGGTCTGCGTTTTATTCCATCTACCACCTCTTCTTTTACACTCACTGCCCCGGCGTGGTACAGTTGTTCTGGTGCTCTGGCGAGGGCCACTTCTAATTTCTTCTGTCCTACTAGTGGAAAGTCAGTCGGATCTGGCAGGTATTAGAATGTTCTCCAGCCGTATTCCTGTCTGGCGCAGGATCAACCACCTCAACACTGATGATTTGCAACTTGAATGATTTAGGCTTTAGGATCCTTGGCTTGATCGTCATCGGTACAGGTGCCGGACATTTCTTGTAAGTGGGCATAGAACTAATTGATTGTATCTCTTTCCTTTTTTCGGGCCTGCCGTAATTTGAATCTCTCATAGCCTTAATTCAGCTTTGGGTCAAAGTGTACATAAAGGGTGGCAATTGCAGCTTCATAGTTGTGGTTTCCTCTACCTGGGACATTTTCAAATATACGCTTCTTCACCTGCAAAGTGCAACACAAGAGACCTCTTTACTGTTCCATCCACCTCCCTCGTGCTGTGGAAGTAGTTGTTAAGAGGGCTCACACAGGTTTTCCAGCGAGGAGCTGCCTTCGCTGGATCCACCAGCTCACACGGAGTTAGTGCCATCATTGAGGCACGTACTAAAGTTCCACCAGCCATGAGGGGGGGGGGGGCTGGTGGTGGCATTGGTGGAGTTGGCAGAGCTTGCTGATCTTTTAGCCACATTAGTGTCCTAGTGTATTTTGTATCTTGGTTCCTCAGTGTCTTGGCAGAGTTCTCAGCGGCGCTCTGTCTGTTTTCTTGGCCTCAATACTAGAAATGGTCACAAAAGTCTCTTGATTCCTTGTGTGGCTCTACGATAGGGCAACCTAGCCCTCCTCCGCTAGCACACACAGTTCCCTGTGATGCAAGCATTATGCGATTAAGGGCTAGTGTGGTGCCAGAAAGCGGCCAGGAGGCGGTGCACGTCCCACTTTCCAGGACGTATTGTGCTGCCCCAGGATTGGTGTAGGCTTGCAGGCAGTTTTGCGCTGCAAGTCCAGAGTGCTGACAGATAAGGAGGGGCTCTGCTGCGGGACTGGATTCCCTGTGACTCTTCCAGGCAGTGCGGTGGGCTCCAATACCGCTTGGGCTGAAGGCTGATTTCACAGCCAGGTATAACTTGAGGAAGGCAGGTAGGTGTTGTTTGGTGGTGTTGTGGGTGGGTAGCAGGGTCGCCCGGATGGCAGCTATCTCTGGACCTAAACCACACCTGTCTACATTGCCACTGTAATGGTGCTGGTTAGCACCAGATGAGAACAGCGCCAAACAGGCACATTTCTCCCTCTCTAGAAGTGGACCCTGAGTGGTCCTGCTTCAGTTTATTTATCTCCTCGGTTGCACATAGCATGCAATGCGTAGGCTTCCTAACATAGGTGCCAGATGGCTCGCTATACTCTCCTCTGAGCCCCGAGTCTTCCCCACCCACCGCTGATGTTTTTTTGTGCCCCTAGTCACTTATTCCAGGATGGGACACTGGGCTGAAAAAATGGCTCACTTGTAATTGGCCCCATAATCCTATGGTGCCAAGCACCAACCATCACAGTCCCTGTAAAAACAACACCAATTCAACTCACCTCAACTGCTTAACATCAGGATATGGTATGGGCCAGTGAAAAACGGGGGAGCACAGTATCACGGATGGATCAGTGAAAAACTGGACATGACAATGGTGATGTGGCCTACCTCAGCACACACTTCCTATTCTCCCAAGGGCTGGAAGGAGTGGCAAAGCGAGATGGGCCGACTGGCGATGAATCAGGCCCACAAGGCTGTGGTGCAGTGACTTACCAGGGCTATTTGGTGAGGCACGAGCAGACAGGAAAGAAAGTGCTTGTGTGCATCATGGGCTATCCAACTAAAAGCATCAACCAATGACAGACTACTTAGGGGGCGATTCCGATCCGGGTCGGAAAGCACTCTGACCGAGTCGGATCCGGAGTGTTTTCCGACCGAGCCGGACCCCTACAGTCCGACCGAGCGAGTACGATGCGCACGTATGCTGGTGGACTCGGTTCGGTCGGACTCCCATAGAAGTCAATGGGAGCCGGTCGTACGACGCATACATGGGCTCCCATTGACTGAATGGGTACATCTCGAACAAGTCCGCCCCCTACAGTGGGTACGCATCGGTGCCATCCGCACCGAACATGCCTGTGTTAGGGAGACCCATAGGTCTCCCCCTGTATGCGAGTCGTAGGGCTGCGGGTGTTAGGGGGTCCGACGCGGACCCCTGAAGTCTGACACCGGGAGCTTTTGCGAGCCGGACACTCCGGCTCGCACAGGCTGTCCGACGCGTGCATCGTACTGGCTCGGTTGTAAATCGCATCCATTGTACGCCTCGGTTAGCTTCCGACCGACACGTACGGAGCGATTCGGACCCGGAAACAAATCGGTCGGTGAATTTCATGTAGCTCGCATCGTACTTGCTCGCTCGTACAGCTGTACGAGTCGGCCGGAAAACACGCGTACGGCTTGTAGTTTTTCCGGCCGGATCGCGTTCGGTGCCCTTCCGACCCGGATCGGAATCGGCCCCTTAATAGCACTACTTGAGGCTATGCAGCCTTCCTTGCATCTATAACATCCCACACCATGTGAGTCAACACAAGTGACTTCCTTTTGCCATGACCCTATGCCACTGCTGCAACCAACAAAAGGAATTATTCATCAAGTACTTGCTTTTGGAACCTGAAAGTTATAAACTACTGCAAACTGCAATTATATCCACTGGCAAATTAAACACTGAGCCTGTATAAGCCCTGGCTAGCAAATATCCCAGTAAGTAAACGCACATATTGTATTACAACTAAAATGTGAAAAAAGAAAAGTAGAAAAATCTCATGGGTAAAATAATCTTCGTCACCAAAGGGACATTCAAGAGCAAAGAAAAAATCCAAAGCTGTTTTACAATACAAAGTTGAGAAAACCATTGGCACACCCAATTTGGGAGGTGGTTGGGGCAGAGATTTGACAGAGGCTACTGTGCCACAATCATGGTGATGAGGTTGTTTTCCACTTTTGTTCTGGGGGCGGTCCTACTATCGCTCTGCAAACTAGACCAGCTGCATCCTTTCCACACATCCTTACATGACTCTTAGGATAGCCAGGCTCAAAGGCTTCTCAGAGAAGTAGCTTAGGGGTCAAAACCTTAGGATGGAAAAGTCAACCAATAGACTCAAAAACATATTTTCCTTTTAGTTAAAAGAAAGCTCCTCAATCTCACAGCAAAATAAAATATTGCACAATTCAATAAGGTTCTCAGTTACCCCGTTGTAATCCTTTTCGCTATCTTCACTGCGGCACAACACCCTTCAGTATCCCCCACCACTCGTTGTGAGATATCCAATGTCTACAGCCCTCAGTGTTTAGCATGAGTATAGGCATTGATTAGGCACAGGTGCAGTTCACTCAAACACACCCCACTGACTAGATGGAAAATCAGTTAAAACATCTTTCAACAATTCGAGTTCACCCGGGCAGCATTCGCCTGGTGTTTAATCTCTCATTACATTCATAGGCCTTATTTCTACCTGCCCACTGGCGATGCAGCTCTGGTGATGCGGGCAGATGCGTTCAGGATTCTTGTTCCTGTGGCAGTGGCTCTATTACTGCAGAGGATGCAGCAGCGTAATCACTTGGAACACAAAATACTTGATGGAAACAGCATGGCAGGCTCAGACAGCAGCACTCATCTTTGGTAGTAGCAGCCTCACAGGCTGACAGATACTTGCACATGGCACACAGCAGGTACAGCTTCCATGCCAAGTAGTGAGTGGGTGTGAGCCTCAGCAGGTCGGGGCGTCTGCCTCGGTGATGATGTGGGATCTTCGGTTCTGATAACAGTAGTGGCAGCGCCAGTCTGTAAGGCACACAGCAAGATGTGGGATGCTAGGTGACACATTGATGCTTGAAACATCAAAGCGGCAGAAATGGTCAAGGACTCATTCACAACACAGGTCACACCGGGCTGTGCTCCAATTTGGCCGTGAGCTTCTTCTGGGTGTTCCTCACACCAGGAACATGCTGGGGGGGAACAACCTTTACAATGCAACTTTTACAACGCACTACCATTACAATGAAACTGTTACAACGCGAGTGCATTGACAACGCAGGACATTACAACGCAAGTCTTTACATCAACTTGCACTAGATGGCGTGCTAACATTAAAAATAGTGTAGTTTACTATCCCAACACCTTCCCTACTGTTACGTGGACTGGAGTTGGAATAACTTGTGTTGTAAAACTTTCGTTGTAACAGCATGCGTTGTAACAGCATGCGTTGTAACGTCATACATCCCATGCTGGGATTCTCCTCCTGCCTGGGCAGTCTCTCCTTTGGCACGACCAGGCACTCTCCTTCTCTCTACAGGCCGGTAGGCATCTAGGCTCTAGACAGACTCTCAGTTCCTCCAGTATAAAGTGCAGGCTTCAGCTGATGTCCCTTTACCTCTGGGAGGCTGGAAAACATGCAAACACCAGCTGTGGTCACACATCCATACTTCAAGTACTCACCAGAGACCTCCCTCCTTTGTTGAAGAACTTGGAACTGTTACAAAGTGAGGTGGAGTTCCACTACTATACTCATTTTCCAGAAGGGGATGTGGATCCACTGTTTCAGAATCGGTTTGGGCTGCTTCACTTTCAAATGTCTCTGAAAAACAGCCTGTGTGCAAGTTGAAGTCTCTCACAGAAGGTTGCAGTGATGCTGTCCTGCTTAGAAACTTTTTCATCTTGAACAACAGAAACTTCAGTCTCACCCCTCCCATCAACCAAATGACACTGCTCAGGAAGAACTAATCAGCAGCCATCTGATAATTAGGGTCTCATTGAATTTCTAATCATAACCTTGCCTACATAGTCTCTCACTCCAGTTTCTGGGTCTCCCCACTTCAGTCACAAGAATGTGGTCAATACATTTTTACTGCCTGGGCAAGCTGTCTCCATCCTCATTCTTGTACCATTCTAAACCAGAGACCATCAAAAATGGAATGTCAGCACAAGTTCTGGGGTTCACCTTAAAGCGTAACTGTACCCCAGATGGATCAGAAAACCCTGCTCCCTCCTACCACAGAGAAAATGGTCTGGAAATATTAAAGATTCACTAAAATTCAGTACACTGACACCACTGATTTGAAATGTAATGTGTAATGTAATGTAATATAAGATGGATTTGTAGAGCGTTGCTTGTCACCCGTACGGGTATCCAGGCGCTAACGTACCCAGTGCACAGACTGTAATTAAATGCCTGCTACAAGAGCATGCTTGGTGCACTCCTCCAGGACACAGAAAAGTTTCTGGACCTAGTGTTATGACACACTTAGGACTCTACACACATGCTAAATTAGCATGATTGCAGGGACAAACAAAAAGTCAAGATTAAAGTTTCACATGCAGTCAGGCACTCAATGTAGTGGTACATGCCTGATTAATATGCAGGGAAAATTGCTAATGAATAATAAAAAGGAGAATAAAAAATTTGCCACACACTCAGATAGCCCATATCCAAATAAAGATGCAAGACAGTATCAATGCTAAAACCAATCCATTCCATCTTATATGGTGCCTACTATCAAGATATCTGTACGGAAATAGTGGTTTCTGGCAACTGCTCAGGCATAGTCTCGGTCCCTAGTGCTGAATTCAACTTAAGCAACTTTCCATCTGGGACACAGAATGCCAATAAAAAACCATAAACCATGGGAACACTATGACGAATGTCTGTTTCCATTTTCATAGACAGACTTCAATTCCTAAGATCAAGGATGCCTTGCAGATACCATGATGAAGAACACAGAATAAACGCAGTGGAGGTGATGGCTGACCCTTGAAACATATGGCATCAACATTTCGGTAATTAATGTCTAACACTATTAATTCCCTCCTCATAGAAACGTGCTGCACTAATTCAATTGGAACCATTATGCATGATAGTGACACTTGTATCAAGGCAAAATGTGCCCCGTGCTCTGGGCTGAAAAAACACATACCATCTGCCAGCTTGAGCTGAAGAGCACACAACTACAGAAATTCAAAATCAGATGGACACTGCACATAAAAAATATCACATGAAAGAAGATGATGATACATGCATAGTGTGCAGGCTTTGGTATTTTAACATGAGCACCATAAAAACATGGATGATGAGCAACCACCTAAAGCTCAAAATTGCAAATACAGAGATCATGGGCTGTGGACAACAGCAACAATACCCGTCTAAAGGAACTCGAGTCCACTCCAACAACTTCAAGAGAAGTCACAAACATCAGTGTAACCATACATTCAGACCTATCCTTGATACCACATGTCAACAATGACAAAAACAGCGCCTTCCACCCAATGAAAACACTGTGTCCCATCTCCTATATCTTGGATACCAACAAAAACTACAAAATATCCTCACACTCTTTAATCTTCAAGCTTCACTATTCCAACAGCCTATACCTTGGTGCACCCAGATTCATCATGCACAAAATACAACTAATCTAAAATGCTGCTGCAAGATTCCTTCTCCACCTTCACCCGAGAGAACGTATGACTCCAGTCCTACAATCACTGCACTGGCTACCTATAGCTAAAAGGGAAATATTCCAGGCACTCTGCATTGTCCACAGACCCTCTCAAGGAAAAGAACAACGATACCTACAAATTAAATTCAACAAACAGAAACAAAACAGGACACCGCGCTCCAGGCTTGTACCATGGATCATTACACCTTCTTACCATCGGAAGCACTGCTTTCTCAATACAAGCCGCCAAACTCTGGAACTCGCTACCAGCCAAGGTTTGAAGAATTCAGAAGCATACACACTTCAGAAGACAGTTGAAATATGACGATTTCGATGATAACTACATAATTCCATAACCCAGAACTCAGAAAGATAATTCTACCTTCGAGAACAATCTACAATTTACAGCCCATGGATATGTAACAACTCAACCAGCACACTGCTTCCTATATCCAGGTAAGCAAAGAATAGCTGGCAATGGCCAGTCTGAGTATTATACATGAATGTCAATTCGTATATAACCCTTCTGGCCCACACTAATAGTAATATCATAATACTCTGCAATTGGAAGTTAACTGTATCTTAATCCTATGACACTCACATAAGACATATTTGCTATAGGTCTTGTTCATCACCCAGTACTGTATCGGCCAATAAACCAGACATCCCCAACTGATAAGGCATTAAAAAACTGAAGAGATCTGTCACATTCTGCTGGCCAATGGGAGGACTCTGATGTTGTCTACCACTGCAGTTCCCATCAAGCTACACACTATGACTGCTTATTGGCATCTCATAATGACTTTCAGATATGGGGTGATAGTAACAAAGTCCATCCCAGCAGATGCCCCACCATTTCTCTTCCCAACCATGCCTGCTCAGGACCAAAAGCACTTTGAATAAAATATCAGATTGGCCAACCCAGGGCAGTAACCAGCATAGTAGACTATGATCATAAGAAATGCCATAAAGGGTCCTGAAGAGCAGCTCAAAGCTGCCAGCTTACTGAAAACCATAACTACATGTCTGCCTCTTACACTTCTTCATCCACCACACTGCTAAGGGCTACGCCCCAGAGCACGATAACTGCACCTCAGTGGTCATCACACACGACATGGAAACACTTAATATAGGATCAAACGCAAAGACAACACCCTCCCAACAACATACCCTTCATGGTGAAGCTTGATACCCACGTAGGCAAGTCCTTCAGAGAACCACATAGGGGTAGTAATTGCTATACAAATGCTGCAATACAATTCAATGACTTAACATGGGGTAACAGTTGTGTCCTGCAAAATTGTCAGGAATAGCCATCAGTTATTTCACAGGTGAAGTCTGAGCAGGGAAACAGCCTTTACAATGAAGTCTTTACCATGCAATGCCTTTACCATGCAGCCTTTACCACACAGATAAGTACCATGCAAGTAAGTAGTTGTACCTTTACCATGCATACCTTTTCCATGCAGGTAAGTGTTTTGTTTAAATTACATAATTATTATGTTATTTAAAAAGAGAGGCTTAGGTGCAGGCAGTGGTAAATTGATGTATAGGTAATTTAAGGATTTTGGGGTGGGCAGTGGTAAAAGGAGATAAGGATCATTTTAAGGTTTTTTAAATTATAAAAAACATTTTTTTATATACTTATATTTACTTACCATGCGTGGTAAAGGCTGCGTGGAAAAGGCATGTGTGTTAATTGCATGCATTGTAAAGGCATGTTCATCTGTGCATACTCCGCAATCAGTGCTAAATTGTAAAATAATAAGGACAGGGGCACAAAGATTATCCTAGGAGCATGTTATCAGAACTGCTAAATACCGAGGTTGCTGAGTACCAAAGCTCTCTAATTATGGTCCCACCTCATGCCTCTTTCTTCCTCCACCTTACTCTTTCTGTATCTTTATTTCAATCTTGTATGATTCTTTTCAATCCTGCTGTCTTTCTGTGTCACACTTTTCCTAGCCTTTTTCCTTCTGTGAAATCCTTCTTCTTGCTCTGGATCAGAGTTGAGTATTAAAAAAACAAATGCCCCAGTCCCCAAAGAATTGGTGTCAAAACACACCACCTGCGACCACTGCCTTAAGTTAAGCAGTGCCATGAATGGTACTCAAATGTAACCACCAATCTAGACACCTTGATTCACCAGGGATGTGTGAAGCCTTACATTCATGATGCTACGCAAGAGGCGCATGAACTTCCCTGTAAACATACAGCAGCAGTCATGCAGAGAAATGATGGGGTTTTCTAAAGGTGGGCAAAACAACAAATGAACAGAAGAGCCGAAACAGAACCAATCCAAGGGTCGGTTCTGTATAGAGCCCGTGCTCCCACCGAGCCCTGAAAATGTTTAGCAGGTAAATCATGCAACAAACATTATGTTAGAATAGATATTATATCGTCAATTTTTTTTTAAAGTGTATTTCTTTAGCACATAGTAGCTTTTCACCGTTGCACATCAGATTATATCTCTGCTTTGAAAAGTATTAAAAGTGAGAGTTTTAAACATGAATTGAGAAACATTTCTGCCCCGCACTGATGGCAATACTATTAGTGAATTAACAGGCAAATCAGTTGTTATGTACACCCTATATGCGGCCTAGATGTTTATTGAACCACATTACAGGCTATTAAAACAACAACACAAGAGACGTTTTTCATACACACCAAATCCTGAACTCGTGTATTTAAAGGTGCTTACATATGTGATAATGAACAAAAAGGATGCTCAGTGAAACAAAGAGTGTGCTTAGGACCACACAATTTGGTCAAGCAGGGACGGACAGCTTAATCCCAAATGTTCCAGTTTTATACTGTTCAGTTCAATGCAAGTCAGCTACTAGATGGGTGTCTCTTTATGATATCAAAGATTACCGCTTTCACTTTAATTCTTGGAGGAGGAGATTAGAGTGTGGTTGAGCAGCAGAATCCAGATTTTATTTCTGCAGTTTACCAAAGTACGGACCTTGCTGAAGGCCATAAGAGTGCTTCACAAAAATACCTAACATGTTTTTTGGGACAGGGAGATTTTCTGGGATTCACAGGATGCTAAGCCAAGACCGGTCGGCAGCTGCAACAAATAGGCAGCATCGCCTACCATGAAAGCTCGGATTGTTTTCTGCTCAAGGTTCTGAGAGGACCTCAAGCTGAACCAGAACAAAGATCTGATTCAAGCCTGTCACGAGCTTTCAGTGTCTCATCCATCTCTAGTGCCTTCCCATTAAGGGCCTGATTACGGGTCTAGCTTCCACGGACCCCCAGACTCGCGGGAGCGCTGTGGTGATGGTCTCCCGACCGCCCAATTACAATTCGGGTGGCCGAACCACCACAGCCCCACCACAGCTGCTAGGGAACGGCGGTTCCCTGGCGGTGTTGCTGAGGTCAGTAGGCTGCAATATACTTGGCAGGACTACCGTGGTCCTGCCAAGCATTTTATGAGTTACCTCTCCGCCAGCGGTGTCTTGGAGGTTCCTCCATGAACACTGTGGCGGAGACAAAACAAAGGGGTCCCTGCAGGGCCCCTGTGCCTCCTCCATATGGGGATGCATCGAGGGGGGCACAACATGTGCCCCCCTGTGTGCATGCACACTAGTTCCTGAATGGCATGGACTTTTCATAATCAGGCCCTAAGTGTATAGTTGTGCAATTATGTAGTAAAGGCCGAAGATAAAAGAGAAATCGAAAATATACCCGTTGCTGTGATTTTATGGTTGAGCTGGGAGGAGTGAGGAGGAACATGGAGAGATCTTGGCATGGGGATGTGAGGTGAGGAGCTTGAGGGGGACAGACCAACAAAAGACACTCGCTCTCGCACAGTGCTCAAAGAAATATAAAAAATAAGTTTCCTGATGTTAGCCTTTGAAAAATATAAGACTTCCAATCAAAAAAGATACTAGAAAAGCTATGCCACAGAGGCGGACAAACGCAAGTAAAGGAAGGAAAGTCATTGAATAAGAAGCAAGCAAATGAAACTGACAATACAGCAAATAAAGGCTAGGCAATGGGCTGATCCACAGACCTCTCTAATTGTTGGTATTATACACAACAGACCTTCGACAACAGCTGAGATTTAAAAATCAGGACTGAAGCAGGAGATGCTGCAACATCACTAGGTATCGCTAAATACTGTCTCTCTTTCTTCAGCGAATGTTTTCCTAATTCCGCGGAGCTCCTTGGAGTAGAGTGAGGGCTGCAAAAGTTTTTGCACCTACAAAAGCTTCTGCAATGCCTGCCCCTTACATATGTATTTTACTATCTGGACGTCCGTTACCTTGAGGTACCACTACCTCTGACATACTTCCTAGCAACTACATTGACAACATAAATATGAAATGAAATTTACCACTAACTCAACCTCAACACATGGACCAAACATCTAAATAGGCCTATTATTAAATTCAATTGCTGTTAATTATATTTATTTGGTTATCCCTAATTTAACCATTCTTGAAACCCTAGCTCTTTGTCTCTACAATTGACCTTCAGCTAGTGATGTATTTAACCCTAGTCTTAAATTATTTATATTTTAACTATATTCCATAAACCATAACATAATCACAATAAAAACCCTAATTCCTTTAATTCTAACCTAAGTTTAATTCTAATGATAACCCAATTTCCTTAGTTTTTTAGCTTGTCTTAAATAAAATAATATATATTTTACCCAAACCCTACTGCCAACTTTAACACATCTCCTAAATTAAATTAAATAACTTTAACCTAGCCCTAATGGTAGCTCCGTCCCATTCCTTAATAATTTTAACTAAATGTAACACAGAAAAAGAAATTAACATGACCATACAGCTATTCCTTAAGGTAGCCCTTAATTTCATTAAAAACTTTTAAAATAAATCAAATTAGATTACATTAACCTTATTCCTGTACCACTCCTAATCCTAATCCGTAATTAAATGCAATTAAATGATATTAAATTGATTAGGTAGCCTCAAGCCTTCATCATTTGAAATGCAATTTTTTTGCTTCACGTTAAATTTAAAAAAATGCTATTTGTGTTACAAGCAGTACCAATCCGTTTAAAGAATTGCCTGTTTGCTCCCCGAAATTTGACTTCTCCTTGCCTTCAGTGTGTTTAGCTCTTCTCCGCAGTGTGCTCCGTTTGTGAAGAGGCGCTTGTCCCAGGTGTTTGAGCGTGCAGATACAACCAAACCAACTCACCTTCTTCCGAACAGAACTTCCAGTTGCAAGCAACTGATTTTTCAGACAGGGACTCTGGCCTCTTATTTGGTTCATCAAGAAACAGTGTAAGAATGTCAGTTGTTACCATGAACTACTCATCTGTGCTCTATAAGGGTGATCTTAACTATTGTTGCTCACTTATTTAGCCCATTAAAGACTTTCACTTTTAAATTCTCTAGTGGTCCCTCAGACAGGACGCCCCTCCATACTTTCGCTACTCGGCAGACACTGTGCACTCACTTTTCTTTCTTCCCTAGCAGACCCAAATCCATCCTAAAATACGTGGGGCCGGCACTCTTTGTTCTTCTACCCATCCACAATACTTCCTCAGGGTCCTGCCCATGCCCTGGTAAGGCCTGTGTCCTAAAGGAGCCAAGGGTATTGGAGCTTCACTGCCTCAACCATCTTGGCAACCTCTGGTCAGGAGCTACACACTGGTAGCCCAACCCAGGCGGCCTTGAGCTCCCAGTGCCAGACAGGGACAAAGATGAACCACGAGCAGCCCTGGCAAATGTTCTTTACAGTAGCCGCCATACTGCGCAGAGCAAGAGCAGCTGGGGAGCCCAACCATGGGGGGGGGGGGGGATGATGTAGTTTCTCTTTCAAGAAGTATTTGTCATCATGTGCATCCTTATTTTTCACATCTTTTCCCCTTACGCCCCTTCCTTTACTCATCAATTATCTCGACCCCTCTCCACCTATCTCTAACGCTAACACCTCTATAATTTCCTCTTTACCCCTTCATTCTTCTGGTACCTCCCACTGACCATCACTCTTTCTCCTGATTCCCTCCTTGATCTTCCTTTCTTCCATCTTCTAACTTCCACTGTACTCTTCTCTCTCCCCATAGCATTTTCCTTGCTCCCCTCATTTCCACCCTTTGCAATCCTCTCTCTACCTTCACCTTTTCTCTCCCAACTCTGCTCCTACATTCTGCCTCCTTCCTGCCACGCCATTCTTTTGTCTGCAGGAATCCTCACGCCCAGACTGAAACAAATCGTACAGAATGCTCGAGGCGCTGCACGGCATTGGCAGCCGTTCACTAACTATGAGCAAAACAAAGTGACATAAACATTGCTTCTAATTCCTCTTAACAAAAGGCAATATTGTGGCTTTCTTTCCATTAAAGTGGATTTTTTTGACTCTGTTTATCTCACCCATTGGTTTAACAAGTATTGTGGTTGTGTTGAAAACGCAGTGCCATTATCGGCATGCTTGAGAAATGACACCACCTGTAATAGTTTAAATTCTCACTGAGTACCCAATATAGATGAAACAACAGGTTGTCATTTGTCATTGTACACATTGTCTGGATCCATCTGTATCGCTGATCTCTTGGGCCTCCACCTGGCACAAGGTCTGGAGCTCCATTGAAAATGTCAACAATGCAGTCTGTTTGTTGTGGCTGTGAATGGCAGTGAGCGACATGGAGATGTGGCTTCTCCACTGCCCTTTTCTACAGTATATTTTATCCACTTCAGAACTGCACACCCTTCCTCCCAAATCATTTATTCTCAGTATCGCTCTGAACTGTTGAAATTCTGAGCTGCAACCAGCGCGATTTTATGAACTGCCTTATCCAATGCAATGTTATACTATTTTTCAAATGAAGAAATAAAGTTATATTTTTAAAACGTCCACGGATATTTTACTCCTCAGGTTTGACGCTGCTTCCTTTTTCCACCTTTTCCCTCTTGTCTCTTCCCTGGAGAGCTCTCACCTCACGACTGGGAGCCAGTCTCCTTTGTAGACTCTTTTCTTCCAGGGAGCCGATCATATAGAGGCTTATTCTATGCTAGGCTAGGGTGGGGGTCATAGCACATCATCTCTTAAATTAGAAATGCAGGTGGGGCAGTACCTATAGGGGACACTGGGCGGCCCAGAAGTAGGAGGACATGGGCATAGACTGAAAAATACACCAGTGAGTAGGCGTGTCAGATACTACAGCCTGGTCTGCCTCTGAGGTCATCCTTGACTCTGACACGAGGCAGCAGGCCTAGCAGTCCTAGTATACCACTACCATAGCACGGATGAAGGATTAGCCAATTTATCTCAAACTCACACTCAAGGTTCGACCACTAGTAACATCCCATACGAGTTTCCGAATCTGGCACTGGCACCCTGTTAGGCTTCTGGTATTCTCAATGACCAGGGTCAAAATTGTTCGGGGACATTGTATTTGGTTCAGTTGCACGTTGTTAAGTAGTAAGTCATTTTTGACAGCATCCTACAAAGATAAAAAAGACTCGTGCATTTGTAGTAATGCAGTATACTGGTTACTGGTGGGCTAGCTCCTGTTCAGGGTCTCAGCAGAGTGTCATGTGTGTGGATAAGAGTTTGGAAGGGCTTTGCTGTTAGTTTTGCTCTGCTTGGGTGCACGGTTACCCATTCCTTGACTAAAGTTGGCTGTTCAGTTTGAAAGCATTTGTGCTATGTCTTCTATCCCAGACTCGCCCTCGCAGGTCCAGTTGCCCTACTCCGCGAGTCAGACACGTGCAGGATGCCCAGGGCTCCCAGCATGTGTGAGCACATGGCTTCAGCTCTCCTCCGCTGTAACTGCCCTCATCTACAGGCTGCCTTCTCTAGCAATGCCTTGCAGGTTTCCCTTCGGCCCGTCTCTTCCCATCTATAGAGTGAAGTTAAAAATAGTGTGGCGGAAAGGCTGACAGATGGATGACCTAATCTGGAGAAGTACTTGACTTTCCCTATTTGTGACCTTGAAGAAATATAAACAAAGGATTTGTTAAGACTCTTTTCTTTAGAAAGGCCTACTAATGCCACCAAGAGCATTTTGTATGAGAGCACACGTCTGCTTAGGGGTTTCTACACATCTGCAGTCTGTATATGTCTGTGTGTGCATACCGTGTACGTGCATTACTGCGTGTGTCTCTGTGTGTGTGCTCACACTTGGACCGACAGTGTGTCCATCTATGTGAGCATGTCAATGTGTACGTGTTCGGGTCTCTGTGTATGTCTGAATATAATTGAATCTGTATGTGGGAAAAGTGTGCGTGAGTTCGTGTTTAGTGTGTGTGTGCGCAAAGCTGTGCACACTTTATGTGTCCTGTCTTTCTTCTTGCAGTATGTGTTGGAGTCCACTTAGTGTGTGGGGGTGTAAACATGAGTGTCCTCTCCTATGCTTAAGTCTATATAGTTTGTATGTGGATATTTTCTATGTACCTCTTGCAGTTTGTGAGTCTATATGTATAAGTGTGATTTTGTATGCATTTGGGTGTCTCTGTCTGACTGTGTCTTCGTTCATATCTCTTTGAATGCACTCTAGGCCTCTATGTGTGTCTGTGTGTTTTCCTTTCTGAGTGGGGTCTACCTTGCAGACAATGCAAGTTCATATGAGGCGGCCATTACTTTTCTACATTTTGCATACAAAGTAACAAGTGCAGTGGTACTACAAGAAAGGGGCTATATGCAGAAAATCACAGGAAATTCACTTAACTCTATTCTGCCAAGGAGTCCTTTCACTACTTTGCATACATATCTAAGTGTGCATCAGTGTACGCCCCTGGTCAAGCCAAGGGCAGAATTGAAGATATTCTCCTTCATGGATGAAGGCGCTGCACAACTGGTCCCAAATACCTCGCCAAATGAAGGCAGCTGTAACAGCTGTGCAAGAGCCTAAGATTAGCTACCTACCCACCCCAAACATTGCACCCTCCAGCCAGATTCAAATATCTGGAGGCAACCATAGAACTGCAAATTCAAACCCGTACTCTTGAACCTCCTCCCACCCCGCCGCCTTGATGTCATGAAGAAGACCTGAAAGAATTCAGGAAAGGATTGAAACTGCATCTTTTCAAACAGACATTTGGTCCATGTCTCAGTGAAGGCGCCAATGTGTAATGCCTGGTTGTGAACAGTAATGCTGTCAACAATTCTATTGACCCGAACTGATAATCCTCACCCACTCCTGCCAACCGCCTTCTCCTCTAAGCGTTGTGAAGCAATCTCTGATATAAAATACAGAAAAAAATAAAAAGAGAAGATCCCTGGCATCTTTCGACCCACCCATGACACATTCATTCGACAGTCCTCATTTTGCAGGCTGGCATATTTCGCAGAAACCTAGCATATTAGCCTACTGTACCGAGCCACGCATATGCAGTAAAAACCTGCCATACTGAGTATCCCCTTGCATGGTGAGCTGCTTCCTCACACATTGCATTCCCTGGCATATTAAGCAACAATCTGACCTTACTGACAGTACTGGACATACCAAATAGGATTCTTACATCACTGGTGACACCCTGGAGCATTGACTTTGTTAGCATTTGAAGAACCATGGAATCTTTACCGAACAGTCTCGATTTACTTCATCATCTCAGGTTATTTAAAAGTTACCCAAATACACATTGGCAGCATTTTGATATGTGAGGTGTGCACTAGAATTTTATGAGTGAATTTTCAGTGGTGTTTTCAAATCTGGATGAGAATTCTCGTGGGATATGAGGGGATTGTATTTTCTGGCACAGCTCTTTAAACAATGGTTGTGTGTCCTGGCACATTGTTTATTGTGGATCTTATCTCTTCTGGGGGATCCTGTGTCGAATACGCACTATTACTTATGTGGCCCAAGAATTGTTTTCTTTTTCATCCAGTGTGTTGACCACACACAGAACATGCGAATGGACTTCGAACTGTTTCCAAAAGCTAGGCACTGTGATGTAGGGAGGCCTGGTCCCCTTATTTCAGCATGTGAGCAGCGCTTGCGTCATACCGCTGGCTACTGCACAGCACTCATTGTCGGGCCACGCTAGGTGGAAGGCGGTCGAGGAAGAAGAGCAAATTGTGGCCAGGCTAATCCACTTCCACCTGGACAAGCAAAGAGGTTTGACCTAAAGGATAACCATTTGTAACAGGGAGAAGAAGGTGCAACAGGGAGCTATTGAAGAGGTCTAAGAATAATATGAGCATCCGGTGCTTGAATGTTCTAAAAGATGACATGAGTGGCTGCAAGGGGAGTGAGGAGAGATGCAGCTCAATTGGCGTCAAGGTGCCTGTATTTGCCCCTGGCTTCTCTGTCAGGGAGAGAAAAGGAGCATAGGAAGTCAGTCAGCAGGAGGCATGGGAAAAAGAAGAGGAAGAAAGAAAGAAAGCAGGACGACGATGGGAAAGAGAATGCTACAGGGAAAAATAAGGCAGAATAAAGATTTGTACAGTGCACTTTTGGACAAAGGTTATATGCGTTGCTCGGCCAGGTCAAAATGAGGCAAGAAAGAAAGATTGAGGCTTCAGACACTCGGGGACAACAAGGAACGTTTGGGTTTAGCAAGATATTTATAGGTAGAAGGCAGTGGTGGCTGCCACTAAAACGAAAGTGGGGATGGGGGTGGGGGTATATAGGATAAATAAATAATGATAAATAAAAAAACCTACTTGTTGCTGCCACCGACACTGTCTGCCGCCTCAGAACTGGGAGGCACAGTCTCCCCACCCAAATACAGATGCTGCTCTCATGCTATGAGTGCAGTGGCAGGATTGGTCTGAGCGGCCTGGTCTGCCGCTCAGACAGTGCCTGGGAGCCTGTGGCTTTTCTCCAACCCGGCTGTGCAACAAAGCCGGCATGGATAAACAGAAGTGGGCAGCAGCCGTCCGTGGAGGGAGTTCCGTGGGGCGGAAAGGCGGGGTGGGGGAGGGGCAGGGTGGGGGGTACTAAACACCGGAATATAGATAATTGGAGGTAAGTAAACAATTAAATAAATAAAACGAATTTCGTAGCGCGCGCTGCACCGCGTTTTGTGATGCAGGGCGCGTCACGAAATTCGTTTTATTTATTTAATTGTTTACTTACCTCCAATTATCCATGTTCCGGTGTTTAGTACCCCCCCACCCTGCCCCGACCCGCCTTTCTGCCCCACGGAACTCCCTCCACGGACCACTGCTGGAAGTGGGTATGTCTGTTTGTTAGGCTTAAGATGGCAAGCCAAACTAACATGCTCACTTTTAAGCGCTCACCACTCCTCCCTGTAATGGGCCGGCCCAGCTGTACACACCTTTGCCAGAGCCAGTCACAGAAAAATAAAATGGCTGAATGGATTTACATGAAATTTGGCAGGCATATATATTATGGTGTGGAAAGGGTGGTTTTTGTAATTTGATATGAATTGGTTTAGTAGGATTTATATGATAAGGACAAAAACTTAGAGATATATTGGGCTGTGGTAGACTGCGGTTCATAGTGATGACGAAAAACAGTATTCTTGGTTAATCAAAGCCCCCATTGCAAAATGAAATGGCAGCCATCTTGTTTAGACCATACTTTCTATTTGTTCTGTGTTTTTACGTAAAATTTAGCTTAGTACTCTTTGTGAAATGCATAGGAAGAAATGAGGCAGTTTAGTAAAGTCTGTAGAGGTAAGAAAAGTATTTTTATGCATTTATATATTTAAAAAAAAAGTTTACGGAGTGCCACAGTACTTTTGCAACAGTACCTCGAAAGTACTGCGGTACCTATTGAAAGCTATTTTTTTTTTCTATATGATGAAAGATACTCTGCGACATGCCACCGTAAGCCACTCTATGACACACCACTCCACTCTATGACATGTCACTCCACTTCACTCTACAATAAGCAACTCCACTCTACACAACTCAACTTTATGCCCCTTCACTCTATGCCATGATACTCTATGCCACAACACTCTACCCCATGACATTCTACGACATGACACTCTACGGCACTCAACTCTATGCCATTATACTCTACTTTACTCTGACACTCTCTACACTCCTCCACTCTACAACACTCTTTGCCACTCCACTCTACTCCACCCTGTGCCACTGTATGACACACTATTCCCTTCTACGCAACTCTCTCTATGCCACACAATGTCACTTTATTCCACAGTAGTCTATGACACTGTAATATATTCCACTACACCACTCTATGCCACTCTACTCTACGACACTATACAACACTGAACTCTACTGTAAGCCACTCCATGACATGCTACGCCACTCCACTCTATGACACGATACTCCATTTCACTCTATGACACTCCACGCCACTTCCCTCTACCACATGCCACTCCACTGTACAACACACCACGCCACTCTACTCTATGACACACCACTCTACGACATGCCAATCCTCTTTATGCCCCTCCAATCTACTCTATGACATGCTACTCCACACTATGCCACTCCACTCTGCACCACTCCACTCTACGCCACGCCACCCTACGCCACGCCACAACTCTCTATGCCACAACACTCTATGCCACTCCACTGTTCTCCACTCTATAACGCTGTATGCCCCTCTACTCTAAGCCACTCTACGCCACTCCACTCTTCAACATTCTACTCCATTCCACTCAACTCCCTTTATGCCACTCCACATCACTTTATTTCACACTACTTTATGACACACTGCTCCCCTCTCCTCCACTATTCTCCACTACTCAACTACTCCACTTTACACCACTACACTCTACACCACTCTATGGCAGTCCATTCTACAACACTTTATGCCACTCCACTCTACCAACAACCTACAACATGGTACTCCACTCTACACCACTCCACTCTAAAACACTGTACTACACTCTATAGTGTATGACACTCCATTCTACGACACTCAACTCTATGACATTCCACTGTGTGACAGTCCACTCTCTTCCACCTTACTGTATGACACTCCACTCTGTGACACTCTTCTTTACAACACTCTACTCCTGTCTATGCCACTCCACCCTATGCCATGACACTCATAATGAACTTTGAACTTTTGAGATAATACTGTGGTTACCAAACAAAACATTAAAAACAATTAATGCCAATAAACATTATAGGATTCAAATCTCATTTGTATTAACAAAAATTGTAATTCAATGAAAAATACAAAGGTTGAGGATGTTATACTTAGAAAACTTGTGCACCTTCATACAGTGTGATAACTAGCTAGCCACATTACATTACCTATAACTTGCACGTTCTCCATGCACTGTTTATACGCTTTCATATTACATTACTTTGTAGCATGTTAAATGATAGGAGTCATAACAAGACTCCTAACATCTCATATGACCTCATTTATGAGAACAATGTGCACTGTAGGGGGTGTGATTTATACTGTTTTGTTCGGGGTGCAAATTATAACTAAGTTATAGCTATAACTTTAGAATGTCTATGATATGGTAGTTAAAATTGGTTTTCTATACAAATAAGGAATTAAGTTTTCCTAACTATAACTTATACTCAACCTTTGACTCTTTTGATGAATCTTCATGAAACGTTCGCCCAAAAATAAATTTTCAGCCCCCTCAGCTCCTTCCTTGAAAGGTTCGGGTGACCCGTCAAGCAGGGCAGAGAAAAAGGGGGGTCTCAAAACTGTTTTTTTCCCATTCTTTTACCATAGGAAATATAAGACATAGCTGTAGCGAAAGCGGCTGAACAGAATTACACTAAATTTGACAGAAAGCTAGATGTTGTTCCAGAAAGTGTGTCTTTTTGTGATTTAGTGTAAATCAGTTCAGTAGTTTTTGAAAAATTAAAGGTTAATAAAATACAGATATTTCACACCGCGGTGTATCTGCGAACCGACAGATGTCTAGATATGATCTAATTGACTGCCACCACATCAAGAAAGATGTGGGGGTAGCCCTCTTAGGGCTCAGGGTCTCAGTCCTCTGTCCCATAAAAAAATAGAAAACCATTCAGAAAGGTAGGGTAGGGATACCGGAGAGAGCTCGGCGCCAGCAGGGGTTTGGGTTGGGAACTCCCAACTGTGCACAACCAAAGTTGTAGGGGTAGGGAGCCCATGGTGTGTTGGGCACCAGTGGGTGGTTGGGGCTAGGCCCTGCACTCAAACCCACACCACGCACAGCGATGGTCATTGTACTTTGCGTTAAACTTGTGTGGAACATAATAAACACAAGTCATCGACTGCCACCTGCACATGGAGTTACTCTTGAATACAAAGATTTAAGCAGATTTAAGCAGTGCATGGCGGGGGTGCAAGTTATAGTTAGCGCTGCTACCAGTAACTGGTGAATTTCTGTGCTTTTTAGTTCAAAACGTTAATGTTATCACTGACATAGTCACCTAAATATAACGTTACTTTAACCTTTGTTTTTGTTTCAGTGCATTTCTAAGGTTTTTTTTACACAAAAAAATCAGATCCTTTTATCACACCTAACTATAACTTTACTTTAGCCTTTGTTTTTTCAGAGAATTTCTAGGGTTTTCTTTAAAGTAAAGTAATACTTAATTACCTTACGAAAATGCTGCATGCACCCAACCACATGTGCCGGGTAGGACTGGCCGCTCCTTTCATGCCTCTCTCTAAGATGATGGGTGTACATAGTATGGTGCATGGAGGGACTGACCTCCCCACTGAGGCCACTCTCTTGAATGACGGGTGGGTGTAGTAGGGTGTGGGGAGGAACTGGCATCTCCTTTCACAGCTATTGATCAGATGACAGGTGTGTGTAGTAGGGTATGGGGAATGACTGGCCTCTCCGCCAAGACCCCTCTCTTGAATGATGGGTGAGTGTAGTAGGGTGTGGGGAGAGACTGGCCTCTTCTTCCAGACCTCTCTCTCAGACGACAGGTGTGTGTAGTAGGGTGCGTGGAGAGACTGGCCTCTCCTTTCAGACCCTGTCCTAGATGACGGGTGTGCTTAGTAGGGTGTGGGGAGGGACTGGCCTGTCCTTTTAGACCCCTCTCTCAGATGACGGGAGTGCGTAGTAGGATGCAGGAAGGGACTGGCCTCTCCTTTCAGACCCCTCTCTCAGATGACGATTGTGCGTAGGGGTGTGGAGAAACTGTCCCTGCGCTGAGAACCCTTTCTTGAATGGCGGGTGTGCGGTGTAGGGTGTGGGGAGGGACTCGCTTCTCATTTCAGACCTCTCTCTTAGATATTGCATGTGCGTAGAAGGGTGTGGGAGGGACTGGCCTCTCCTTTTAGACCTCTCTCTCAGATGACGGGTGTGAGTAGTAGAGTACGGGAAGGGACTGGCCTCTCCTTTCAGACCCCTCCCTCAGATGACAGGTGCGCATAGTAGAGCGTGTGGAGGGATTTGTCTCTCCACTTAGACCCCTCTTTTGAATGACGGGTGTGTGTAGTAGGGCGCGTGGAGGAACTGGCCTCTCCTTTCAGACCTCTTTCTCTGCATGACGGGTGTGTGTAGTAGTGTGCGGGGAGAAACTGGCCTCACCTTTCATATCTCTTTCTCAGATGAAGGTTGTGTGTAGTAGGGCGTGTGGAGGGACTGGCCCCTCCTTTTAGACTACTCTCTCAGATGATACGTGTACATAGTAGGGTATGTGGAGGGACTGACCTCTCCGCTGAGACCCCTCTCTTGAATGACAGGTGAGCAGTGTAGGGTGTGGGGAGGAACTGGCCTCTCCTTTCAGACGTCTCTCTCAGATGGCATGTGGGCATAGTAGGTTGGGGGGAGGGACTGACCTCTCCTTTCAGACCCCTCTCTTGAATGACGGGTGCGTGTAGTAGGGTGTGAGAAGAAACTTGCCTCTTCTTTCAGACCTCTTTCTCAGACGACGGGTGTGCTTAGTAGGGCGTGGGAAGTGACGGGTCTCTCCTTTCAGACCACTCTCTCAGATGACAGGTGTGCCTAGAAAGGTGCGGGAATTGGCCGGCCTCTCCGCTGACACCTCTCTTTGGATGACAGGTGTACATAGTAGGGTGCGGGAGCAACTGGCCTCTCCTTTCAGACCCCTCTATCAGATGACGGGTGTGTGGAGAGACTGGCCTCTCCTTTCAGTTCCCTCTCTGGAATGACTGGTGTGTGTAATAGGGTTTGTGGTGAGGAACTGACCTTTCCTTTCAGGCCTCTTTCTCAGATGCTGAGTGTGCATAGTAGGGTGCGGCAGGGATGTGCCTCTCCACTTAGACCTTCCTTGAATGACAGGTGTGTGTAGTAGGATGTTGGAAGAAACTGGCCTTTCCATTCGGACCTCTTTCTCAGACAATAGGTGTGCATAGTAGGGTGCGGGAGGGGCTGGCCTCTCCACTGACACTTCTCTTTGGATGACAGGTGTGCATAGTAGGGTGTCTGGAGGGACTGCCCTCGACACTGAGACCAATCACTGGAATGACAGGTGTGCATAGTAGGGTGAGGGGAAAGACTTGCCTCTCTGCTAAGCTCTCGCTCCAAGATTACAGGTGTACATAGTGGGATGTAGAGAGGGAATGTCCTTTACGTAATACCTCTCTCCTGGAAAACAGATGTGCATAGTAGGGTGTGTTAATGGACTAGCTCCTCCTTTAAAACCTCTCTCTCAGATGACAGCTGTGCATAGTAGGAAGGGTGGGCGAATTGGCCCCTCATTTGAAATCTTTCTTTCAGATGATGGGTGTGTATAGTAGTGAATGAGGAGGGACCGGCCTCTCCTCTGAGACCTCACTCTCAAATGATGAGAATCCATAGTCGGGTGTGTGGATAGTCTGGCCTCTCTTTTGAGACCTCTATCTCAGATGACGGGTGTGCATAGTAGGAAGGGTGGATGGACTGGCCTCTCCTTTGAGACCTCTCTTACAGATGATGGGTGTGTATAGTAGTGAGTGGGGAGAGACTGGCCTCTCCTCTGAGACCTCTCTCTAAAATGATGAGAATGCACAGCAGTGTGTGTGGAAGGCCTGGCCTCTCCTTTGAGACCTCTATCTCAGATGATGGGTGTGCATAGTAGGGTATATGGAGAGCGAATGGCATCTCCTTTGAAACTTCTCTCTCAGATGATGAGTGTGCTTAGTAGGGTGTCTGGATGGACAGGCCTCTCCTTTCAGACCTGTATCTGAGACGACGGGTGCATAGAAGGGTGTAGAGATGAGCCTTAACTCTACTCACAACTCTTCCGAAGCCAATGAGCATAAATTGTAAACTTTGATAAACACGATCTCCAGTAAGACTCCTTCCTACAGTAACAAGTGTGCATAGCAGAGTGTATTCAAACATTGCCAACTCCTTCATACATTTCACGATCCAGCAAGTCTTGCGAGATCGTAACATTTTTTGAAAATAAGAATTAACTATTTACTCATCACAGTACTTATTTGTTACACACTTCTTCTCAAATACAAGGACCACAATATGCATTCCTACTAATAGAGTGTAATGAGAACACATCTCTTTCTTTTTACCATTCACAATCTTGCGAGAGTTCCGCAAGATCATAAAAATTAGTTAAATCAGTACACATTGATATTCTTCACAGTAGTTATCCCTTGGATACCTCCTCTCTAAATCTAGCAGTACAGCATTCCTTTCTGCTGACGCCTTATATAGCCTTTTTACTGTATTTCTGGAACACCTCCAAGTTTCCACAGTAAACAGTAATGGTGGCCATTTAATTTCTAACATTCCAACGGCCAGCCAATCAGAGTGCTGCGGGACTCATGAGACCCTCTTGCTCCCGCTAAAGCTTGAAAGCTCACAAGAAAAACAGGCCTCTTGATCAATCAAAGGGCTCAATTTTTAGGTCTCGCCTAGCGTTGCTGCGCAGCTCGCTCGGCGACATTTATTGCAGATGAGAACTTTGTGTAAAGGGCTTGAAGCCCCGCCCCTTATTCCCATTGGCTCGCATCACCGTTTATGTTAAACGTTGGTCTGCCATTGGAAATAAGGTTTCTAGGGTGCCTCCTTTTGGCTTTTTTGCACAGCCCATCCGGATTGAATCGCCTGCATTACGGCTGTCGTGACGAAGTTTCTTATTAGAAGCTTGGTCACGCTGCCTTGCACGCACCAGTCCGGCTCTCTGATTGGGCCGTACAAAAAAGGAGACATGGCACCGCGTGTTTATTTTTGCATCTCGCTTTCACTTGAGGAAAGCGCGATGCAAAAATAAACAGCGGATGCCTTCGCGTTTATTTATGCATCTCGCTTTCACTTTAAAGTGAAAGCGCGATGCAAAAATAAACAGCGGATGCCTGGCGAGCGCTTGTTTTATTTGATAGTGGCACTCCCTCCCCCCTCCTTGCTTTAAAAAAAAACGCTGGTACCCGTTTAAAAACACGGGCACCCATATAAACAATACGGGTGCCCTCTTTCATAAACAATACGAAGCGCAGTAGTGCATTTTTTTTTGCAACCGGCGTGCAAGTTCCGCCTCATGTTTCCCCGCTGCTCAACTTTTTTGGATGTTTCCCCGCTGCTCGACTTTTTTGGCGCTCACAGTCACAGGATCTCTGGTTCCATACTTCCCCGCTCTCCGCATGCCGCCATACCCCAAGCGCCCTCGGCAGGACGATGGTAAAACGCCTATCATTTGTATGTGTGTCTCTATGCGGTGCCTGTTTGCGGTGTGTGTGCGGTGCCTATCTGCGGTGTCTATGTATGCAGTGTGTGTATGCAGTGCCTGTCTGTGATGTGTTTGTGTGTGCATGCGTGGTGTGTCTTCTGTGTGTGAGCAGTCACAGGATCTCTGCTTCCATACTTCCCCGCTCTCTGCATGCCGCCATACCCCAAGGTCCCTCGGCAGGACGACGGTAAAACACCCATCATTTGCATGTGTGTGTGCGGTGTCTGTCTGCGGTGTGTGTGTGTCTCTAAGCGGTGCCTATTTGCGGTGTTTGTGAGGTGCCTTTCTGCGGTGTCTGTGTATGCAGTGTGTGTATGCAGTGCCTGTCTGCAGTGTGTATAAACAACACGGGTGCCCGCTTTCATAAACAATACGAAGCGCAATAGTGCATTTTTTTTGCTGCCGGCGTGCAAGTTCCACCTCATGTTTCCCCGCTGCTCGACTTTTTTAGAACTCACAGGATCTCTGCTTCCATACTTCCCCGCATGCGGCCATACTCCAAGCGCTCTCGGCAGAATGACGGTAAAACGCCCATCATTTGTATGTGTGTCTCTATGCGGTACCTGTTTGCGGTGTGTGTACGGTGCCTATCTGCGGTGTCTGAGTATGCAGTGTGTGTATGCAGTGCCTGTCTGCGGTGTGTTTGTGTGTGCACGCATGGTGTGTCTTCTATGTGTGAGCAGTCACAGGATCTCTGCTTCCATACTTCCCCGCTCTCCGCATGCTGCCATACCCCAAGCTTCCTCGGCAGGACGATGGTAAAACGCCTATCATTTGTATGTGTGTCTCTAGACGGGAATACAGCAACCGTGTCCTATTCGGAAGACTGGTCCAACTTGGTCTCCTTAAAGAAAGAATGGCTCAGAATAACGATGCATGGAGCATTAATGACTGAGTACCTCAGGGCTAATATCGCCCCTAATGGTCTCATTGTCAACATATTCCCCAGATTATTCCTGGAGGATCCCCCATTTAAGAAGGATTGGTCCTCAGTGTCATGGAAGTGTACCCGAGATCTCCTTGTTTTGATAATCAATACTGCTAAGAGACTTGCTGATGCCCTGTTAACACGTATCCTGGCTGCTGAGGCAACCATGAAATCTACAGTACATAGCAATATCTTCAAAACTAAGTTGGCAGAGATCAATTCAGAAATAGCAGAGAATAGAGAGTACCTTCTAAAACAAAAGATTGCCAAACTGCAGAAAGATATCTCGAGGTTCGATAAAGAAAAGATCTTCCCCTACCTGAAACCTGATTTCACACCTACTAGGAATAGCTACTCAAGTGATGAGGAGTCAAACAACAACAGCAGGAGGGGTTCCGATAACAGTGACTCGAGCTCTGGGAGTTGGGACACCCCAAACCAGAGAAGAAAGAACAACCGGACATTCCAAAATCGAGGGGGAACAATGTTCCCTGGTCCACCACAACCCCAGTTTTGGCAATATCCTATGTTCCCTCCGTGCCCTCCTCAATTCTACCCAGGGGTTAACCCCCAACCTTTTTTAGGCAGAGGCTGGGGCAGAGGAAGAGGGCGAAAGTGAGGAACACAGCATGTACAGTGGCAGGACCAACCTCAGCCCCCGATGGAGACCCGGAGCCAACGCAGGGGCAAAAGGACTTAGATATCAATTTATCAGATAGACCACTTAACAGTATCGAGCTACGAGTGATTCGCAAGGGACTGGGCTTCGTACCCACCCCCAGGGTTGACAAATTCAAAGAAGCATGCGAACTTCACAGTTTCTTTAGAAAGATTCGCCTGAAGGCCTTCTTCCATAACGAATCCCCTACAGACTCAGACAATACAGACACTGGTCTACATAGACCATCCACTTTCACCCCCAGTGCGGGCATGGTCCCCCCGGAAGTCTTGACTTTCGAAAAAGCCATTCTTAAAGATCTAGCAATGGGGCAAGGCAGGTCGACTTTTCACAACCTTTCTAAACAGGAAATGGATGCAGCCAGGGCCCTGGCTGACGACCAATCGATCACGATTAAACAGGCAGATAAAGGTGGTGCTACAGTCATCCAGTCCACCTCTGACTATGAGACAGAATGTCGACGTCAACTATGTGATAGCAAGTATTATACACCAATCACAATAGATCCTACGACAAGATTGAAGAATGCCATCACTAGTCTAACTCTTGAAGCAGAGACTAATGGATGGATCACTAAGAAAGAAGCAGATTACCTCAATGTTCGTGATCCTGTAACACCATACTTCTACACGTTGCCCAAGGTCCATAAAGGAACCTCACCAGTCCCGGGCAGACCTATTGTGTCCGGGATAGGCTCTGTTCTTGAGCCTTTGTCCAGATTTGTAGACCATTTCCTACAACCACTGGTCCAAAAAATACCGTCATACATCAAAGACACCAGTGACATCCTCAGAACTATTGAAGGGTTTGAACCTAATGGGGAGATTAGCCTCCTGGTTACTTTAGATGTGGAGGCCTTGTACACCAATATCCCACAACAGGCAACCCTCACAGTGATTGAAGCGGCCCTTCGCAATGAGGAATGGTCATCACCCACTCCTGTGTCATTCATCATGGACCTTGCTTCCCTGGCATTGACGGAGAACTTCTTTGAATTCCAGAATGAGCTATTCCACCAATGCCAAGGCACTTCAATGGGTAGTACCTTTGCCCCTAGCCTGGCCTGCCTATACATGGCCGCATTCGAAGAGGAGATCATCCGGAGCCCCACCAATCCTTTTGGTGACAACTTGATCATGTGGAGACGCTTTATAGATGATATCCTCATTTTTTGGAATGGGTCGTGTACACTATGTGATGAATTCTGTCAATGGATTAATGTGCAGAACCCTTATTTGAAATTTACTAATCACATCTCAACGACCCACATAGCATTTCTGGACCTAGACATCAGATTGGCTTCTGGGGTACTATCAACCAGCCTTTACAAAAAACCTACCGATAGGAATAGCCTCTTGCTTTACAGCAGCCACCACCCCGAGGCACTGAGGGACAACTTACCTTTCGGTCAGTTTCTCCGCTTGAGGAGAAACTGTAGCTCATTAGTGGACTACAAAAAAGAGGCAGATATCCTAGCGATTAATCTAAAAGAAAGAGGTTATTCAACTAACACAGTTATAAGAGCTATGAAACGCGCTAGGAATAATCCCAGAGAGGCATTGCTAGAGACCAGGACTAGGGAACAAACTGACATCCTGACCTGCGTTACCTCGTTTACCCCAGCTTCCAATAAAATGAAAAAGGTGATCAAAAAACACTGGGGTATCTTATCTTCTGGTGAACTTTCCTTACCCCAACCCAGATTCGCTTTTAAGAGGACCCAGAATCTGAAAGACATGTTGATCCATACAAAACCTGCCAGAAAGGAAATACAGAACCCCCAGGGCACTCTATGGGGGCTTCCACCAGTCGTTGGACACTTCCCCTGTGGCAATTGTACGTCCTGTAAACAGACGATTGCCACTAAGGATGTTACCTTGTCTGATACTCTCACTTGGTCACTGACACGCCACACGAATTGTAATTCCACCAACTGCATTTACCTATTGCAATGCCCCTGTGCACTGATATACATAGGGATGACGACACGAGCTATTAAGACACGCATCACCGAGCATAAGAGTAATATAAGATGCTTGAAGGAGACCACAAAACTGTATACCCACTTCAAGAGTCTACACCATACACCGTACTCCCTTAGATGGGTCGTTTTGGAGTCACATCCGAGAATTACAGCACAAGCACTGTTCAAACTCGAACAAAGATGGGTTCACAGACTTTCATCTGATAGGAGAGGTTTGAATGACGATATACCGTGGGGTGCACTGACACACTGATATATCGACACTGCTTCCACAGTATTGTCATTGACCCTACAGTCTTGTACAGCCCCCATTATATAATGGGTGGACCCAGTTATTTAATGTCGCGATAGTTACCTCCGAATGTCCCATACCAATAACTGGACTTCCCTGGTGCGTGAACAGTGTAACAGTGACTCCGGGGTAAGCTTTGGTCCAACTCACATTACGTACTCTTTTCTACGGTGCATACAACCAACACTACTCACACTGTTGAGTTGACCCATACTCTATGAACTAAACTACAAAGGACCTTACTGAAGTGAGTAATAAGACTCCTTCTGGGGTTCTTTGAGCCCCTAAAGATACCGACTGCGACTATACTTTTCTGGTGCGGATCCACTGCCCCGTCCCAAGATAGCGCCTTCAGTCACACTTAACAGGTTGATCTAAGCCACACACTAGGAACCACCCAACACGGCGCCATACACATCCTACCTCTCAAGAGAGTGACTAGACTTTATCCAGGCCGTTCCTTGTGCCTTACAAGACACCATAACCATCTTGACTCTACCTGGTACTGATTCAGTACCCCGTTCCAAGATGGCGCTCATAGTCACACAACACTTGGGTGGGACTTCCAACACGAGTCACATGACACTAGACGCCCAATCAGTTTACACCCACACTTGTCCCAAACGGTTCTTATTGGAGCACTGGATAGTGAACACCACTTCCCGGTTTCGGCGGAGCGGGGTAGGTTCTTAAACCACCCTTGGGCAACAGAATCGTAAGTAAACAACTGCTTGGACCGCTTAGCAATGATCGAACGGACTGTGATCCCTAGACGCTTGGTAGACGGGTGACCGCCGTTCGTGTGGATAACCGACCCTAACGCTGACATGGGCTGCCGACTCCCGTGGGCGGCGCATTAGGCTTAGGGGTGGGTCGCTCCTCGAGCGGTTTTTCCCTGTTGCCGGGGGTCTGGGGGATCATAGCCTACTTGTTCCCTTGACCGCACCTAGCGCTCAGCAGGTGTACTGTGTTAATATAACTACCCAGTTGAGTCTCTTGTTTCAATGTACATTACAGCAGGCTACTACGCCATCCCAAGAGGCTCGCCACGCACCGACTGGAGCGGTACTAGCTTAATCTTTAGGTGAGCGCTTTAGACCTCGTTACTATAATTCGGGTTGCCCTGAATTCTAGTTTTTTAGATCACTTGACACGGTGTCTGACACTGCATCCACTTATGCATGATCACTATATTCGAGCGTATATGCTTCATATATAGGGCATGCACACGAGGAGTCTTCTGCTCCATATTACCATGTATATATACGACAAAGTGTTTTTAATGTTTCGTGTTGGCCTGTTATGTTTATCTTTCCCTTTCCTTTAGGCCACTCCTTTGCGGAAGTGTTAGATTCTTCCACACTTTCATAGGGCAGATTTGACTAGGCACATACACATAAATGTGATATCCTGTCATACACCCTCACGTTTGTAGATAGTTTACACCACATTGGTCCTGATGAATTGCCGTTGGATCCTCCTGACCATTAGGCGAGAAACATGTTGACCATCTGAGTTGAGCGGAGTGAGTCTTTGACCCACTGTGTCCAGACTACCGCCACTCATATCGTTTTTAAATAGGGTGGTTTACTGAACCAATAAACTCGTTATTCAGACTAACCAACCCTGTTTTATATACACTCACCAACATCTACACCTACCTGGCCCTCACTTGCACTCAACTTTCGGCAAGGAACAAAAGATCTCCGACAAAGAGCCCCTTCTTTGGGTGCCCGTTGGGAATTGCAGCGCCGACCCGACGAGGAGCAAAACCCAGATGATGAAGCATGACACCTAGCTTGCTGGGTGTGTGAGGGTTTTAGTTCCCCCCCTGTGGGTCCCCCACCCACCACGTGCATTGAGTCCTCAGGCCATCTAGATATCATTTTTTCACTTTGTCTCCACCCTGGGGTAGAGTGTACACTTCACACAACCTCCCCTGACCAGGAGGAACAGCATACTCTTTCTTTCTTAATGTCTCTATGCGGTGCCTGTTTGCGGTGTGTGTGCGGTGCCTATCTGCGGTGTCTATGTATGCAGTGTGTGTATGCAGTTCCTGTCTGTGGTGTGTTTGTGTGTGCATGCGTGGTGTGTCTTCTGTGTGTGAGCAGTCACAGGATCTCTGCTTCCATACTTCCCCGCTCTCTGCATGCCGCCATACCCCAAGCGCCCTTGGCAGGACGACGGTAAAACACCCATCATTTGCATGTGTGTGTGCGGTGTCTGTCTGCGGTGTGTGTGTGTCTCTAAGCGGTGCCTGTTTGCGGTGTTTGTGAGGTGCCTTTCTGCGGTGTCTGTGTATGCAGTGCCTGTCTGCGGTGTGTATAAACAACACGGGTGCCCGCTTTCATAAACAATACGAAGCGTAATAGTGCATTTTTTTTTGCTGCGGGCATGCAAGTTCCACCTCATGTTTCCCCGCTGCTTGACTTTTTTAGAACTCACAGGATCTCTGCTTCCATACTTCCCCACATGCGGCCATACTCCAAGCGCTCTCGGCAGAACAACGGTAAAACGCCCATCATTTGTATGTGTGTCTCTATGCGGTGCCTGTTTGCGGTGTGTGTGCGGTGCCTATCTGCGGTGTCTGAGTATGCAGTGTGTGTATGCAGTGCCTGTCTGCGGTGTGTTTGTGTGTGCATGCGTGATGTGTCTTCTGTGGGTGAGCAGTCACAGGATCTCTGCTTCCATACTTCCCCGCTCTCTGCATGCCGCCATACCCCAAGCGCCCTCGGCAGGACGACGGTAAAACACCCATCATTTGTATGTGTGTGTGCGGTGTCTGTCTATGGTGTGTGTGAGGTGCCTGTCTACGGTGTGTGTGAGGTGCCTATCTGCGGTGTCTGTGTATGCAGTGTGTGTATGCAGTGCCTGTCTGCAGTTTGTTTGTGTGTGCACGCGTGGTGTGTCTTCTGTGTGTGAGCAGTTACAGGATCTCTGCTTCCATACTTCCCCGCTCTCCGCATGCCGCCATACCCCAAGCGCCCTCGGCAGGACAACGGTAAAACGCCCATCATTTGTATGTGTGTACGGTGTCTGTCTGCGGTGAGTGTGTGTCTCTATGCGGTGCCTGTTTGCGGTGTGTGTGCGGTGCCTATCTGCAGTGTCTGTGTATGCAGTGTGTGTATGCAGTGCCTGTCTGCGGTGTGTGTCTGTGTGCAGTGGCTGTCTGCGTTGTGTTTGTGTTCACGCGTGGTGTGTCAGCTGTGTGTGTGTATGTGTACATGCTCAAATTTGCACTGTCAAAGTACTTTAAGTAATGCCTGTTTATTTTCTGCAATGAAACACACGCTCCCCACAAGCACCTGTGTAGGCTGGTGTTTGCACATTGGAAAATAAGGGTGCCATAATCCAGCATAGTGCAAAGATAATGTGACTCGAGGTGCCCTGTGATTCATTGAGACGGCTCCAGCCCCAGTAGGTGCGTACTTCGCATAGTATTTTGTCAATGAACCCCATTTTTACTAAAATTGAACTCGGCGGTAGAGATACACAACAACGGATATTGATTACAGTTCAGGCATTTGAGGGCAGAGCGTTGTGGTCGATGAGAGACACTACATTGTAGTAGGAGTCAAACTGACTAGTCTCTTAGTAATGTAAGCTTATTTTTATAAAACTCTTAAGTCCACAATTTACACCGTGTCTCATCGCTGAAAAAATTGCCAACTTTAAGGGTACTTCATTATTTATCGACCCATGAAGGTTGAAGGCTTTGTAACTCTTTCAGAATTCAAACTGTAGTCTATAAAAGTGGCTCATAAATATAATAATGTCAACAGTTCGCACAATACAGATGAGCATTTCATTAAACCCCTGAGGTGTCTGTCACGAGCGCTGACCCCAGTAAAGTTCCAACTGTTTCGCATCCAGACACATATTATTTTTATAGACTCGGCTCGTTCATGGGCCCTTAGAGCCAAGCCAGAACCCTGGCTCGGATCGTCACGTGAATTCTTGGCCTCCCCACCTCTGTTAAATGCCCATTGTGGTTGGTGGCAGCAATGTCATGTCTTGGACCAGAGGCGCAACTAGAGACAAATTTGGCAGGGGGGCCTAGATCTTTCAGCAATAGGCAGAGTGGAGATGCAGGGGCTGTAAGAAGGGGTAACAAGCATTGGCATAGCCAGTAGGTCTCGCATTTGGGACCAAGGATATTGTGCTGTATAACTAAATACTTATAAGGTCCCAAAGGCGAGAACTATTGGCTATGCCAATGCTTGATTGATTTTGCGCTCTCGCGAGATGCTCGCGGAACTCTTACTAGCCCAACTGCCAAAACATACAATTATATTTCAACCTCAATTTCTCAAAAACTACTGAACGGATTCACACCAAATCACATAAAAGCACAATCTTCGCATCAAGATCTAGCTTCCTGACAGTTTGAAGTAGTTCAATTCATCAGTTTTTTCTGTAGCCCTTCCCAAAGAAGTCTATGGAAAATGCATGGAGATTTTACGTTTTAATACTCCCCTTTTTTCTCAGCCTCCGCTTGACAGAACACACCAAAACTTCCCAGGAAGGAGCTGAAATGGATGAACTTCATTTCTGGAAAGGTTTGTGAACATTTATCAAATGGGGCTAAAGTAATCAGCAAACTAAAAAATGCACCATCTATGGAAAAAAGACCTAACAATAACTCCCTGGTGGTATATATATATAAATTTGCTCGTGACTTAGCAGATTATGAACATGGCAGAATCCACACGTTTGCCAGAAAATTCGTCATTGCTAAAAAAGTCAAATCCAACATAGCCTCAAGCAAAGATAACATTACCACTCGACCACAAATTGCGGGCACATCTAAAGATTCGCTCACACCATCTGACGGCAACTCCTTAAGCAGTGATATGGGCTCAGAAGACAGCGACAGCATTACAATGAATACTGAAACAAGAAGATTAAGTCTGGGGGAAGAAGTGGTTTTAGCTGTAGACCGACGCAACACATTAAGACCGCGGAAGCAAGAATTAGCCGCAGAAAAAAATGCAACATCAATAGAAGAGAGCGGCGCAAAAAACCAAAAAGTAAAATCAAAAAGAAATTATTGGCGCAAGTAACAAATTTGGAAGATAAAACTATTGTAAATTTATCAACTGTAGTTTTAACAACAGCAGAGAAAAAAGTGCTCAACCTGGGGTTGTCGTATTGTCCACCGAATGATTTCAATAACGTTCAAACCAGGATAGATTTATTTGGCTACATTCGGAAACTAAAGCTTAAAAAGTTCTTCACTATAAAAAATGGCTTAAAAGAATAACAACAACATGACCCCAAAAAAAGATTAGGATTGCAAGTTAGAGACATCCCACTATTACGAACTGTGCATGATCTTAAAGTTGGAACATCACCTCAAATAGAGAGTATTGCAACGCAAGTGTCTACACAGCAACAGCTTGTGAGTATGGATGTTCAACAACAAGGGGCTGGGAGCAGCCCCTTCAAACCTAAATCAACATTCATACCAAATATGCCAAAAGATACTATAGACATTTTCCATGAAACAGTGACGGAAGAGATGAAAAAACGTAATCTCCAATTGAACAAGAGAAAACGTATAAAGAAGTATAACGAGGTGAAATATCAAGAATTAATTATTAAATTGCGGAGAAACCACGAAGTGGTAATCACTAAAAGCGACAAAGGAGGCAACATTATCATTTGGCCAAAGATTCAATACATTGACGAAGCGAAACGACAACTACAAGATGAAACCTGCTATGCAAAAACAAACTGGAAAGAGTACAATAAAGCAAAAGACTCTTTAAACAAAATGCTATATCAGTTTAAAAGAGAAGGGATGATCTCACTGGAGGAATTCAATTTTTTGCAAGTATTACATCCAGTGATTCCGATAATGTATTTTATTCCCAAAATACATAAAAAGACTGTACCAATTCCAGGGCGTCCAATAATATCGGCCATCAACAGTATGAGCGAACACGTATCTCAATACATTGATTTCTTTTTACAAGAACTAGTCAAGAATTTACCCACCTACGTGAGAGATACGGGAGACTTCCTGAGCAAAATTAAGAATATCAAATGGGAAAAAGATATGATTCTTATGACATTAGATATTGAATCCCTATACACGTGCATGGAACATGAGATAGGACTTCAAGCCATTAAATACTTTCTAGATTTAAGACCCATTGAATCTTACAAACATAACAATATGCTGTTAGAATGTATTGATTGGTGCCTCAATAACAATTTCTTTCTATTTGGTACAGACGTGTACAAACAGCTGCGCGGTGTGGCTATGGGATCCTGCTTCTCTCCCAGCTATGCCTGTCTGATGGTAGGCTGGTGGGAGGAGCAGGTCCTTAAGTGTACTATCACTATGTTAAGTATTGGTACAGATATATTGATGATGTTTTTGTGGTGTGGCAAGGAAATGTAAACAATGCACAAATATTTATTAATACCATCAATGACAACAAGGTCAATCTTAAATTCACATCTAGCATTGATACAGAAAAAATTGAATTCCTAGATGTTGAAGTCATCGTTAAAAATGAGCAGATGGCTACGACATTACACAGAAAAGCAACGGCAGGTAATTCTACTCTACATGCCTCTAGCAAGCACCCTAAACACCACATATAAAGTATTCCTTTTGGAGAGTTACTCCGCATTAAGAGAATCTGTAGCCGAGTACAAGATTTAGAGAAATGCACAAACGAAGCCATTACAAGATTTAGAGAAAGAGGCTATGAAGAGACTGTCCTCCAAGAAGCACAGGCTAAAGTTAAATTAAGAAACAGAGAAGGACTACTTGAACCTATATATGACAATGTCCAAACAACAAAAAATGACGATTCTGAGCCCAGACTGATTATGACCTATAATCAGCAAGAGAGAAAAATTAAATCAATTCTCAAGCGCAATTGGCCCATAATCCTCACAGATGCGGTACTGGCACCTTATTTGTCGGATAACCCTACAATCACATTTAGGAAAGGCAAATCTATGAGAACACAGCTGGTTAAAAATAGTCCAGAGATCTGCCACAATAAAATGTGGTTGCAACCACAACAGGGTTTTTTTAAATGCTCGAGTTGCAGAGTTTGGGATTAACACAACTAGTTATGTTACCCCATTCAACGTTAGGCCCAAGCGAATTATAGGCAACTACAATTGCAAAACCGAGTTTGCTGTATATGTCCTGGCTTGCACTTGTCTGGCTGAGATATGTGGGCAGCACGAAACTGCAGGTGCATGCAGCACATCCGGGCAATTGTAAACAATGATGATGCTTACCCAGTTGCCAGGCATTTTAAACAATTCCACAACAACAATCTCAGTTGCCTAAGCTACTTCGTTATTAGTTCAATATCAAAACCACGTAGGGGAGGCAACAGAGAACGGTCTTTACGACAATCTGAATCACGGTTCATTATTGAATTAGACAGCAAACATCCGAACGGTCTTAACAACACAGAAGACCTTCACAACTTTTTATAACTTCTTATAATTTGAGAAATTGGTCCTACATCATGTTTCCATATAAAGCCTACACAATGATATTTTAATTGCTCGTGTACTAATCACCACGCAGCATAGCTAGCTTCCCCCAGATTAAGATGCAGTACGAATACCACAACATTCAATACTATCAATATAAAAACATGATTTAATAATGTTTTTTACAGTTCACTACTAGCTGCTTTTCCCCTTATTTTCTCTTTTTTTCATTTTTCTTTGATGTTTACAGTCAAGCACCTGAACTTTATGCACTTATGCACTAGCACTTTTAATCAATCAAGGCAGCACCAAGCACTTTAAATATAACATGCTATCATACCAATAGAGTCTGGACCGTTAGAAAAGATAAGCAATGAGACATTCATGCCCCTTAAGTCAATCAAAATGGTAGTAACTAGTTGAACAACTAATAAATCACAGGAATTCTGTGCACTAAATCATAATCTACAAGTTCTCAAGCAGTTATGCAATAATATACAGGCACATGCTATAATATGTGATTTAACTAATACAAACAAATTATGTATTGGTAAATCTGTTTATATATGTATTTATATATATTTATATGTGTTTATATTTATTTATTATTTTGGTTTTAAATTAACCATGATTTTAATAAACAGTATTAAAATATGTGGATGAAAAAACTATTGCAATTATGCAAATTATAGACATTTGAGTAGCATAATGACTGTGGTAGCAATTCACACTTTGTACATGTATATTCAACTATGTTTACCTAGAACAATAATAGTGGTAAAAAGAGCCACTACAACGATATCAATGGCACAATATCTCCATTGCCGACTCAAAGAGTATTGTGAATGACAGTATTTTGTTTATGTTTATCACGGGTGTAGTTCATTAAAAGATATAAAAACAGAAAGCGGACTGCGTTTCCGCATGTGATCAAGGGCACTTTGTATGCCCGAAACGCGTCATATGGCTTATTGAATAAAACAGTTTCAGCCACCAAGTTTGGGTCCGTGACTCCTTGTGCATGCAAACAGACAATATGTAGGAGTCGTCCTGCAGATATATATATATATATATATAAAAAAAATAATATATATATATATATATTACCTACTGGCGGTCGCCAGTAGGTAGTTATAGTTAGGACCACGTTTCCATAGGAAAACCTCAACATTCTATTTTGAATAACTTTGGCGCCGGTCGACGAATCCTCGCGAATTTCTCAAAATAGGTGGGGCGCTACGCTCCGCTCCTACCCTGAAAGTCTCGGGGGGATCCGTCAAGCGGGGGCTGAGATAAAAGGGGGGTCCCAAAACGTGTTTTTCCCATGCATTTTTCCATAGGACCTTTAGAACGAGCTACAGCCCGAACGGCTGAACAGAATTACTCAAAATTTGGCAGAGAGGTAGTCCCTAGGTCAAGGAAGTGCCTTTTGTAGGTTTGGTGTAAATCTGTTCAGTAGATTCTGAGAAAATAGCCTTTAAATCAATATATATATCTGAGCCCGCTTACGGTACGCTTACCGTACGCTTACGGTAAGCGTACGGTGGCGTGCGCGAGCGCGATTCTGATTGGCTCTTAGATCTTAGTAAACATTCGAATCGGCCGAAACCAGGAAGCGGCGGCCGCCATTTTGTGTATTTCACTCTGAAAAAAAAGAGTGAAAACAAGGAAAGGGGGCAATGAGGAGAGTTACAGACCCCCTAACATTTGTAAGGGGGTCAAAGAAGGACAGAAAAGTACAAAAAAAACATTTATTGATTTTAAAAAAAATCACGGGGTACGCGTACGGTAAGCTTACGGTAAGCGTACGGTAGAAAAAAAAAAAAAAAAAATGAAAATCAGATTTAAGTGTTTAGATATTAGGGGGCTCTAAAAAGAGCCAGACCCCCTAACATTTGTAAGGGGGTCAAAGAAGGACAGAAAAGTACAAAAAAAACATTTATTGATTTTAAAAAAAATCACGGGGTACGCGTACGGTAAGCTTACGGTAAGCGTACGGTAGAAAAAAAAAAAAAAAAAAATTAAAATCAGATTTAAGTGTTTAGATATTAGGGGGCTCTAAAAAGAGCCGTTGTGTTTATGAAATGATTTTTTAGTGGTACCTACAAGTAAGTACCGATGCAGAGTCTAAGGTTCAAGAGGAAGACTCTGTTCCCTTCATCATTGAAGTGCACACCATCTCCTCTATAAATGTCTTGCATGTCATAACGCAAGTTGTTGTGGTAAATGGCACCCATACCATAGTCACGGAGGAAAGCAGAAACAGATTTGTTGACGTGCTTTCTTGCTTTGTCATCGCACCGCGTGCCCACCGTGCGTGCACGGCACTAACTGCGTAAAGTGGGCGCGCGGTGCGCGAAGCGCACCGCGTGCTCACTGTGCGCGCACGGTGCGCGAAGCGCACCGTGCGCGCACGGAACGAACTGCGTTAAGTGGGCGCGCACGCCACGAATGGCGTAAAGTAACTTAGCATTTAAAAAACCGTACAAATTCACTGAAAAAACCATAGGTTTCACACACGTTATAGTTAGGAATTAGCATTTAAAAAACCTTGCAAATTCACTGAAAAAACCATAGGTTTCACACATTTTATAGTTAGCGGAAATTTTACTGATAAAAAACCAATGAAATTCCCCCGTTATAGTTAGTGCAGGCAACTATAACTCACGCGACCGCAATCTTCTGCTGATGACATATGTGTCTTTATGAAAAAAAAATATTTGTAATATATGTATAGCTAAAAATGTATGGAAGAAGACATGGGCAAATAAGTGTCTAAATACAGTATTAGCATCAGCAGAGGATTGCGGTCGCGTGAGTTATAGTTGCCTGCACTAACTATAACGGGGGAATTTCATTGGTTTTTTATCAGTAAAATTTCCGCTAACTATAACATGTGTGAAACCTATGGTTTTTTCAGTGAATATATATATATATATATATATATATGAAATTCACTGACAAAATCATAGGCTTTAGGGATATTATAGTTAGAAATTAGCATTTAAAAAACCATTGAAATTCAAATTAGCATTTAAAGAACCATTGAAAATAATTGAAGAAAACCATAGGTTTCAGGGACGTTTTAGTTAGAAATTAGCATTTAAAAACCTTAGAAATTCACTGGAAAAAAAAAGTAGGTTTCAGGGACGTTATAGTTATTTGGACATTTCACTTGTATAAAACCAGAGAAATTCGGCTGTTATAGTGAGTAGAGCTAACTATAACTTGCGCCCCCGCAATACACTACTGATCACGTCACATATTACATCACTCATGACATGCTCAGTGACATCACTGATGACATCTCAAATGATATCACTGATGACATCATTCAGTGACTGAGTGTTTCTAAAAAGTTCCAGAATGTTATATCTATATATGCCAAGGTATATTGAAGAATGATTGGTTGTCTGAGAACCTGTATGGGTGCCTGAGTGTCTGTGTGGGAGGGAGGGTGTGTACATATGTGAAAGGCAGTATTTTTGAGTGTTGGAGTATATAAGTGAGTATATGTAACAGTGAGTGATTGTGACAGTGCTGCATGGATAAGTGTGTGCTTATGTCAGTAATTGTTGAAGACAGTACGTGTCTGTATGAATAAGTGATGTGGTGTGTGTATAACTGTATAGGTGAGTAAATGGCAGTGTAATTAATTCTTTGGGTGACTGACTAGGTTTTAGAGTAACTCTTTGGGTGAGTGGCAGTGTGTGAGTGTCTATATGGGTGTATGAGAGGATACATCAGTGGCTGTATTGATGAATGAATGTGTGTATGAGTGTCTGTATGGGTTAGTGGGTGAATGTGTGTGTAGACGTATGAATCACTGAGCCGGTATTTACAAACTGATATTTGTGTGTCTATGGTTTCGATATTGGTAGTCTTTATTTTAGAGTGGGTGTATCAAAGGTTATATTAGGGTGTGAGGATGTGCATCAAATGATCACGTGGATGATGTCATCAGTGATGTCACTGAGCATGTCATGAGTGATGTAATATGTGACGTCATCAGCAGTACATTGCGGGGGCGCAAGTTATAGTTAGCTCTACTAACTATAACAGCTGAATTTCTCTGGTTTTATACAAGTGGTTTTTTCAGTGAATTTCTAAGGTTTTTTAAATGCTCATTTCTAACTATAACGTCCCTGAAACCTATGGTTTTTTCAGTGAATATATATATATATATATATATATATATATTATCTACTGGCGGTCACCAGTAGGTAGTTATAGTTAGGACCTATTTTCGATAGGAAATCCGCAACATTCTATTCCCAATAAGTCTGGCGCCGGTTGACGAATCCTTGTGAAATTTTCCAAAATTTTGGCCAGCTCCGCTCCTACCCTGAAAGTTTTGTGGTGATTCGTCAAGCGGGGGCCGAGAAAAAAGGGGGGTCCCAAAACGCGTTTTCCCCATGCAATTTCCCATAGGATCTGTTGTCGCAGATACAGCCCGAACCGCTGATTGGAGTGACACCAAATTTGGCAAAAGGTAGTCCTCAGTTCAGACTTGTGCCTTTTGCATAAATGGTGTGAATCCGTTCAGTAGTTCATAAGAAAATTAGAGTTAAAAGTACATCAATATCTATGGCCGCGGAGGATCCACAGACCGTACATGCACCGTACGCGCACCCTCCCCGAACCAAGCGTGCACCCTTCCGATCGCGCGCTGAATGTTAATTGGCTGTCGAGTGTCTCTCTACATTAGAAACCAGGAACTGTTGGTGGCCATTTTCTGCCTCGGTAGAAGCGAGGCTGAAGAAGCAAGGGTAATAAGTGTGTAAAACATATAAAGGGGACAGAGTGGAAATACTCTGACCCTCTAAATGTGCTTAGGAGTCCTATGGCCGCGGAGGATCCACAGACCGTACATGCACCGTACGCGCACCCTCCCCGAACCAAGCGTGCACCCTTCCGATCGCGCGCTGAATGTTAATTGGCTGTCGAGTGTCTCTCTACATTAGAAACCAGGAACTGTTGGTGGCCATTTTCTGCCTCGGTAGAAGCGAGGCTGAAGAAGCAAGGGTAATAAGTGTGTAAAACATATAAAGGGGACAGAGTGGAAATACTCTGACCCTCTAAATGTGCTTAGGAGTCCCCAGAAGGACCCCCTGGAGCCCCCTTTTAAAAAAAAAAAAACCTCGAGATGCGCGCACAGTGCGCGCATCCTATCGCGTTGGGTACGCGGATCCACGGATTTTTTTTTTAAAAAGACAAGAAATCATTGGTTGTATGACTACTTTGTACACTGAAAGGTAGGGTGGATATTTCTGTTTTTTAAAGGTATGATTCTTATTGGTTAACAAAAACAGATTGTAAGGAACATTATATATGATTAGCTGATATGTTGAAAAGTGAAGCACACTTCCTCTCTTGTGTAGGAACATTGTGTGCTGAACTTCTGACCTGTGTGCTTAGTGCAGTGTTCCATGACCTGTTTCTATGGTAACAGGCAGAAGGCAGCTTGGGGGAAGGGTTGAAATGTCTTTCAGTTGGAAAGGGTTGAAATGTTTAACCAATAGAAATGTGTTTTTGCTTTTGAGTTCATGTGTGAAGGATTGTGATTTGATGTTTACATGTATATGTGTGGAAAATGAAAGGGAAACTTTTCCATTCTTTGTTTTTGCTGAGAGGTGCACAGTGCAGAGATTCTGTAAAAGAAAATATGGTGAGTGACTGATATACTAAACCGGTCATGTTGTCAAGTTTTAGTAGCATTAGAAGCCAGTCTTTGCTTATGCTTTGATTAAATGAGTCAGGCTTTGACACAAAAGTGCAGTCCTGAAATATGAAGATTGTGTGCAGTTCCCTTACCACTTCCACAGTAGTGAATGATTTTTGGTAAACTCCTAGGTATAGTGGTTGTTGTCTAGAATCACACTGTGAGTCTGTGTGCATTTGGGAACCACTGTGAGAGAAGCATTTGGTAACATCGTGTATTTTTTAGCAGATAACTCTTTTAAAACCTGTCATGTTGTCAAGTTTTAGTAGCATTAGAAGCTAGTCTTTGCTTATGCATTGATAAAATGAGTCAAGGTTTGACACTAAGGTGCAGTACCATGTACTATTCTGTTCACTGTGGCAGAACTGAAAATTTAAAAGTTTTACCTAAGCACTGTCCTAGAAGTAGTCTGATTATTTAGTCAGTTTCTAAGTACCAAATAGATTGCTTCAAATGTCTATGCAGTATGCATGTAGTGTTCTAACATACTATACACTTGTCTTTTACACCTTCAATTCCCTAGTCAGTATCCATACACTTCCAGGAAACACCCTGTCACTCCCTTTGCAGTCCTCTAGAGACCCATTCAACAGCATGTACTAATCCATTCACTGTGCCAAAACCCAAACACTTATAAATTCACCAAGACACTCTCTTTCCAGTACTCTAATGATTCAGTCACTGCCTAAGTATTCATGCACTGAGCCAGGTCTTAGCACATGGACTTCCTCAAACCCCTATCCACTATGCATGCAGTCCTCTAACCACCTACACACTTGTCTTTCACACCTTCAATTCCCCAGTCAGTATCCATTCACTTCCAGCAAACACCCTGTCACTCCCGTTGCACTCCTCTAGTGACCCATTCAGCATCATGTACTAATCCATTCACTGCGCCAAACCCTAATAAATTCACCCAGGCACTCTCCTTGCAGTACTCTAATCATTCAGTCAGTATCCAAGTACTCATCCAGTGACCCAGGCCTTAGTATATGGACTGCTTCAAACCCCTATCCACTATGCATGCAGTCCTCTAACCACCTACACAATTGTCTTTCACACCTTCAATTCCCTAGTCAGTATCCATACACTTCCAGGAAACACCCTGTCACTCCCTTTGCAGTCTTCTTGTGACCCATTCAGCATCATGTACTAATCCATTCACTGTGCGAAAACTCAAACACTTATAAATTCACCAAGATACTATCTTTGCAGTACTCTAATCATTCAGTCAGTGCCTATGTATTCATGCACTGAGTCAGGCCTTAGCACATGGACTGCTTCAAACCCCTATCCACTATGCATGCAGTCTTCTAACCACCTAGACACTTGTCTTTCACACTTTCAATTTCCTAGTCAGTATCCATACAGTTCAGCACACATCTTGTCACTGCCTTTGCACTCCTCTAGTGACCCATTCAGCACCAAGTACTATTCCATTCCCTGTGCGAAAAGCCTAGCACTTATAAATTCACCTAGGCACTCTCCTTGCTGTACTCTAATAATTCAGTCAGTACCCAAGTAGTCATGCAGTGAGCCAGGCCTTAGCACATGGACTGCTTTAAATGCCTATGCAGTATGGATGCAGTCCTCTAATCACCTACACAGTTGTGTTTCACACCTTCAATTCCCTAGTTAGTATTCATACTCTTCTAGCAAACACCCTGTTACTCACCCAGTGTGTCTCCGTCTAGTACTGTAATCATTTAGTCAGCTAGCATGTAGAGTTTTAGTGAGGTAGGCTTTAGGGCATGAACTGCTTCAAAGTAGTATGCACTATGCATGTAGTGTTTTAACCATCGTCACACTTGTGGTTCAGGGACATAGTTTCTTAGTCAGTATTTATATAAAATGTGTTTGTACAGTAATGGAATAGTATAATTTTGAAAGTTATTAATATACATTTATTTGTGATTCTTTTTTACAGATACAGAACAGGAGTGTTTCTCATCTGTTTGCACTCTTCTCGTGCAAGATTGTTCGGATGAAGGGTCCTTAGGTGTTTCATCATACTTGCCGTGCCGTACGAGTATTTCTTGTTAGGATCCCCTCATGACAGAACTCTTTTGCAAATCGTGCACGTGACCAAGGTGGCATTGGTCTTTGTTTGCCCCTTGGGAAAAGTAAAAAATGTCCTCACCACTGAAGAAAAACGTTGTGGGCGTGGTGCCTTCTGCAAAAAAATTTCCTCAGATTCGGTAAATATTTTAAAGCGGCAACATTTACAGTTTTTGTAAGTTAAACTTATAAAATTTTGTTAGCTGTATGCATTTGATATATCTGTGATTTGTTTCTTGTGGTATTTTGTTGAGAATAGCATGTTGGTTTTTTTTTAACAATCTTTCTGATTTTCCAGGTCTGTCGTCGACATCCATGGTCCCCACAGGAGTGTTCCGCCTTGTTGTTTTGTATTATTTTTGATACATTTTGTTTATTAGTTTATCGTAAAAAAATAAAGTTTGAAAATAGTTTATCGTTTACATATTTATGATTATAAAAAATAAAGTTTGAAAAAAAAATTAATAACGTTTTTGGTTGTTCTCTTAACTACTGTGTGACTCTTTCTTGTTCTTATTACTGTTATTTGATGGAGTCCACCATGGTGTTAAATTTTGGGGCACTTATCGCTGGAATACTGGTGATAGCTGCAGTTTGCACCAACTTCTGAATAGTGTGTTAGATTTATCTCAACTTTACTTCCGTTAAAGTGCTGATAATGAAATGGAGACTAGCCGTTCCCGTGCAAAAAGACACGAGGTGCACCTTTCCGATTTATTCTAAATACTAAAATCCTGTATTGAATTGCACTGAGGTATTGGCTTCACTTACAGTGTACACACAAAATCTATTAAGAAATCTCATTGTAATTATATTGATTGGGAATAGTGCGTCAGGTGCTGGATCTTGACGAGATACACTGCTCAGTTCGTATATTGTTCTGCACACGAAAAAAATCACATCACAACTTTCACACCAATTGCAATGCGGAACAAATTCCGGCGATAAGACACGTTAGCACCAGGGATTTTACACCTGCTTTCTGCTGGTGTTAAGCAGGACAACTACATGCACCATGAAAGGGAACACAGCCAAGAGCCACACCAGAACACCCACAGGTGCCATAGAGTCAATGAGCATGATACAGGGATACCCAAGAGGGCCAGAAGACTCATCTCAACAACTCCAGGACCGCCAATGCCCCCCAAACCCACATCTTAGCAAGTGTGTCCCTGTGGTCATTGTCTTAGCATGATAGGCACGAGCCCTGCAACATCACAGTGTGCTGTCACCTCAGCGTTGGCAGTGAGCCTGGACGTGTAGCTACGCACGCATCCTCCTGCATGCACAACTGCCGTGTGCTGGTCTGGGGTTCACAGGTCAGTGCAGGGGTGTGCCTATCTGGCAAGGGGAACGGGGTGTCTCGGACATGTCCGTGTACAGGAAGTGCGGTAAGTGTGTCTCTGTGTTCTGGTGTGGCCTGCTACAAGAGCCGCAGCAGTCGATGTTGTAAAGTGGCATGCACCACCTCCAAACGGCACTGTGATGGTGTAGTTGGAATGTAGCCGGAAATGTGCAAATAGGCATTACAATGGTGTGCCGTACGAGTGCACGAGATACAACAGCGCACCGTACAAAAGTGTGGGGGCTCGTGGGAGGGAGGAACAGCCGTTTGGCAACATAACACACAGTGAACTCGACCATGTGCCACATGCTGGGCATCTCATCCATGATGACCACGGTCACAGACATCCCACAACACCAACGACTGGCCTTTGTACACATCCTGTATGAATGCAGCGTGGTTTTCACTTCTATGCTCGTTCAGTGGTGTGATGTTGGTGGGTTGTGTGACTTGTGCTCCTTGTTGGTGTGTTTCATTTTGGCCATTGTTAGTCTATATGTGCGTTGTACTTAATTGTGCATGTATGCCATTCTGCCCATCTCCCCCCTCCCCCCACTCCCTGCTTCTTCCTCTTCCTGGTGCTGTTGTGTCTATAATTTTGTTGCTCCACACATAAATACATGTAAAGAATAAATTAGAATAGTTCCTTGATTCTTTTAGGTTTCAAAACGTCTCTATTGGTTTCTTTTTAATTTTCCATATGAACCGTTTTTTAATATTCAACAACACATAGAAGTCAGAATTGCAACGTATTCTATCAACACACTTTCTAGAACATTCTACAACACGTGCAGGTTAAAAGTTAATAAAATTTTTAAAACTTAACGATATTTTTTTTGCAACATTTTCTTGAACATTTAACGACACGTGCAGGTTAAAAGTTCACGATTGTTTTAAGTTCGAACAGTGCCTTCCAAATGCAAGTAGCAGGTGTGGTTGAGCTGAGCAAATTTTATCCTATGATATGTATTCCACGTTGAAACTGCTTTTTCTTAACCAATCACAAAGATGCTTTTCCACAAAACTAATGTGCACCCTACTTTTAAACAAGAATGCTTTTCATGATATCTTTAGAGATAAGTTATAGATAGGAATTAGCATTTAAAAAACCTTTGAAATTCACTGAAAAAACCATAGGTTTCATGCACGTTATAGTTAGGAATTGGCATTTAAAAAACCTTTGAAATTCACTGAAAAAACCATAGGTTTCAGGCACGTTATAGTTAGGAATTAGCATTTAAAAAACCTTAGACATTCACTGAAAAAACCATAGGTTTCAGGGGCGTTATAGTTAGCTGGACATTTCCCTCGTACAAAACCCTAGAAATTCCCCTGTTATAGTTAGTTCAGCTAACTATAACTCGCGCCCCCGCAATGCACTGCTGATGACGTCACATATTACATCACTCATGACATGGTCAGTGACATCACTGATGACATCACTGATGACATCTCAAATGACATCACTGGGACCGAGTCCTGATAAACAAAATGGTAGCCGCAACTTTCCTCACAGGTTGCGGCCAAACAATCACAGCACTATTGATGGATCAGCGGTGTACCGCTTCTCTAGATATACATAAATATTTTTTCTGTAATAGCTCAAAAACTGAACAGATGCACACCAGGTTACAAAAAGAGATCTTTCTGGACCAAGATCTATCTTTCTGCCAAATTTTTTGTAATAACGTTCAGTGATTTTCTTAGCCCCCGCTTGACGAATCACCCCAAAATTTTCCAGACAGCAGGTGAAGTTACTGACATACTTGTTTACAAAATTTAGTTAACGATTTGCTAAACAGCGCTAAAGTTATTAGTGAAACAAAAAATGCTTTGTCTATGGAAACTTGGTCCTAAATATACCTACCTACTGGCGACTGCCAGTAGGTAATCTATCTATCTATCTATCTATCTATCTATCTATCTATCTATCTATCTATCTATCTATCTATCTATCTATCTATCTATCTATCTATCTATCTATCTATCTATCTATCTATCTATCTATCTATCTATCTATCTATCTATCTATCTATCTATCTATCTATCTATCTATCTATCTATCTATCTATCTATCTATCTATCTATCTATATATATATATATATATAGGGAGAGAGAGAGCGAGCGAGAGAGAGAGGGAGAGGGAGAGAGAGAGAGGCACAGAGGTCATAGAGAATACATGCTCTGAACCACGTGTTCCCGGATGTCTTACTGGCCAGTCACCATCTCCTTCCCACCTATTCAGATCTCATGCAGCTCTGAAACTCATGCTCATTTTAGATTGTGTTTACTACAACAGGATTATTGGTCTTCTATAGTTACTTCTCAGGACATTGCACAACTTGCCTTCCTCTGCAGGGCAGGGTCTCCAGTTGCATAAATATTTACCAGACATAGGTTTATGCTTTACAGACCTTAATCAGCGATAGGATAAGAGCCTGGTAAAGGTATCATCTAATCAGAAATAAACACTAATGCTTCCTAAACAGCAGAGCAGCTCTAGCTCTCTTTGCACATTCATTTGATGACAAGTTGTCAAAGATTCATCTTGACACACAAACAATTTTACAATTATATAAGAAGTAATGACTCCAATGTAGGAGGCTGTGGCACTGAATAAACAATGACACAGAAAAAGTCTGATGACACAAAAAGATACAATAATCCCAAAAGAAGAGGCAATTACGTCAAAAGACGAGGCAATGACACTAAAGGGCAAAGCAGTAAGAATTGTGATTGCCCCCTAAGTACCACTAACTCTGTCGGACTCACTCCATCGGAAAGTACAATGGAATTAAATGTTGAAAGATTAGGGAATGGAGCTGGCGGAAGGGCTGATAGGATACTAAACCAGAGAGAATTGGATATGGATATCAGCCTTCCTAATTTCCAGGACTGGGAATTGCAAGAAAGTTCTGGGATATAGCAGCACTTTACTAGCATGTCAGTGGCTAAGTGGCATCAGACTAGTTCATACACTGTTTGATGTTCTGTTTGTAAGGGAAAAAAGTAGAGATGTATCAATGGGACTACTCTCTCTGAAAGTGCAGCAAATGAGCTGGGGTGCCACCTGCTCTAGAAAAGAGGATGGAAATTCGTAAGAAACCGCTGCTGTGGCAACATCTCAATTTAGCATGCATGGTGGTTGAGCCACACAGCAACCTACAAATGCACAATATACTTTTAACATTGTGGATAATCAACCCTCATCTCGGGGTACACATATCTTGGGGAGTAAGGTAGATCCCCAATTCATGAACAGATATGATAGATGGTTGATGGCGAACCCCTTAGAATAGCAAGTGATTACCGCTTATGATGTCAGTGATGTAATACTCTTGGATCGTATAATTGCACTGGTCGATAACATTGTCAAGAAACTTTTTGTTGCAATGATACACTTACAAGATGAGGTTTGGCCATTCACAACCAAAATGAGCGACTTTGTGTGTACAAAAGCAATCCTTATTATTATTATTGTTGTTGTTGTTCTTCTTATTATTATTATCGTAAAAAAATACAGGATGCTAAAGTGGCAATCGCTACACACACCAGAAGGCCAGTGGCGGCCGCTCAATTTAGAAGTGGAGGGACAACGCGAACATGTGGGGGGGTGAGGGTGAAATAATAAATTGACTCACTTACTTACCACTGCGGCTACCACCTCGGTACTCCTCTTCTGACACTGGTGCACTGCACAGGCTTCCAGGGGCCAATCACGGGCCTGCTCACATGCTGAGCGGGCTGACTTGATGGGAGAATGTGCCATTTCTCACCTGGTTGTGCAACTTAGCTGGCTAGGAGAAATGTGAGTGCTAATTTTGGCTTGGCTGTACTAAGACGGCCGGCCAAACTGACATGTACACTTACAGTGCCCCCACCACTTCTTCTCTCTCCTGCTGACACAGCGACTCTGCAATGATGGTCTCGCCCTAAGACTCGGCTGACCATGACAAGGTAAGAATAAATAAAAAGATAATTAAATGGTTTTATTATCAATTTATTTTTCACGTTTGCGTCTGCTGCCTCTCAACAGTGGAGCGACGCTGTTTTGCCATAATGGAGGAGCCACCCATACGGAGATGGCTAAACAAAACAGTTCTCTGGCCTTTCCTGAAGTGACTCTGACAGGAAGTAAGATGAAGGGCAAGCTCATTCCAGGGTGGGGGTTCCAGTAAATGGATACCCTCCTGCCACATGTCCTTTTGAAGTGTTGGGACTGAAATGAGGCTTGAATGCGGGAGAGCTGAAGTCTAGCTGGAACATTGGCATACAGCAGCAGGTCCACGTCTGCTGTAGGACTGATGTAGGAGGAGGATAAGACATTAAAATGGACCCGCTGTCGAACAAGAGCCAGTTCAAAGATTGACTATCCTCAGAGAGGTGGTTAATATTCCAAAGCCTCAGCACGCATTCCAAACCAGCCCCAGTCTTTGCAGAGCAGCCTCTAGCAGGCTGGGCAGATGGCGTTACTCTAGTCAAGCCAAAGAAGAATGTAAGCCTCCGTCACCTCTGCTCTTAAGTACCGAAATAAACGGAAGTATATTCCTGGGAGACGCAGTTAGAGAAAGCAGGTGGGCCACACCTTGTTGATTTGTGGGTTAAACAAAAGATAACAGTTAAAGGTAATAACTAAGTACCTGACCTGTTGATCCGGACAAGTAGCGGCACTCAAAGGGTGGGAGCGAATCTTCCAGCCCCAGTGGAAAGCTTCACCGCTGATGATAAGAACCAGAGGGGGTCGTTTAAAATTTGGCAGTATGGTTTAGTATGGGCCAGAAAATGGCAGAAGCACCATCCATTCAATCAGGGCTTAATTGAGCTAGTAACGGCCTCTGGGGGCCTCCGGCACTTGTTTTTGGGGACCAACATATTTGTGTGCATCAGATAATTAGCAAGAGAGGGAAAACACACAAAACCTGAAAGGTGGAGATCCCCCTGCAGGAGGTCACAGTGAGTGACTGTACCCGCCTGCAGGGGAACATCAGGGGGGATCCAGAGGACGTATTTTCACCCATTTCACTGGGCTACATTAGATCGGTGCACTGACTGTGCTTATATAGTGCACAGACAGTGCAGCCCCTGGTAGCTCCATAACCTCTACACAAGCATCTATAATACAGCGCGGGCACAGAGGCAAAGTGTTTCCTCACTCGCATCTGGCCACGCTCCTTAACAAGCATTTACAATGCAACGGTCTCGGCATTGTTAAAGTTAGAGCTATTGGCATTGCTCATGACAATGCCGTTTCTTTAAATGTTTTAAAAACAAAAACATAAACAAAAATAATGTCATGAGCAATGCCAATAGCTCTAACTTTACCAATGGCACTTACAACATCTAGGCTGGATCATAGCATTGCCCTATCTCTGGGACTCTCGGACTGTCTGCTTAACAAGCTTCAGAACATGGCAGCCCGCACTCTTCCTAGCCCGTCCCAAGACCTTACATGGCCAGCGCGTGTTGGGCTGAGGCACTGCGTGCCAGGCGGGTCCACTCCATCACCTCCTGCCCTCGCACTCCTCACTGGGTGTCAAGGGTCTTACACCAAACACGACGAAATCAAAGGTAAAGACCCCAAATTAGCGCCAAACGTAAAAACCTATTTCTAGCATAATTTACATAGTAAATGTAAATGTGCAGATATTTATATAGCGCAAATCACCAACCGGTCTCTAAGCGCTTGCTTAGGGAACCCGTCCTGGTATTCCCCTGTGAGATAACCCAGCAGGGCATCCACAAGGTGAAAGCCAGGCATCCCGCCGCAAGGGGCCATTGTGGAGATTAAGCAAGCTATTGCCCAGAGTCGCAGAGTGTGAACCCATGAATCAAGTATGCACTGGAGCGAGAATTATCGAGTTCATGGACAATTTATGGACTCAAGACCCAGCCGAGCCGGGAATTGAACCCTGGTCCCAGGCTGACCTCTGCTTCCAGGTCTGCCTACTCTAACCAGTGAGCCACGCTTCTCCACAAAATGATGTCACAAAAAAACGCTTCGACGCCCTCGTCAAGGGTAGCAAGCACTACATAAATGCAATTACCAACATCTAAACATAACCCCCATAAGAGTCAAAATAAATTAACACACTACGTCTTTCATTACCTCTGGCTTGGTTTAGTTTTTAGTTTCGCCCTTGTGTTCATTATTTTCCTCGCACTGCAAAGAGTCACGATCTCCTAAACACGGTGCCCCCAGCACACAGGGCTTCGGGGTGCTGAACCGGCCCCGGGGCCGCCTGTGGCGCTGTATAACAGCGAGTGAATGAATTAAAAATGAGACAGACGCTGCGCAGCCCTCGCTTACCATGAGGTGCGGGGGCATTGATATGCATGGCACCCCCTTCCCCCCCCCCCAGCCCTCGCATAATGCGAGGCGGCCGATGCCTTTGAAGAGGAAGCGTCTGTGGGGGGCGGGGCCATCTCTAAGCCCTGGGGGGCTTCTAATGTCATATCAGGGGTGATAAGGGGGGGCATGACCTGCATGTTAACATGATGGTGGAGGCAAGCCGGCTCAGCCCTGGGAGCTCTCTGCTATCAGATCTCACTCACTAGGAGGCGACCTGTGGTGCCCAGGGGCCGAGAGGCGAGGCAGCCTCATCCATGGGAGAGATCTCACTGCAGGTTCACATGAGGCGAGGCAGCCTTATGCATGGAAGAGAAAAACAAACCGAAGAAGCGAGCTGTCAGGGACAAGCTGGTGACACGTCCGGAAGAAACAGACCCCCACCTTTTGGAATAGATAAAAGCAAAGCAGGAGGAGGCCACATGAAAACAGCAAAAGGTCCCCTGCACAAGGTCACTGCTGCGGAAAAACTCAGGGGCCTCCAAATCTCTTTTGCAAGGTGGAGGACCTCGGCAGCCCTCGCCAAATGGGCTTCTTTAAATAGCCTGGCCTCTCGGGGCGTTCCCGGCCAACTGCCCCCACCACTCCCCGCCCATAAAATCCATTAACTGGGGATGAACTTTCACACTGTCGCCAGGTGTCGTTGGCGCAGCGAGGCCCCATATGGGTTAAATGAAACTGGTTAATAACGCTGAGGCTCCCAGGGCACGGGGCCTTGTCACGTGACACCGTGAAAAAGCATTCGCTAAAAAGACAGGCACATCTGGCGCTTTGTCAAAGTCCGACATCTCTGTTTTTAGAAGCAGGAATAAAAGCACTATTTAGCCAGAAATGAATTGTGTTTAATCTGGAACATCCATAACCTACTTGGCAGTGCGTTTTATTTAATCAGCAATCGCTCTAGGGGTCCAGTCAAAAGGGACTATTGGTCAAACTCGAAAATTATAATGTCTAGCGTGTAAAACCTCTTCCTAAAGACAAAATACGAGTCGATATTGTACAGAACATGGTTTTAGAAAACAGTTTGAATGCGCCACCAAACACGGCGACTTCCAGTTTTCTTTTCTCACAGTTGCCTTGGAGCTCATGTTTATACACACACTAACGTGGGGTTTGAAGATAGTTGTTGTTTAACTTTACTCCACTAGGGGCGCCTGACCTTTGTCCTTCCTGGTCACTACAGCTGTGAATAGCAATGTCCTGAACCCGGAAACACGATCTCAGACAAGTTGGACGAGTAACTTACGGTGAAGTGCAACTCGCGTTTATTACCACTGCTGCTTTACCAGTAATTCGGGAGCCACAGACGGGCGATGCTGGGTGTCAGGAGAGAAGAGGTGGGATAGAAGGAAGGCTCGGAAGACAAGGGGCGAAGGAGAGATAAAAGGCAGGAGGGAAGAAACGTGAAGCGAGGCAGGACTGAAAAGGAAACAGAAACGAAGAGAGTACAGAGACTGAGTTGTTAGGGAAGGATGAGGGCGAAAGAGGCATGTTAAAACCAGCACACCACCGCCTTTCTCCGAGGCAGAGCAGAAATGCCTCGGAGAAATGCAGCGTCCTTTCGGATTCGGGGGCGTGTTTGTCCTTTCTCGCCTCCAGCCATTGGCTGGAGGATAGAATGAGACTTCTTGCAAAAAACACACCCCCCGATCCGAAAAGGACGGGGCCTGATCGGAGTGACGGGACCTCTTCTCCAATGGCTGGCCAGCATTGAAGAGGCCAGCCAATGGAGAACAGGGGAGAAGAGGGGCGGGTTCAAGCCCCTCTTCTCCACGTCATTAAATCTCTCGACTTCCGGTTCTGCCTTCGGCAGACCGGATGGTCCCGAGACCTAAAAATGAGAGAATGCCACTTGTGATCGTGCTGTGATATAATTATGCTGGTACTATCTATACTACAGACAGTGGCGTAGCTTGACGTACTGGCACCCGAGGCGACCCCCAAGTTAGCCGCCTGGGTGCAAATAAGAGCGGTGGTTGGCATCCGACAGATGACTTGTTCTGGAGGAGGCAGGGGTAGCGGACGCAGACGGCCAACTGATGACTTGTTCCTGCCGGGGGGTTGGGAGGGGTTTCGGCAGGCGACTGATTACGCCACTGATTACAGAAGGAGCCGCAGAAGCACCTGGGCCCTTTTAGAAATACCAAATTGCTGGGGGCACAAAAAGCTGTGAACACAATTGTTATGCTGCTAGGACACTTTTAATTATACAGGCCCTTATGTATTCGATGGACCCCCCTGAAACTTGAGGGGATTTTCCTTTTTACTGGACCAACAAGTTCAGAACCACTAGACCTTGATTTATTAGCTCCACTGTTCCACCAGTGAAGCATGAAATCAACATGAACAATGAAAAAAGGCATTTTGAAATATAATTCTGAAGAGTGTAAGTACAAGTGTGTAATTTTAATAAAGGAAGTAGAAGACAAAAAATACATGGAGGTGATTCAGAGAAGGCGGAATTGTTGAACAAATGCGTTCTTAAGCAATCACAATGGGAAATTGAGCTCTTTAACCAGAGGTGAAAAATATACTATAGAAGGATTTGTGAAAACGAGTCTCTTCATGGGTGGAAGAATCTGGATAAAACAAATTAAGATGGATAAGACAAATAGGTCAAAGAACTGAGGGATCTTGGAGATGCTTAGATACAACCACTGACAACTGTTTTTAGCTGCTCTCACTTGGGAGTGTTATGGTGTCAGGAAACTAGGGAATATATGTGTGCCAGGTTCATCAAAACTGGTGTAGGAAAGATGGGCAACTGTTTACATCCTTAAAATGTATACTCTGGTCTTAACCAGTGTTATATTTTATACCACCACTGTGATTCTTATGAAATGGTGTTGTTTCAAACTGCATATGCCAGTCTAATTAGTGTTTCTGTTGTGTTAAAACATGCACTGAGCCCAATGTTTAAAGCATTGTGGCCGACCACATCCGAGACAACTTTGTCTTAGAATGAGTTAAAGGTATGTGTAAACCTGCTGCGAGAGGTGCCTTAAAGTGCTGCTGGGCTACAGCTTCACCCAAGAATGACTCGGGGCCCTCAAAGGAACATTTCTTGACTTGGCCGCAGACTAGTAGTGGGAAGAAGCAGCAAAGAACTTTAATTTAATTGTAACACTATAGTGGCTCACAGGCCAGTTAGCTGCACATTCTTGGAATGAGCAAAGTAAAAACATAGAAACGTCAGCACTCAAATATCCCATGAGCAAACTTTCGGAGCACTGTAAACCACCATACACATTTTTAGAGGAAACTATCCGAACCCTAATATGGCAGTGCTTGAACCATCTCATAAACACATTTGGATCCCAGCACCATCAAGTCCAAACCAACATATTGAACGTAAAGCGTTGGTTGATGTTAGGGTGAGTAGGGCCAGATTTGACTCTACAAAACGTCTACTAACAACTAGAACATGCGAAGTTTGCAGATGCTTAATATGGTATATTGCCCTGTCTATTGTCTAATATTGCACAAACACATCCTAACCTCCCCTGCCCAGCACCCCCCACCAAGCCACCACATCTATACACTCAAGGTTAGTCAACCAATCTCTTATCTACAAGGAAACATCCACATGGAAAAGCTCGACCCGCAATCAATACTCCTGCTCACTGGGAAGCAGTAACATGTCCACAACATTCAAGATACAGCACTGCACTCGGTGCGCTCTCAGCAACTCTCCCACAAAACGCTCAGTCCTGAATTTAAATGTGGAGTGCAGAGCTATACAAGACTCCATAAATAGATGTATTCACGAGTGAAGAAATGAATAAATATATAATGCACTTATTTTGTATTTTTCTGCCTCATCCCTATTAATTTACCCATATTCATTTGATTGACAGAAGGCCAATAGGGCAGTGAAAAAGCACACAGCTCTAATTGTGTATTTAAGAAGACCTTGGTTTTGGAAAACAGTGATAGGGATGAATTACTCTTCCCTATTCAAAGCAATCCAACAGAAGCTGGCACTGAACTCCCTCAATGCAGGCGTGGATGCTAACCAAGGCTATCTATTCTGCGATATCCGCAGGCAAAAGAGTTTTGTGTCCGCAGATTCACTGTCAGGCTCCTCCTCAAAGACAAATATTTCCTGTATGCTGTCATCAAAGGGCCATTCCCTTTCCAAATAGAAAGCTATGGCTATGCTACGCCTTCAGAGAACTATTCCAGACAATGTTTTTTTCCTGCAAGTAGATATAATTTATTCTTGAGGTGTTTTGCGTTGTCATTTATTGTTTGGTAGGAGGCCCCCCAGCCGATCAGCCAACCAGCAGACGCACTGTCCCCTGCTCTCCTTTCAGAAGACCAGATTTAGAGATCTCTGCCCACCTGGTTGAATCTCTCAGACATCAATTCACCCACCTGTGTGGTGGATACACTGAAAACACAGATGAACGCTGAGCAACTGCCATATTTGTTTGGCCTATTGGACATTCATTCAATATTTTTCTAAAACAGACTCCCAAAGCATGAGTTTGTTTCAATAAAAAAGCAAAAACCAATGGCCTCTATAAATAATGTGACCTAGTGACCCTGTGGCAGACAGGTCACCAGTTCAATGGTTTTCATTGGTACAGATGGCCGAGGCAGTACTACTGGAAAAGCTGCAATTACCCCAACTCTAAATGAGGCAGGGGAACTGCAAGCTTGATTTCTGCCAATCCATATCAAACTGTAAATGATGCCCTTGGAGGAGATTCCTGGAGTACTTCCTGACAAAGGCTTTGGAGCTCACTCAGAGTCTAGCGACCCACCTGACAGACTATTGGTTTGGCGCAGGCCCTTGGCTCTACAGTTTGCCCCCAAAAAGAGGACTTTCTCCCACATCTAAACCCGGCGTTTGTGAAGCGCAAACTAATCACCCCTAAGGGTCTCAAGGTGCTGGTGGCCATCGGGAAGATTAAGCGAGCTATTGCCACATGCTGACGGGCTAACCTGTCGCCAGCACCGGGGATCGAACTGTGAGCCCCGTGTTTCCGGAGACAGCCGCCCTGGCCGCTGCACCACACCTTCCATCCTTCCTAGAGATCCCTCCCTCTTTTTCTGCCTTGGTCCACCATGCTTCTCATATCAGTTCCGAGCTAGACATCTCAGCGGTGGATACCCTTAATACACCTGCAGCTGATGGGTCAAGGGTTCCCAAAGGAAGTGTCAGTATCAGAAGCCCTGTGGCTCAGCTGCATCTAGTTGAGCCATCTGAAGTGTGGGTTTGGCGGAGCAGGAGCTCTGTCAGTTTAAGAGCTTCAACATCAGCTAGTGAACTAATGGTGGAACTCCCGCTCCAGTTGACCATAAATGAGTCTTCATTATAAACGGCTCCATAAGAAGCATAACAAACTGATGAATGCAGCATCTGCACTTGTTGCATAATTAAAAGTGATATAGTGTTAATTTATAATGTTATCACAGTGGCTCTGAGATGAAGAAAACAAGACACCATATTCTGGGCTCTGCCCTTGGCCCATCTCTCAGCTCACAACACTTTTTTAGTCCCTCTAGATTTATGCTTTTTTTCCTAAAGCCTGTGCCAAGCCCGGTAGCACCTGGCCCGCAGGATCAAATCCTAAAGAGCAATGACGCGGATCAGGCGTGCGGCCCAGAGCTGTGCATGGCAACAACTCTGTGGCGGGAGTGGAATCCATTACAGTCTGCGTTCCTGACACAGATCCACTGCACACGGTCACATTCTCAACGCTACGATGGAAACTTTGACAGGGTGCCAATGTTGCCTTCCATGCTCAGATTTCCTGTTCATCTTTATCGATCCCAGTGTTTTATAAATCCTCGAAAAGGTGTACTTGGAGGTGCCCTTGTCCCACTGAGTATGGAGTGCTCTGGTGACCGGGGCAGGCTTCCAGACTGCCTGGCACTAAGTCAGGCCTGAGGAGAACTCCATCTTCCGGGCTCTGTCAGAGTTTGTCAACATAGATTTTAGAAGCAGAGCAAACATCAGCTGTATTAGGTCCTGGAGTCTATGTTGTTTTTCATTCAAGAATCTTGAGCAATGATTCAACATATCCTAGCTTATGTCAAATCCAGGTGGGAAGTCAAACATGAAGGGAAGAGGAACAGAATCTTAGGAGAATGGAGCATTTCTTCTGCATCTAGGGCATTTGGGGTTATTTCGAAGGGACCCCCATACTGTTTTCTTTGCCCTGTGCAATTGCCGGATCGCTGTGTTGTGAAAGTTCTGATCTCTGTGCTTCCACCTCCCACTATCCATTAATCGTTCACCCATTTCTTCATAGCTTGTCTTTTATATGCTACTTTACATCTAACTGCTGTTCTTACTCCTACATGTGTTTTTTTCTGCCTCTCTCTATGTAAAGGTACTGCTGACTGGCTAGACATTAGGAGCCATCGTCTAAAAAATCTTAGACTCAAAACCACACCTTGCTATCCTTCCGAGAAACACCTGATGAGAATGTCTCCTAATTTGTAACCCTTTTATCTCACCTCCTTTTCTTTCCGTCTTCAAGCTCTCTTGTATTTACTGTTACAGCTTTCTGTGAAGTAATCTGTTGCTTTGTAGCTAGGTCCTCAGTATAAAAATACCTTAAATAAAATAAATAATAATACTAACGGTGGGTATTTGACCAGAAGAGCAGGCAAGTCAATCTCATTTCAATAGATCTTTCTTAAGTCTGAAATATGAACCCATCCTTTTTTAAGCCAATAAACCATCCAGGGAATACAGAAGGTGAACAGGTCAAACAGGAAAGAAACATAGGCGGATGACAGAGGTGAATATCCAGTGGGAGAAGATGCCCCAAGACATGTATTTCCACAGGAAATGTGAAAAGAAAACAACAGCAGTGAGGATGTATCAATTTACAACCGACACCGGGGGCACTTTGAGTTGAGTATTGGAAACTTTACTGCTACATACTGTTAAATCATTTCTGCAACTCTTCACTGCAAAAAGTGGTGTACTTGTCTTTTCTTGATAATTTATTAATCTGACATTGGCCTTTTCCAAACTGGGCAGAAATAAAAGGCCAAGCACTCTTTCAATAAACACTTTAACTTTGGCAATAAACCGTTCTCATGTGTCTGCCAATTGGGATAAAATGTTTCTAATTTTATAAATATTCAGCTTCAAACTCTTTAGCATCACGCATTAAAATGTAGCGGAGCTGAGCACAGTGCACCAAAAACAAATAAACACCAATAAGTGCCAAATAAAATCTTGAATGAAACTTGTCTTTCGCAAGCCACCAAGCATAGTATGAATGAAACAAACATACAGGCCACTTATTTTGGTTAAAAATCCCGTCTTCGGGAGGGGATGTCCACGTAAATGGGATCACATGTGGGGGCGATGGAATAAATATAGGGGAGAGATATGTGTTTCTCCGACGGTGGAATTGAGGAGGGAGAGACTCTTGGGGTTGGAGGGAGGGGAAGACGAGATGATGGCGCATAACGAGGGCAATTAAGACTAGGATGGACCGTTGAAGTTTCCTGACCCAGGGACGTGGAATTAACCCTCCTAAAGATTGTTAAGATGTTACTGGAATGTACTCCACTGGGCTCCTGCTGGGTTGACGGCTGGAAAGGTAATGCTGTAATCTTATGAACATTTTGCCTAAGATGTCAATGTAATGTCACTATTGCTGCATATTGTTTCTAATAAAAACTGTTTTAAAAAATAAAAGAAATCCCGCCTTCTGTAATGGCCAGGGAACAAACATGGTTGTCCAAAATGTTAACTCGTTGGTTAAGAAGTGAAAACTGTCATCTCAACATGCTTTCAACTCTTAAGTGGGTGCAACATTATCCATTTGCCAAAAACAACTGACTGCTTGTAGGGAGGAGCATGATGTTGACTGCTACGGTCTGTTACTTTTATGGCCTAATATTTACTTAAACTTACTTATCTTTTACTTTAGTCAGTAATTTTTTACACATCCTATGGATTGATAATTTACATGGTGCAGAGACAGAATATCGAGTACAAAATATCGAGTTGCACAAATATCGAGTCGTTAATATTGTGCATCAGGAATATCAACAGAAAGAATATCGATTTAAGGTAAGTAATATCGATTTTAAAAATATCGAAGTCTTTAATATCGTTTGCAAAAATATAGTTGTTAAAAATACCGTTTTATATTACTGTTATGTATTTTAGTATATATTTTATATGTATGTGATGTATGTTTTTGTATAAGATTTTTTTTTTTTTTTAATATACGTATTACATTTTTAGTAGTTATTATTTTTTTTATTTGAATGTTTCTTTTAGTTCTGTAGCGGGTTGTGGGTTTATCAGGGAATAGGGTGGGAAGTAATTTAATTATATTAAATGTATTATTTTTTTTAATTACATTTTTGCATTTTTATTTCTGTAGCGGGTTGTGGGTTTATAAGGGAATAGTGTGGGAAGTAATTTAATTATATTTAGTTTATTGAATATTTTGTATTTATTAATATTTATTTAATTGAGATGTTATAGTGTTAAAGTGTAAAATAATGAATTATTAACTAATACATTATTGGTTGTTAATTTATTTTAATTAATTAATTGGTAATTAATTATGGGAATTGTGTAATTCATTTTAGGTGTGTGTTGTGGTGTTTATAGGTGTAAATGGTGGGAAGAAATTTATTTTTAATTTATGAATTAATAATTGATTGTTAATTAATTTTGATTAATTATTTTTTCATTAATTTTGGTAATTGTGCAATTAATTATATTTGTGTGTGGTACTTTTTATAGGTGTAAAGGGTGGGAAGTAAATTATTTTTAATTGATGAATTAATAATTAGTTGTTAATAAATTTTAATTAATTGGTAATTAATTATGGTAATTGTGTAATAAATTTTATGTGTGTTGTGGTGTTTATAGGAGTAAAGGGCGGGAAGTAATTTGTGTTTAATCAATTTCTTTATAGTAGTTAATTAATGTTAATTATTTGATATTTGAGGCGTAAGCTGTGCTTTCGCCGAGCTCCAGCCGAAAGCTCCATCCGACATTGATTCCGGTGCCCTGCAGACCCAGAGACCACGACTTTCACCCGCCGAAGGCCATAGTAGTTGACCGAAGCTGCAGCCGCGGTGTGTAAACTCGTAGAGGAGCCCGGGGGGCTGACAACTCCAGGACCGCTCGGGCGCGCTGCGGGTACCCAAGATGGCGCCACAGAGACGCTGAGAGAACGCCGAGATCGGGGACTCCGTGGCCGCCGGGTCCCATTGGAGAACCGGCCGGAGCGGCTGCGACGGATATATGCCTCTGGGAACGAGGCGGGGGTTTTCGGAGTGCGCCGGAGCCAAGCGTGGTGTCCCTCCCCCACCGAGAACGAAGGCCGTAGCGGTGACCGGAAACGGGGACACGGAGACGGGACCACGTGTGGAGGCCCGTGACTAGAGGGAGGGCCTCCGTATCTCCATACCGGCGGGAGGGCTCCCTAGCGGACCTGCAGGAAGCGGCGAGGGGCTGCGACCAGGAGCCTGAGTGACGGGGTATGAACGGAACGACCCCCTGGAGGTGAAGTACGGTGAAGGACTGTATAGAGTAGGGCAGGCCGGAAGCGACAGGAGGCAGCGCCTTCCCAAGGAGTGCTTGATCTGCTGGGGTACAGCCTGGCGGTGAGAGGTCACACTGGATGGGCCCTTCCCATCCCCCTGCGTACAGGAATATACCCCGGGCCCAGCGAAGGGGCCTCAAGATAGTGTAGCGCAGGATCTGAGGGGCAGAGAGGAAGACGCGGGTGCCGGGACTGGACTGGAGGTGACAGAATTGTGGAGACAGACGGCAGACAAGGTGAGCCGATCCCCCCTCCCCTGAGCAGCATACGAAGTGGCCGGTGTGTGCAGCAGTCACTGAGGGGGCAGCCGAGCCAGGGAGGAGGGACGGGGCCTGGGACTATACCCCTTGTGTCTCCCTCACACCATTTCGTGGACACCGCCACTACTCCAGCGGCAGAGACATCGGAACAGGTCTGGTGGTGGGGGCGGAGCTGGGGCCCTTGGAGAGTGAAACAATCTACGTGTGGCTAAGCATGTGAACGGCTGAGATGGGGCCTGGTGGGGGCCGGCCTGCATGAACCTGCATGCCCCCCTACGACACAACATCTTTGGGTGGAGCACAGGCTTGTGCGGCGGATTCACAAGTCCTGCAGACAAAGAGTGCCCTCACCCGCAAGACCCGGGGCAGCCGCGGCAGACCCAGGCCCAGGCGCTTTCACCATGGGGAAGGACAGGGAACCGAATCCGCCTCGCCAGGGCAAAATGGACCAATATGCGAAGGTCGTCGCCCCCCCAGGAGGAACGCCCGGGCGCCCGCTCGGATACGGATACCCTCCTCCAGGCGATCCAGAACTCCAGGACTGCGCTGGAGGGTCAGATTAGTGCAGTGGGGACGGAGGTGTCGCTCCTCCGCCAGGACCTCAGAAACCTGGCTGAGAGGGTCACTGAAACGGAGACCCGACTAGGCGAGACGGAAGACTCAGTAAAAGACCTCCACAAAGATATGAAGGAACTCCAATCCGCTCATAAAGACCTACTGTGGAGGGTGGCTGATGCGGAAAACAGAGCAAGCCGCAATAATCTCCGTTTTGTGGGTTTTAGAGAGGGAATCGAAGGGACGAATATGTCGGAATTTCTACACACTTGGCTGCGAAGCACCTTCCCGTCAGACAAGTTCTCCTCTTGTTTCGTCATAGAAAGAGCCCACCGGGCGTGGATGGCCCGACCGCCTCTGGGGGCACAGCCCAGGCCCGTGATTGCACGCTTTAGGAACTTCCTGGATAGGGACATGATACTAAGGGAGGCCCGGAAATTAGGGGAACTCATGACAACACCCGCATAATGATCTTTCCAGACTATAGTACAGAAGTACAAAAGCAGAGGCGTACGTTTGACTCCGTAAAAGCCAAATTGAGAGAACGCAAGATACGATAAATGCTACTTTTCCCCGCCAATCTGAAGGTCCTGTTTTTGGGCAGATCGCACTTTTTTCAGACGCCGGAGGAGGCCTGGCAGTGGCTAGAGGGGCACCCCTCCGTGGCGCCCGGAGACACAGACACGAGGCGCGGCCTCTTCGAATGGAGCTGGCAGCAGGCCCTTGGACACGCACCGCTTGCTTAGACCCCAGCAGTTGCGAGGGGGTCGCTCCATAGAGACCAACCCGTATGCCCCGAGAGGCACAGGACGCCGTAGACGACGCACTGGCGGATCACTTGACTTGCGGCTCCGAACGAGCGCCCACGCGCGTAGTCCTCCTCGGACGGCCTCGGATGGATAAGGACAATGGAACTGCAGCTGAAACTGACAGCAGACACTCTTCATCCGGGGAGGAGGAGGTAATGGGCCCCTCATTGCACCCCTTGGCGGCCGAAATAATGGCGTTGGAACAAACGACGTTGGCGGAGGACGGGACATCCCAGAATGAACCCCCTGACTCCTGAACAGGGGTCTGCAGGACTGACCGTGGTTTGAACTACTGTGCCAGAGCAGGCAAGCTGGACACGCACTCCCACTTCTTTTCATCCTTTATTGCTCATCTTGACTCTCTCCCTTTCTCTTCTTTCCACATTGACATTGGCGGAGGACCGGAGTTAACCTCGTGGCGGTGTTCATTGTGGTCCCTCTGGTTTCCGATCTCCGTCTTTAATTTCATATTTTCTTGACTGAGGGCCTCATGTAGGTAGCCAAATACCGGTCGGTAACGGCCGATTTTCGGTAAATATGCCGTTACCGACCGGTATTCAGACAAGTGAGATGTAGGAGTCCAAAAACCACTTTTCGGTAAATATGAGGCGGTAAATACCGATTCATATTTACCGAATTCCAAAATACCGATTCAGATTTACCGAATACATAATTAACGAATCGGTAAATATGAAGTGGTAAATATGAAGTGGTAAAAATTAAAATGACATGTAGGAGCACTCGGTAATTAAGAAATCCCAGAAAATCGGTAAATAAGAGTCGGTAATTAACACGGATTGAAAGCAGGTGGTAACCATCAACAGTGCAGATAAGCAATCCCAAAATGCAACAGCGTGGACAACCTGGCCGCTATGTACGTCATTGCAAGGCGCCTACGTCTACAGGCAGCAGGACTGAGGGTTTGGCGACGGGAGGAACGCATCCACAGACAGCGCATCACACTATTCCAGCTGACTGATGCAGAGATACATGAGAGGTACAGGCTACACCCCGAAACCATCATGGACTTAATCAGGGACCTGCACCCACTCCTGGACCAGCCAATACGAAGGGCGCACGCCATACCCCCACATGTGCAGGTGCTCTGCAGCCCACATCTGTTGGCATCCGGCAGTTATCAGGTGGTGACAGCTGCGGTGGGTGGTGTATCCCAGAGTTGCCTGTCCCGTTCCTTCAGGAATTTCCTGGATGCCATGATGCAGAGAATGCACCACTACATCAGCTTCCACAACACACAGGCTGAACTGCAGAAAACTAAAACTGACTTTCATCACATGGCACAGTTCCCCCATGTCATTGGCTGCATTGATGGTACACCTCCCACTCTGTCCACCAGCTGACACAGAGCACATCTACAGGATCAGGAAGTCCACCCACTCCATCAATGTGCATACCGAATTGAATGATTTTGTGAATGGTCCAGTGGGTGGCAGAACCAAAAGGTGGGCGTATGCTATTTACAACGAAGTCTGCAAGTTGTCGCACAGTGAGGCGGCTTCCAGATTGAGAGATATTGACCAAGCAAACATGGAGAAGGCTTTAGCCGTTATAGATAATAGCTTAAGCACTCTCTCTTCTAGGATTCATACATGAGACAATAGGCACATGCAAGTACACGGCGCATGCAATGTACAAGCCCCGAATTTTGCGTGCGTCCTACGAGGTATCCCAGTGCCTGTGATTACACCTTCTTTCACTCTGCTTGCAAACGGTATTTATTTAATTTTGAATAATGAAGCTTGCTGCGGGATGTGAGTGGGAATCCCGTACATAACTGTCTCGCATAAAGTTGTCTGCTGCAATACTGTTCTTTTTCCACCCCCGCATGTGCGGCTGGATGTTTCCATCTGGCCTTCGATTCCAACCTTGAAAGCAGAGTTCAACAAGTTGAGCAGAATAGAGCGCTATTGTCCCACAAAGAGGTGCCTTTGACTTCCTCTCGTGAAACATTTGTCCTTCACGTTGCTAATACGCGCACTGAGGTACAGGCGCCTCTGAATACTGACCTCCCCCTGCATTTCGGCTCTTTGATCCAAACTATTTTCAATGCCTCGTCCACGACCGGCCTGGCTCATTTTTTTAAACATGTGGCCTCGGGTCTCGTGACCTCTTTCCAAACTATTTTTTGGTGTAATTCCGGCATTTGTTCATTCACTTTTCTCGAGCATCTGTGGAGGTGTCCCGCTGCTCCTGGCGCTAGTGGCAGGTGTGCTGCTTTTCCTTTTCATACTCCGGAATGGCTGCTCCTTCTGTGCCACACGAGCACCTGTCCCGTCTGCATCTTCTTCGTGATAGGATGCTTGACTTCTATGGTACTTTGCCATTGGCGACTTTGAGCCTGGCTTATGGATTATCCTTCAGGTATTCCTACTTCACCTGCGTACAACCTGTATTTCACTGCCTGGATTGTCCCTTTGAATGGCCTCTGGATTTGTGCTTGACCAACATGGTGTCTCCGGTGCCGGATTTCGATCGACTGATGAGGCCCTTAGTGTCTCACGAGTTGTCCTGTTCTGGTGTCCGGATCATGGCGTGTGGTGCGGCGCATGGTATCCTGGGTAATTGGGACATCTCAGCGGCAGCCTACGACTTCTTGTCTATGAGCTATTTGGAGGAACATTCCGGGTGCCCTCTGATTGTGCTAGAGGCTCCGTTGGTTGGAGAACACGTATGTTCCTTTTCTTTACTTAATTGGATGGCTGAGACTTTCAGTGGCCCTGCAAACGATTTTTTGTTGGAAGCCGTGGCCACATATGCTGCCTATACATTCATGGATTAACTGGATTGTCGTCCATTGCGCCTGTGCTACTGGACAGCACCCTGGCGCAACATTTATTTCTTTTATTTCTCTTTTTTCTCTTCCTGATGGTCGGCTTGAGTTTTTTACTATACTTGCATTGGGGCGGTGTTCCTACCTGGTTTGGAGACGAGGGGAGATTCTGCCGGAGTGTCTTCCGGACTGCTGCTGTCTGTTTCCCTCCAGCTCCCGCCATTACCAACGCGGACGCTGCACGGAGGGGGACTACCATCCCCAGGATCCTTAGCGGCGCCACGGGAAGCGGAACCCGAACACGCCCACTGCTCTTTCGCGCCGGGAGGCGCTTGAAAAACACTGCGAACCACCGCGTCGCGGGACCGCGCGCGGGCGGCGCCGGGAGAAGCCCGGGACAAGGGCGGGACCGTCTGTGGCCGTCCGGGGCCGGAGGAGGCCGGGCTGGGCCGCCCCTCTAAGCTTTCCTCCTCGGATCAGTAGTGTTTGAACTCTTTTGGCTATTTTCATTTTACTCATTATAGTCAGTCATTCTTTTTGGATTAGAGTGTCTTCCTTTTTACTGTTGGATTTTACTGATTTGTGCCATAAGTTTTTCATTGCATGTGTTGTGGACACACTAGAATCATGGGGAAGCACTCCAAACCTACAGCTAGTCGTCCGTTGACTAGACAGCTAGCGAACTCTACTTCTCAGATCCCTAGTCTTACAGCAATAGATAAGATGCTGCAAAAGACAATCGGGGTGGTGGCTACAGCCATTGAAAATACAGAAAAACGGCTGTCGATTACACCGGCATTCAATATGGCCCCCCCTCTAGATGGATTGTCTGATTTTTCCTCTTACCAGGTGGATCCTGATGCTATGTCTTCTATGCTGCCCTCATTCACACAACTACCGTGCGCTCAGGCCCAAATAGATGAGCCAGCTCTAGTGGAAGAAGGGTTATCAACATCCTCCTTTGTTTCTATTGTGGCCCCTACAAAGCAGGTTAAGCCAAGGAAAAAACAAAAAAAACAGAAATTGAGAAAAAGGAGACTCTTTTCAGCCCCTGCTCCAGATAGCTCTCCCCTTTCGGCCCCGATCCATCATCACCCCCCTACTTCTATCCCTCCGACCTGGGCGACTACCCTATTAATTGAGCTCCAGTCACACATAGACCAATCTCTAAACCTTCTGGCTAAATCCTTGTCATCCAGAATTGACAGGTTGGTTTCCTTAGTTAACTCCAAAGGATTTGGGAAGAAGCAGCCTATCCAGGACCCTAAGGCCAATTCGGGCAGTTCGGAGGGTGCTAGTTCCAAAGTAAATCTAACTAATTCTATCCCCCAATTTCAGTCACCTTTACCCCCGACCCAGGTGCCCACGGATCCGGGCCAGCCCTCTATGGTGCATCCAACTGCCCCCTCCCTCAACGCTGGTCCTCATTTGTCCCTGACTGTGCCCCGAGTCCCTACCGCCGTTCCAACACATGAGCAGCCAACTTACTGCAGGGACTTAGTTTCTCGGAATACAGACGTGGTCGGATCCCACCTACCTGAGGGGGGGGACCGACCCCTCCGGAGCTTGGAGGATCCTCATCTTCTGGTCCAGCTTCCTCCGGAGGCAGCTCCTTATGTGATCGTCCTTACAGGAGTTCCTTCGGTTATGAATGGAAGGGGGGAATCCTATCTTGAACTAAAAAATAAAGTCATCCACTGGCTGTCTAAAAATAGACCATTAAAGGGAGTAGGGAGAGGGGAGATCCTTCACGTTCGGAGGGTTAACTGGTTAGGGACCCGCTCAAAAGACATAGGGGGGGACTGCGTCCTGATTAATTTTAGGGACCCCAGAGTAGTAGATCACATTCTGATGCAGGGAGGGCACTACAGAAGGGGTGCTATTGAGGCATTGCATTTGGGGTACTTCTATTCCATCTCCAACACTCTGGTCTCAGCTGATTTACCTTACTTCCACCAGGCCCCACACAATTTGCATTTTAACATCCCGGTTGAAAACCGCTTTGGTGCACTAAATGCGGTGGATTGACCACTACATCCGAGTCCTTGTAAGGGAGAGCCTATGCCCGTGGGGGGGAGCCAGGATGAGGATGTTTATGATACATGGACGATGGTGCCCCTGGTTGCCCCGGGATCGGTGAGTGGCCCTGGGCCCCCTTCTCCATCGTCTCTGTTCCCCAGCGCTCTGGTGGGTTTTCTAGGGTCGAACCCCCTTGTGCATTCAGCTTACCACAGCCCCCCCTTTCCTATCCCTCCGGTTGACAGCTCACCCTGTATACCTCACCGGAAACCATTAGTTGGGTCCTGGAATGTGGCCGGGTTAGAGTCCAAACTCTCTGATCCCGAGTGGGGAGAGTTAATGGACAAATATGACATCTGTATATTTCAAGAAACCTGGCTACGGTCTATACCACGGAGGGTGGGTTATGTATCTTTTGCAGCCCCAGCAGTTCAGGGGTTGCGAGGGAGACCTTCAGGGGGGCTAGTTGTTTGGGTTGCAACACACCTGGGGTGCTCAGTAAAGCCATTGGATTCAAAGTCCCCTGATATTCTATGCCTCCTACTAACCTTTCCTGCTAGCTACTCACTAGTAGTTATAAATGTGTACTTGCGCCCCCAGCCGGTCCAGTTAGGTTTGTCGATTCTGGGCGCCCTGGAAAATGTTCTACACTCTCTACCACAGGCGTCCCATAAACTAATTGGAGCAGATCTTAATTGCCACTTCGAACCCCTTCCAGGGATCCCTTCCCCCTCCTGTGAGGTGGACGAAATCTATCTAATCCCTGATCTTATTTCCCACCCGGCTAAACGTCTCTCCCCCCTTGCCCTCGAGATTAATAGGCTTACCATTGCACACTCCTTGCGGGCCTGCAATGGTAGACTCTGCCCGGACGTCCCGGGGTCCTTCACCTTTAACAGAGCTGGGAGCTGTTCGTCCATCGATTATGTTTTGGTGAACGTAGAATTCTGGGGCCATTTGGCCTCTTTTTCTATCATCCCACGGGCCGACAGCGATCACAACCTACTGTCTCTGGAATTGATTAACAATCTAGGTGGTAGTGAATCTTCTAGGCCCCAATCTCCATTACATAGTGAGAATTTGGTCCTAGTGGCAGGTGGCAGACGGATCAGGTGGGAAAGGGTGGCGTCTGATGATCTAAAGCTGGCTGATGTATATAGTGCCGTGACCTGCTCCCTGGAAGCAGTTTTCCATCTTTTGAGTCCTGCTGGGGATATTCCGCAGTCCCGTTTTTCCGAACTCCAGACTATCCACATGGATCTCCTTGGTAGTTTGGCTAGTTTCTTCTATAACCCCACGGCCTCAAAATCAAGGCCTCTTAGGCCCGAGCGCTGGTTCAATGGTACCTGTAGGCGGGCTAAGTCTGCCCTGCTAGTAGAAGTAAAAGAGGGTACCCTGTCCAGTATCCGGGCAGCCAGGGCCACCTATAAAGACCTGATCAGGGAAGCTAAAGCCGAGTGGGAGGATCTAAGGTGGCAAAATTTACTCCAAGCTCTAGCAGACCGTGACTCGAGGGCGTTTTGGAACATTGTTCGATCGGGCTCGGTAGCCAGTACCCCAGCATTACTTCCTAATCTTAGTGAGGAGGTCTGGCTCGCCCATTTCCAACCCCTCTTCTCGGCCAGTAACCCTCCGGTTAGTAACGATGTAGGCCTCACACAGATTGATACTGCAATGGACTTGCTGAGCCAGGCAGAAATTGAGTCTAGCCTCTTTCCCCTCCCAGAGATTGAATTGGCCCTCAATTCCCTTTCGGTAGGGAAAGCTCCGGGGCTCGACAAGATCCCCGGTGATCTCTACCGAAGTGATGTAAAAATTTGGGCACCTTATATATGTGTATATTTTAATGCTATTTTGCAGGGCCTTAGAATCCCGGACACCTGGTTGGGTGCAGAAATCATTCCCATCCACAAAAAATCTTCCCCATTGGACCCAGCCAACTACCGCCCCATAAGCCTGATTGATGTACTTCAGAAGCTGTTTGCTCGAGTCCTATTATCCAGACTGCAGTTATGGATGGAGGATCAACATGTTCTAACCTCCCTACAGGCGGGATTCCGAGCTAAGGTTTCTACTATTGATCAACTATTTAGATTACTTTTGATCTATTGGAAAACAGTCAGCATGGGCGCCGGTAATTTGTATTTGATCTTTGTGGACCTTCGGTCCGCTTTTGATATGGTGCAAAGGGAAAAACTCTGGGCCATTTTGCTAGAGATGGGTGCCCCCCCCTATCTTTGCCACCTATTCAAACGACTTCACCTAGGCACCTATGCAAGGGTGAGATATGGGAGAGGCGGGGAACTTTCTAGGCCATTTCCGGTAGAGAAGGGTGTGAGGCAGGGCTGTGTCCTGGCCCCCACCCTTTTCTCCCTCTTTATCAATGGGCTGATAGAGTATCTTCTGCGCTCCGCTAACCTGGACTCCCCTGTTTTGGCGGGTCGTAAGGTCCCGGCCCTGATGTTCGCTGATGATACGCTCTTGCTATCTCAATCTCACATGGGCATACAGCGTACATTAGAGGCCTTCTGCTCTTTTTGCAAAATCAGGGATCTGGAACTGAACCTTTCTAAGACCAAATTTATGGTGTTTGGTTCTAATTCGCTTAATTGCCCCCACCCTAAACTGGGAGAGGTTGAGCTGGATAGGGTCGCCACGTTTGACTATTTGGGGGTGACACTTAATGACAAAATGAATTGGGGTTCCCATTTGGCAAAGGCAAATTTGAGACTAGCCCAATCAGTGGGGGGTATCCTGAAGGTGTTTAATAACTCTTCGTGCAAACCTCTGGGCCCCCCGTTGGAAATCTACAAATCACAAGCCAGAGGAGGAGCACTTTATGGTGCTGAATTATGGGGATACTCCACCCTCGCCTCCCTCTCATCTATTGAGAATTCCTTCATCAGGAGATTGCTGAAACTACCTGTCAGCACCCCATTAATCCCTCTGAGATGGGATTTAGGTTTGATTCCCATAGAAGAGATTGCCCTGAATCGTCCTCTTCAGTTCTGGAGGCGTCTTTGGTCAACGCCCGAGTTGGAAAGCTATAGGCTCGATCTCGGTGACATTATGGCAAGGGGTAATTCGGATAAGATCCCCTGGCTTGCCCACATAAAGAACCTTTGCAACCTAATTGGGATGGGGAATTTATGGTCCGCCCCGGAAGTGACCTGCCGTACATTTTCGAAGAACTCATTGAGGGAGGTTTTGAAATCTTTTAGGAAGGGTATCCTACTCCATTCCTCCCTGGGTAGGCTCACTGATACCTTCCTGGATATTAAGTGTAGTCCCCAATTTGAAGTCTTCTTAGACGTGATCCAACCTCCTCTGGCTAAGAAACTTTACATACAGCTTAGACACGGTTCCCTTCCACTGAGAGATTTCACCCATAGATGGTCTAACGTTGTAAACCCCGTTAGCTCTTGCCCCCTATGCTCTGATATTCGCGAATCAGAGTTGCATGTTGTTCTCTTTTGCCCCTTATACACTATTGCACGGAAAAAATGGATCATCCAGCTATGCAAGTCTAGGGGCCTTAGGGACTACAAGGAGGTGTTCAGAATTCTGAAATATGACACCACCCCTTTGGTAGTGTTTGCAATGGCCAAATTCCTCCTCTCAATGTGGTTTGCTAGGTCCAAATTTTTGTCTTCTGCTACTCAGCCCCCTGATTCAGTACTACATATATCATCATCTTAGTACTTTGAGGTATATGTGTATATTACTGGCCCTGGATCAATTTTAACTTTTCTCCCGTCTCGTGGAATAGATCTTGTTTTTACTGTGTTTGTCCTATAGAACTGTTTTAATGTTTTAATGGATTTCACTCTATACAATGTGATTTAATCATGTTTTTTAAAGTATTTATGTATTTATGTCTTTTTATGGTATTTTACCGAAATAAAAGCTTTGACTGACTGGCATTGTGTTTTGGAATTTTATGCTGCAATTAATTGGACTTTAGGACTTTGGCGCTGCATTGGTTACGCCTTGTTCTGCTCTGACGAAACTGAACTCTGCGTTCTCTCTATTCTTGCCTATTACATATTGCTTCGCCCAAGGGGGCGTGTAGTGAGTTCTCCCTGAATACGTACATACATTGTTCAGTTAGCATAACCACGTTGAATGTTATGTAGCCATCTTTTTGTCTTTGCACACGACACTGCGTTTACATGTTCTTTCTTGAATAAACTGCTGACTCGAGACTTCCTTCAGACGAGTGCAATCTGTTGTTACCATCCCAAGCTCTGAGCAGCGACCTTGGTCTGTACATGCTGTGACACACAGTCTGGAATTTTACACAATGCATGTTTTCCACTCTAGGTTGTTCGACCCACTATTTAGCCATGACACACGCGCAGCTGCAAATACCTGAAAGTTGGTGCTTTTCATGTCACAGACATCATGTTTATTATTCAGACCGAAGACGAGCCTTCCTGCGAGAAGGCTCCTGATGCTCCTGTGATGTGATTTCACTAAGCTGATTTTTGAGGTATGGGGTCCCCTATTCAAGCCTAAGGGACCTTCTATTATAGCATAATTATGATATTAGCTACTTAGTAAAGGGAAGGTGGTAGTATCCTCGGTATTTTCCGATTCGCTAAATACCACCTCGGTATTTTCCGATTCGGTATATACCACCTCGGTATTTACCGATTAGGTAAATACCACCTCGGTATTTACCGATTCGGTGAATTCCGATTCTTGATTACCGAATGTTACCGAATCGGTAACTGTTACCGAATTTTTACCTACATATAACTTACCGATTCTAATTTACCGATTCGGTACGGCTCGGTATTTAAGAAACGGTAAAATTTATTTACCTACATGAGGCCCTGAGTCTTGATGGTTTCAGGACAGCTGCAGGAGTTTAAACTTGTGGCATAAGTTGGGACACGGGAGGGCGACAGGCCTCCGCCTGCCCTCAGGTCCACTCCCCGGCACCATGCTGGGGATGAGTCATGAGGGAGGGGGAGGCGGGGTGGGAGGAGGGGTGGAGGGGGTTGTACTTGTTTTCGGGATGGGAAGATTTTGTTTCAGGGTTTTTTCTTACATGTTTTGGTTGGCACACGGTTCGCAGGACCGCACTGGCGGGTGCGCATCTCACTGGCCCCCCACTAGAGACAAACTTGATATACACCACTCCATGGCCTCCCTGACTGATTATGGGACCCCCGAGGGTGGACGGGTGACTGGCCCCTACAAGGTGCTCACGTGGAATGTGAATGGCCTAGGGGAGAAAATTAAAAGAGGACTGGTGACGGCATATATTAAAAGACTACACCCGGATATAGTCCTCCTCCAGGAGACCCACCTTAAAGGCACGAAATGTGGGTTTCTTGCCGGAGGAGCCTATAAAGTATTGGCGCATGCGGGCTACACGACGGGCTCCCGGGGGGTAGCTATTTTGATAAAAAAGTCTCCACCCTTTACGGTGACTCTGACATGGACGGACCCCCAGGGGACTTATGTAGGGGTATCAGGAACATGGGGGCGACGGAGGGTTACGTTAGCCTCGATTTACGCTCCCCGAAACTCCAGGCTAGGACCCTTTCCGGTCTGGCCGATATCCTACTCGACACACCACATCATAGATGGTGACTTTAATGACGTTATGTCCACCCCCATGGACTGATCAGGGACCCGCGCCAACAGTTCCACGACTACGCCCTTGGCTAGGGCAATGACTACACTGGGCCTGACAGACGGGTGGCGGCGGCTGCACCGGGATATCAGAAGCTATTCCTATTACTCGGGGGCCCATAGGGTACACTCCAGACTGGACTATACCTTCCTCCCCCGACACACACTAGGGGCTGATGATGAAGCCGAGTATTTAGCAAGGGGAATCTCGGACCATTCCCCCCTTCTGGTTCGACTGGGTGGGAAGCCCCGAGCCAGTAATAGGGGTTGGAGACTGACGGCATGGGACTTGCAGAATAGTGAGATAATGCAGGGCCTTAGGGCTGACACGAAAGTATATTTTGCAGAAAATGTAGGCTCAGTACAATCGGGTGTTATCGTGTGGGAGGCATACAAAACAGTGCTCCGTGACCGGGCCCAAAACCGGATATCCTGGGGGAAGCGGAAGACACAAAAGGAACTTCATACCCTGGAAATTCAAAAATTAGACTGAGAGCGGCGGTATCTGTCTGGAAGGGACCCACAGGTGCTTCGGCGCCTGACTGATACTCAGCAGCAATATAAAGCCTTGGCCACGGACGAAGCGAAAGCACAGGCACTGGCAACTCTACACAGGCTCAATGATGTTGGGGATAAGTCCGGAAAGCTGATGGCATGGTTAAGCCGTAAGGAACAGGATGCCAGGTGGATAGACGGTGTGGTCGATGGACAGGGACAGCTACGGAGGGGGGATGCCCAGATCGTCCAGACGTTCGCTTCTTACATTCGGGAATTTTATAAAGCCAGGGAATTAGGCGAATCAGAAGAGATCATGGCTTACTTACTTACTATTCAAACCCCGATCTTAGCGGACGACGACAGGGATGCCCTCGAAGCCGACATATCGGCCACTGAAATTAGAGAGGCAATAAATAGACTACGACCAGGGAAATCCCCGGGCTCAATGGACTCCCAGCTGAATTCTTCAAAAGGGGCGTTGATTTGTTGACGCCCCATCTCTTAGCGCTCTTTAGGGACGCAGCCCAGGAGGGTACCCTCCCCCTTGACCTGCGACTGGCCACGATAGTACCTATATATAAACAAGGCAGGCCCCCCGAGGACTGCGCGTCATATAGACCAATCTCCCTCCTGAATGTGGAGGCTAAGCTACTAGCGACGATCTTGGCCTTTCGCCTGCGCCAGGTGATTTCCAGCCGCCAGGTGATTTCCAGCCTGGTACACCAGGACCAGACAGGATTCCTGCCAGATAGGGCGACTAGGCAAAATTTACGGCAGACTCATAACTGGCTTATGGAGGTGAAGAGGCGGGAAGACCCGCATATGTTCCTCTCTCTTGACGCTGAAAAAGCGTTCGATGCGGTGCATTGGCCCTTTCTCTTTCTGGAGGCGGCTTTGACCAAATTCGGCGTTGGCCCTAACTTTAGGAAATGGATGGGACTTTTATATGCCGACCCCAGAGCCCGGGTTAAGGCAAACAGGATCCTATCGGAAGACTTTCCTATTAGAAGGGGGACCTGTCTCCACTGCTATTTGCCCTCACTATTGAAATAGTGGCCTGTGAGGTCCGGCAGACTGATGAGATACAAGGCTTTTAGATATCGCAGACCGACACGCAGGAAGAAAAAATATTGTTATACGCGGATGATTTTCTGTTATATGTAGCGCAACCGGCCACCACAGTCCCCGCACTGTTCAGGCTCCTGGGTCGGTATGGCTCCTTTTCGGGATACACGATAAATTGGCATAAATCAATCCTATATAGCCCACGACGGGAGGAGGAGTGGCCCCCCCTGCCTGGCGCCCTTCAGGTCACCCAGACGGGGTTCACGTACCTGGGGATCTACCTGACTACAGACAGACACCTGTCCTATCAAAAAAACATCCAACGAGTGATTGGGAATTTTGCGGACGATGCCCTTAGATGGAAGACCCTTCCCCTCACGATATTAGGCCGAGCCGCAATGTTTAAGGTGATAACATTGCCGCTTCCTATATGCCCTACAGAATTAATATTTCCCCCTCCCCAGACAGACGTTTAAAGTGATCAATGAGGAAATGCGCTCTCTGCTGTGGGTGAGAAAACAACCAAGAATAGCCCTGGATATGCTCCAGAGAAATCAGTATAATGGAGGGATTTCCTTGCCAGATGTGGAGGCATATTATTGGGCTGGACATCTGGCGCCGATAAATGAGTGGCTCCACGCGCCAGCGGATCACCCGGCATATAGATTGGAAAGGGACACTATGGCGCACCGCACCAGCCTACATTATTTGTATGGGGGCCCTGGAAAACGGAGGTTACTCTCGGCCACGCAGATAACCATAGAGGTCTGGGAAAAGGCAAAGAGGAAGATGGGGTGGGCACGTAAACCAACAAAGCAGACACCGATATGGAATTGCCCATGGCTGAAGGAACTCCACAAACTCAGGGGTTGTGAAGGCTGGGATAATATCGGGATCTCTACGTTAGGGGACCTGGTGGCGAAAGGGAAGCTTAAACCCTTTGGGACCCTGGCGGCAGAGTATGGACTACGCCCCACCCAGCTCTTCAAATATGCGCAGCTGCGGCATGCCTGGAGGGCGGAGGCGACACTCTCCTCGCCCTTGCCAGAATATGCTCCACTGGAGGGTCGCCTGTTGCAAGAACGGGTACCAAATAAGCTAGTTTCCCTGACATACAAAACCCTGAATAACAACACTCTGGACAGACTAGGGAAACTGAGAGCAGCCTGGGAGCAGGACCTAGGTGAGATGGACACACTAGATTGGGAAGCAGCCCTGATGCATCACAGAGAAGTCGCGATTAAATCCCGCCTACGACTCATTCAGTATAAGATATTGCACAGGGTATACTATGACAGGGCTCGGCTACACCATATGGGTCGAGCCAGTGATCCCTGTTGTCTTCGGTGTGGACACCCGCAAGGGACCTTCTATCATATTATCTGGGACTGCCCCACTATCCATACGTACTGGGCACAAATACTGGGAGAATTGAGTAAGGTGCTTGAGGCAAAGCTCTCTGTAGAACCCAAATTCGTATTATTAGGGATAACTACTGATGTGGATCTGAGCCGCCCGCACCTGATCTTTGCGATGCTAGCCCTGGTGGTGGTGAAAAGAGACGTGGCACGTGTGTGGGAAACGCCACTACCTCCCCAATTGGGGGGCTGGAGGAGGGGGATGGATATGTATATGGCGGCGGAGAGGGTCACCTATAAAGCAAGAGGCTGTCCCCGGAAATTTCGTAGAGTATAGGGAAAGTGGAGAAGGTATCATGGCCTAGATGGAGGCCTAGGACCGGATTGATACACTGAGAGCCCGTCTACCTAAGGCTTTGTTCCAAGTTGCCGGTGGGCGCCCAGGGGCGCTAGACCTGTAGGGAGCTGCTGGGGACTAAAAGAGCATAGTAGATTCATGTGTGGTGGGAGGAGACGGGATTTGGATGAGCAGAGGTTCAGAGTGCCCTCATTGTGGATGATGGATGGGGAGGGTGGGGGGGCGCCTGGGAATGCGGATATTCACCTGTGACTTGTTAGTGGTGTCAATGTTGGTTAAAATGGAAATAAAAAGATTTATAAAAAAATAATATTAATAATATATATATATTTGATATTTATTTTGAGTAAATGTTTATTTTTTGTGTTTTGTTTTTACATTTAAAGGGGTAAAGGGTTGGTTTTAAATAAAATATTATTTAATTATTAGTTGTTAATAGTAATAGTTTTTCTTAGAAAAATATTATATAATTGTGTTTTATTATTTTATAGTTTAATTTAGGTGTGTGTTGTGGATATTAGAGTGTTAAAGCTTGTGTACTCAATTAATGTTTATTTTTGTTTATTAATAAGACATTTTAATTGATTATTAATTATGTTAATAATGGAAATAAATGTAATTAAAAATGATTAAGTGTTTTGTTATTGGGTATGAAATACAATAAATACATTTATATTTTAAATAAAAATAATGTTTGTCAATATTTGCTACTTTTAAATCATTATTGTTTATAAATGTATTTATTAATTTATTTGATATATTATTTGTATTCTTTATATGTAACTAATATTATATGTGTGCTTTTTATATGTTTAATATATTTAATTTTATATTTTTTAAATATTGTTATTTTTTTAATGATTTGTTAAATGTAGTGTTATTTTTTTTTCAACTGTTTCAGTGTTATTAGTAATTTTGTTTCTCTGCTATCCAACACTTTCCCTAATGTTGCACTCACTGGAGTGAGAATAGAAATTTTTACCCCTCGGCTTTCCAACACTTTCCCTACTGTTGCACTCACTGGAGTGAGGATAAGAAAATGTAACCCCTCCGCACTCTTTGGAGTGGGAATAGTAATTTTTAACCCCTCCACTATTCAACAATTTCACTACTATTGTACTCCCTGGAGTGGGAATAGTAATTTTTGCCCCTCCGCTATCCAACACTTTCCCTACTGCTGCACTCTTAGGAGTGGGAATAGTAATTTTTACCCCTCTGCTATCCAACATTTTCCTTACTGTTGCACTCACTGGAGTTGGAATAGTAAATGTAATCCCTCCGCTATCCAACACTTACCCTACTTTTGCGCTCACTGGAATGGGAATAGTGATTTTTATACCTCCGCTATCCAACATTTTCCTTACTGTTGCACTTTTTGTGTTGCCCCTTCCGCTATCCAACATTTTCCCTACTGTTGCACACGCTGGAGTGGGAATAGTAATTTTTACCCCTCCACTATCCAACACTTTCCCTACTGTTGCATTCTTTGGCGTGGGAATAGTAATATTTATCCCTCCGCTACCCAACACTTTACCTACTGTTGCACTCTTTGGAGTAGGAATAGTCATTTTGACCGCTCCGCTATCCAACTCTTTCCCTACTGTTGCACTGTTTGGAGTGGGAAGATTAATTTTTCCCCTTCGCAATCCAACACTTTCCCTACTGTTGCTATCCCTGGAGTGGGAATAGTAATTTTTACCTCTCCGCTGTTTAACACTTTCCCTACTGTTGCACTCACTGGAGTTGGAATAGTAAATTTAATTATTTTGCTATATTTTAAATCCTTTTTTTTGTTTGTTAATATTTGCTGCTTTTAAATAATTATTGTTTATAAATGTATTTAATAATTTATTTTATAGATTATTTGTAGATTTTTTATATGTAACTAATATTATGGTGCCGATTCCGATCCGTAAAAAACTAATTACTGTACGATCGTACAAGTCCCGTACAACCGGTGAAGTACGATTCGTACGTGAAAAATACATACGAATCGCTTCGGGAAAAGTGTACGAGACGTCCCCGGACAGTTTTACATACAAATCATACAACTGAAGTCCGAGCGCACAAGTACGATCCGTACCGCCCTTCTGAAAATACAAGCGTATGGAAAACGTCCCGTACGGAGCGAACTTTGTACGACCCCTACCCCGGGTACACTTGTGCCCGGGGTACGAGTCGTACGGCACCCCCAGGCTCCCCCCGCGTATGTCCGCACCGTACCCCCCTCCCGTGTATGTCGGCACCGTACCCCCCTCCCGCAAATGTCCGCACCGAACCCCCCTCCCATGTATGTCCGCACCGTACCCCCACACCCACGTATGTCCGCACCATACCCCCCTTCCCGCGTATGTCCGCACCGTACTCCCACACCCGCGTATGTCCGCACCGTACCCCCACACCCACGTATGTCCGCACCGTACCCCAGGCGTACCCCAATCCTCGCGTATGTACGGACCATACATACGCGAGGATTGGGGTACGCCTGAGGTACGGTGCGGACATATGTGGGTGTGGGGGTACGGTGCGGACATACGCGAGAGGAGGGTACGGTGCGAACATACGTGGGAGGGGGGTACGGTGCGGACATACGCGGGAGGGGGGGTACAGTGCGGACATACTCACCGTACTTATGCAATGTTGGGGTACGCACCGTACATGATGATACGTACGATGTGGTTGATGGCGTGTACGTCGCGTACCAGACCCCCTTTTCTCGTGCATCGCAGCGTACTTGGCTTTTCCGGCACTTTTTGGCTCCCGTAAAAAAATAGCCGTGCGGAGTGCTGTAGGTACGAATCGTACTTGCTGGTCCGTAAATCGCTGCCTGACTCCGTGCAGACGTCGTGTACGCGCTGTCCAGGATCAGAATAGTATGTATTTTTTAGCCGTACGGTGTTTTTTACGATTCGTAAGAAAATGGTATTTCTGTACGAATCATACTTGCTGGTTTGTAAGGTGGATTTCCCGGGTACGAGTCGTACGGAGAATACGCTCTGTACGACCATTCGTACCCAGGTTTTACAGGATCGGAATCGGCATCTATATGTGTTCTTTTTATGCTTAATATATTTAATTTTATATTTTTTAAATATTGTTATTTTTTTAATGATTTGTTAAATGTTGTAATGTTTTTTGGTTTTTTTCAACTGTTTCAGTGTTATTAGTAATTTTTATTTCTCTGATATCCAACACTTTCCCTACTGTTGCACTCACTGGAGTGGGAATAACAAAAATGTAACCCCTCCGCACTCTTTGGAGTGGGAATAGTAATTTTACCCCTCCGCTATCCAACATTTTCCCTACTATTGTACTCACTGGAGTGGGAATAGTAATTGTTGCCCCTTCCAATATGCAACACTTTCCCTACTGCTGCTCTCTTTGGAGTGGGAATAGTAATTTTTACCCCTCTGCTATCCAGAATTTTTCCTACTGTTGCACTCACTGGAATTGGAATAGTAAATTTTCCTTACTGTTGCACTTTTTGTATTGGGAATAGTAATTATTGCCCCGACCGCTATCCAACATGTTCCCTACTGTTACACTCACTGGAGTGGGAATAGTAATTTTTACCCCTTCGCTATCCAACACTTTCTCTACTGTTGCATTCTTTGGCGTGGCAATAGTAATTTTTACCCCTCCGCTATCCAACACTTTCCCTACTGTCGCACTCTTTGGAGTGGGAGTAATTTTTCCCCTCCGCAATCCACCACTTTCCCTACTGTTGCACTATTTGGAGTGGGAATAGTAATTTTTTCTCTTCCGCTATCCATCACTTTCTAGTGTTGCACTTATTGTATTTGGAAATTTTAGATTAATTTTGTTTTAATAGTTTAATGTTTAATTTATTATAGAATGTTTTATTTTAATTTTAAATTATTGATATATATATATATTTTATTTTTAATATATTTTTAAAGTTTAAAAATTAAATAAAGATAATAGTTAATAAATTAATTTTAAGTAAGTATATGTATAAATGATAATGTTTGTGTGTTTATATTTTTTTAAATTAAGTTTATTTGTTATATTTAGTTAGAATGTATATTAAATTAATTTATTTTGTTACATCTATATTTTTTACCTCGATATTTTTAAGTCAGTATTTTTGTACTCATCTGTTAAGGTATGGGAGTCGATATTTTTGTAGTCGATATTTTTCCCTCTATATTTTTTTAACATTGATGTTTGTTACATCGATATTCTATCAGTGAACCAATTTACACATGTGCCACCACAACATGGAAAGTAAAAGCTCACCTTGACAAATCAGGGAGTACAAGCCAGTCTTCAGAACAGCATAACTGAAACAGATTCCCCCTCCACCACAACATATGGCCTCGTCGCCAACAGCATGGGGAATGCATGTCTGTCTTCACAAAACTGGACAAACACAAGCCCCTCTCCACACAAAAAAATTATAAGTAAGTGTAAGACTGCAACATGGGGAAAGGAAGCCATCCTCATCCCCAAGGCAATGTGTTAAATGCAACAGTACAGCCATATCAACGTGACAATTATCAGGATACCGTCACAACAATTTTCACAACAATTTTGGGAAAGGAGCTTACATCCATATCAACGTGGTTGATATCGAATCACATAATTGAACAGGACATATGTGAGCTAGTCTACAGAACAACAAGAGGAATGCAAGACTGTCTCCACGACAAAATGAAAATTACACTGTATCGTACTGGTTCACCATCATCTCAACATAAACAGAGCAATTACAAGCTAACTTTAAAGAGGCACACCTGGTGAATGATGGCGCAATTCATTGGAAAACTCATGCAGACTTCATCAAATAAAGCAATATTCTAGAATGCCTTCTGGTAGTGATTTTTAGTTATACAGACCTGGGCAAAAAAAACTTTTTTCTCTGCACTGAAAAGCAAAACGGCAAAAATGAGCCCACCTGCAGAGGGACATAGACAAACATAGCCAAGACATAACAGCATGGAGAAAAAAGTCTGATACGCCGTATTAAAATGCAAATATTAGAAAAATCAAATGGTTTCAACAACGTAGATAGAACTACCCAGAAGGCATGGACTGCTTGTATAAAGATGTCTGAGATCCCAAGCCAGTTGGATACACACTTAGATGCTTGAAGTACTCTCTGCCGGTTTTAAGAAACACTTTTCAAAATACTATCGGTTTTGGTGATTTCACCCAGGTGAGATTCTTTAAAATACATGTAGTGAGTTATATTTGTAACCCTGATGAAGTTGGTGGCATAACACTGGCACGATGAAACGTGAGTTAGTTAAAGGCTTGAAGATCAATATTCAAAATAAAGAAAGATACAAGACTAGACCTCCTGCTGTAGAATAACAATTGGCGTGTGTGCTCAAAGGCAGGGCCTTAGGCGGGCCAGGTCCAGCCGGGGCTGTGCACCGGAAGTTCTAAAAAGCAGGTGCTGTGACGGGTCCCTATCGGGCTCTCCATTTTGGCCCTCACCCTCAGGGTGAAAAAACAAATCTTAACTGCAGCAGTGCCAGCTTTCACTGCCTATGATGTAACTTCAAAGAGACTCGTTAGTGCTCTTTCACAGTCTCATCATTTCAGAACTGAAGCATTTTCAATATTCTGTACAACGAAGTAATAGTTGTTGCTTATTTATCTTACGGAACTAACAACCATTGACAAAGCCCGAAGTACTGGTTTGTTGTTAGTGTAAAGTTGCTTGTATGATATGTCTGGATGGAACGAGAGAAGCAGCACAATACTAGTTAGGCGGCACACTAGGCTAAGCACAGATTTTTTGCCTATGTGGTTTTAAGCCACCAATTAATTACATCGGCCACGCCCCTTTGAGAGACCCCCTGTTTTTTCATTCCAGTTAAAGCCCTGCTCAAAGGTGTTTTCTGTAACAGAGCTAATACTGGTTCTTAAAGGCTGTTTGGTGACCACCTTTCCTTTTAGAGCACCGTAGGTGTGATGAGATTTGTATAGTTTGACTCCTAACACTACACTTCGCCGTAGATTACGTGTGCCTGACAGCAATACCCAGCCGCCTACTGATGCATAACTTGTTTGTGGATAACCATGGATTTTTACAAATGAAAGATGAATTTTAATACATTTAAAAAAATGGGATGATTGTTGGCTGCACTACTTTCCCTGATCTAACACATTCATCATAATTTAAAGCCCATGGCCCCTAAACCCAGTGATCAGATAAAACGATGAAGATTGGCCATTGACACTGAGATTTGAAAGCAATCAACATACAGGTCATAGTAGAGACAAAAGAGGAGATCATCTTATAGAGAGGCTGCAGAGCGGAGGAGGCAGGCCAAAGTTAGAGCCACTGGAACAGTTGTAAAAGTGGAGAAGACACACACACCTTAAAATACCAAGACAACATATCAGGCTTGTGAAAGTACCAGCACTAATAGAGAGCAGCACCAGTGATGCCAAGCGTAATATAATTTTCTGAAATATGTCAAGATCGACTGTTTCAACAGACAAAAAAAAGACCCATAAAAAAGATGAGAATGGTGAACAGATGAACCCGGTGGCTGGAATTTGTAAAATCGAGGCATTTGTGGCAATAGTCATTGTGTAACTCATTTTGAAGAATGCAGAAGCTGCCTGTGGTGAGATACTAAAAAAAAGGACCTCCACGTGTTTTAGGGCTGGAGGAGCGCCTATAAAAGGGATAGCAGTTGCTGGGACGAAGGTGGCAGTAAGTGGATTTGTTTAATATGGATGACTTTCGCAGTTCTGAAGCAGAGAGAGTAGAAAATAAGAAGATAAAACTACCAAATAAGGATTTTAATGACTTCTGGGAGCATAGGGAACTGATTGTGACCAACCAGCTGTATAATATGGTTGTTGTCAGACTTTAAGTCGGGGGAAACCAGTGGCATGTCTGGGAAAAGGTCATTCGGTATCAAAAAATGTACCATAAATTAATCTCTAAAATATCATGGTATATAGGAATTGAGCAGCACAACAGAAATGGAAAAATAGCATAAGACTGAAGATATGCCAACCTTCAAATATATATTAGAAGTACAAGTTTACAACCAATTGAAAAAGAGGTTTGCTTTGAAAGTAACACGGGTCACAATCAAGTAAATCTCAAGACAACCTCCACAAAAACATGGCAAGTAAGCTATTATCATCACACGAATGCGTGAAGCAAACTACAACATCTTTCTCGACAAGGGAAGCATAGTTTTGCTTTTGTTAGAGAAGTATCTCTTAATCTTTAAAAAAAATCTATGTAACAGAAATCCAGGTCCTAAATAGCAGCATCGTGATAAACCTTAACATTGAAGGCAGACGCGTCAATGTACCTTAAACTGAATACCAAAGCACAAGACACAAATGGTGACAATATACATTTGTTTATTACAAAATACCACAAATCATACCCATGGTTGTGTACATATAGATTCTGTGTACAACGGATCAAAAACAAACAATTATGTTGGCTTCCCTATAGTAACAGGGTAAGACAGGCATGCATTACAGTTTGGTTCAACTTCTGAAGCACATAGGGGCCGATTCCGATCCGGGTCGGAAAGCACTCCGACCGAGCCAGATCGGAGTGTTTTCCGACTGAGCCGGAGTCCTGCAGTCCGACTGAGCGAGTACGATGCGGCTGTATGCTGCCAGACTCGGTTCGGTCAGGGTCCCATAGAAGTCACTGGGAGCCGGTCGTACGACGCGTCCATGGGCTCCAATTGACTGAATGGGTACGTCTCACGCAAGGGCGCCCCCTACAGTGGGTACGCCTCGGTGCCATCCGCAACGTACATGCCTGTGTTGGGGGGACCCTTTGGTCTCCCCCTGTGTCCGAGTTGTAGGGCTGCGGGTGACAGGGGGTCCGACGCAGACCCCCAAAGACAACCACCCGGACGTTTTGCGAGCCGGACACTCCGGCTCGCACAGGCTGTCCGAGGCGTGCATCGTACTGGCTCGGTTGTAAATCGCATCCATTGCACACCACGGTTAGCTTCCGACCAAACCGTACGGAGCGGTTCGAACCCGGAAACGACTCGGTCGGTGAATTTCACGTAGCTCGCATCGTACTTGCTCGCTCGTACAGCTGTACGAGTCAGGCAGAGAACACGCGTACGGCTCGTAGTTTTTCCGTCCGGATCGCGTTTGGTGCCCTTCCGACCCGGATCGGAATCGGTCCCATAGAGTGGAGAGGTTTGCTCTGCTGGTAACTTGGTATCAGGACTTGAAAACCCACCGTGATTCGTGAAACCGCAGGGTGAGCCTACATGCAACCTGAAGCACATATCACAGTCACCTCTCCCTACCAGAAACAAAGCAACAGCGTACCAACACATCTCCTTTGAGCATGCTGATTGTTCAGCAAATGGCTCCAATGAGAAGGATGAGCAGATTGTACAAAGGTGTGACAATCTCAAAAAAACGGATTACAAGCTGACTTGTTCATGATCTACATTTGAACTAGAATAGAATACTGACATTCCACTCCAGGGAACCGCTAAATACTGGATTCTGGCATCATAATCAAGTGAGTGCTTTTTATGCCTCAGTGCAGCTTTTTTTTCCCTTGAGCACCTGTATTCTTCTCTGTGTGTTCAACTCTGCTGGCAGCAAGTGTGAGCTGCTTTACAAAAGTACCCCTCTGCCTCTTAGTGTAACTCCAGTAACACACAACTACCGTTCTGGTTTTAACAGGGCATGCATTGAAAAATATAAAATGTTCATAAATTACACATTGCAGGAAGATGCCACAGGTCTATCAATCCCTAATGTTCAATGCTCTCGATCTATTTGCTGAGTTGCAGCCATGATGGGAATGTATTCTTTGGCCAATAGAGGAAGATGAGTGAACAGAAGAGAACAGGGCCCACCAAGAAGCGGAAATATCACACCTTCACAGAGTTTACTACACATCTTGGGAAGTTGGAAAGAAGTCAGCCCCCAAATTGTCGTCCTGCACCTCAATGTTCAATTTCTTGCAGAAAGTCTGAGGCATTGGGGTGATCAAAGAATACTTGAAACATGTTACACACACAACCGCTATTAGGGTGGCCTGTCGACTTCTCTGCTAAGCTTGGGCTCCTGGGGTTCATGGAAGATATGGTAACTCCTGTGGAGAGAGATCCCTAGTACTGTTGGGACTTCTGTTAGCTAAAAGGTTACTTGCAAGCATTGGTGATCTGAAAGATCACCGCCAGTGGAGATTCAGAGGTATCAACCACTACTCACAGGTGGAGGAACCTATAAACTGTGCTACCGCATGCCCTTTTAAACATGACAACATCTTGGAACTTTAGTTCGACCCTTTTCATATTTCAGTAACCTGATTTTCATGGAACTCTTTATCTGGGTGCTTTAGCGCTTACCTGGGGGTTGCGAGAGGGTATCAATTTTAAGTATTCAATGTTTCTTGTACATTAAAGATTTATGTTTAATGTTGTTCCCACCTGCCAAGAAATAAAATCAATAAAAGTGTTTATAAAACGAATAAATTGCACACTGAAAGTTAACTACAGCAGTATAGGATTCTCTGGTAACTAATGTTTTAGTTGTAACTTGGAGAAGGAGAACACATTGTATCCTTAATGGATAATGCCACATAAAAAGGTAATTGCATGGCAAAATCTGCGTCCATCTCTCCTAACATATAGCATATCATAGAATTATTATTTCTATGATGACAGTGGCTGATAAGGAATGGCTCCTGTGCCAACATATAGTTATGCATATGAAGCAAAAGAAAACCTACATTTTGGTATCTCTTTCCACTCCAGAGACATGAAAGAAGGCTACTTTCTTTTTTTCCAGCTCAGTGTGGACAAATTAAAGTCTTGGTGGAGAAATGTATTTAAAGAATGCCAAATGAATGACACTAAGACCGACCCCATCACGACTTTCAGCAGGCACCCCTGCATGCATCCCTGTGCACAGGGGCAAGAGGGGTCCCAGCAGGGCTCCCTTTCTTTCCTTACCGCCAGTCCTTCCATGACAGCGCTGGTGGTGAGGAAAGTCATAATATGCTTGGCGGTGCCTCAGAATGCCGCAGGGCCACCAAGGAAAGGCGGTTCCCTGGCAGCTGTAGCAGTGCAATGGCGGTCTGACCGCTAAAGTCTTTATAGGGCAATCGGATCGCCGGTGCATCAGTGGCTGGACTGCCACCACAAGTCTGGCAATCCTCCGGCCTCAAGACTCATAATTAGGGCTTAAATGTTGTTTTCCATCTATCTCTGTTCTTATAGAAGGCCTACCCTAGACTTCATGACTTAAACTCCACAGCAAGAGAATCCTATCTGATAAAATGGAAGTAAGAATATTTCGGTTGTTCTGCAGGGAGGCTGGCATAGCCAAATATAGGGAGGAGTAGCGCATGGAACGAGTGCTGATACGAGCACATTTTCCCACACTATGTAGGACATATTCTGTGTAATGATTTCTGGGACCTTTCTGGCCATAGGGTCTCCCACATGGAAGGACATACATCATTTGTGTGAGAAGTTTTGTGTGACCCAATAGTAGCCTCCAACCCATGCCAAAGGCTTGTGCCATACAATTATTCAGTCTGCTGCCTCTGCTATGGCCTGCTATTGGTACCTCCCGTCTGCAAAATGCTTGTGAACCCTTGGGAGTAGACAGATGCTGTGCCCGAGAGGTCCTACCTGTCCATGGTGGCTTCTTTCCTCTTAATGTATAAGTGTTGGGGAAAGGCTAGCCATCAGAGGGTTGTGGGTAGACCACTACAGCTCCAGCAAGTTGGACAGTGCTCTGTGGAGACTTAAGAACACTTTTTCACACTATGCAGCACAACAGAAGTTCATCAGTGGGTCAATAGGAAATGCAACAGCAATGGATTTCTGCGTCAGAGTCACACATCGAATGCTGTAACCTTCCTGCTCTTACCACTGACTCAAGTACCTGCCTTGACATGGCTAGATGTGTCACACACCTGACACATTTGTGATATTCAAACCATCATCACTGCCAACAACTCCTGAAGGCTCAACATGGATCTCGGTTATATATGCACCTATATTTGACGCAGATCTGTCTCACACATCACAACTCGTCTTCCCAAGAACGCCTTCCTCATCAAATCAGTTTGGCACCGCTCGAGGGCTTCAGTGACTTACTCACTCCACGAGTTATGTATGTCTAGTATATTAGTGTTTCGTGTGTTACAATTTGTATGAGCTCTTAACTCTTTTGGAATCGGGGCACATTTTACGATTTTAGAGTACTCCTTGATAGTTCTATAAATTTCAGAGGATGAACTAGGTCAACGCGTGTCATTTTCAGCCACAGAGTCTATATGAACTGCAGTCTGTGGGCAGCACAAGCAGCCATAAATGTACCTTATAGCGTCTGAGTCTCTGGGCAAAGTGGTGTTATCCAAACACAAAAACACTTGTAATCTGTTCAGCTTGCTGCCTCAATAGGCAAGGGACGCCACGGTATTAAAATAATGACAGGATTTAATCACAAAATAGGAATCAAAAGGAGAATTCTGGATGAAGAATCTAATTGGGTTCTATTTTTTAAAATGTTACCTTAGGGTACCTAACTACAGCAGCCATCTTTCTACTCATGCCTAGAAGCTGCCCCCATCTACGATGTGTAAATCCTTGTTTCTATGCTTGCCTCTTGAAGCAAAGAAATTCTGATTAGCTAGCTCTGTGACAAGAGTTTAGTGTCTGTATCTGTTTGAAGCGAACATGAATACTTTCCCATGACTTCAGAATCCTGCACCTATGTAATGCCTTTGTTTCAGTCTCATTGCATGATCTCCAGTAAAACTATACATTTATGTCTTGCACTTATACTCGTTTAGTGTGGTGGGAGGTTCCATTTTTGCCTATTTCTGTGACTCGCGGATAGATTTGTTTGGCAATAAACATTTTCAGTCTTCGAATTGCTGTGTTGCAGATTTTCTTAAACAATTGGATTTTGATTTGAGAAATGTATTGATATTTAATATATTTTAAACTGTTAGACAGTGACGATTAACAGGTGGTGCCTTTGCCGCTCCTCCAGGGCACTGAGTGGCATTCTTGGCCACCCGGCCGCCGATGCTGCGCCTCTCCTGAGACCACACAATCCTTATGTGACCTTGAGGCCTACCGCCTTCCATCTCATCTCCAGGCCACCCACCCCCACTAAGGCTATTCCTGGTGTCTAGTTTCAAAAATAAAACAATCAAAGTGACGAATTTCGCCATTATAGCCAACCTGTGACCTTTGCCCTCTACACAAATAGCAACATTATTTTCGACAATATTGTTGACCTTCAGGGTCAATGCCCTATTACAGGGTCGCACAGATGTCAGCTTTGCATACCTGTAGTGAGGAAATGATTTCATAAAACCCATGCCTTAATGACACTACTGGGGTTAGGAGCAGCAGTGATAACCCTAGCCCTGACTAAAGGTCACACCTGCAATCAGCCCCAAGCCTCCTCTTTTATTTGACAGTCGGTGCATTGTGGTCCGGGGAATGACAATACTGAAAAATCAAGTAAAAATTAGACACTGAAGAGAGGCATATTGGCCGCTAAGGGTCTTACTGACAACCTACAGCCCACCGTGATCTGCCTTAACCCACCACCGCTGCAACCGGAAGCTGAGTGAAACCTCCATGTCTAGTACATTCTCTAAAATATTATCTATTTTCTCTTTTTATTAAGGGGTGTGTTCGTTGAAAGGTACATGTGCCATGACCCCAAAAAGTCATCTATCAGATAAAATTAGCACTTTTGGTGTATGTGGGTGGGGGCTTGGATACAGGGAGATGAGGTGGGGGGAGATGGCTCAAGAATTAAAGGGCAGGACAGGCTACAGCCCCTTTTCTTGGGAACATAAATGGTGAGGCAAAGTTAAAGGACTGCTGTAATGTTCTCGGGGTCTGTAGATGCTCACTGCAATGGCAAGAAAACGCTCAAACAAAAAAATGTGAGTCTCACTGAACCCCCAAAGCAGGGGTACAAATAAATTATCTCTCAGGTGGACATATCCCCTCCTAATGTGTGTCAACATCTCTTAAAGGGGAACAAAACACTAATAGCCATAGTAGCAGCGGGGTTGTTGGGTTGAACCGACACAATCACCCACTCGCCCCACAGATTTGTGGGAGGAAGGCACAACGCCCATGCCTAAAAAGACCACTTTTTAAGGCACACTAAATACATCAAACACTAACATTTTGAGAGTGCCTTTTATGGGATACTAACGAAAGCGAATAGTTAGACGAGGTATACATTTTTACATTTCTCATTTCGAAGAGAAAAACAGGACCTTGTAATAACCCAGTCTGTGAATAGGGAGTGGGGAGGGATTCAGAGACTTTCAAGGTAAGAGACTGTATGTATGTAAGTGTATACATACTTTGCTTCAAATCTGGAAAGTATTGTTTAAACACAAAGCAATCTTTGGATTTCCTCACTCATATTTTGGAAGGTTCTTGCTTCTATGAACACCCAAGAGAGTGACTGAAGCACTGACCCCCCAACTCCCTCCAAAACAAAAAAACAAGCCTATCATGAACGTGTTAATTGTTTGTATAGAATCAAATGCACAAAGACCTGACCCTTAATGGTCAGTCTGATTCCTGGATGGAGGTCAGCCTGGAAACTCTCCCACATTTTGCGGTGGCTGCATAGGTGGGAGGGCCAAGTTGGCAATTTAAAGTGGTGCTGACAATACCGTTGTACTAGGAAATGAACAGACACTTGGGGGCCGATTCTGATCTGGGTCGGAAGGGCACCGACCGCGATCCGGACAGAAAAACTACGCGCCGTACGCGTGTTTTCCGCCCGACTCGTACAGCTGTACGAGCACGCAAGTACGATGCGAGCTACATGAAATTCACCGACCGACTCGTTTCCGGGGTCCGAAACGCTCCGTACGTCTCGGTCGTAAGCTAACCATGGCGTGCAATGGATGCGATTCACGACCGAGCCAGTACAATGCACGCTTCAGACAGCCTGTGCGAGCCAGAGTGTCCGGCTCGCAAATCGTTCGGGTGGTTGCCTTTGGGGGTCCGCGTCGGACCCCCTGTCACCCGTACCCCTACGACTCGGACACAGGGGGAGTCCCATGGGTCTCCCCAACACAGGCATGTACGGTGCGGATGGCACCGACGTGTACTCCCTGTAGGAGGCGCACTTGTCCGCGTCGTACCCATTCAGTCAATGGGAGCTCGTGTACGCGTCGTATGACCGGCTCCCATTGACTTCTATGGGAGTCCGACCGAACCGAGTCCGACAGCATAAGGTTGCATCGCACTCGCTCGGTCGGACTGCAGGACTCCGGCTCGGTCGGAAAACACTCCGGATCCGGCTCGGTCGGAGTGATTTCCGACCCAGATCGGAATCAGCCCCTTGGTGTTGGAGTGTGTCTGTTGGGAGGTGGCACAGCCTCCTGGTTGTCCACACTGTCTGTTTTTAGTCGATTGGTCCAAACATGAAGTAGTGCCCAGGATTTGTGAAGCTGCACCTTTTGTGGAAGCTGGCATTTCTTGTTTCCACTTTTTCACCTGCTTCAGCGTTGACCTTTGATCCGTTTGCGGTAGAAATTTCAAACATCTGCTCTGTTTTCCCTGGGATGCCTGTTGTGAAGCATGACAGTTTTACCTGGCGTCATTGGATAAGGCGTTGGCCGTCTTTTGATGCTTACCTTGTTTTGTGAACATCTTAGTTTTGTAATCCATCATCTGTATCTCAAGTATGGAGAGCCAACAGTCTTTCCAGACAAGATGGTGGCGGGGAAGCCTGTAGTTCCTCCGTGTGGGGCCTTATTGAAGAATGCTCTTGAAGAGGGAAACAGCCATCTTGTCATTTTGGAGTTTCTTATTTATAATTTTCAGAACTGCGTCATGCATCGCCCCTACATTCAGAACAGCATGTAATATTCTTCTGTGTTCTGTTCCTAGACAGGTGAGTTAGAGCTAAACACACTGCCTTGAAAGGGCCGTACAGTGTCAGCCTGGGAGATGTTACCATTCCAATGGCTATAAATATTTGCTCAGTTTGGGCGTATGGCCACTTAATATGTCAACATAGTTGAGAGGAGAAATTTCAACTCCAACTCCTGGTATTTTCAAAATCTCACCACTACTATGAAAGGGGCAGGGTGTGCGGGCAGCACAGGTATTTGTCAAAGTACACACAAAATAATGTGCTCCTTCACCAATAAATCCATGTATGGGAACCATTCTCTCTCAAGTGGGCTTTAATTTTGATCACCTGATTAGTGTCTATCACAAGCAGTGTCCCTCAAATATTCAAAGTAAAACCTCGTCCTGCCATTTATTAGGTCACCTTTTATTAATGGCAGGTCAGCTCTGGGGGGTTCATATTAGTCTCAGGGCACTGGGGGCTTGAGCAGGTCTAGAAGGTGCTAGAACATGTTGACAAGACCCTGGATGAAGCAGTAGCAACTAGCGGCCTAGTCCATATTGCTCAGGAGCACTCAAATATTGCCGGGTGCAGGGGCCGATTCTATATTCTCAACCTTCAGAGGGTCACCAGAGAGGCCATTAACACTGAAAGCATTTTCAAGATATTCCTGTTGGTGTACTCAGACAGCATTGGCTTTGTTCTGACACCATAAGTGTTCCTTTAACCTTTGCAAGGCTGCTCTGAGCCGTGAGTTGTGTTCTGGTATGCACTTTGCAAAGACAATGATGCATGCTCATGTTAATGAGAACCAGGTTGCCCATGAGTAAATCGGGTACCGGTTCTGGAAGACCTTTTCAGCAAATGTCCATATCTGTTAATGCACACGTCACAGCAAGGTGACAAGTCTGACATTGATGTTTTTGTTGCCTCGTCCTGGAAATTACATGGTCTGTGGAGATTGCAAAAAATCGGTCTAATTGAGTTGCGGGATTGTCATTGTCACCCGTGTATAGCTTTCAGTGCCCACAAAGTTCAACAGAGGTTTAAAGACTGTTCAAATCCTCACCTGTGGACTGCAGGAGCAGGGTCCCTAGATAGCAGTATCCACTTTCTATAAGGTTGTGCAGTAGTTATTGAGACTCTCAAGTGGTGGGACAACTGCGGTCTCAGAGAGGCAGGAGTTTTGTGAACTTCGAAGGCTGATCAGCAAGCTTGAGGAATGGCAGCAGCACCACTGTCATCTTCGCCTTCACCCATCAGTGTGCACAGTGTGGGGACATTGTCATTGGTGGTCAACAGTTGCTATGTCTAAGACCTGCAGATAGCTTACCCAGATGTGGCTTCCGTGAGGATCATTCTAATGGGGTCTGGCTTTTATCTCAGCCTTAATCTCTGGCCTCGTGACTACAATACAGGGCACTGATCTCCGGGAAAGCTCAAAAGCATGGCTCAATGTTTTGTTTGGTAGAAGTAGCTATCAAATTCTTTGGCTGAACATAGCGAGATCACACCGGTCAGGCACAAGGTGTGCAGGACTCTCTCTGTCTGGAGCGGGCAGTCTACATTACATCCTCTGTGGCACTCACAGCAGCATGGCGAGCCCTGATGCTGTATATAGCATAGAGGTGTTGCATGAGATAAAAACATAGCAAATAAGTCAGTCCAGTTGTTGCTCGTGGTACAAATGCTATTCAAGTAAGTGGTCACATAAAGTGCCCTTCCAGGAAATCAGACAGCCAACTTCACCGCCACTGACGGAGGTCTACATTTTTTATAGGAACAAATATGACCTCTGTGTACATTCGTAGAAGGAACTTATCACAAGGACAACGAATAAGGTCATGGGATAATTTTGCCCAACAAAATTCTTCCTTCTATTGGTGGATGGTGCAAACCATTACCAAAGTCAAACCACAATCCACATTTAGTGCTCGATCCTTACAAGCACTAATCACATGGATGAAAGGGGGTACAGGATAAATCTGGTCTCCAGGCTGTCAACAGAATTTTTATTTTCAAAGATCGAGTTCTATTTTTTTCTGCAGCAACAACAAGGTGATGGATGGAATGCTTGAATTAATCTCAGCACTAGAAATCACTCGGTTCGCATTCAAAGCCATTGTTATTCGCCCACCATGCCAATCTAGACAAAGGCGCACCATATGCAAATCAGTACCGACCTGCTCCATATGGGAACAGTCTGTTCCGAACTGCCGGGCAACTCCACCGCCAGAAGAGACCACAAGCAACCCCAAAACAAGTTTAAACTTACTTAAGTTGTATCAGTGAGGTACCACTTGAGTCCAATGGCACATACTGGTAGCCAACAGACTTTTGATTTTCAAAGAACCCCCCCCACCCGTAAGTCCCTATTAAGTGGTACCCCAAGTAAATAGGGCAGGGGGTTAAAGTGGGATCCCACTGGCTGCAGCATGTATTGTACCACCATAAGGGACCCCTCAGCGCCAACATGCAAACTGCCATTGCAGGCTGCTGTGTTGGTGCAGATAAAAGTGAAGACATGACATGGCAAACATCCCAATGTGCCATGCCTGCAGACTCTGCATGCAGTATAGGTAAGCCACCCCTACAGCAGGACTCACAGCCCTAAGGCAGGGTGCACTATACTACATGTGTAGACATATCTGCATGCGCAGATATGTCCCTGTGAAGTCTAAGTCAATTCTTAGATATCACAAGTGAACAGGGAAGCAATTTTAAGCACATGTGCTGGACACTGGTAAAAACAAGTTCCCCGGCTATATGATGGCTTCACTAAAATCTATGGTGTTTGGTATCAAACACCTTGTATTAATAAACCCACACTGATACCAGTGGTGGATTTATTAATACATGCACCCAGAGAGCACCTTAAAGTGCTCCCTGAAAACCTACCAGCCTCCTGTGTGTGCTGGCTGACTGTGTCGACCAGTCTGCCACCACAGACAGGTTTCTGACCCCCTGCAGGTGACAGCCTACGCTCTCTGAGAGCATAATCAATGCCTGCTCTGGCCTGGAGGTGTTGTCACCTCCTCCAAGCAGGATGGCTAAGTAATCAGCATATCAAGGCTTTATATAGGAGGTTTTATAGTTCTCTGCCGCCTTTGATATGCAGCCATGGCTTTCCCAGACAGGGAAAATGCCAACACCCGGTAATGCCAACACTCTGCTCTGGGCCCATTTGGATATGCGGAGAGGAGTGGTGCACTACTGGGCCAGTCACACCCCTAAGGTGAGCTGCCTGAGGTGCCCCCCTTTAGGAAACGTCTGCCTTCTTGATAATGGCAGAATTAGCAACTCTGGGACATAATTATGCCCACTTACCACAGGAAGAGACCAAATAGGAGTGTAGTGACCCCAAGGGTAAGCAGCCGATTGGCTAACACCCTTCACTCCCCTTAACGTTCCTACATAAAGAATTTAGGGGAGCTCCTGGCACTATGAAAGGAGATTCTAAAGACCTAAGATGAAGAAGGACACCAAAGAAAGCAGCAACTGACTTGGCGCCAACCCTGCCTGCCTGCCTGCCTGCCTGCTGTCCCCAACAATTGTGCCAAAGACGACTCATCCTGTAGATGCTCTGCCTCCAAAAGCCTGGGAGGACTGCCAGCACTTCAAGGAGCAACAAGTATCTCCCGTGGAGTAGATGGGCTACTTCCCTCCATGCTGCAGCCACACAAGAAGAACAGTGAGGACTCTGGACTGCAAAAATCTGACACCAGAAAGCTTGTGCCCCTCAGCCTGAGTCGAAGTAGGCCAATGCTGCCAACGAGGTCTGGAGACCCACCAGAGTTGAACCCCACCTTGGGTTTGCCCAGACTGGACTTCCAGTCACCGCCTGCAGCCACTTTGTGCAGGCCCCCTCAACAGCGAGTGTCTCCTGCAGCACGGAAGCGAAGCATAAAGACACCACTGCAATCGAGTCCTACAGCCCAATGAGAAGTGGACTAACGGGGTCCCTACATGCCTGAGCATCTCAAGGACCGAGTTCCCCTGTGGGTTTACCCAGACTGGCCCCCTCAGTCCCAGCTTGCAGCCTCTTTTTGCAAGGTCCGCCTTCCATTGAAATCAACGGTCTACCCAGCGCTGCAAGCACCGCTACACCTGGACGCCCCACAGCCTACCGAGGTGATCTGTTGGTTCTGCCTTGGACCTTGCCCCATACTTACCTTAACTCCAGAAGATTGGTCCTGTAAGCCGCTGCTAAGTACCCATATGCAGTATACGTGTTTTCCCAAATAGGATAACATTACCGCATTAGAGAGAATACAAGTGTATTTACCTGTTTCCTTCAAAACTTCTATTTTTAAAAGTACTTACCCAATAACGAAGTTCTTGGTGTAAAAAATTATGTGAAAATAACGTGTTATTTTTCTTTCTTGGTGTGGATCTCCTTATTGATTGCGTATCATTTATTGATTGTGTGTATACAACAAATGTCTAACACTCCTCCTTGATAAGCCTGGCTGCTTGACCGCACTACCACAAAAAGAGCACCTTGGGTTTTTTAAAACAAGCCCCTGTCCACTCATAAGAGATACCTGGACTCTCTACACAATATACACAACATACCTCTTTTTGTTATATTATATAAACAGCCAGCTTCCTACAGTGCCCTACTTCACCTCAATGCAACACACCGCATAGTGTAGCTCAGGGTCAAAAAATACACCCCAACTTAGATAAGCACTACAAATTATACTCTTGCTCAGCTCAGTACAACAAGCTGGAACAAGTCCAAACCGCAGCCCAACCCAGCACACTAGCACCTCAAATCAACACATTCTTCCAAACGTCACCATTAAACTGTGCACCCAAAGCTGCATAATAATCTAGAACAGTGCCTTTGTTTGCAAGCATCCCCAACTTAGTGCATTGAACTGCACTTAATCAGATCAGTACCCCTAAACGGCACAACAATAAAAAATGTGGCAAAGTGCACCCTAAACGAGGTCAGTGGTCAAAGAGGCAACCATTGTAGCACAGTGACCCAAACTACCACCCACAATATTTCATTCACACCCAAGATGCGCCTTAACCCACTTAGTCTATCCAGTCAAGCAAAGGACTAGGGGTGGGCGATATATTTCGCTCTGTCTGAGATATTGGCTGAATTTTAGCCACTCAGCACTATACTTGTAAGGCAAAGTTCCAGCCAAATTCTACCAACCGGAGGGTAGTGGAGTTTTTTTCGTGTATGGCTCGAAAATGGTAATTTGGCAAGCGAAATTTGGCGTCCCTAGTGCGATTTTCAGTCCCTATGAGGGCACCCAGCAAGATTTCTCCAATGCAGGCGGTCACAACCATTTGCGGTCAGAAAGCTGCTGCTCGCGTAGAAAATCTACTTAAAGCGGCAGCAAAATCAACTCAAGAAGCTGCGCCCTCTGGCCCACTATGTGATGCCATTCTTGACGATTTGTCACCGCAGAACGAGCTCCCAGAGCTAAATAACTGCACAACGTGCCTATTTCTGCCTGTTTACAGAATTCCACAGAATCTCTAGGATTTTTTTTGTAACTCCACGTAATTCTGTGGAGTGAAACTCCACGAGTTCCGCCCAGGCCTACAAAGGACCCCAAACCCAGCATATTACTCCAAACTGCTCCTCAAGGCTGATAATTAATTATAAATGGCTTCCACAACACAGTTGGGTGCACCAAACTTCACTGCAACACAAGTTAGTACCCTAAATTGCACAAACACTCAGGTCAGTGCACCATGCCAGACCTCAAACCCGCTTATTCTCCAAGAGGGAGCCAACCTTAGTTTCTACCCCATTTCCACCTTCAGCCAGCTCGAAATCCTTAACTTCCACCCATCTCAATGCCCCAAACTGACCAACAACCCCGTTCAGTGCAGTAAATTGCGAACTCAGTATCCTACGCTGGACCTATCAGCTTGAAACCTTCACAGCACAAAGCATCATAGCACAATGTGGTGAACTACGGTAAGGCCACTCTCTAGTTCCCAAAACTGCACCAACAGTGCTGTGCTAAAATCAGCTTCAGCTTAATTGGTATCTTGACTTCATGCTGACCGTACCAAGCACCGCAGAAGGGACTCTGTCCGTGCACAAAACTACAAATTACAACCCCCCACCCATGCCCATTCAATAAAGGTGCACAATAACCATGATCAGTGAACCTACATTTCACCCACCCAGCTCAACAAACCATAATGGCTGAAAACCATCTCAATCCTCCCAGAACCCCAAACCACTCCCAGCTCAGCCAAATAATACAAAAATGTACCCACAGCATAGCTCAGAGTGCGTAGATATATAGCTCCTGAGCCTGAGCTCTGCTCCCCAAAATACACCCTAACACTTATTAATGATTCCTGCGAGCATAACCGCAACGAATAATTGATAACGCTGATAAAACAATCCAAAAAGCATCAAACACGGCTTTGTGCACCAAACGGCTCACCCACCAATCACAAACGGTACCTATCAAATATCTCAGAGCCACCCTCCCACAAAGATCAGGGCACAGCTTACCTTTGGCCCAACGAGGATCCGTGGTAATCTTAAAGAACCCCACGATGCTGTTGTCTATAGGACGCTCATCCGCGGGCTGTCACGCTGCAGTGGCGCCGTCTCAGCACTTCGCAACCAGGCCACGTGCACGTGTAATACTAGCAATACTTGACAACAATGCTCCGTTCTTTTAGTGAGAGATTTACCACACTTTCCGCTGCTGTACTCTTCATGAAATATTTCTATTTCTAGAACATCACTCGACCTTCTCATCCGGCTGGTGCCCTCTTAATGAGGGGTTAGACTTACAGTGATATGGTACAATTACATAATATGCAGACTTATAACCTCATAAGACAGTCAGGCTAGCCATTCTCAGAAGCCTATCTTTTGGGGCGAACGTACAGCCAAATTGTGGTGGAAGTGATATCCTCTCAATGTGGCGCACAGCAGGGACCGTGGCAGAGAGTCACACTCCCGTCTAGCTTTCCTTTTTAAGGCATGGGTGGCTTGAGGTTAAGCCGGCCTGGCCCGTCTCAGACATCCAGCTCGCTCGGTCTCTGAGCGCCTTACCTTTTCTAAGTGATATTTACAACCAAGGGGCGTCACAACCGGAGCAGCTTGGCGGGCCGCGTGAAGACCCTGAAGCCGGAAGAGTGAAACAGGTGTGAAAGGTCACAGCCCCCCGTCTGATCTCACAGGTTCCGGGGTTCCCGAGCCGTGCCCTCTCCCAGGGGAGGAGGGAGAGCTCCACAGTCGCTAAAATCAACGCACATGGGATGGGACGTTCCTCTGAAATACTGAAATAGAAGTGCAGCCGGTGAGCAGGCAGGCAGGGCTCGGCTCGCGCGAGGGCAGAGCCTCGGGGTTGGAATACCAGGCAGTGTCAGGTGTCCGACCCGGGCGCGCACTCACCGCAGCTATTTTTACACGTGGCCTCATCGGCCGGACACTCGGGCCGGTTGTTTTGGGGGGTTTGAAGTGGACATTTCGGAACAAGTAGGCTTTGTGGATGTTCTTATCAGCTCACTGTGGGCGAGGCTCCATCCAGGCGCTTGCTGAAACCGCCGGAAAAATGCAGAGATGCCACTGAGTCGGTGTGGACAGTATTAGCAACAGAGGTCAAGAGTAGAGCTGAGTGTCAGTAGCACCGGCTGTGAGATACACCTGGCAACAGGCCACCCGACAGTGCCAGGGCTACAGATCACACATCAGGCCACTCTACAGTGTGGGAGACACATGGCTTCAGGACGCACAACTGTGCGAGTGTGAAAGACACATGGCATCAAGATACAAATGTATTAGTGTGGGAGACTGTTGTGAAGGAAGACACACTTTGATTCCTTAAGTAATCCTTTATGAAGTTGAGGAGCAATCAAAGGCATGACCGACAACTCCAGTAAACTTCAATCCAACTGGCACACAGGATTGAGTATAAACATTCCACATGACATGTATTACATTCCAGTATCGTGTATTCTAAAATCTTACCTCATAACATTCTAATAACAAGAACATAACACATCCCCTTTTTCCAAAGGAAGGAAATAGATAAAAAAAAAAAAGTAATACACAAAAAAAAATAATAGTGCAAAAACAAGGAAAGCATTACATGTTATTAACAATATAATCTTTCAACCACAACGGAACCATCCTCTTCCTTTTCAAATGATGAGAAATAATCTCACCCTCGTCAGTGGAAGAAGGCTCAAGTGGTTCCCGCGACTCAGTAACATTTTCACTAGTTGAAGGAGAAATAGTATTGGATTCCTCACTGTATTAATTTGAAATCGAAAAAGAAGCAACATTATTCAGTTCTTCACCAGATCCCTCATTAGTTTCATCCAACATCCAATCATAATTAACAGTATTGTCATAAATTGGAGCTTCACTCTTAGCAACTCTATTTAAATTCCAAACTTTTCCACTTTTAACTCTAACAGCATTGACCAGAATTTCAATGACTTCTTCTGGCTCAAAATATTGACTCTCCCCTTTAGGAGTCCAGCTAGGTTTTTTGACTCGTACCCAGTCACCAATTTTAATCTGCAGATTTTTTACACCATGTTTAGCGTCATATTGTTCTTTACTTTTAATGTGCACCAATTCCATGCGATCACATACCTCTTTAGCAGACCAAAATTGTGTGCCCGAAGGAAAAAGCCAAGATGGGGTAAACTTCGATTGTGGTTTTCTACCTCTCTTCAACACAAGAGGAGAAAAAGCTGTAGCATTATTGCATGTGACACGATAAGCCCAAACCGTCTTTCCAACTTGAGTGGACCAATCTTGGTTACTTTTAAGAGCAAATTGAATGGTGCCTTTGAGGACCCTATTAAATCTTTCCACCATTCCATTTCCTCTTGCATTATAAAGAGATGTTGTTTTGTGTGTAATGTCTAATTTCCTAAAATAAGCTCTTCCTTTAAGAGATAAAAATTGTACGCCATTGTCACTTAGAATAATTGAAGGAATACCTTCAGAAAACAAAAGCTTCATCTAAAATTCCTAAAACAGCATCCACGTCAGCATTATCAACCACTTTAACTACTGGCCATCTAGAGAATAAATCAATGAGGACTAATAGGTAACTATGAGATTCTCCCACAGGACCCATAATATCAACCGCTACAATGTCCCAAGGATTTTTAGGCAATAACCCATCACTCACAGGTGGATGAAAAGTCCGCAAAGATTTGTCAGATTTGGAACAAGAAAGGCAATTCCTTACATTTATTTCAACTTGTGAATCCACTCCAGGCCACCAGAATAATCTTTGGACGACTGTTTTAGTTCTAACAATACCAGAATGGCCCTCATGACACAAATCAATGATCCATTTATGCAATTTCTCAGTAGGAACTACTCTTTCACCTCTCAAAAGAGTACCATCCACCACAGTTTGCTCTGACCTGACTTCCCAAAAAGGTCTAATAGAAGGATTCAAAAGTTCCTTTTTAGGCCAATCATGCACAACATGTGATATTACCGACTGGAGGATAAGATCATTAGTGTACTCATTAATCTATTCTTCTTTTCCAATGGCAGAGAACCCCTGATCATGGATGAGAGCCACTTGTAATTCATTCCACTCTCCATCCTCACAATTTTCAAGCATTACAGGCATTCTAGACAAAAAGTCTGCCACAACATTGTTCTTTGCAGGCATATAAATAATTTTGTAAACAAAATTTTGCATGCGCATGGAAATTCTAGCAAGTCCAGCAGAAGCAGTAATAGCACCTTCGGTGGTAAGAATTTTCACTTATGGCTTATGATCACTTCGAAGTGTACAAGCTTTACCCCAAATAAAAGACTTGAAATGTTCCAACGCCCAAGCACAAGATAAGGCCTCTCTTTCAATAATGGGGTATTTCTCCTCACAAGGAGAAAGTGATCTTGATGCGTAAGCAATTATATGCTCCTTCCCTTGACTGTCCACTTGTGACAACACCGCACCTAACCCCTTGTTACTGGCGTCAGTCGTGATCACACTGTTAAGGGAAGGGTAAAAACTACAAAGTGCAGAAGCATTAGCGATGGCTAACTTAATAGTTTTAAAATCATTGTCACATGCCTTAGACCAGACAAAAGTGCAATTCTTTTTGAGTAACTGACATATATTAAATATTTTCTCCGCAAAGTTAGATACATACTTGAAACAAAATTCAGCCATCCCTAAAAATGATCGAACATCCTCCTTGCTAGTTGGGACAGGAGCTTCTGAAATAGCAGATACCAGACTGGGCTTAGGTTTTACACCAAATTCATCGATAACATGTCCAAAGTAAGTAACACTTCTTTGTGCAAATTTACATTTGGAATGCTCCACAGTAAGCCCTTTGTTTTCCAAAATACCCAAAACCTTTTTTAGTCTTAGGGCACGTCCCTCCTCATCAGCACCGAAAACAAGAATGTCATCTTGAAAGAAGGTGACACCTTGCTACTTGCCGAAAAGTTGGAACATTAAACGTTGAAACACAGCGGCCGCTGAAGCGAGGCCGAACGGCATGCGCTTAAATTGGAAACACCCAAATGGGGTGATGAAAGAGGTGAGCTTCATAGATTCAGGAGAAAAGGAAATCTGATGATAAACGGACGAAAGGTCCACTGTAGAGAACCATTTTGCATTCTTTAAACATGTAACCATTTAGTTTATTTTTGACAAAGGAAACTTATCCACCACTATATTGTTATTTAAATGTCTCAAATCAACACAGAGCGTAATTTTTCTGTTACTCCGTCTGGCCACTACAATGGGAGAAACCCAATCTGATGCTTCAGGAGGCTCAATGATGTGTGCTGAAACCAATTTGTCCAATTCTTTTAATACATCATCATCTCACAAGTATAGGAATATTACGACATTTGTCAGCTTTAGGACTGGCATCCTGTTTAAGTATGATTCCATGTTCGAGCCCTTGGAGATTTCCCAGCTCCTTGCTGAATACTTTAGGAAATTGGTTGAGAATATTGTTACTAATAGCACTCCCTTCATCCACTACCAAGATCTGTTCCTTGCTGTTGGGGTCAAGAATGATGTGCAATTGTTTTTGATCCAACCACCCCAACACCGGAGGACCAGTCCTAGTAATGTACAATTTCCCTCTGCTTTTGCGTCCTTTGAATTTAAAAGAAAACCAACGATAACCAAGGAGATCAATTTTCTCACCACCATATCCTTCAGGGTGTATATCTGGTGCTAATAACTGTTTACCTACTTTTTGTACAAAAGAATTCTTCCAAAGATCTTTGTTAATAATCGCATATGGAGAGCCAGAGTGGGCAAATATTTTTATCTTCACCCCCCAATATCCATCTGACAAATAGGTTTATTTTTGCATACCTCATCATAAATGTTGAGCACCAAATTATTACGAACATTCATGACTAAATTGTTAACCTCAGCAGTACTATCGTCATTCTCATCGATACCCATGAGTTCTCCTTCTATTCCATCAGTACCACTTATGAATCTAACGTTGGTTCTTCTTCTCTTACAAACCTTTGCAAAATGGCCTTTGATACCACAATTACTACACTTATATATAATGGCTGGCAAATTCTACTATAAGCTAAATGTTCAGAACTACCTCATCTATAGCATCTGGCTTGAGATTTTGGATTAGTACTATCTTTGGAAGTAGATAAGGGTTTCTTCTTTTCAGTTGGGACACTGACTTTACTTACTACTTCACTAGCATTATGATCTTGTTTAAGCACATTCGCACACCTACTAGAAATTTCTGCTTTACGCACTATAGCCAAAATATCATCTAATGGTGCATCGCCATTTACCCAGAGTCCATCCTGAAATACAGGGTTAGAAGTATGCATTACAACTTGGTGTCTTATTAATTCATCCTGAATGACACCAAACTTACAATCCAGTGCTAACCTATTAAGGTCAGAGACATACTGGTCGACATATTAGTCTGTCATCTCATTAAATACTTTTAACCCCATAGGTCTCAAATAATGTAACAGTGATCTTTTTTTCTGAGCTGCAGACATTTTTCCAGCTTCATCCAAGGCATCTGTGTAGTTTGTAAAATATGCTTTCCATTCCAACCATTTTAAAGTAGGTTCAACCCTTCAGATCCAAAATGCTTTAGGGGGGTAATGTTGTAGCTTTGGTGGCTCATGATGTGTTGGCTAACAGTGTCCACTCTTCACCCACAGGACTAGTTCACTGTATAACCTTCACCACAAAAGGGCTGCTTGAATGTGCAGAACAAGGAAAAAAAAAAAATGAAGGTAAGTCTTACCAAAGCGCGAAAATAATGCAGAGTTTTAACCGAAGTGTGAAGGTATGCTAATAAGGTTGTAATTATTATTATATTTGCTTCATTCGTTTAATACATCCGATTCGCTGCGTGAGGTCGTGTCACGTGACCCCACATTGAACGTGATGACACAAATGCTTCGAGGAAGAAGGAAGACGTCACATTGAGACAGCACAAGGACACGAGCATGGGCTCCAGCACAGTGTCGCTAAGCAACAACAGCAGTTTGAACCTTCAAAGTTCCAATGTCGACAGTAAGCCCGTTTTTAACACTAATACGGCTCAAATTAGTGGAAATCAGACACAAGCCTCACCGCAAGTTCGTGCTGTCTTTTCGTGCACAAATCCTTCCTTAAGTATCCATACCTCCACCAAATTGTCAATCACGGTGTCCAAACCGGCAAAATGTATAAAATGAAGATTCCTTTCCCCTAAAAATTGGGAAATCACCCGCGTAGGTTCGTAGTCTCATCAACACTCATCGTCAGTGTTGTGAAGGAAGACACACTGTGATTCCTTAAGTAATCCTTTATTAAGTTGAGGAGCAATCAAAGGCATGACCAACAAGTCCAGTAAACTTCAATCCAACTGGCACACAGGATTGAGTATAAACATTCCACATGACATGTATTACATTCCAGTATTGTGTATTCTAAAATCTTACCTCAGAACATTCTAAGAACAAGAACATAACAGAGACACGGAATCAGGACACACAGCAAGGAGAGTATGGGAGAAACGGCACACAACAGACATAAGCGAGAGTGAGAGATACAGTGTATCAGGACACACGAAGGGCGAGTATCGGAGACACACGGCATCAAGACACACAAATGTACTTGTGTGGGAGACAGATGGCATTAATACACACAACCAAGTGTGTGTGAAAAACTCATGGCAAGACACACCAATGCACTAGTGTGAGAAACACATGGCATCAGGACACACAACTGAGCAAGTGTTAGAAACACATGCCGCCAAGACACACAAATTCACTAGTGTGGGAGAGACATGGAATTAGAACAACAAGACAAATTTGGGAGATATGGCATCAGGACACACAACTAAGTGAGAGTAAAAGCCGCAAGGAATCAGGACACAAACTACACAAATGTGGAAGACACAAGGCACCAGAATACGCAAAGTTGCGAGTGTGGGACATAGCATTAGGACAAATATCTGAGTAAGTGTGAGAGACCAATGGCATCAAAACACACAAATGCACTAGTCTGGTATACCATGGTGCTGCAGCGTGGAGTACAAAATCCCTCCCTCCGTCACAGACCAAAAATCTCACAAACATACACTATCCATACATTCGTTGGTGAGGCCCATAACACCAACATTCACTCACTATCTATCTGTGTTTCTCGGGAGGCGATTATCTTCCAAACGCTGACATGAAAGGAGTTACCTCTTTACCCTAATGAGCAACAAATCTACGCAACCTTCTGATACTCATTAGGCCCTGAACTTCACCTTTAGTATTCCTCTCATAAATCGGGATGGATCAGTTAGTTGATGGTTTAGGTTGACTTCCAATTCTCTAATTTACCTTTAAATTAATACATTTTCAATTAATAAACAACCGACTCATTCTGTAGTTAATCAATTCAATCTTTATCTAATTAATGCAAATTAAATCATTCATTTATTCAAATCGCCAATCATCATATTTACCTATTCTGGCTAATTGACGTCCTCTAAGTCAAATCCGGTAGTCTCGCAAATCTATGCCCATCAAATTTAGTGATTTCAGTTCATCAGGAGTTTGCATTAATTCAGTCCATCAAAGATTCAGGGAAACAGCTGTCCTGCAGCGTCACCGTCCTCTCCGTCAGCATAACGTCAGGAAATCGAGAAAAGCCAAAACGAACCAGCACCAACCTCTCTATTCTACCATAATTTATAGTAAAATCATTGACAAAATGTAACAAATATTGGTTTCCAGCTCCTCTGATTGGACAATCGAAGATCGTCTGACAGAGTTCTCATGAACTAATGTCTCTTAGATCATCAGTCCTGTTGGTTCCGGTTTTAAGAGGCGTCTTATTGTTCTTCTGAAAAGCTGGCTTGCTTCCCAGGGCGACCTTGGTGGGTACAGTCTGGTTAGGGTCATGACGAGGCCACTGTAGCTGGCGTTAGCGCAGGCGCACTTCACCCAAAACCTCGTGTAGCGTCGACAGTCAAATTAGGAACCGGAGGCAGCCATTTTGTGGCAGGCCCAAATGGTCAACTTAAGCAAAAGAAACACAAAACACAATTAATACATAGAAATAACTAATAAAATGTTATTCCCTCGCTAATACCCATATGTTTATGTATTTATCTAGCAATAAGCAACACTCAAGCGGTTTATACTTACTGAATAAAGCACAAATCACAAATACATCACAAAAGCAACATATATCATGCAATATTCTAATTGTCTATCATTAGTATGCGTACATAATTTAGTTTACAAATTAATAAAGTCATGCAAAGCAATCCCACGTGTATTTCAGTTATTAATAAGATTGATTAATAATTTCTACTTCAATCCATTAGTTCGATTATAATTAATTAATTAATCTAATTAGCATAAACATGCAAAATGGGGAGGGTATACAAACATTTTTGAATTACCCGCTCCAGCAATCCCCCCTTTGGTGATTTTATCACCATACCAACCAACCAAAAATTTTGTTCTGTCTTTTACGGATTTTTAAAATGTTTTCTTGCTCTTAATCATAATTCAGTTCCACCCACGTCTCCTCTTTTTGCTGATTCATACATACTCTCCTTCCACTCTTCTAATTCTATCTCTTCAAATTCTCTTTCTTGTTTCTTGTCTTAGATTCTTAACTTTTCGCTTTTTACTCTTTTCTTGTTTTTATTATTTCTACAACAAATACAACCTAATCTTATCACTAATATTATGAAAATCGCACATGTTAATGGAAACAATATTTTACCTATAAATGTACTACCTAACTTTACTAAGACATTTTTAATAGCAGCTATTTTCTTTCCGATCTTTTCCCAAACACCTTCAACCTCCAGTGATACAATTTCATCATGCAATTCAGTAATATTCCTAATATAAATTTTCCGATCTTTGCTTTCGTCAGGAATGTAAGTACAACAACGTTGAACTTTCAGCATTCCACAGACTCCACCCTCTTTTGCCAATAATATATCAAGGGCAAGTCGATTTTGTATTACCATAGCACGCATTGCAACCATTTCAGTGTCTACCAATAAAAATCCTCCAGCTGTGCTTGTTGACAAGCGATCCACTACTGTTGAAAGTCTTCTAATTTTGTTTGCATTCAGAGATATTCCCACTGCTGGTATCAATGCTCCAAAAATGTCACCTACAATTTATGTCCAAGATTCTCTCTTACTACGCACTAAATGATTACTTAAAATATGTACACCATCTTCTCCTCTATCCATATGAAAATTTTTCGGAAAAACCAGGCCTACATAACATTTGCCATACCAATGGTCTGGCAAACGATAATATGCCCTGTTCCCACAAATAAAATATAATCCAGGAAAGACTGGATCTTTTCCGCTTTTAAATCCCCATCCACCCATGATTCGGTATGTATCATGGCACTCACTATTACCTAGAAAGTAATTATCATACACAGTTTGATTCCTTCGAATACAAAATTTCCCTTTCTGAGGCCAATCTAAAGCTATAGTTGGACTAGCTTCTCCTTTCAAGTGTTTTTCTCTTTCTACATCCCAGACTGTTTTCTCCACTTTCCCTTCTGCTGCCTTTCTTTGCATTTTCAGTCTCCTTTCTTCAACCATGTCTAAGAATGTCCTTTCCTCTTTCTTCAAACTGCACGTCAAATTGTTTCTAAAAATATATTCTAATGTTAGTTCTTTAGTTTCTAAGAAAAATTCACCTAATACCCTAGCAGGTTTTACCTTGTTTAGTTTGTTAAAGGCAGGCACTTGCGCAAAAATGTTATCTACATCTGAAAAATAATATTCTAATTTTCCTGTCTGATAAAATAAACTAGCTATTAAACTACATGTTATTCCATACGTTGCTGGGAGGTGATGATAAGTCACTCCTTCAGAAACGCAGGCAGGTAACTGCATGCATACGTAGCAGTCCCTTACATCCATTGTCTTTACATATTCATACAATAATTTTGAAAACACATTATTAGAAAAATCTGTTATTGACCTGTCTTTATGTAAATAATTGTTATCTATTCTAGTTGGAACTACCTTTTGAATCTTCCCTATATTAGTTTTGTTCTCACTATGTCCTTCTAATGTATCTATAGTGACTTTAAAAGAAATAAGAAGAGCAAGGATGCTCCATAAAAGCATTAATAATCCTGTACAACAACAACACATTTTACACCATCTTTTCATGAATGTACATCTACCTTTGCTACTATCTATGTTAGCCATCTTTGTTAAAAATGGTCCGTGTCTTTTGACTTAGCCTCTTTCACTTCACAACTAGTTTTCTAACCTAAGGCTCTAACACCTATTTGGTTCTACCAGTATCTATCTTTTGACTTAATTTCTTATTTTCTTCATCAACAGCTTTCTTGATCTATTCAGTTTGGCATCTCATCGTTCTTCACTTTCCTCTCGTCATCCAAATACAGAATTTCCTGAACTTCCGTTTCTTCTTCTCCAATGTCGGACAAGAGAACTCTCAGGATTTCCGATTCTTCCTCTTCTTCAACCACTTTCAGTACAGCCTCCTCTGGATTTCCTTGACTATCTGCCTCTTCTCCCCTTTCAGGCAGAGCCACGTACGTCCATTCCAGTGACTTATACTTCTGGTTAAGTTTCCTTGTTCTTTTACTTTCTTTATTCTCAGTTGTTTCGTCTTCTTTTGATTTTTCTTGATGTGTTACTTCATTCACCTGTTCAGCTCTTGGTGAATTCACTCGTGTCAGTCGATATCTCAATTTCTTTATTTTATTGGGCCAAATGTCATCCTTTGCAACTCTTTTTACTTTACTTCCTTTGTCGTTCTTTTCATTCCTCCAAGCTCTTTCTTAGAACTCGAACTTCAGGTATTTCATTTTCACTCTCTTCAGACTCTGTCTCAACTTGCTTTGTCTTTTCAACAATTTCCTCTTCCACCACTTGTTTTGTTTTCCCTACTTCTGTCCCTCCGACACGCAATCTTCCTGCTGGCTACTTGTCCCTTCACCTAACTGGATGTTGCAGTTCCCTACACCTCCTCGGGGGTCTTCCGCAGAAATCTGTCCCTCTCTCTCTGTTCCTGTCCCTTGTTCACTTAAATTTGTTATTTCTGGTGGAATTTCTCTCAGTCTCTCATCTGGTACTTCCTTTTCACGAATTTCTTTTATTGTTTCTTCAGTATTTTTCCCTCTTTTCTTTCTGTGTTCTTTTCTAGAACCTTGCGTTTCTTGTTCGTTTCCAGAATCGCTGGATTCAGAAATCTGCAATCTTCTTCTCAGAGAGCTACTTCTGGGGACTAAAGTTAGACTTGGTTCTGTTTTCCCCCTTTCAGAGTTTTCTCGTGTTTTTGACTCTTCATCATCTGACTCAGTACTTGATTCTGATTCATCAAAATATTCTTTTTCTGTGCTGTCCACTGGATTTGGAATTCTCAATGTGTGACTTGCATGGATCCAGTTTTTCAGTCCAGCACACTTCACAGCTGTTGTCGTGGTCAGAATGACTTGTCTTGGTTTTCCCCACCTTGGAACCAAACAATTTCTTCTTCTGTGGACCTTTATCCTTACCCAGTCTCCTGATCATGGGCTGGCTTCTTTTCAAGAGTGGTGGCATCCGCTCCAACCTGATGAAACACAGAATGAACTGCGTCAGCCAGGCTTTTACAGTATTCCAACACCATGTCATCAGTTATAGTCATCAGCTTGTTGACTGGTATAAATATGTGTCTCATGGCTCGTCCCATGATTATTTCATGAGGACTTAATCCTGTAGTTCTGTCTGGAATTGATCTAATAGTCATGAGTACTAGAGGCAAGACATCAGGCCATTTCATACCTGTGGCTAAACACATTTTCCCTATTCTATTTTTGATAGTACCATTCATCTGTTCAACCACACCAGAAGCCTCTGGTCGGTAGGCACAATGTAGTTTCTGTTGTACATTCAATGCTTCACAAATTAATTTTACAATTATGAAAATGTCCTCCTCGGTCTGATTCAATTGTCACTGGGAACCCAAACCTAGGGAGGAACTCTCACAGCAGTAGCTTGGATACTGTCATCCCATTGTTTCTCCTTGTTGGGAATGCTTCCACCCACCTAGAGAATAGGCAGACCACAACCAAAACATACCTCAGTCTGTTACAGGGAGGCATCTCAATGAAATCTACTTGCATTCTGGTGAAAGACCCTCCTTCTCGACCTATTGTTCCCAGACTCACTACTGTCTTTCTTCCAGGATGGTATTGCTGACATATTAGGCATCTTTGACAAAGACTTTCTGCTACAAGTCTGAATTTTGCATTGTACCAGGTCTGCTTAAATGACCTGATCATGGCGTCTCTCCCTATGTGTCCCTGGCCATGATACATCCGTGCCATGGTAGACATCATGCTATCAGGCATAAATGGTCTTCCATCTCGATAGACCCACACATGATCCTTCTCTCTTGGGGCACATCCTGCTTTTACCCACTGTTTCATTTCCTCATCTCCTGCCTCTTCTTGCAACTGTCTTACCTCTTCCGAAGTTCCTACAATGTTAGTAAACATCAATGAGCAAGAAGACATTTCTCTTTCCTTAGCCCGATTGACCGAATTCTGATTATGTGCACAATACTGTGCCATGTCATTGGCATATCTGTTTCCTGTGGCGATATAATCACCACCTTGACTATGAGCAGCACATTTTACAACAGCCAGTTGTCTAGGCAGCTGTATCGCCTCAAGCAACTTTCCAACCACTTCAGCATTCTTATTAGGAGTTCCACTCGAGGTTAGGAAACCTCTTTGTAGCCATAGTTGGCCAAAGTCGTGGACAACTCCAAAGCCATACTGGCTGTCAGTTATCACAGTCACTCTCACACTTTTCCCAATCTTGCATGCTCTAGTCAAAGCCACAAGCTCTGCTACTTGAGCCGATTTTACTCCTTTCAGATAGGATTCTTCTATTACTGCTGCGACTGTGCACACTGCATACGCCGCACTCAGCACTCCTTCATCTGTTCTCAAACATGACCCATCAACGAACATCACAAAATCACTTTCTGGCAAAGGTACATTTTTTATATCTGGTCGTGTTTTTGTACAAAAATCAAGTACATCCAAACAAACATGATCTGCTTCATCTCTTACTTCCACATTCTCAGCATCAGGCAACAATGTTGCAGGATTCACATTCAAACATCTTGCAAGACTCACATTAGTTGCGCCTAATATGACCTTTTCATACTTAGTCAGCCGACTGTGTGTCATATACTGAGTACGACTCCTTGTTAACAGGATCGCTACATCATGAGGTACAAACACTTTCAATGGATATCCCATCACAATTCCTTCACTCTGCTCCAAACTTTGGCAAGTTGCAGCTACCGCTTTCAAACATCCAGGTAAAGCTACAGCTACTGGATCAAGCATTGATGAAAAATATGCAATTGGTCTCCTCAATTTTCCATGCTTCTGTATTAAAACAGAAAGTGCACATCCATTTCTCTCACTGCAATACAACTCAAATTCTTTCTCATAGTCAGGCATACCTAATGCAGGTGCTTCACACAAACCATCTCTCAATTTTCTAAATGCTGCCAATTCCTCCTTGTTCAACTCAATGGGATCTCTCACATCACTTCTCGGCAGCCGTACCAAAGGTTTTGCAATCGAAGAGAAATTGCTGATCCACTGACGACAGTATCCAACCATTCCCAAGAACATTCTCACCTCTCTTTGAGTCATGGGAGCTCTCATTCCTTTTATAATTCTGATTCTGTCTATTGTTATTTTTCTTAGTCCTTTCTCAATGTTATGTCCTAAGTACTGTACTTTCTTTTTGCAAAACTGTAACTTTGATGGTGACACTTTAAGTCCTCCATCTGCCAAATGATTTCGCAAGGCTATCGTGTCTACCTCACAAGCTTCACATGTTTTTGACGCCACCAAAAGGTCGTCAATGTATTGAACTAACACTGAATTTTCAGGCCTTTCTAGACTCTCCAAAGACTTCTTCAATAACTGATTAAATATTTAGGGGCTTTCTGAATACCCCTGTGGGATTCGGCACCATGCCAAAATACGTTCGCCAAAACAAAACGCAAAAATTTGCTGACTGTCGTGGTGCAATGGGATGGAAAAGAAAGCATGACACAGATCAATCACTGTATACCATTCTGCATCACGGGGAATCTGATATAAGATCACTGATGGATTCGTTACAATGGGGCAACATGATACCACAATTTTATTCACCTTTCTCAGATCTTGCACTATCCTGAATTTCCCATTAGGCTTTTTCAGTCCCATTATTGGTGAATTACATGGACTACTCATTACTTCTCTCAAAATTCCTTGCCTGATCATTTTCTCTATTACAGGAGTTACTCCTTCAATTATCTCAGGTGTCAAGTTATATTGCGGGACATTTGGGTATGTTACTCCTTCCTTTACTGTTATTTTTATTGGATCTACATTTCTCATTAGTCCTACATCTTCTCCAGTGAAATCCCAAACTTCCGCTTTTACAGACTGTTTCAATCCTTTAGGTAATTCATCAGGGTTGAATACAGCATATGTTTCAGTAACCTAATTTTCTCTGTTAGCTATGGTCATCTTATACAGTACATCATCGTCTGGTGTTTCAAAGGCTATTCCATCCGGAGTACAGAATATAGTGCAATTCATTTTGCACAACAGGTCCTTACCTAATAAATTCACAGGACTGGTGTCGCACACAACAAAGCGGTGCATTTCTGAAAATTTCCCTATGCTAACTTTCACTGGTTCTGTAAGGTACGTTTTAATCTGTCTGTTGGATACACCAACTACTTGGATCGTTTCATCCAAGAGAGGAAGATTCTTAATATCAGCTGATCTAACAGTTGATCGAGTAGCACCAGTATCCACTAGGAAAGTAATATTTTCATCATTAACCTTCCCATCTACAAATGGTCCTGTTTGGTCTACTTCTAGAGTTGTGCCAAGTACGCACTCTCCTTCCTCCCTTCGGCACCGTCAATAGCTTTCTTCTGAGTCACTTTCATCGCGTTGCAGCCAATACTGCGAAACAGCACTAGCGCGTGGCAGCTTATTTACCTGTTCTTCATTGTAGAATCCCGATTCACTACTATACTTCTGTGAGTTTCTGCTCTGTGGAAAAGGTGGTTTTGGCACCTGATTCTGTGGGGTAACAACTTGCTGCTGTTGACCACTCACCTCATGCTGCACCTGTGGGTTCAATGATGGATTTTCATTGTTAGTACTTGGGGGAAATTTACACTCAGATTTCCAATGCCCTATCCTACCACAATTATGACACGGAAATTTCTTTTTAGCTTCCTCAATATTCCCTTTATTTTTCCCAGGATAAAATTTCGGCTTTGATCCTGCTTGTTCGACTAATTGTGCTTCTTGTCTCTCTGCTACTTTTACTTTTGCCCACATTGCCTTCTCTTTTAGTTTCCGCTGGTTTGCTTCAATTTCATCACTGAAATATTTAGTATGTCTCAATACTTCGTCTATTTTCTTGTTTTGCCAAACTACCGTATGCTGTTTAATCATTTCACCAATTTCTGGACGTAAACCACATACAAATCTGTATACAAAATGACTCAAATCCTTTTCACTCAGATTCTCATCTCCGCTAAACTGCTTAAAAGCTAGTATTAGCCTCTCATAATATGCATGCACTGACTCTTTACTTTCTGGATGTGTTCGATCAATTTTTACCCAATCTGTCTCTTTAGGGGGCCCTTTGTTTTTCAAAAATACCATAACCTGTTCATATTTCTTCATTACCTCGGGATCTGGAGCTCCTGTTTTATGATCCCTAGGATATTCCTGAGTTGGCCAATTTATCATGAGCTTGCACTCTGTCCATAAATCTGCTGGTACAATTATGTCAAATAGACTATTCAAATCAATCCATAGTACTTTAGTCAATTTTACAAATCTGTCTACCTGCCTGTACCACTCGACGGACTTATCGCGCAGTCGAGGGAAATCATTTGTAAAAGACAAAATATCCTGTTTCGTCCATGGTACATGTACATATCCTCCTCCTAGAATCTCTCTCATCGGGCATTCTGTCACTACCCTTTCCTTTTCTCTTACAGGAAATGCTGAAAATGTCTTATCTGAGGCATCATCACGTTTTCTATACCACCTGCTTCTCCATTTATCCACATCTCCCCATTTTCTCAATAAAATGATTATGTCCTTAATCTGACCTATTCGTCCTGTGGTGTTCATGTTTTCAATATCTTTTTTGGTGAAATCTACTCGATATGGTTTCTGTAAGGCTTTTACCTTTTCAATATCAATACCCATCTCATTTGCCACTTCTTCTAACCTTTCATGTAAGTTTTTCGCTCTCCAGGTCAAACTTTTGCACAAAAATGGTAATTCTTCATCCTGATAAGTTTTCAATTTTTCTGTTGGGATAGTCCCTACTATTAATTCTTCCAATACCATTCGTAACTTAGCCACATCAATTGATTGGGGTTCTTTGTCTTTTCTCTGCAAGCTTCTTAACCATTCACTTAACTCCTCTGTCGATGGTCCTACTGGCTTCTCTACATTTCCTTGTCCAAAATCTTTTTGTGTTGCTGACATTGTCTCTATCATTGTCATACGTCTCTCTGCACAGTTCTGACCTACAAACGGGTTATTTGAAAAATTCGGTTCAACTATACTCATAGTCTGTCTCCATGGATTCTCATTCTGACTCACTTTTGGTTGTTCAACCGGTTTGTTACTTTAATAAGGGACTGTCAAACAATGCTCACTGTCTTTTTGTTTGTCAAAAATAGGCATTACTGGACCTATCGTTACTGGAACAGTTACCGCTTCTAGATTCTTAGTCCATTCTCTTATTTTCAAAGTTAAATCTAAGGTCGTTTTTGCTAATTCTGCAGAATTTTCTCCATCTATTTTCTCTTCAGACCTCTTTTCTACCTCTCTAATAGCATTGTTTTTACCCAAACTTTGGAACTCTGGTTCCGATTTTATAATTCGTACTGTTTCTTTCATTGGGACACTTGGAGTTAATATTTCTGGTTCTGGTCGATACGGTGGTGGATTCTTATAGAACATATCATCAAGAACATCATCCTCGGACTCATTCACTCCATACCCTCTCGACTCCACATTATGCCTCTTTTCTACACACTTTCGTCCTTCATTCTCTCCTGCAGTTCTTACGGGAAACAAACACTCAGTCATACTCGCATCCCGCCGTCTTCTCATTCGATCATCATGCGTTTCATGTCCGTATGATCTGCCAAACAGGTACCTATATCCTCTACCATTTCTTTGTCTCTCTCGTTCATGCATTTCGTCTTCCCATTCCGTCAAAGCCTCAAACTGTGTCGGTCTAGGTCTTGGTTCTAAATTCATCATTTTCTCTCTCAAATTTCTCAAAACAGCCAATTTAAATGAACCATGTTCTGGAAAAGCTAATACTCCGTCCTCTTTTGTGTATCTCACCCAATTGTCTAACCAAATACAAGTATGATACCCATATTTCGCAATCATAAAGGATGCGGGGGTTTTCGGTGGAGGAAGTAACTGTCCTTCCCTAGTTTTGACCGGTTTGTCCTTCTTAAACAACTTCTTGATTCTTCTGAACCATGACTTTTTCTCCTTTTCTGGTGGATCGTAATAAATGTTCTTGTCTTTCGTGTATCACTAATCTCTCTTTACAACTGTACCGTTATTCTATCCAATCACAGCGCGACTCACACTAACGCACCAATTCAGAGCGTCTATGTCACTGTCACAATCCTCAAATCCCAGCGCGACTCACACTAGCGCACCAATAAGGAGCGTCTATGTCACCCTGTATTTCTCCACTCCTAGCGCGGCGTACACTAACGCACCAATCTGGTGCGTTTCACAGTTCTGACCGACTGTCCAATCCCAGCGCGGTCGTTCTGACGTCAGCAGCTGCTGCGGCAGCTCTTGCTCCTGTCTACCCCTCCTTTACAAATCTGCTCAGTAAGGTTTTGTTTTAATTTCTACACTTCTGTTAGTAACAACATAGAAACGTCTCCATTGTCCGCTTCGCTAACCAAAGTACAGCAAAAAACCTTTCTCACGAGAATTCCGTCTTTCCCGAGAGCAGCGCTTACCTCTGCCCTACTACGGAATCGTTACTTCCGTTGATAAAGAAGCACATCCCTCTACTTCACCCTTCTAACAAGCATTAGCTAATTGTTTCTCTAGTATTTAAGACACATAGTTGGAGACCCAATGCTCCTGAGAAATAAACCCAGAGTTTCGCAATTAACTCGAATGCCTTTACATTCACGCACGTTCACACAAGAAAAATGTAGTACATTCACACAGAATCCTGTCTTTCCCGAGAACAGCGAACAGTCTGTCCTACTACAGAATTATGACATACGTTAACGAAGCAGCGCTTCCCTCTACTTTGTCCTTCTAGCAAGCTCAGAGAATACCTATTACCTTTCCAGTGATAAGCGTTATCTGAATGCCAGTGGGATCCCTCGTACCTAAGACCAGAACTTCACAGGTAACCTTCGCTATCATGCACTCTTCTCTCACACTATAAATGTCTCTAATGGCACACACGACGATGCTACCGAATCGAACCCAGACAATGCGTCATGCAACTTCAATCGTTACACGTTTTCCCTGTGTACCTACAGGGCAAAAACAATTCCGTCTTTGCCGAGAGCAGCGCTTACCTCTGCTCTACTACGGAACCATTACAAACTTCCGACTTCCTACATCCCAGAAGCCGTGCTAATGACATAGAACTCGACGCAACTCAACATAGAGTGTTAGTACATAAATCAATACCAATCAATAACCAAAAATCAATAAGCAATGTACAAGCAATAATCACCAAACCAAAACAATAACAACCATCATTCTGCTACCAGAAAAACTGCTGCAGCGTGGAGTACAAAATCCCTCCCTCCGTCACAGACCAAAGATCTCACAAACATACACTATCCATACATTCGTTGGTGGGGCCCATAACACCAACATTCACTCACCATCAATCTGTGTTTCTCGGGAGGCGATTATCTTCCAAACGCTGACATGAAAGGAATTACCTCTTTACCCTAATCAGCAACAAATCTACGCAACCTTCTGATACTCATTAGGCCCTGAACTTCACCTTTAGTATTCCTCTCATAAATCGGGATGGATCAGTTAGTTGCTGGTTTAGGTTGACTTCCAATTCTCTAATTTACCTTTAAATTAATACATTTTCAATGAATAAACAACCCGACTCATTCTGTAGTTAATCAATTCAATCTTTATCTAATTAATGCAAATTAAATCATTCATTTATTCAAATTGCCAATCTTCATATTTACCTATTCTGGCTAATTTACGTCATCTAAGTCAAATCCGGTAGTCTCGCAAATCTATGCCCATCAAATTTAGTGATTTCAGTTCATCAGGAGTTTGGGCATTAATTCAGTCTGTCAAAGATTCAGGGAAACAGCTGTCCTGCAGCGTCACCGTCCTCTCCGTCAGCATAACGACAGGAAATCGAGAAAAGCCAAAAACGAACCAGCACCAACCTCTCTATTCTACCATAATTTATAGTAAAATCATTGACAAAATGTAACAAATATTGGTTTCCAGCTCCTCTGATTGGACAATCGAAGATCGTCTGACAGAGTTCTCATGAACTAATGTCTCTTAGGTCATCAGTCCTGTTGGTTCCGGTTTTAAGAGGCGTCTTATTGTTCTTCTGAAAAGCTGGCTTGCTTCCCAGGGCGACATTGGTGGGTACAGTCTAGTTAGGGTCATGACGAGGCCACTGTAGCTGGCGTTATCGCAGGCGCACTTCACCCAAAACCTCGTGTAGCGTCGACAGTCAAGTTAGGAACCGGAGGCAGCCATTTTGTGGCAGGCCCAAACGGTCAACTTAAGCAAAAGAAACACAAAACGCAATTAATACATAGAAATAACTAATAAAATGTTATTCCCTCGCTAATACCCATATGTGTATGTATTTATCTAGCAATAAGCAACACTCAAGCGGTTTATACTTACTGAATAAAGCACAAATCACAAATACATCACAAAAGCAACATATATCATGCAATATTCTAATTGTCTATCATTAGTATGCGTACATAATTTAGTTTACGAATTAATAAAGTCATGCAAAGCAATCCCACGTGTATTTCAGTTATTAATAAGATTGATTAATAATTTCCACTTCCATCCATTAGTTCGATTATAATTAATTAATTAATCTAATTAGCATAAACATGCAAAATGGGGAGGGTATACAATTTTTTTTGAATTACCCGCTCCAGCAATGGCATCAGGCCATACAATAAGGCAAGCGTGGGAGACATGACCTCACGACACCCAACTAAGCGAGAGTCGCAAGTAAGAAGGACACACAACTACACAAGGCACCAGGATACTCAAAGGACGAATGTTGAAGACACATGGTATGAGGACACATAACTGAACGAGTGTTAGAGAGACATTGCATCAGCTCACATTAGCGAGAGTGTAGGAAACGAAACACATGGTGCCATAAGCAAGGTTGAGCAAGTGTGAGAGATACATGACATCAGAACACACAAATGAGTGAGTGCGGGAGACAAATGGCATCAAGATACACAACTGACTGTCACAAAGCTTCAGGAAACAACTGCAGGGGTGCGATAGACACATGGCATTAAGCCATTCAATTGAGCAAGTAATGGAATGATTTCCTCTGAAGTGACTGACAGGTTTTCCTTTCTTTTGTTATGTTTGATGCACCTGCCACAGCAGGTCTTCAACTGTGGGTCCCCTGGCTCCTTCCAGGTGCCCCAGCACAATAGTGACTTGGGGACAGCTGACCAAAGGAAACATTTCAGGAGGGGTGTGGGGGGCTAATTCTTCCAGCAATAGGTAGAGTGGAGATGCAGGGGCTCTAAGAAGGGGTGAAAAAACAACAAAGCCTCATTAACAAGTAAATGGTCTTTTAAAGGCCTGTGAAGTACTTGGGTGCGGCTGTTGCGTGCCTGGGAAGCTGTCTCAGCCCGGGCTGATGCACGTGAGGGGGGGGGGGGCTGAAGCTCTTTGATCCCTATGGGCGTTGCGCACTTGGCTCAAGTGGGGTGCAAGTGCAGCTTGAGGAGTGCAGAAATAGAGCAGCGCTGTCGGGTAATTGTAATAAATGATAATCCAGGAGACTGCAGGTAAATTGAACGTTTATTACACTCGGGTGCTCGCCCACGACTGGCAGTGACCGACCGGCTCGGATCCCAGGTTGAATTGACATGTCCACTGGAATCCTCACCAACTACTCAGCTTGCCATCACAGGCCCATTACGAACAACAACAATATTCAAAGAATCACACGATTGAAGAAGAGGTGCAGCTCGAGTGTGAAACATATCACACGAGCTGCACCAACATAAAATAAGCACTCCAATACACTACCTCACCTTCCCCCCCAAAATTAAGAAAATGAAAAACAATGCTGTAAAAGAAATGGAATCCTGCAAGTAAGAACAAACATGTTACACATTACATTACATAATCTTTGAATTTAGTGGTTCTCCTTGCAACACGTGACCTAGTGCAACCTGCTCTGTGTTGAATATCTGGACCCTGAAGAACACTGTTTCTGCTTTCACCCTGAACCTGGTCACCAGGTATAGCTTCCATGGTGTCCTGAGCACACTGTACCCCATGCGTCCAATCTGACACAGATCTAGAATCTTTCCTGCAGTTAATGATACCAGCTTGTTGTAGTGTGAGTTTCACCAAAGTTTCTTTATTCCACCAAACTCTACTTTCTAAAAGGACTGAACCATTACCAACTCTCGAAATTCTTGCAGAAGAAGAAAAGGTTAGACTCCCCTTTTCTTGACCATTCCTGTTTTTTTTTATCAATACCTGATGTCCAACAGCAAAACCAAATTCAAAATTATTGTTCTTAAAAAACATGTGTTTCATCCTTTACTATTTTTCTAAGACCCTTGTCTGAACCTTCTCTTTTGAAGCAGCACTTTCCCCTGCATCCTCTGCAACACGTTCCCTCAGCCAATTAGGGAACAAAGCTGAATGATCTTTGCGCTCTCTTACAACAAAAACGGAGTGACACCTGTGGAACAAAGAGGTGTCGTGTTGTACTCCCAGACGTTTTGCTTTAAAAATTGTTTCACATCCAAAACTGCTGTAAGAGCTATCTGCACCCTTTCCTTAATTACTTTATTTCCTCTTTCCACCAAGCCATTAGATGATGGCGAGAACAACGCAACTCTTAAGTGTTTGATGTCATGTTTTTCTTAAAAATGTGCACATTTGACCAGAAACAAAATGTGAACCATTATCGGTGACAAGAGAGCTGGCTGACCCCTCAAGGCTAAAAACGTGTTACAGAAACTTGATTGCTATCTCTGAAGATGGAGAATTGACAAACGAAAAGTACAACCACTTAGAAAAGTAGTCAACTAACAAAATGATATATGTCATGCCACCAGTAAGTGAGGCTAATGGTCCCGAAAAATCCATGCCCAATTTGTCCCAAGCCACTTCAGGGTATGGAACGGGTTGCAAAGGTGTCAGCTTGTCTTCCAGTGTTTGTCAGAGAGAAAACACTCTGGGCACCTGTCAACCATTTGTCTGACCTGGTTATCTAAAGCAGGCAACCAGTAATGTTGCTTGATATGCATACAAGTTTTTGTGGTGCCCAAATGTCCTTAATGCACGTTGGCAATGATAGACTCACGTAACCTGAAAAGAGGGATGTATAAATCCCCTCTTAATACTACACCGTTGACCAATGACAGTTCTCCTTCTTCCTGGGCATAGGTCTTCATATCACCCTACAGACATCTGATTTCTGGCATTTCATCCTCTTGCAATGCATTCATCCAATCCTCATTCGTAAAAGTGGGCTCACCTTCTAGACAGGCGTGAACTGCCTCAATATAAATAACACACACATCATCATCTATTTCAAATTCTTCATCCAGTTCTGGCAAAGGAGTAGGGGAAAAACAATCTGCCCAACATCTTTTCCCCCTGCCTGATGACTTATGTCAAACGTGTATTCATGTAACTTAAATACCAAATGAGTAAGTCTTGCAGATACGTTATTATAAACCCCGCCAGTGAAATTATAGACCAAGGGTTTGTGATCAGTATGTAATTCAAAAGCGACATCCCAGATGTACATTTTAAACTTTTGAAAGCCCAAATGCAGGCCAGTGCCTCCCGTTCAACTGTGCTATACTGTTGCTCATATTTCTTTAATGACCTGGAAGCAAATGCAACAGTCTTTTCTCGACTTAAGACTGCTTCTAACACTCGGAGACTGGCATCCTCAGTGATCACAGACATGCATTCATCCCTGAAAGCAGACAGAGCTGGAGCTTTCACAATCAAATCTTTTACTTTATCAAATACCCTGACACAAACAGGTGCTCGCCCACGACTGGCATACGCTTTGGAAATGTCCTAGTTTCTTTCACCCAAGGCAATGCCTGCTTATAGCCGTACACCCTGGAAAATTGCTCAAATGGTTCCTTAATTCACATCTGTAGCAAACTGTAGAATTCCTCTTTACATTTCCTTTTTGTGTTTGGGGTTTTCCCTTTGGCCTGCACTGCGCATAACGAGTCAATCTCATATCCAGAAATGGATTCAGCAAGGAAGCTCACCATGGCATCGGGATTCAACACGTTAAATAAAATCAAGGAGCTCTCAATGCTCTTAGCTAAATAAAAAACTTCACTAAGAGTGGCTTTACAACAGCTTAGCAATGCTCCTGGATCTTCTTAGATGCACAATTAAAAACAAATTGATCTCGGATGTAGGTATCCAAATTAAACCAAATTCACAAATGGGAGCAAGGATTCTAAGTGTGGCTACATATTCCTCCACCCCTTCATCAAGCTGATGTTTACGTTTTACAAAGTTGTGCCTTTCAAGCATGACGTTGGATTCTTCAGAAAATTGTTTTTTTAATCTTTCAATTGTCTCCACATATACATTCCAACTATCACCGGCCGGAGTTTGAGGAGCAGCAATAGGTGGTAAATTAGCAAATATTTGCTGCGCAATGAGGCTCAAACTGCTAAATAGAAGTTCCAATTTCCTTTGTGGACTATAACCCCCAGTATCTATGTCGATAAGATGATTCTCGACAAGGCAAAACCACTGAGCCCATTTGATGGTGGGTTACCCAGGGATGAGCCAAAAAAGGAGGCGACAGAGTAATCTGCTGCAGGGTGGCCATAACAACACAGGTGCCAAAATCAAATAAAGAAATGCCAAGAAATTCAAAGAAAATAGATGAATAAATAAATAAGCGAAAGTAAGTGTAGAATTTGCAGCTGTTGGGAAACATTCAACCTGGAAATCTTCCAAATCTAGCGCTTGTCTGTAGACATTTACCTACAAAAAAAAACATACATTGGAGTTGAACATAGAATACTTGATGACTCATCTTTGATACTATCATCTGGTATCCACTCAATTACAATGCAAAGCCTAACTAGAGATGATACACCTGGTTTTGAGCATTTACTTACAACCCTGATGAAGACCGTTTAGGACAAAACGCGTTGGCTGGGCTGAAGTCATGTTTACATCTACAAAAGAAAAGAAATAAATCAAGATTTTTTCATCACGATTCCGTGACTCCTGTGTATTACTAATGTACACTCCCGTAATTACGGGTTGGATAATTTATATATTTGGTCTATATTAATTATGATGTCTTGGCATCATCAATGATGGAAATGTGAAGTTTCTAAAAAAAGATTAATGATATTATCAATGATAACACACGTGTAGATAAGAGACACTCCTGTCCTGTATGTGCTGAAGGTTTATTATACTCAGGTGCTCACCCACGACTGGCAGTGACCGGCCGGCTCGGATCACAGGTTGAGCTGACACATTCACTGGAATCCTTGCCCACCGCTCAGCTTGCTAGCAAGGCCCATTATGAACAACAACAATATTCAAAGAATCACAAGGCTGAAGATGAGGTGCAGTTCAAGCATGGAAAATATTGCACGAGCTACACCAACATAAAACAAGCACTGCAATACACTACAGTAAGGCAGCTATGGGTGTTAACGGGGCGGAGAGGGGTAGGGGAGAACAAGGGTGGTTTCCTTGTTGGCTGCGAGGCCCAAGGTAGGCCTAGTGCTGACAGAGGAGCAGTGGTGAGGGTTAAAGGCTTTGAAAGGGGGAATGGGTGAAGAGAACAAGGTATGAGCAGGCTAGCAAGGCCTGAAAGGCCCCTGGCTGAGGCAGGTTGTGTGGCACACAGAAGCAAGATGGAGCCCAATAATGCTGCAGAAATGGGAAAGGGAGAGTTGCAGGAGGCAGGGAACGAGGAGGACAGGGTGGACTTTTGGGGGGTCATATGGGGCTGGCAGAGACACCAGAAGAGTGCAACGGAGCATATCGCCCTTGCAAGAGAAAGCCTCAGCTCTGAGGGGAGCCCTTTTAGAGTGGAGTGCAGATAAGGAGGAGGCGGGGGCACCTGGGATCAATATGGGAGGGGGGCGAGACCCAGACAGTTCAGGGGGGCTGCACTAAGCCCCTAAGAGCCAGCAAAGAAAACGGGGGACTCATGGGTAGAGAGGGTCTTAAGTGTGACATACTCAGGCCCCCACAGGAGAGACAAAGGGAACCAAAAAAGGGAAGGGAGCAAGACCAGAGAGTGGGAGTGAAACATAAGTGAGGAGAAATGGATATGGGTGCCAGGGCAGGGACAGTACTGATACAGGGGTGGGAGGGGAGCCGGCATGCTGGCCTCCACTGCGGGTGCTTAGATTCCGGGGCAAGCCTCCATTCCGCACTCAGGAGAGTCTAGTGTGGCTCCAATACCCCGGGGAGATGTGATGGCAACCTTTTCTTAACATTTTCAGATTACTACTCTTCCTGTCTAGACACTGACATCCACACTGTGTCCTAACTCAATGGTTCTCGCCCTCTCATAATTACAAGCAGGCTTTTTTCGGTACTGTATTAGGGGTAATTTTATAAGCCCACAGCATTTTAAACATGTCAGCTTCCCAGTTCTGTTTATTACTTACAGCTATTTGTATTAAGCCCTTAATCACTCTATTGAAGGGCTCATCGAGATTGTTTCCTGCCGGATGATATACCAACATGGATTTATGTGTAATCCCATTCCTCTCTGAAAAAGTTTATAAAAACATCCAACATAGATTGTGAACCAGTATCAGAGTTTAAATGTTTTGGCAAGCCCTCCTTTAAAAAAATCCTGCTAAAAATGTTTATAATGTGATCCGAATCTGCTTTCCTGACAATTTCTATCTCCAGCCATTTGGAGAAATGATCCATGGCCACAGTGATGTATTTCTTTTCTGCCATATCATTCTCAATGGGACCCATAATATCTATCCCAATTTTCTCCCATGGCATATTAGGACATGAAATGGGCAACAAAGGTGGACAGAAAGTTTTAAGTGCCGTATCAGAACTATTGCATTCTATACATTCTCTAACTAACCTTTCTATATCAATGTCCAAATCAATATAATTTTGTGGTTCTCTGTTTATTTTTTGTAATGCCTAAATGCCCATCGTAGCCAATTTCAAGAATTTTCTTAATTAACCCGCACGGTGGTACAAATCTACCACACTTGAGTAAGACTCCACCATCTTCACTCAATTCATTCTGAATTTACCAGAATACTCGTATAGCTTTATTCAATGTCTTTTTTTCTGACCAACATTCTTTTACATGCTTTAACACTAATTGTGAACTATTATCCATGTTCATTTACTCTATCCACTCCTCCCTAAAAATGCCCATTTTCCTTAATCAAACACACCTGCAACACACCCATCAAATAAAAAACTCTTACAACTGTCCTCTGCCAGTACAGGCATGCGACTCAGGAAATCGGCATTCCTGTTGTTGATACCTGAAATGTACCTTACTTCATATTTAAAATCCAGTAATTTGATAGACGTGTGCCAAACGAGGTGAAGCTCTTTGTAATCTAATGGTGGTAAGAACTTTTGTCAGGGGCTTTAGATCCGTTTTAAGTGTAGCATTGTAATCCTATACAAATTGTCGAAATGAGTCAAACCCCAAACCCATTGTAACGTCTCTCTTTCTATGAAGCATATATTTTTTCTGTCAGTGAAAGAGTGTGTGAGGCAAAAGCTGCAATCCATTCATTACCCTGCTCATTCATTTGGGAAAGCACCGCCCCCAAGCCTTTCTTGCTTGCATCCATAGTGACACATATTTTGTATTGAGGTTCAAAACTCTTCAAACACGCTACTGTACAAATTTATTTTTTAAGATCAGAAAATTTCCTTTGACAATCTATAGACCATTCAAATTTGAACATATTTTTAAACAAATTTCTAATACTGTATGTTTACTCTGCAAAATGTAATTTAAATTTTGACTACAACTCGACTAACCCAAGGAACGCCTTACATCTTTCTTACTTGAGGGCAGTGGAGCGTTACAAATTGCATCAACCGACGCTTCCTTAGGCTTAATCCCCTTTCCACTGATGTTGTGTCCCAAATATGTTATTTCCTCCTAGGCAAACTTGCATTTCCAAAACTCCACAGTGAGACCTTTCTGTTCCAAAATTTTCAGGACCTGTCTTAGCTTATCATCGTGTTTCTCTTTAGTCCCACCCATTATCAGGATGTCATCCTGGAAAAACATAACTATTACAATCCCCTCAAAAAGGTTACCCATGAGTCTCTGAAACATGGTAGCTGCTGCGGCAAGTTTGAAAGGTACTCTTAAAAACTGGAAACACCCAATTGGTTTGATGAATGTGATTAACTTCCTGTATTATGGATGCAGTTGCATCTGGTGGTAGGCAGACTTTAAGGCCAGCGTTGAAAACCAGTGCGCACACTTAGTATTAGCTAGCATCTCGCTAATCCTGGGTAAAGGATATTGATCAATAAAGATGTTTTTATTTAATTCTCTGAGGTCCACTCATAACCTGACCTTCCCGTTGGATTTCTGACAACCATCAAGGGTGAAACCCATTTTGCTGACTCCACCTGTTCAATTACCCCATTCTTTATTAGTTCTTTCAACTCTTGTGTGACCTCATCCTGAATGGAAAAAGGTGTGTGTCTCACTTTATGAATACATGGTCTAGCTGTGGATCTTAATTCGATTTTATGTCTGACATTGTTTAGCTTACTTACCTTTCCAGAGAAAACACCAGGAAATTCTCCTAAAATTACTTTGCCAATGTTTTTTTTCATTTGAATTGTAAGAACCGGTTCTATGTTCTTGTGATCCAGTATAATCCCCAACTCTCCCCGGGCATACCACCCCAGAACTGATGAACCTTTTTCTTAAACATACACTTTGCATGTTGCTTTTCTTCCCTTAAAATTAAATTCTGACTATTTGAAACCTATCAAATCAATATTCCCTCCCATTTAAGTTTTCGCTTTTCTGTCCGGCTTCTTTAACATGAACTGGCACCTTCCAAACAATTCCTTCCACACACGCTGGCACCTTCCAAACAATTCCTCCCACACATGTCTATTAATAATAGTGAACGGAGATCCTGAATCCGCTACTACCCTACCGACACTCTTTCAACTATTAACTCACACATCGTTTTTTTCTAACAGTGTGGTCCACATTTAAAACATCATGCTCTTTACATAATACACTTTTGACATCCAAATCTTCCCCTTATCCACCAGGTTCTGAATCCTCTTCCTGAGTGAACTTCACATTACTGTTTTTTTTTCTTTTACACATTTTAGCATAGTGGCAAAAAATGCCACACTTGGCACACTTTTGATTTTGTGCCGGGCACCTTTTAAAATACTGTAAATGTTCTCCACTGCCACACCTTTAACACTTCATTACATCTTCTTCACCCTTCCTCTTCGCGTCACATTTACTAGTGGGTGTGGATTGGTCAACATTCCTAGAAGTGTACACACTACTTTTACTCTTCTTTACCCAGTCACAATATTAACACATTTACTTCCCTCTTGAGCCTTCTCTACAACAGCTATGGCACATCTGCCTGTGAGTTCTGCTTTTTTTTACAAGCGCTACAACATCCTTTAAGGGAGCCTTCCCATCCACCCATAATTTGTCTTGTATTTTGGCATTACTGGCATGCATAATAATCTGGTCACGTATAAATTTTTCCTGCAAAGCCCCAAACCTATAAGTTATGGCCAAATACTTAAATGCTGTGACATTCTCATTTTTGCCTTGCTTGCATTGGAAAAACTTGAACCTGTGCAGGTCCTCTAGCGCATGCGTTAAAACATCACCATCACCTCCCGGTGTGTCCTTTTCCTCAATTCGATGGTATGTTTTGACCCCAGTCAGTCCTAAACAATGTAATTATTCTTTTTTCTTCTTTTCAGGTGTAAATTTTTCATCTTCATATGTATCGATCTAATTGCAAAATAATTCCTTCCAGTCTTGCCATCGCATTGAGGGTTCACCTTTTGCTGGCAGGAATGCTTACGGCATGAATAAAATTCCAAAAATTTAACATGACTCCAGACCATATAGAATTAGCCTTTCAAAAGCAAAACTTGTGGCAAGCTCAAATACAGTACTATTTGTTTCTGCACACCAGTCTGCCCACTGGAATACAAACAGGCAACTGCTACCTGTGCAGTGTACTGAACAGCAGAAGCTAAAGATAGACTGGCCGTGCTGACTAAACACTGCCTCAACTGTTCAACAAGCCCAAATACCTTGAGGCAAATTATTTGCTTGACGTGGTTGTTGGCACTGCAGTAGCTTGACAAAGTGCACCAATGCTTTTCTGCTGAAAACGCTGAGCAGATGATGCTCTTTTCGTACTAAATCAACTATGCAGACCCACTTATCATAATAGAAACATACCCCCAAGATCGCGGCACACAATCGTACACAGCGTGATGTAGTGCACTACTTCTGCTCTGCGCTCACCCATCACTGACACGCACCGCATCTTCCTAGCGTGTGATGTTGAGAAGTGAAGCCATTACAGCTGCAACTGCCATCAAAACCCAGTAAAATGTCACAGTTTCACTGCCTATGGTATTACGGCACCTGTGACAGCCCACAGTTATCCTCCTGCAACTTGACTCGAGTGCAGTAAGGCGTTGGGTCCCTTTGCTAAGGCTGACATACTTCTCCTTCTGTTTCCAATATGCTCTCCTTCACACGTGTTGTCCATCTCCAGCTCGTCGCCAATTTCACAAAGAAACACAGACGCTTCCATAAAGATAGATACGTTTAATCAGTCCCAGCCTTTACAACATAGTGATCACCTCCAACACTGCGGCACACACCTTCAAGCTCATGCGCAACTACTACTCCTGTGCATTCTACATTCCACCTGCATTTCCCCCCATTCTACACTATGCTTACACATTCTTCAACTATCTTACCACAGGCATGGTGTCAGGCGGCCAACCTGATCGCAGTGATGGACGGGACTGGCCTGAGCTGGGGAGGTCTGGAGAGGCCTCCGGTACAGATTGGGAAGGAAGGTGTGGTGGGGCCTCCTCAGGAGTGGTGGGAGGTTTATTTGGTGAGGCCGTCTCTAGTAGGCTAGAACACAAGCACATGATGCTTGGTAGGATGTGGATTTTATACTGGATACAGTATGTGGTGGCATGGGTCACAGCGTATCCCAGAGAAACTGGTGAGGATTTAGTGTTGCACTATGATGTGGATGAACTGGAATAAGGGGAATTGGTGGAGAGTGATCCAGATGGCGCGAGAGCAGAGAGAGAGTGGTGGACATCGGGGCAGAGTGGTGGGGGGGTAGGGCTAACTAACCATCTGCTAGTGTGTTACAGGTCTCAAGGCATTGGTGCTGGTGGAGTCAGGCATAGCGAAGGAGGAAGTGAGACTGGTAAGGCTGCAAGCTTTGGTGGGGGTGCCGACCTTACACGCAGGTAAGTGGCCCACCAAGATATTAAAACCTGTAATGATCTTGACTGGAGTAGACGTGAAAGACATAGGAGGCTGTCATATGGCTCATACTATATCAGTGAAACTGTGCATTTGGACAACATAAACATCAAAAATGTGTGAGACTGACTCCACGCACACCATCAGGATAAATCCCAGCTAGCTCACTGTGCACCCTCAGGACCTGTAAACCTTACAAGGTACCGGAGGGCATGTGCAACCTCAGAACTTTGACTCCCAAAGGAAATCGTGGAAACAGATCAGTCCTTTTCGTTAGTGACTCATGCATGCCCGACAGGAGACACAAGAAATACTCGAATTGGCATTTTAGTGAAGCATTATGATTATTGTGTAAGATACATGTGCTGCAATGATTAGTAGAAGGTAGCAGAACAGAGTTATCAGCTTAACTAGAATCGTAAAGAAGATGAACAATGTAACCATCATATTGTTACATTGATTATAAGGATACATGTATAATAATATCTATGCTGCTAACCTAGTGCTTCCTAATCTCGTGGGCATAGGGATAGCAAATCTGCCGGAATACCCTAGGGTGATCTGACTCCCCAGCTACCTGTGGGTATGTTTTATCTGGGAGCCCATTTTTATGCAGAGCAGCCCATCATCCTTCCCAGGAAGGTAAACAGGATTCAGCTGGGCTGGTATTTTGGCATGAGGCGATCTTGAAAATGACAGCGAAATGCCCCTCTGTCTAAATAAAGGATTGGTATCATTTTATAATAAACTTCACCCGTGTTACCATACCAGAGTCCCAGTCAGGTCATCATTATTGATTCTAACCTTGCAAACATCAATATTTTGTGCAGTGATCTTAAGCCTGGTACAAAATGTTGAAGGCCCTGATAATATGTCTACGAAGAAGTGTAAATGTAAGAAAAACAATCTCAGGGAATATTATCCTATATGTGCACAAATGCAAATGTGTGTCAAGAGTAAACATTTAAGAAAGATGTCAACTTTAAACGTGAACATGTAAAATGATGGTTGCCCTCGCCCGAGGCCTATGTAACTATATAACACGGGGTGAAGGTGAGAAAAGATTGCGGAAAGGGATTTATGTGGCACATAAAGGTGTGGGGCCAGAAGAGCAGGCTATACCAGGGGAAGGTAGGGACAAACAGGAGACAGCAGGGTTTCATACGAGTGCCACCTCAGAGAAGATGGGGGTTGGTGACGGTAAAGGAGAAAGAAGGGCAAGACGCACAAGGAGTAGATAAGAAAGAAAGCAAGAAACTGAAGGTAAAGAAACTGCCCTATATGGGAATCACAAAGCCTCTGGGTGCACATTTAATGACATCCACAAAAGAAAAAAATAAGGCCTGGAGTGTACAAGGAGCGTTTTATGTTGCTACATAGAGAAATCAGGACAAAAGAAGGGTCCAAGGAGTAGGCATATGAGTCGGCCGATCGACCGAAGGTACCTGTCACAATTGAGAAAAGGACAGTGCCATTTTTAATATAAGCTGAAGTGTACTGTGAGAGATTTCCGGAACAGTGTGTAGCATTGTTCAAATACATGGACATGATTAGAATGGCCCACATCACCTTTGGTGGTTAGGCATGGGTGAGGTACGATGAAGAGTTCAGGGCTCGCTTGGCAGTGGAAGAGGAAGGGAAATAAGGAGAACCGGACAATGATTTGTGGCTTCATACGATGGGGCCAGTGAGGCCGGCGTCTGCCATTTTCATGGCCAGCGGCTTACCAGTAGTGTATAAGCCCTTTCAGGGATGTCCTACCTAGGGAGCGGTGGGGGCAATTGAGAGAGGTTACACAGGGTCATGCTGGGTGTACATTAGGGGTCTTACACGAGCAAATACTGAAATTTCAGACATGAATGTTCCAAGTGTGCAGCTCAGCACCCTTTCATACACGGCAGGGGTTTGCATGGGGATTGCAAGGCAGACAAGAGGACACATGGCAACAGGCCTCTGGAAGACAAGGTCGTGGGGCACAAGGATTGCAGGAAAGGCTCTTACACCATTTACACCATTTAACTTTCAGAGACTGACACACTGACTCCAATGGTATGAGAGACAAGATAATGCAGAAGCTCACGTTGCTTGGAGATCCGGGCATCCGCTCACCTCTGATACACTGGCCCAAATGTATGGGAGATCCCCCCATTGCCAAATCCGCCATAAAGAACCTGGGGATTTGGCTGGAGGACTCGCTGACACTGGACTGTCAATACAGGAAACTCTCAGGGTTATGTTTTTTCCCTGCTTAAGATGTTAAGGAAAATCATTGATATAATCCCAGAGCACCTGAGGAAAATGGTGATACAATCCCTCCTCTTCTCGCGTTTGGACTATGGAAATTCCCTCTATCTGGGTTCACCTAAGTACGTCACTAGGAGGCTGCAAGTGGTACAGAATGCGGCTGCTAGGCTTCTGTTGAAGATCCCTAACCGCATCTCTGCTAAAGAAGCACTTAAACAGCTCCACTGGCTGCCTATTGAGACTAGAGTAAAGTTTAAAACTCTTTGCATAGCTCATAAAGCTATTAACAACTCTGGACCCGAAAAACTGAGGAACCTTATATCCAGATACATCCCTGCCAGGCATCTTTCTTAGATCTGCCCATCAACAGCTCCTCACGACTACTAGAGTTAAAAGAGCCAGATGGGGAGGCAGATCTTTCGCCCATCTGATACCTAGGCTGTGGAATGCCCTCCCACTGGAAATTCGAGCCGCCCCTCACAAATTGGCCTTTAGGAAAAATCTGAAGACCTTGATTTGCCACACTAATTATGCGTTGGGCTCAGCTTGTCACTGTCAGTATTCCTGCTAGTGCTTGGAAGCCCTCGGGCAGCCATGCGCTTTACAAATTCATTAAATAGAAATAGAAATAGACATGTTGAGGGAGGGTTTTGAGAGGCGATTTCGACTGGGTTACGAGGGACCACGCATGAGGAGGTGGGCAGAGAACGTGTATTCTGTGAAGAATCACCTGGAGGTGGTGAGGGACAAACTTCAGAAGGAGATCAGAGAAGGTAGAATGGCAGGTCCATATGACACGTGGCCACTCGAGCACTTGATTGTCTCTCACAAAAGGGTGGTTCCAAAGAAGGAACAGGGGAAGTTTCCACTAATCAAACAATTATCATGGCCAGTGGGCCAGTTGGTGAATGATTACATAGTGGAGGATCTGTCCTGGTGACATAACCTTCGGTCGAGGTAGCCATCAACTTGGTGAATGCTGTAAGTAAAGGTGCGCACTTGGCGAAGAGCGACATTAAGTTGGCATTCTGCCTCTTACAAGTTCACTCCCTAAATTGTGATCTGTTGGGCATACAGTTTGAAGCTAGGTCTAAAATAAACTCCCTTTGGGATAGTTTAGTTGCATACCATAACAATTTCACACCACAACACACATTCACTATCATCGAGTCAATATCCCAGTAGCCTACTACTTCAATATGAAAATCAGGACAAGACAATTCTTTATTGTTTGATTAATTAAAATCTTACAATATTTCCAATACCAAGACATATTTAATGAATATATTACATTTAAAAATAAAAAAAAATAAAAAAACTATTATAACCTAAAAATGTACTTTTAAAAATTATTCATAAAAACGTTTTTTTTTTTTCTATTTTATACTCCCAGTTTTATAGATGCAATCTTTAGGAACTTTACAAAGGCAACGTTCATGACTATATCGTTCGAATGAAGACAGACTTTAAATGCCTGTCTACATGTCCTTGTTCCACGCATGTTAAAATGAGGTTTCAGTAACGTGCATCTTTCATTTCGGAGTCCTGGACAAATACATAAAAGGTGGACAATATTCTCTTCTCCACTTTTACAAAGTCTGCACAATGTACCGCTACTAGTTTTTTTCCACGGAGGGACATGACTAAGGCCAGGTAAAATTCCAAATCTTGCTCTCATAAGACATTGTTTATTTTTTTCAGACCAAGGTGTCTCCAGGTATTCTTGTACTTTCTTCTTTTCGTATCCGTTTATTACTGACCATGAGTGTTTTCTTTTTGCTAGTGTATCTTTATCATGTATAAGTGAAAGGTGATTAGTTGTTCGATTTACTAATTTTTTAAAGGATCCATTGCTTATCGTATTATTCCAGATTGGCATTAATGCAAACTCTTCTAATGCATCGTTGAGATATTTCCTTACAACTGATTTGGTATTCTTATTTATTTCTTGCCAAAGTAACTGAGATATATGATTATCATGGTCATTTTTGATCCTGTACCACGTTTTAATAAATTGGCCTTTTCTTGCAATAACTTGGTTAGTTAACCCGAACTCCAGTCTAATCTGTGCTGGGGAAGCGTTATTTGGGAGATAGAAGAGGGATTTATATGTTTTTGAAAGAACCTTATTTAACAGTTCTGAATCCGTCCCCATTAATGCCTCACTACCATAAGTTATTGTTGGGAGCAATTTAGCCCCTATAATTTTCAAAAGCGGCCCATACGTCAGAGTTCCAAGTGATTTCTGTGCTATCTTGTATGCTGCAGTTAGCGAGTTAGCTTTCCTTTGTATGTCAATTTTTTGTAATTGATAGTTTCCATTTTGGTCAAATAGTACACCCAGATACTTGTACACTTCTATTTGTTCCAGTTGGGTGCTTTCCATATACCATTTATTTTTTTGTCTCAGTTTTATATTCCTAGTGACCACCATAATTTTTGTTTTGGATTCATTTATTACCATTCCATTTTCTTGTGCATACAAAACTGTTCTGTCAATTAAACGCCGAAGACCTATTTTAGTATGGCTTACAAGTATGGCATCATCTGCATACATTAGGTTAGTTATCAGCTTGTCCCCTAGCTTCGGAGGATGTGCATTGAGTTCATCTAAGTATCCTGATAAATCTCCTAAAAATAGATTAAAAAGTAGGGGAGCCAACACACATCCCTGCTTTAACCCATTTGTTGCGGGAATTTCCTTAGTTAGTGATCTGCCGTCCCCCATCCTTACTTTTACCCAGGTTTTATTGTGTAACAGTTGAATTAGTCTTAACAGTTCAAATGGAATGTTTCTTTCAATAAGTTTTTTCCACAATAAATTCCTTTGCACAGAGGGAGGAGCCAAGATGGCGACCGGAGCAGACGCTTGAGCGCCCGGCTCCGTCGGTCCGTGGCCTCGGACTACTATCCTGATGCCCATCCTCGCCGATTTTCGAGGTGAAACGTGTGCGAAGACGCGCTGACCGTGCTGCCGCTTTCCCGGAGTCTCAGCCCGCCCGGATGCCCGAGTTCTGGGTGCTTTTGTCTTCGGCACTGAAATCCTGCGCCATTACGGCCTTTGCTGGCCCCCTGGAAGCTTCGCAGTTACCGGACCAGCGAGCGCTAACCCGAGCCCCGCGGTCCCGCTTTCCCCTCGCACCACGGATCGCTGCCGGATGAGCCCGGAGAGGGACGGCCGGACACCTTCTGCACCCTGTGCCGGCCGGGCTGGAGCTGTGGGGTGGGCCCCGGTGCGGCGTGTCTCCTGCCCCGCTCTGATGACCGCGCTGTGGGATGCTGCTGCCCCCTTCACCTATTGCCTAGCCAGCGGCGAAGGGAACCTGCGAGAAGAGAAGCGACTGTCGGCCGTTCCCGTTGCGGCGTAGACCTGAGGGGAATTGACTCCTTGCCACGACTCCCCCCCCCCCTCGGCCATTGCAACGTATAGCGGCAAAACATGGCGCTGAGTGCCTGCTCGAGGCTGGGGGGTGCTACTCCGGTCTCGCCCGCTGCCCACTTCGCCCTCCCTCTTACGGACACCAGCTCCACGGTGCCGTCCCGGATTGCTGCCGCTGTGGGGGCCCAGCCTCCGCCGACATGCGGCTCCGTTCTGGCTGCCCTGCGGGACTTCCAACTACAGATGTGCGCTGGCCTGCAAGCGTTGAGTGAGCGGCTTGACCCCATACTGTCGGCTGCGGGTCGTGAGCGCACAGTTTGTCATCTACAGGGCGTGGGTCTCCCGATGCTTTTGTCCACTTGCGGGGACGCAACGGCGGTGTATGACTGTGCTACACTGATGCCTTCACCTGGCGCTCCCGGCGCTCAGGGTACACCGCTCTACACCTCAACTGCGGACACTTTGTCCCCCTGGTCATGGCTGCCTGCTTCATTGTTGCCTGCCTCGCCGCGTCCGCTGGACTATCCTTTTGAGCGATACCTAACGGCGTCGAGGAACCGTCCGCGGTGGTCCACGGCTTACTTTTTGTGGAACTCCTGTACCTTAATTGCCAGGTTTGGATTTTATGTGGTGCAAAGAGGGACCTCAACCGATGGTCGGCGGCCATTTCGTGATCCTACTTCACCATCCTTTCACGAGCGGCCATCTTGTCTTTGTCTGCTCGGGACACGGGGCCTTCATGCAGGGGCTGGTTTAATCCCACGCCCGCGATCGGGCCAGGGCTAGACTGACTTCTATTGCCAGGGTTTATGGACGGGCTGGCCTGGGACTGGAACTGTATGTCTGTTTTGCGCGCACTCATCGCGACTTGTATCCATTCGCTTACACTGTGGTGCCATGGTATCTTCGCATGCCGTTTTTTGGAGTAGTGGGCTCTCAGTGTGTGGGGGCCATGACTGGCTGATGGTTCGGGGCGCTCTGGTGTCCCGTGGGCTCCTCCCCACCTTCTTTTCTGTTTTCTTATTTTCTTTACTCTATTCCCACTTTCTCTCTTCTCTATATTTCGGGTTCATTGGGCGACAGGCACTATGTCGGGGGGGGGGTAGGCCGTAGCCTCCGCATTGGTGTAGGGTGGGGGGATAATACTCTGTTCTTAATTAGTTCTATGGGCCTTTTTTCTTCTATGTCTCTGCGCTCTACTTTCTTCGATTCGGGGTCCGGGTGTGGGGTGGATCAAGTGGAGGCGGCTCCGGAGGGGTGCGTACTTGCTCATGTGACTATCCTGTTATATTTCTGCACCGCCTCACTGTTTGAATTTTTTACTTCCATTGTTGTTCTTACTGATGTTGCTGCTCTCCCGTGTGGTGAGGCTATCTTGCGGACTCGAATCTCCTTTGTTCTTATCCTTCATTGACTTTTTTTTTTCTCTGATAAAATAATCTAAAAACTTAAAATTAACCTTCACTTCTCCTTCCCCGGGTGTCAAAGATATCTCCAGTATGTGACTCATAACTCGTTGTTAATCCTGACCATTGACGCACGGGGGATGTAATGTGGGTATCAGTGCTTCATTGTATCGTGGCCGGCCTGACGGTTGTAGGCCCGTATTTGTTCTTTTAAGATGCACAAATAAAGGTTTTTAAAAAATAAAAAAAAAAAAAAAAAAAAAATTCCTTTGCACACAGTCGAAAGCAGATTTAAAATCTACAAAGCACAGATAGAGGGGCATTTTTTCTCTCAGAGATTTTTCAATTAGTAGTGCTAACGCCATAATGTTTGTCATTGTTCCAAGTCCCTTAATAAAGCCAGTTTGATTCAATGGCAAGATCTTATTTTCTGATACCCATTTATTTAGTCTAATTAATAATATTCCTGCGAAAAGTTTGGCATCTGTATCTTGTAGTGTGATGAGTCTATAGTTCTCCGCAAGGGCCCAGTTGCCTTTCTTAAATATGGGGGAAATTAGAGATCCTCGCCAAGACTCAGGGATGTTACCAGTTTCTATAATTTTGTTGAATACCTTTTCCAAAAAGCTCGACCAAAAGACTGGGTTTTCTTTGAAAAGGGCAAATGGTATCCCATTGGGGCCAGGTGCCCCATCTTTCTGCTTCTTTATTAGTTTTACTAATTCTTCTTTCGAAATTATAAATTGTTCTTGTATCTCATCCCATGCTGTAGAGCTCTCTATTACGTTCTCAGTCATTTTAGCAGCTCCCTTGCTATTTAGATGTTTTTCTAGGAAAGTAACCCATTCTTGCTCAGTTAGGGTTGATGAGACTACCAATTTGCTCGGCCGTACTAATTTGTTTATAATATTCCAAAATTCTCTTGCGTTTGCTTGTTTACTTGCATGAAATAGTTTGGACCACATTTCTTGTTTTGCTTGGTATTTCTCATTCCATATTAGCTTTTTCAAGGATTGATTTAAAGTTTTAAGATTGTTCAAAATTTCATCATTTGTTACTTTGGTTTTTATTTGTCTTCGTATCTTATTTCGATCTCGTTTTAATTTTGCTATTGTATACGGAAGATTCATATATGAGTCCGTTCCTTCTTCTTTCCATTTTGCAATCCTTTTATTGTAGTTAACCTGGGTTTGGGGTTTCACTATTTTCTTAGTGAATTCCACCCACTGTTCAATTGTTGTTTCTGTTGTATTTTCAGTAAAGCAGGTCTTAATAATGTTCTCAACTTTTTCATTCATACTATCCTTATTCAGTTTAGTCCAAATTAGTTTTTTAAAGTTGATAGTTCCAATATGCCCCGGCACAGTATGATACGGTTGGTTAATATTGTGCCTAATATTAGTATTTATTATCTGCTGGCAGTGATCACTATCTCCAACTTTAAGTAATCTATATGAATTTATGTTTTGAAATAAATTGAGTGAAACCATTGTATAATCGATCCTAGTGCTTGCATTGTGTGCAATATAAGTATGTGCAGGGGGTATATCCTCTTTAAATCGGCCATTAAGGACTCGCAATCCCAATGCTTCTATGTCCTTGATGAATGTTCTACCGATTTGATTTCGTGCTCGGCTATATGTGACTCCTTGATAGTCCTGCTGTGGGATTGAAAATCTTTATTTGTTTGGTTAAAAACAATCTTTTTTATAATAATTGCAAAAAAATTTCAAATACAGTGTCCACATAAATAGACAATATCAAATTACATATGTAACAAAAAGTGCAGGTCGATACGTAAAGGACAGAAAAGCACAATTCTAGACAACAGAGCAGCTTGTAATCTTGTTTTTTATCCTTTTTATATGTTGCATAATAAATCTATATGATTAACAGAAAAAAACTTTTATAGCAAGTAGACCAAGAAGCAACGCGTTTCGGAGGTATCTACAGGTCCAACCTCCTACTTCAGGCTTTATTAAACATTTCTCCCAGCACTTTTCTCAGGATTTTGACAGATGGGCTATCTTTACAGGAAATATACTCCTCCTGACGCTGATTTTCAGAGGTATATAACCACTGAAAGTGTATAGGGAACAAGTCTGCACTATAATATGATCAGATGTAGTGACAATTTATTTATGTCACAGAGTGTTCACGGACTCCACATTAGCAATTAAATCATGCGTGGGAGGCAGCCATTATTGACAAGTTAAAATCAGTCAATCAACCACCCAACAGTGGTATTCTTGGAAGTATAACCATGCGCTATTTCTTCAAATCAGCTAATTAGTGCATATCAATATATTTGCGTATTTTTGATGCAAGGAACGGTTTTCCAGCAGGGGTTCAATATGTTTGGCCCAAGTGTTGGGAATATAAAATCTTTGCATGCGTTCCATTTTCCTTCACAAAAGGGTGGTTCCAATGAAGGAACAGGAGAAGTTTCCACTAATCCAACAATTATCATGGCTGGAGGGCCAGTTGGTGAATGATTACATAGCGGAGGAGCTGTCCTTGGTGACATAATCTTCTGTCCAGGTAGCCATCACCTTGGTGAATGTTGTAGGTAAAGGTGCGCACTTGGCGAAGAGCGACATTAAGTTGGCATTCTGCCTCTTACAAGTTCACCCCCGAGATTGTGAACTGTTGGGCATACAGTTTGAAGGGCACTAGTAACTAGATAAAGCATTGCCCATGGGCTGCTCTATCTCATGTGTATTGTTTGAGCAATTCAGTACTTTTCTACATTGGTTGTTCATGTTTGTTACCAGACACCCAGCAGTGACACATTATTAGGGCGACTTTTTTTGCGGGCTCCCGGGCTCGATGAACTGTCAGCAGATGCTGGCTTGTTTTCAAGAGCTAATGGAGGATGTGCTGGTGCTCCTTGCAGATGAGAAGACAGTAGTGCCCGTCACTGTGATGTCTTTTCCGAGTATCCAAACACAGTAAAGATGGAAGAGAAGTTGATTGAAGACAAGAGACGGGCCATGGTAGTCCTGCTGGATAAAAAAATGTTTTTAATGTGTTCATTTGCATTTTGAAGGACATTGTACATACATCTTCATTACAGCACACAGTTGCAACTTTTGCCATCATACCTTTCAGGGAGGGATATCTTAGAAGCGTCAATGGTACACACACATGAAACATTTTCAATCCAGCAATCCAGAGAACTAAGCTCCCTCCTCTACTCTCAGCCATTAATAGTTTTCAGGGAGTTGCAAGGGAGGGCAACCAAATGTGCGGTGAAGTCAGCATTATATAAAGAAGCAACACAATCAAGGATTCAAAAAGTAAAACAATTGGTTCCAGGTGGGGGCATCACCCAGAGATCTAAGCAGAAAGGGAATATGTAGTTTAAGGGGAGGGGGAAAGGATCCCGCACATCTTGCCAGCAGGCATAATAAACCATGTAGAGACCCAGTTAGCATATCATCAGAGAGTCACCATGGGCAAGGTCCACAGAAGCCACTTGCTCCAGATGCCATCACCTTCCCAGACCCACAGCTGTGTCTTCATGCATACTCAGGATCACCTGCATGCTCTCATTCTTGAACCCTGACTCCTCTGATGTAGGGGAAGCATCAAACCCAGGGTTATCATAGGCATCAATCCCTTCCATCCTAAATGGGGCTATATGTCATCTTCGAATCCCCCACACCTCTTTCCTGCAGAGTGGCAGGTTCTCCCCTTGATCCAGTCCCCGTCTGCCATTTCCCATCTCGCTAGCACAGGGCCAACTGACGACTTCCAAGTCATAACAGTTTGCCACTTAGTCAACACCAGGGCCAGATCCAAAAAGACGGTTCCCCACTATCTTGGAAACAGGGCAAGGACTAAACCCAACGAGCACATCTCTATTGTGTACGGTACAGCCCGGCCCAGTGTCTCACCCATCTCTTGCACAACAGCAGTCCAGAACACTTGTACATGCGCATAGGACGATGCCATGTGGCAGAAATCTGCCCCCACCAGGGCACGGGGTGACAGTACTTAGCTTCTCCCCTCTATATTGTAGTCAACTTATTTGGGGTAAGGTAGGTCATATGAAGGTAATTGATTTGGATAGCTTTGAACCTAGTGTCCCTAGACACTCTCTTTGGGCAATCCAGTATTTTTGCCCGTTCCCTATCTGATGCCTCCTTGTTCGGTACTCCCTCCCATTTCTGCTAAAGATATTACAGGTTCTTCTGTGCCATCCTGTTAGGTGCGTGTGGCATCGTAGAATGTTGCTCACGTTGCCTGGACAAAGGAATGTTTATGATTGAGGGGTCTGGAATGATGTGAAGGAGTGAGGCAGTTGAAGGTAGCTTCAGAAGTGCTTGCAGCAGCTTATGGTGGATGGGATCATTTACTTGCAATAAACATAAAGAACCAGCTATTATCACCGACTACCCTGTGCCTTTCTTACACTTGGCGACGCTGGATGCTGGATGGTTCCCAATTCGTAAAGATTCATGCAAGATCCCAACACTACTTCGTTATTCAAGCATCATTTACAAAGGACACGCGTTTTGTTACGATCGTACTGCTCTACAGCTTTGCAGCACCATGTCAAGAAGTTGGTTTGGATTCTGACTGTTTTGGACTCGTTTAAATGAAACGCTGCTCTGTGAGTAAGGTGCGCTTTTATCTATTTACAACAGCTGTCTTTGGATGCGTTTTTAGTCCGAGTGAAGCAACGTAATGAAGTGAGAGCATTGTGCGCGAGTAACAAGTGCAGGAGAAACGAAGCATCGTTCGATCCTAAGTTTTTTTTTTTTTGGCTTTTGTGTGATATCGGCCGCAATCTGACATCAAAGCATTGTGTGCGAGTAACAAATGCAAGTGAAACGGAGCATTGTTCGATTTTAAGACTTTCAGCATTTGTGTGATATCGGCCGCAATCCGGCACATCAAGGACTTTAATTAAACCTCATGGCATTTTTTAAATGTGTGCCTACCGTTTCGAACGCTGCCAAGGATCTGCCATTACACTGTTCAGTGTTCCGGTGTATGCAAGATTAGACGCACAAACGTCTCACGTCATCAGGCCACGTTTCGTATTACGCTGGTCGTCAAGGGAACACCTGGCGTCACCGATATTCTACACGCATCGCGCTGTTTATCTAAGCAGCGTCATCAGCTCGTTTTGCGCTGGTTGTCAAGGGAATGCTTTGTGTCAGCAACACTCTACACGCTTCGCGTTGTTTGTCTAAGCAACCGCTGTAAACAGAGAGATTGCTGCTGGACAGGAAAGTATATTTAGCTGCCTAAAGTAAACATTAAGAAGTGTATTCTTTCAGTGATACACGCATTTCACTTTAAAAAAAAAAGAGAAAAGAAGAGGAACACAAAGTAATACTGGTGAATATTTTGAATAGCAAATGAAGGAAAGGAAGCAATTTGTTTTATTCATTTCCGGCCTCATAGTAACCTGTGATTGTTAAGTGGTAATTCTCACATCCTCATTATCATTATTTCTTCTCTCTCTGCTCAAGGTACAATTTGTTTACGAAAAGTGGTCAGGTTTATAGCATTACAATGCAAAATGTTACTGCACCTCCATTTTTTCTGTCAGAACCAGGGGATCCTCCCATTAAGTGGCAAAAATGGCGCAAAGTTTTTGAAAGGTACGCTAGAGTTTGTGGTGCGTCTCTAAGTGCAGAGAGGAAGACGGCCCTGCTATTACATTGCCTAGGTTCAGAAGGACAAGAGGTCTTCGATCATCTACCTGAACTGGTTGATCGAAACCTCAATGAGTACGAAATCGCTATTGCTATGTTAGATAAACATTTTTTACCCAAGGTTAGTACCATTTTGGAGAGGTACCATTTTGGCAGAAGATCCCAATTGGAGGATGAGAGTGTCGAGAACTACATCACATCGCTCAGGAAATTAGCTTCCTCATGCAAATTCGCTGCAACTCTCGAAGAAAGGATAAGGGATCAATTCATGTTGGGTTGTAGCATTGAACGCGTCAGAGAGGAATTGTGGCAAAAAGATGAACCGAATTTAGAAGAAGTTATTGTAATTGCAAAAAGGATAGAACACTCTTTAAAATGCGTAGATGTCATAAAGAAAAATGGAGGAAGTGAAGAAAAAAACTCTGTACATACGGTCAAGACTGCACCTAGAGGAACAGTTGATCAGAAAGAAACCAAGAAAAACGAAGCTGTAAAAGAAACTCCCAGGAAATTTAATGTATCTAATGTAAAATGTTTTCGTTGTGGAAAAAATGGTCACTTTGCAAACGACAGGCAATGTCCAGGGTGGAAGGTTACATGTAGCAAATGTAAAAAGAGGGGTCATTTCTCGACTATGTGTAAAGGAAAAAACTACAAAGGAAAAGTTAGTGAAATATATTATGACGTAGATGATGATTATCAAGGCCAAGATGAAGTTGATTGTGGGCAAATTCAAGTGCAGGTAGTACAAAATGGAGAGGGGAGGTATTGTCCCGTTGATGAGATCTTAGTTAATGGGAAGCCTACTAGAGTCCTTTTTGATTCAGGTGCGAAAATAACCATTATTTCCAGAGAGTTTTACCAAAAACAAATAATGGGAAAGGTAAAGGTTATTCGACCTGACATAAAGCCTGTTGCCTATGGGGGTGAACCAATTAAACTTGTTGGGTACTTCTGGGGTTTAGTTGACTACAAAGGTAGGTTAGCCAGTGCAAAAATTTATATATCACAAAAGGGAGATAGCATTCTCAGCTGGTTCCACCAGAAAGATTTAGGGGTCATGCTAGATCCAAATTCGTCGCCCCCCATTATTTTGAAAGAGAGTTTTGTGTCTAAGATGGTATCTGTGGTTCAAGACTCTTCTAACAAGGAGTTTGCAGATATTTTGAGGAACAGATTTCCAAGTGTATTTTCAACCAAGTTGGGTTGCCTCAAAGGGTACTTTCATCATATCAGAATGGTTGACAATGCTAAACCAGTTTGCTGTAAAGTTAGAAATGTACCAATTGCTGTTAGAGATTTAGTCGAAGCAGAGTTGGAGCGACTCAAGGACGAAGGAGTAATTGAAGACGTAGAGGCCACTCAGTGGGTTGCTCCGGTGGTCGCAGCCAAGAAAAGTGATGGGTCCCTTCGTTTGTGTGTGGACCTTCGCGAATTAAATAAGAGTGTAGTCATTGACCGATACCCCCTACCGAACATAAGTGACATGTTGATGTTCCTAAAGGGGGCAAAAGTATTCAGTACCATTGATTTACGGTCAGCATACCACCAGATTAGATTAGATGATGATTCTAAAGATCTAACGGCCTTTGTCACCCCTTTTGGGACATTCAGGTTTGCTAGACTTCCTTTTGGGCTGGTGTCAGCGGCCTCAGTTTTCCAAAGGGCACTGGAAAAGGTTTTAAAGGGTCTAACAGGGGTAAGAATTTACCAAGATGATATTTTGATTTTTGGAGGTGACACAAAAGAACACGATGACAGATTATACAAGGTGTTGGACAGGTTGAAGGATTCTAACCTTACAATTAAAATTGAAAAGTGCAAATTCAGGAAAAGTTCAATTGAATATTTAGGACACACTATCTCTCAAGGAGGGGTGTTACCTAAGGAGAGTCTTATTAATGCAATACAGAATCTAGCTGCACCTACGAATAGAGAGGAACTTATGAGTTTTTTAGGTATGGCCGAATACTATAACAAGTTTATTAAGGGTTTCGCTTCTTGTTGCGTGCACATGAGAGCGTTGTTGCGCAAAGGTTGTGAATTTTTGTGGGATGCGGAATGTGAACAAGAATTCAGTGATCTTAAAGAGAAGTTAAATTCTGCTCCCAAACTGTGTAGTTTTGACCCCAAGAAGAAGTCAATTTTGATTACAGATGCAAGTTTAAAGGGACTAGGAGCAGTCTTAGTTCAAAAGGATCAGTCCCAAGAGCAAGTTATTCTTTTCCTATCCAGGAGTTTGCGAGATGCTGAGTTTCGTTACTCCGTAATAGAGCGAGAAGCTTTAGCGGTATACTGGGCAATAAGCAAATTAAAAAATTTCTTATGGGGTTCTACTTTTGAAGTCAGGTCTGATCACAAACCTTTGGTGGAAATTTTCAAGAACAAGGGGATCGATGCTGTTTCAGGGAGAATCACAAGATGGGTGGTCGGACTTCAAGACTACAATTTTGATGTAAAGTATCTACCTGGGGTGGAAAATAAGGTAGCTGATGCTTTGTCCAGATTAATTGGAAAGGAAAATGGCAACGGTGATGATGAGTGTGAAATGGATGAGGAAATGGTTTGTCTAGTGGAAGATTCTGCTATTGATAAGGACAAATGGAAAAAAGAGGCTCTTGAAGACCAAGTATTGGTGAAGGTTTTAGAGGCCATTAACGGTGGGTGGAAAAAAGAACATAGAGAAGACATAGAATTGGAGAAATTTTGGCATGTTAGAGACCAGTTGTCGGAATGTGATGGTCTACTTCTCAGGGGATTGAGGCTAATTCCACCAAGTAGCATTAGAGCAGATCTCATTTCGCTCGCACATGTTACACACCAGGGCATTTCAAAGACGAAAGAGAGACTTCGTCTCAACTATTGGTGGCCAGGGATGGATATGCAGGTTGAAAGGAAGATAAGAGAATGTGTTGAATGTGCCCTGAGCGAGAGGGTAGCGAAACCCAAGACACAACCCATGGTGATAAGGGAAAGACCTGATGCCCCTTGGAAAGAAGTGGGTTTAGACATTTTGGGCCCCATACAGTCATCGGGTACTGATTGGTATGTCTTTGTGTTAGTTGATTTTTACTCAAGATGGCCTGAAATAGGTATTTCAAGAGGGGTTGAAACTAGACATGTGATAGGTTTCTTAAAGAAAATTTTCTCTAGGGAAGGTATACCTTCTAGTATTTTAACGGATAACGGGGTGCAATTTGTATCCAGGGAAATGCAATCATTTTTTGGGAAAAATGGTATCAAGCACAAAAAGTCGTCATTGTATCACCCAGAAACCAATGGCATGGTTGAGAGGTTTAACCGTGTACTAAAAGAAACTATTAACATGGCTAGGTCAAGTGGTCTGGATTGGCGTAGTCAGATTTGGGATAAGGTTGAAGCTTACAGGGTTTCGCCTCACGCTATCACTAATAGAACGCCTTTTGAACTATTCAGGGCTAGATGTCCCAATACTCGTGTAGCCCCTCCGTGGGTAAATGATATGCAACCCGGGTTGATCACTAAAAATGATAAGTCTAACTGGAGGGTCAAAGAATCACAGAAAATTATGTCTAGGAAAGAGAATTTTGATGGAAGGAAATCTGTTAAGAGGACAGTGGTGAAAGTGGGAGATTGGGTTCTCATAAAGAACCCAATCAAAAAGAGATCTGGAGTAAGATTTTTGAAACCCATTCAAGTAATAAAAGTGTTCACGAATGCTATAAAAACTGCTGACCACCGCATTTGGAATTTGAACAGGGTGGTGGTGGTAAGGAAAGAGTTTTTGATTAGGGGGAAGTTGTCTGATGGTTTTGATGCAAGCAGGGCTCCCCAAGGTATTCGCAAATCTTTGTCTGATGGTAATGATGCAAGCAGGGCTCCTCAAGGTATTCGCAAATCATCCAGGGTTTCCAAGCCTCCCATGTTTCTAAAAGATTTTGTTAAATAGGTTTTGAATTTTCTTATGTTGTATATAGGTTTGCACCACTGCTGTAATTCATACATTTGTCTTCGTAAAGGAAGGGGATGTGTGGCATCGTAGAATGTTGCTCACGTTGCCTGGACAAAGGAATGTTTATGATTGAGGGGTCTGGAATGATGTGAAGGAGTGAGGCAGTTGAAGGTAGCTTCAGAAGTGCTTGCAGCAGCTTATGGTGGATGGGATCATTTACTTGCAATAAACATAAAGAACCAGCTATTATCACCGACTACCCTGTGCCTTTCTTACAGTGCGCCATTAAGCCACGTAACCAAATGGCTCCCATTAGCCCAGGGCCAGCAGTAGCTGCAAAACGGTGTGGGTCTGGGAAGTCATCTCTACCCGCTCCCCAGAGAGCCACGGCGGCCCAGGTCAGTGCCTCATAGGTGAGGAATTGTCCAGGAGGTAGGCCGTGATTCTCTACAAGGACATCCAGAGGCATCAACTTGGAGGCCTCGTAACAGTCACCAACCACGTCGCCAATTGTGCTGCTGTGAAGAAGGCAGGGGGGTCCCCATGCAGGAGTCTTACCAGGGGCAGTGAGGGGGTGTACCCGCATCCACCATAGGCAGCACCTCCAACACTACCTTCTAAGACAATCGCTGTAGCATACATGCTAGAAGTACTCCCTGGTTGGGCATGGTCCCCAAGGGACTTAGCACAATACATTTGTGCCATCCAGTCAGAGCGTAATACACTGCAGCGGAGCTGCCAGATAGTGCAGCTCAAAGTCGGGAACCCCTAGTCCCGCTTCCGTGATAAGTTGCCAAAGAGTGTCCAAAAATAGCCTGAGATGCCCACCATCCCACCATCAACAGCAAGTGTAAACGTTTGAACCATAAAATAGGAAGCCAAGCCAGAAGGTTAGTAAAGTAATAAAGCAACCGGGGGAGCATAATTACCGTGCCTCAAGCTATGCGCATCATGATACGGAGACGGAGTGAACCCCAAAAGGCTACACACCCTTTAAAAGAGTGGAAGACTACTCCCACATTACCTTCATTCATGCCCTCTAAAGTATGGTAAATTTTGATACATATATATTTTTCACAAAATGGGATTTACTTACAAGTACCTGAAGACAGTTTAGAGTTGGCTAAGAGAGGACTTACTGCTTGCAAATTAAGTGAGGATTCTGTGCTATGTTACACTGTCTTGTCTCTCTCTAACATGTTCCCAATGGACTCCATTACAGGGAGATTTCTATAATGACATTTTTCAAGAACTGTTTAACTACTTCCCTGACATTGAGAGTGATTTTGGTCACTCATTTAATGCAGTTGACATTAGTACAAGGGCTTGTACACTGTACTGTAGCATTATTCACAGGGCCAGTGCCTGAATGGTACGCCTACATGATAGACAAACATTTGTACTGGACAATGGAGTTGCTCAAGGACATATTGTATATAGGCAAAGAAGGGTGTGCAGTGAGCATTGAGCTAGTACCACAGGAAGAGAGGTTATTTCACTGCACGTCCATAATAGCTGTAACACCAGGTTACTACCCTAAAGATTAGGGCTCCATGGTCAAACGCCTTCAGGCCTTACCAAGAACTAAGGATTTTACATTTACTTTGGGAACTGTGTCTGTTTTGGGAGACGGAGAAGGAATTTGTTTGACGTGTATGCTCAAAAATGACATGACTGTAGTTTTTGTCAAGCTTGAAGAGAATATGGCTTTACAGCTGACTAAAAACAAAGTTCCTCAGCAAGTGAACTCAGAGGTTTGGGAAAAACACAAAATTGCGGCAGGATTGTTGAAAATATGCCTCCCCATAAAGTGACACTTAAGGAAAAGGCAGAATTACAATATGTGATTCAGTCCAGACTGTCACCTCAGGCAGCGGAGGGAATAAAACCTGTGATTGAGTCTCTCTTACAACAGGGTATAATTATAAAGACCACTAGCCCCTGTTATAGTCCAATCATTCCATTGCCCAAGGGCAATTCAGGACAATGTAGGTTCATTCAGGAATTTCGCCAGATAAACAACATTGTTGTTCCCTTAGCTCTGTTGTGCCTGACGCCAATATCATATTTTCTTTTAGACCTCTAGAGCCAGAGTACTTTTAAGCCACAGATCTTTCCTCTGCGTTTTTCAGTATTAAAGTCCATCCAGAGAGTAAGTACCTCTTTGCCTTCATGCTAAAAGATAAGTAGTACACTTTTACACAACTCTCCCAAGGTTTCACTGAGAGTCCAAAGGTTTGTGCATAAGCAGTAAAATGAGATCTGGATAGGCTACACCTGGAAGGTGTTAGCGTCATCTTGCAGTATGCTGATGACCTCCTTGTAGCATCTCCATCACTTGAGACCTGTGAAAAAGACTCTGTAGCACTGTTAATCCACCTCGCGGGGAGAGGACACAAAGCCTTGTTGTCAAAATCTCAGTGCTGCCAAAAAGAGGTGACTTACCTGGTTTATGTGGAATCCAAAGGTACACGCCGCATATCATCTGACAGAATAAAAATGATCCACAGCCTGCAGCCCCATCCACAAAGAAAGGAATGATGTCCTTTCTTGGGATGATGAACTACTGCCGCGAGATACCTGAGTATAGATCCTATGATGCCATCCTGAGACAATGTACACTACAAAATGCACCAAACAACATTGTATGGACTAATGAACTTGCAGCCAGGTTCAAGAAACTGTAAGAGACATTGTGTACTGTGTCAGCATTGCAAATGGTGTGCTGACACACCAGCATTGCTCTGGAAAAAGACCTATGGCGTATTACTCTGTGACTTTGCCTTCAGCAGTGATGGGCATCCAGCTTCTTTGAGAGCTGTGGCTGCAGCGACTGTGATGGTAGCGAGGACAGCTTCCATTGTTTTGGACTACCCTTGTATTATTTATGTTACATTCAATACAGTTGTCATCTGCAGCAACACACTTTTTCGGCTGCCAGGCACACAGGTCACCTTGTTGTCTAACACTAATATCATCATTTAAAGATGCCCACCTGTTAATTTGCCAACAGTATCACCTGCAGTAGGTTTACAGTAGACACCCTTAGAAAAGGCAGATTGTGAGTGGTACGCTGATGGCTCCTCCAGCAGACTAACAGACACTGATTACAGAGCAAGAGCAGGGTATGCTATAACAACGGGAGATACCATCGTTGAAAGTGCAGCTCTGCCACCTGGCACGGCAGCCCAGCAACCTTAGCTGTATGTTGTAACAAGAACATGCTTTCTAGCTAAGGGTAAAACTCTTAACATTTACACTGACTCACGGTAAGCCTTTGTAGTTGTACATGATTTTGGCCAGCTCTGGCAGTATTGTGGTTTCATAACAGCAGCAGGGCACCCCATTCAAAATGGTCCTTTATTAGAGAACTCATTGAACGCGATACTACTACTCCACAGGATCTCGGTAATAACATGTGAAGCTCATACAGGAGCTAATTCTAAGATCTCCAGAAGTAACGCCATGCCTGTCACCACAGCAAGAGAGAGAATTTACAGCCAGTACAGATGGTGTCCCCAATTACCAAAAGCATTCCAAAAATGTAGCTTATTCAGAGACAATTGTTGCTAGCTGGTGTGAAGGTAGCACAATGGTTTGCAACACCAGATGAGGAGAGAGTGTGGTTTGATGCTGGATGTGAGCAGAATGATGAGGGATTGTGGGTCCACTGGGATGGGAGGCTTGTGGCCCCACACAGTAGTATTTTTCTTCCTCTTACAAGGTTTGCGCACAAACCCACTCACATGGCACAAGGGGGATGAATGTGCTAATTAGTGGTTTGCACCAGAGATAACAGCGTTCAGTGCACAATTTTGCTCCAAATGTCTTGTCTTTGTCCAACATGCTAAAGGTTGGCCCCTCTGCTACACATGATTACTTGCCAGTACCTCTGGGTCCCTTTACCAATGTCCAAATAGATTTTGCCTTTTTACCCCCAGTGAATGGATTAAAATATTTGCTGGTGTGTGTGGATCAATGTTCAAAATGGGCTGGAGGCACTTCCCGCTAGGAAGAATGATGCAGCAACTGTTGTGCGATGCTTGTTGAAAGATATCAAACCCCGGTTTGGGGTTTCCCAGGGCATAAATAGCCATAGCGGAGGTGAGTTTGTTGCTGCAGTTCTGCAAAAGATGTGTGACTGTTTGGGAAATTGCCTGCCCCTTAACACCCTCAAAGTTCAGGAAGGTGGAAAGGATGAACTCCACAATAAAAAGTAGATTATCAAAGACAACTGATGCAACTGGCCTGAAATGGCCTGATGCTCTGCCTTTAGTGCTGCAATCCATTAGGGTGACGCTGTGTAGAGCAACTCTTTTGCCCCCCCATGAAGTACTGATGGGTAGGCCTATGCCAGCGGGATGAGGTTGCCTCTCACTGCATCCCAAGCATTATTGTTGTGAATGGATGAAAATACTTCTGACTACACTGTACAGTTGTCAACGTCTTAAGGCATCACCATCTCCAGGTGAAGGAAGCTTTGCCCCATGCGTTCTCAGAGCCCATACACCCTTTTAAAACTGGAGACATGGTCATGGTGATAAAAATAAAATATGTTTTTCTTAGTTCTAGGTGGACCGGACCCCACATCATGCTCCTGGTGACACAGACGGCGGTGAAGGTGCAGGAACGTCCTGATTGGGGTCATGGAACAAAATGGAGAGCTTCACCAACAGCACCTGAGACAGAGGTACTTGTAATGGATAAGCACCTGCCATCCCTGGAGCAGCGTGACATACCAGAAAATGGGGAGACAAACCAGACCATTCTTAAAAGCCACGCTGAGGGCCCATCATCAAGTGTCACAGGGGCGGTGACACCATCTGATGCTGTTGAGTGAAGCACACAACAAAGTCTCAAAGAAAGGTGATGTCTGCACCTGCAGAAAAATGGACTGAAGAGTACACCGGAGGGCAGGTCCATGGAACCACCCCTGTACAAGACAACTGCAAACCAGGAGGAGGAGCAGAGGACAGCACACTACATGCCGTTGCATTATTGACACTTAGAGAAAGTGTCTTAGAACTGAGTAACAGAAAGACACTCCATATTTAAAATACATCACATAGTGTAAACAATATTTTTTGTCCCTTACTTATGTGTGTGTTACTTGTATTGCAACCACCTGCTGACCATCCCATCATTGCATTACATGAGAAAGTGGCCAAAGTTTTAGGTCTTGACAAATTGCTGGATTTTTAGAGAGTTATCCAGACAGCCCAGCGACCCAATTGGCTTATATGAGACACCTGTGCCTATACAGAATTAAACGCAGTTAAAAGGATGCCTTATTTCCAATGTAACTTGGAATTGTGGAGAAGGAAGGATTGGATGGTACCCATGTTGTACCATACTGTCACATATTCAAGCCCAATATCAAGTGTCAACTACAGTGGAAAACAATGCCAAGGATAATGCATTTCCTGTATGTATAAAGCATCATGTTTCAGGATATAACCCAGCTTTCCAATACTTATGAAATTTAGCAAGCAGCAAGTGTCCTTACATATGGGAATTTGATGATACCACGAGTATTTGGAATCGTAGGGACAGACAGTTAGTGAGTAGGAACTGCAGAGCTAAGGTACAAGGGAAACAAATTAACTACACTTTACATTACTGGAACATCACTATAGATGGAGAGACACTGTTGATAACATCTGATGGTCTTTCATACGATCCAATAATTGAGCGAGAAAATGATTATGCTAATGCACCAATGTGATTTCTAAAATAGTAAAATATCCCTCATGGTCAGCCGTTACTCCTACGAGGCAACGGTGGCCAAATGTTTTGTCTTATTAATTCTGCATTGATTGATTACAAACAGTGTGAACAATTTCAAAACACTTTCCCTGAGGGGGCAGGCCTTCCTCTCAGTAAATATCACACATTGTACACACAGTTACAACGCGGCATTTATTTGATTTGTGGCACTAGAGCATGCAAGGTGCTTACCTGGCACTTGGAAGGCATATGTGGTATTTCTTATCTTATACCAATCATTTTGGTCGTGCCGCATTCTGCAGCATATGAACCATTACATTTGGGTTGCTTTGCTCATGGGTATAAAAGGGATATAAATGCACCTATTCAGGAGACTAGCCAAGGTCTGTTTTCTTTTTAGCTAATGCATATATTAATTCCTGGATATGGTGTGTATGATTTAGAATTGGCCCTTGTTAACATGTCTGCTGAGTTAGCCATAGCATTCAATGCAACAAGAGATGCACTTCAGGAGTTGCAGGTAGAAATTAACTCAGTGACTGCTATGACTATTCAACATAGAATTGCACTTGGCCTCCTGACACTTCAGCCATGGAGGATTGTGTGTTTTATTGAAATCCTCTTGCTGTTATTTTTTTAATAACAGTGAAAATATTGCAAGGGGTGTGGCACAATTTAACAATGCGGTTCATATGTTCTGTGGAGCAGAAAAAAGTACAGATTTTGATAATTGGTCCTGGCTATGGTCAGGGCTAACAACAGGTTGGCTGAAGAGGATAGTTCTAGCACTATTGGATTTCTTTATAACACTACTTATACTATGGTTTTGCCTTCAGTGTTGTTGCTCCATGGGACAGCAACTGTGTGGTAAGAGCATCCTTTCAATATCTGCAGTTAAAGTTCCACCTCCTACAGAGCAGGAGCTAGCCCCCAGATATCTTAGAATACAACAAGACGTAGAGGAAGCACACAAACAAATGTTTGAATTAATGGCTATTGGCCTATAGCATATAAATGCATTGAATACTAGCATATAATTTTGTCTATGCTTGCTTGAATAATAAATATCTCATAGATGTGTATCTATGTGAGAATATATGTGTATTCCATTTAAGCATTGTATAATGCCATCCAGAGATATGTACTTTATTGATAGATTGTTCCATGTTTCTGAAATATATATATATATATATTCACTGAAAAAACCATAGGTTTCAGACATGTTATAGTTAGCGGAAATTTTACTGATAAAAAACCAATGAAATTCCCCCGTTATAGTTAGTGCAGGCAACTATAACTCACGCGACCGCAATCCTCTGCTGATGCTAATACTGTATTTAGACACTTATTTGCCCATGTCTTCTTCCATAAATTTTTTAGCTATACATATATTAGAAATATTTTTTTTTCATAAAGACACATATGTCATCAGCAGAAGATTGCGGTCGCGTGAGTTATAGTTGCCTGCACTAACTATAACTGGGGAATTTCATTGGTTTTTTATCAGTAAAATTTCCGCTAACTATAACATGTCTGAAACCTATGGTTTTTTCAGTGAATTTGCAAGGTTTTTTAAATGCTAATTCCTAACTATAACGTGTGTGAAACCTATGGTTTTTTCAGTGAATTTGTACGTTTTTTTAAATGCTAAGTTACTTTACGCCATTCATGGCGTGCACGCCCACTTAACGCAGTTCGTTCCGTGCGCGCACGGTGAGCACGCAGTGCGCTTCGCGCACCGCGCGCCCACTTTACGCAGTTAGTGCCGTACACGCAAGGTGGGCACGCAGTGCGCTACGCGCACCGCGTGCCCACGTTACGCACCGTGCGCACATGGAGGACATATTATGCGCTTCCTTGTGATAGGTAATCTGTTAAATTTAATTTGTAAGTGATGACAATAATATGCCATGCACAGAGAGTTTTTTTTTTTTTATTAAAATTTTTAGCGTAAGCGCACCGTACGCGTACGGTAAGCGTAATCGGCGAAATTTTCAAAAAATAAAAATTTACCGTTTTTGGCCTTTGAGGACTCAACTAACATGGCTATGTGCATGGGCGCTGTCTAAACAGCCCCTTTATATGTTTTTACCCTTTATTTACAGCCCCCCCCCCTCAGAGTGCAAGAGAGAAAATGGCGGCCGCCGCTTCCTGGTTTCGACCGATTCGAATGTTTACTTAGATGTAACAGCCAATCAGAATCGCGCTCGCGCACGCCACCGTACGCGTACGGTAAGCTTACGGTAAGCGTACCGTAAGCTGGCTCAGATATATATATTGATTTAAAGGCTATTTTCTCTGAATCTACTGAACAGATTTACACCAAACCTACAAAAGGCACTTCCTTGACCTGAGGACTACCTCTCTGCCAAATTTCTAGTAATTCTGTTCAGCCGTTCGGGCTGTAGCCCTGTCTAAAGGTCCTATGGAAAAATGCATGGGAAAAACGCGTTTTGGGACCCCCCTTTTATCTCAGCCCCCGCTTGACGAATCCCCCCGAGACTTTCAGGGTAGGAGCGGAGCATAGCGCCCCACCTATTTTGAGAAATTCGCGAGGATTCGTCGACCGGCGCCAAAGTTATTCAAAATAGAATGTTGCGGATTTCCTATGGAAAAGGGGTCCTAACTATAACTACCTACTGGCGACCACCAGTAGGTAATATATATATATATATATATATATGTTGCAACAATCACTCCATCAGGAAATGACACGAACTCCTCTTAGGTGGCAAAACGAAATTTATTTTCGGTTCTCACTGCTCTTGGTCATGACGCGTTTCGGCCGTACCGTCGGCCTTGTTCACATAACAACGCCATAGCGGGAAAACTCCAATTTAAATGTTTTTCAAACCCAGTGTCACATGATTAATAGACATAGAGAATAGACTGCGACATTTTTACACATACTTGATTTTGGAAAACAGACTAGGTGGTATCTCTCCACACTAATTGCATATTACTACATAAAGTGGAAGGAATAACATATATATACACCTTTAAATACACATTTACGTATAAATAAATAAATAAATACATAAATACATTTCAGTATAAATACAATATAGTTCACTATATGTTAAAATCGTTTTCTTAAAATGATGGCATAAATGCGTAATGTAGTGAGTCTTAGATGTGTGGTTGTCCACCTGATCTTAATTTCCATCAAAACTCATCTATGTGTATGTGAAAAGGGATGAAAGTGTCACAGAAAAAGACTCTATTCCATAATCAAAATCACCCATAAACCAAGGAAAAGTGTAAAAATGTAAACAACATTAGATTCACCCCTCAAATGTGCAAAGTTGCGAAAAGTGCATAATGCAGATCTTCTAATAGGAATTTGATTTAATGCACCGTCAATGTTGGCAAGTACATATTAGTACATGTAATAAAATGCTTAAAAAACTGTACAATAAAATACCTATTTATTATCACAACTAGTGTAAAGATAAAAAAGAAAATTAAAGTGAGAAGTGTCCATAAGTAAATTAAATCAATGGAAGCTTCAGAGGGGCATAAAAATCCCAAACTTGATGTGTGTTCATTCCAAGTAAGTGGATCAACTTAATTTGAAGGATCCTATTAATACTAGTATTGCTTCCTAAGTGTGTGATGTGGGCAAATATCAACATCATTGCAATCAATATGGCAGGAGACTAGTTCCCGAGTGCTCCTGTTAAAGAGGCTCTTGTGAGGTTTCTCCAAGCAGACTTCTAAGCAGATTTAAAGGTAGGTGTGCATATCTTCAGTAGTATTTAACCCATAAGGGGCCTTTGTATCCATTTCCAGTATTAGGCGGGTCTCTAATTGCCTTAGTAGCCTTTCCCTATTGCCTCCTCGGCGCAATTTAGGGATGGCGTCAATTACATAGTAACTAAGACATTTTAAGTCATTGTTGTGTTTGTCTTTGAAATGACGAGCCACTGGATAAGTGCTGTCATTATTGACAATGGCTCTCAAATGCTGCAGGATACGAGTATGCACTTGAAGTTTGGTACTACCAATATACGATAGGTCACAGGTACAAGTAAGGACATAGACAGCATATTCTGTACGGCAATTAAAATGCCCTTTGATTGGTGTTTCCTTGGGACTAAAAGGAGTTTTATATGTAGTACGGTTAGTCCCAAATTTACAAGCTCTACATGATGTACACTTGTAAAAACCTTTCTTTGGTTGTAGCCAGGTACTATTGGATACATTCTCTGGGCTGCTTTTAACCAGCTGGCTTCTCATGGATGTGGCACGTCTATATGTAATAGACGGTTTGTCTGACAAGAAAGGCACCAGTACACCATCGGTTTTTAAGATGGGCCAATTTTTGTTAATAATTGCCCTCAACTGTCTATGTTGTCTGTTGAAAGTCATTATGAGACGTGGAGCATTCTCCTCATCTCCAATCTCTCTCGTAGTACATGGCCTAGCATTTGTGCCTAGTAGTTCTTCTCTAGCTTTCAGTGCTGCTTTATCACTCGCTTGTTTGAGAACAGACTCACTATAGCCTCTAGCTCTAAATCTTGCCAGTGCCTCTACCTTGCATTTTGTGAATTCATTTTCTGTACTGCAAATTCTTTTGAGCCTTAATAGTTCCCCATAGGGGATACTCCTAATGAGGTGGCCAGGATGGGAGCTAGTTGCATGTAAGGTGGAGTTACCTGCGGTAGATTTTCTGTATAGTGTGGATTCCAATTTGTTGCCTGATACATAGATAGTAGTATCTAGGAAAGAGACCTGTGTTTGACTAATGTGAGATGTAAATTTCAAATTGAGTTTGTTGATGTTAATCTCATTGATGAATAGTGACGCACTATTGGTGTCCCCCCTCCATACCAGGAACACATCATCAATAAACCTTAGCCAATACACTATGTTGTTCTCATATTTGGAACCCAATGAGCCCCTGAGAACCTGCTCCTCCCACCAGCCCACGTGTAAACACGCGTAGCTGGGAGAGAAGCAGGCTCCCATAGCCACGCCTCGCTTTTGACAGTACAATTTGTTCTCAAACAAGAAGAAGTTGTTGTAGAGGCACCATCTAATCATTTGAATAAGCATACATATATATATTCACTGAAAAAACCATAGGTTTCACACACGTTATAGTTAGGAATTAGCATTTAAAAAACCTTGCAAATTCACTTAAAAAACCATAGGTTTCACACATGTTATAGTTAGGTGGATATTTCACTCGTAAAAAACCAATGAAATTCCCCCGTTATAGTTAGTTCAGATAACTATAACTCGCGCGCCCGCAATCCACTGCTCATGACGTCACATATTACATCACTCATGACATGGTCAGTGGCATCACTCATGACATCACTGATGACATCATCATTGTGATAGAGTGGCGGTCGCGCGAGTTATAGTTATCTGAGCTAACTTTAACGGGGGAATTTCATTGGTTTTTTATGAGTGAAATATCCACCTAACTATCACATGTGTGAAACCTATGGTTTTTTAAGTGAATTTGCAAGGTTTTTTAAATGCTAATTCCTAACTATAACGTGTGTGAAAGCTATGGTTTTTTCAGTGAATTTGTACGGTTTTTTAAATGCTAATTTATTTATGTATTATTATTTTTTTATATATTTATTTTACAATAAACTACGTATTAAAAATATATATATTTTTTTTGGTTTTTCACCATGCGCACCCCCGCGATTTAAAGAAAAAAAAAAAAAATTCTGCCTTCGGGGTCCTTCGTGGTCCTTCAGGGACCCCCTGACAAAGGCTAGGGGGTCAGGAACTCTCTACCCTGCCCCCTTTTCACGTTCGCCACCTTCCTTTTTCACTCCCGCACTGAAAACAAACAAAATGGCGGCCGACACTTCCTGATTTCGACCGATTCGAACGTTGACTAACATGTAACCACCAATCAGAATTACGCTCGTGCACGTTAGGGTGCTCGCACGGTGCGCGCATGGAGCACGCATGGTGTGCGCTTATAGATATTTATATGCTTTTAAATGCTATTTTCTCAGGAACTACTGAACAGATTGACACCAGACCTGCAAAAGGCACTTCCCTGACCTGAGGACTACCTCTCTGCCAAATTTCAAGTAATTCTGTTCAGCCGTTCGGGCTGTACCTTCGACTAAAGGTCCTATGGAAAAATGCATGGGGAAAACGCGTTTTGGGACCCACCTTTTTTCTCGGCCCCCGCTTGAGGAATCACCCCGAGACTTTCAGAGTAGGAGCTGAACGGAGCGCCCCATTCGTTTTGAAAATTTCGCGAGGATTCGTCAACCGGCGCCAAAGTTATTCAAAATAGAATTTTCAGATTTCCTATGGAAACTTGGTCCTAACTATAACTATCTACTGGCCCCCGCTTGAGGAATCACCCCGAGACTTTCAGAGTAGGAGCTGAACGGAGCGCCCCATTCGTTTTGAAAATTTCGCGAGGATTCGTCAACCGGCGCCAAAGTTATTCAAAATAGAATTTTCAGATTTCCTATGGAAACTTGGTCCTAACTATAACTATCTACTGGCGACCGCCAGTAGATAATATATATATATATATATATATATATATATATATATATATATATATATATATATAGCATTTGTATACAATACCTAATGGTATGCTTTTATCGGTGTTTATGTATATGAGAAAGCAATGCCTCATGAACCTCAGGAACGGGTGGATAGGGCGAGGTAACTCAGTGGTGCCCCCGGGTTTTTCAAGGGGCACCACTGAGTTACCTCGCCCTATCCACCCGTTCTTGAAGTTCATGAGGCATTGCTTTCTCATATACATAAAAACCGATAAAAGCATACTATTAGGTATTGTATACAAATGCTTTATTGATTGCATTTTCACTTACATTAACAGTCTCTAATTAGAGTACACGTAATTTATACAGGCGGGATCTTGTTCTTGTCCTGACGAAGATGCCTTGCTGCATCGAAACATGTTGACTTACTAGGAGTATCCGCACATTACGCAGGACATCTCCGCACCACCTTTTTAACAGCACCAGCCTCCCTTGACCTATTAAAGTTTCTACGTCTAACGAGGCCAGGTCCTTTTTAATACACCCACCTACATTCCCTTCAGACCCTCCCTCTTGCATCACACATAGCACTACATTATCAGTGCTCCCGCGTAGTCGCAGGCCGTAGCACGCCCCGTCCTGCAGCGGGCGGGAAGACCCCTATGATGAAGCATGACACCAAGGGCTATTTTGGTGTGTGAGGGATATTTAAACAAACACAGTGTGTGTCCAACCACAGTAGGATACACACCTTCCACCACCCAAGATATCTGAACCCAGGTTCTTCTTCGCCCCCCCACCCCCTCTTCCCCCCAGAGGTGGATCCTTTTGTTTTGTAACTGATTCTGTGTGGAGGACGTATCCACCTCCTATGCCCGTGGAGGGCTTCACCTTTACACTCCCCAATCTTGGTATTTATAGATAATGTTTACATTCACCTGTATGACATAAGTAATTAAAATTCACACATGCAGACAGATACAGATATCCTGCTCGATTTGCGCATACACAGACAGACCTAAACTGAGACATGCATTTACATAGTGCATTAATACACATATGTGTTAATATATATATATATATATATATATATATATATATATATATATATATATATATATATATATTCACTGAAAAAAACATAGGTTTAAGGGACGTTATAGTTAGAAATTAGCTTTTTAAAAACCTTTGAAATTCACTGAAAAAACCATAGGTTTCTGGGACGTTATAGTTAGAAATTAACATTTAAAAATCCTTTGAAATTCACTGAAAAACCATAGGTTTCAGGTACGTTATAGTTAGAAATTAGCTTTTAAAAAACCTTTTAAATTCACTGAAAAAAACATAGGTGTCAGAGATGTTATAGTTAGTTGGACATTTCACTCGCTCAAAAGCAGAGAAATTCAGCCGTTATAGTTAGTTGAGCTAACTATAACTCGCGCCCCCGCAATGCACGACTGGTGATGTCACATATTACAACATTCATGACATGGTCAGTGACATCACTGATGACATCTCAAATGACATCACTGATGACATCATCCAGTGACTGTGTGTTTCTGTAAAGTTTAAATATGTTTTATATATATATATATATGCCAAGGTGTTTTGAAGAATGAGTGGGTGTATGAGTGTCTGAATGGATGATTTAGAAGGTGCGTGACTGACTGTATAAGTGAGTGATTAAACGTGTCTTATTGAATGCATGGGTTAGGGACTAAACTGTGTGAATGTCTGTATCAGTCTTTCAGTTGGTGTGTAAGCCGCTGCATGGGTTGTGAGAAGCTACATGAGTGTCTATATGGGTTATTGATTGGTTGTCTGAGTATCTGTATGGGTGCCTGAGTGTCAGTGTGGGTGGGTGGGGTGTGTGACCCTCTGCATAGATGTGTGAGTGGGTGATTCACTGGGTGTATGGGTTCAAGAGTGCCACTGTGAAGGGCTGTATGGGTGGGTGAGTTTGTGTATGGGTGTGTTGGTGAGTGAATGGATGTCTCAGTGGTACATGTGTGAGTAACTACTTATGCGAAAGGCAGTATATGTGAGTGTTGGAGTATATAAATGACTATAAGTGTGAGTGGGTGATTGTGAGCGTGGCTGTATGGATGAGTGAATGCTTGTATCAGTGACTGTATAAGAGAGTAAGTATGTGTTAGTATTTGTATGAATAAGTGAGGTGGTGTGTGTATAACTGTATAGGTGAGTAAATGGGAGTGTGATTGATTCTTTGCATGACTGACTAAGTGTGTGAGTACCTCTAGGGGTGAGTGGAGGTGTGTGAGTGTCTGTATAGGTGTATGAGTGCATATGATAGTGCTGTATTAATGAGTGACTGCATGTATGAGTGACTGTTTGGGTGAATAAGTGGATGTGTGTGTAGACCTAGGAATCACTGAGTGGGTATGTAGTAACTGGTATTGGTGTGTCTATGGTTTGGTATGTGGTATGGTATATAAAGTTATATTTGGGTATGAGGGGGTGCATCAGATTATCAAATGGATGATGTCATCAGTGATGTCATTTGGGATGTCATTAGTGATGTCATCATTGATGTCACTGACCATGTTATGAATGATGTAATATGTGACGTCATCAGCAGTGCATTGTGGGGGCGCGAGTTATAGTTAGCTCAACTAACTATGACGGCCGAATTTCTTTTGTTTTGTACAAGTGAAATGTCCAACTAACTATGGTTTTTTCAGTGAATTTCAAAGGTTTTTTAAATGCTAATTTCTAACTATAATGTCCCTTAAACCTATGTTTTTCCAGTGAATATATATATCCAACAAAAACCGCTCCAGGTAAGGAAAGGTATTTTTTTTCTTCTTTCTCCAATGGTGTATAATATAAGTATCCTAAAGGGGGGATATTGTGGGAGTAAACATATATATCCATGTGTATGTGGCCACATAAATATGATAATCAGTTCCCAAATCCCCCCACACTATCTCAAACTTAATGAGCTATTTATTTCTATCCATGAACCAGTTGTCCTGAGTTACAGCTCAATGCTCCCCCTCCTTCACAGAGTGGTTTGTCCCTCCTTCACAAATCTTTTTCAGACCTGACCCGAGGTGCTCACTGCCCTCTCTGACACCTCCAATTGCTGTCAATACAAACCGCTCTGAAGCCTCCTGCCTCTTACGTTAAGTTTAGCTCTTGTCTCTCATGTTAAGTTTAGCTCAAGCTTTTTTATGTTCCCTTGTTTGCCTACACTGCATTACGTATAGTTTTACACTGGTTCTTGTAGTTGTGTGTATATGTGGCAATTCTGTTTTCTATATGGTATCCCATATTTCTACTGTGTTCCTTTTTGGGGTTTTGCTGGTGACTGAGCTTTCTAATATATATAAAGGCCCCACAAGAATGACTCATGGCAGAAGAAGCTTTTTTCTAAGCCATAACACTGGGATTTATGTCTGCCTCCTGCCTTGGCCTGCCAATATGCTGTGGTACCTGTAAATACAAGCGCAGAAGCGCAGAATGGGAGGCTCAATGTTCTCCGTTCTTGCTCCACAATTTTGGAATTCTCTTCCTTTCCAAATGAGATCAACACCGTCGTATCAGGAGTTCCGGAGCACCTTGAAAACCAACTGGTTTGCACAGGTTTTTAATATCTAAGCCACAACTCCCACTCACTCAGGTGTCACTTCCTCTACAACGCCATGAAACCGCTTGGTGTCCGAGCGCTTAACAAATATTTTTAAATTCAAATTCAAAATTCAAATACATTTCATCTACTACAGATCCTGACTGTGTTTTCTATGCGTAACACCGTGGAGAGTTGGAAATAGTGTTCCCTAACACATACCTCATAAGAATCTGACAGTCTGGCCTGTTTGGACCCAAGCTGAAGGGATGGTATAATAGAGATGAACCCATGTCAGCAAGGAGGCCCCCAATTGCATACAATGTATCACTGCATCCTAATAGGCCCAACTGCTGGTGTTGAAAGACTTTTCCAGGTCCACCGCCATTAGACCCGCTCCAGTTCTATCATCCTGTTGAGGACTGAACAACACCGAATATAGGCGTCATCGATTAAGGGAGGTTTTATGTTGTGGGATAAACCCACACGGGTCAGGATGAACCAATGTTGGAATGTGGGGAAGAGGCACACGGCTAATATTTTACTTAGGATCTTAAAATCCATGTTTGGCATGGACAGGTGGGAAATACTCTGGTGGCCAGCTCATATGTGGTTGTCTTTGGAAGGGGGACAACCATTGTGTCCCTAGTGTTTGCTGGAAGTCGCAGAGTAGGATTCAGCAGGCAGACCATCCAGTCCTGGCATCTTTCCCCTCGCCATGTCTTTAATGGCCCCCTTGATTTCCTGGGGTGTGATGGGACCCCCCAGGTCTTCCACAGCAGTTTGAGGCAGGGTCCGCTGCTCCAGCAGGGCAAAAAAGCCTCCACACTATACCTCAGGGTGTCGAGTCTCCTTCCATACACTCTTGAATAATATTCCAGAAAAGTTTAATTGATTTTTGCCTGGGAATGCACTCTCTGCCCATCAACCCGTGTCACACAAGCCATCAGGGCCCCCGCTTCTCAGGGCGTACCAACCAGTTCGGTAGCCTGCCTCCCTACCCTCCCCTTCATTGGGCCCTGGCTGTGTAGCCCTTATAGTCATTGCGTGTGGGTAGGATGTGCCTTCAAGGGATTTGTTGAAAACTCAGTTATACGACTTGTTTATAGGATAAATATATACCTATACATGAGATCAATCTTGTATCCTAGATTCCAAACGATTATATACTATGCATTAGTCATATGTATATATGGATCTCTATTTATATTGATTTTAAACAATTATACAATCAAAATAAAGGAAAAAGAAAAGTAGACAAAAGGTGTGTGAGGAACAAAATTCATTTATATCAGTAAATGGTAATAAGGGTACATAAAAATAAGACAGTAATATAGCAAAAAGGAGAGATGATTCTACATTCAGTTGTTACTCCACTACAAAATATATCGAACACTTTTTCAAAGATATTTAACCATTTATCTAGAAAGAAGTGTGACAGTCGACGTTTCGGTCTTCATATGTAAGTTTGTGAGACCATCTTCAGGACAAGAAGTTAAAAGTTGACCCCTATAAGTTAAAAAATATAATGAATATATGGAATATATACAACACACACCTAAGCAAAAAAACATATTAATTTCAGTTGACAAATTGATAACTCATACTTTTTAACGTACAAACGGAAATTGAATTTATCGTTTAGACAATGCTATATCAGTCACTTGGGCATCCAATGATTGTTATACATACTATAATGGTGTAATACTCAAATTATAGCAGAAGAGTCAATTCCAATTAAACTCCACCTAAATGATTTATTCACCATAAGGTTCAAAAATGGTCATTCAAGTTGTTAATTCCTGTCACTTCTTTTCATAAACAGAGATAGATGAATACTTATTATGTGTCTTGTCCAATAGTGACATTGCTGGACTCACACATTAATCATTACGTTTCTAATAGGTGACAAACTACAAAAGGAAATTCGATTTATCATTTAGAAAAAACTGAATGAATTATTTGGACATTTAGAGATTGTTATTGATACCTCAAAACATACATGAATCAAAATACGACAAGGTTTTTACAAAATAAAGCCAAATAAAAATAAGGAGAAAATCAATCGTAATTACACTCCAACTGGTGAAAGTATTCACCGTGAGATTTAAAACGCTCAATCCTGTTGTTTAATTCCTATAGTTTCTATACATATATAGAGAACAATAAATACTCTATGTGTATTTTGACCTATAGAGACATCGTTGGACTAATATAGGTAATCGAAGCAATTTTACCTCGTAATGTGTAAATCAATTAGAAAAGTCGCGGATATCTTGCTTCCTGTGTATTTGGGTTTGAATCACAACGTCTTGGTTGGCACTATATAAAAAAGTCATAACGTAAATCTTCACTGATCAAGAGCAACTTAACGTGTAAACTACCCCAAGTAATGAGGTGTGTCACAATACCTTTTCAATTCAGGGATTTTAGACAATCAAAGTGCCACCGTATTAACGGTACTGTATGATTACACGGACAGAATACGGCATTCGGGCGTTTAAGGACTGAAGGTAACTGCAAGAGGAGAGTAAGAGCATTTAGTGTGTTTTATTTATAGTTGTTAACACTTGCATACAGATTAAGTGATAGCAGTATCAACTGACCTAGCAATAATACATCTGTTGACTCAGATGAGACAACGCCAAATACGAAGGGCGCTTTACTTGCTTCCTCCGAAAGTTGGGAACTGGAAATTACTAGAAAAGGAGAATGAAAGCATATAGTGTCTTTAAGTTTTAATTGTTAACACTTCGATGTAAATTAAGTAATAACGAAATCGACTGACCTAGCAATGGTACATCTGACAACTCAGGTGAGTCAATGCCACAGTTGGGGAGCGTTTTGCTTGCTTCCCTCGAGAATTGCTGCAAAGGGAAAGTGGATAGTATTTAGTTTAATTATTCTACCTTAAGGGCAGTGATGGCAGAAGCCAAACGGACGATATCAACTAACCTGGCGTGAGTACAGCAGTCACCTCAGTTGAGTCGCGGCGTGTAGCACTGAGACTACCGAGATCAGTTTGTCTTAAATATACGTGTTGCGGCGGTATAGAGATAGGACTTGAAATTCGGTCACATGGTATGCCGGCACAGATGTACGCGGCGGCCATGTTGGAATGGGCTAGTGACATCCCGTTATTCAAAAATGTTTAGAGTAGATTGACAGCCACGCTCGAATGCGATATGCCCGTCATGTTTATTTAGTATATTAGCAATAAGTTAGATATATTCTGTTTTCGCCTATTCGAATGCCTAATCAACGTATAAAGGGCAAAATGTTGGAATTCAGGTCAATTCTATTGTATGTGTCTGAAAGACACACGCTGTAAAGTTTCTTATGCCACAGAGTAGGTTATACAACAATGTACCCACAGTTTTACCTTTGTAGCAAAAAGGTGAGATTGAAACATTCAATACATGCCAAAGATAGAGTCTGTTCATCACATAGTGTCAAGAATTAGATATATATAGACAAATATTGTAATCTCTCTAACAAAACATTTCGACTACTATACCATTGGTAAAACAGAGAGCTAAACAGTATACATTTGTTGCACAATTATTGCACATATTTACATTACATGTATTCATGGCTGTCCAGTAAAGAATATCCATGTTATCATCAATGATACCTCAGTTAACAGCATTGACATTGACATTAGAATACACACAGATCAAATCATCATGTAACTATATATATTGTTAAAGGATATCCCACGGATGGTTTAGTTGAGTATATGTCAAATACTATACATAGGGCTATAACTGTTACAGATCATAGATTCTATGTCATAGAGCGGTATCTGTTACAGATTATGGATTCCATACCTTCAGATTATATCTGCAATCTACAGACATGCTAGAGTGTGCCATTCAGATGTTGAGTTGAGACCACGATTGATCAGATCTGTCATACAGATAAATCTGCCTTCCTTAATGGTCAAAAGTCGATCTACGTTGCTTTGTCTCTTAGAGGGTTTGATCACATCTAAAACCCACCATTTCATATCTTTTTCTGAGTGACCCTGTCTCTGGTAGTGTTCCACTAGTGGTGCGTTTTCTGTATGGCATCTTATCCGAGATTGATGTTGTAGGATCCTTTTCTTGATAGGTTGAACTGTTTTCCCAATATAGTGTAATTTGCATGGACATTGTATGCAATAAATTACATTTGATGTATTACAATTTGAGAATGATTTAAGGGAGAAAGTAATACCGTTGATGGTACATTTCTTGATTGTTTGCGAGGTGTGGCATGCTAAACACATATTACACTTGAAATGTCCGACAATAGGAACCAGCTGTCTCATGTTGTCTACTGTGTTAATGGGGTGGTCTTCATAAGCTCTCACCAGTCGGTCTCTAAGGTTAGTTCCCCTTGTAAAAGAGAATAGGGGTTTTGACTGGAATTCAGGTAGATTTCTTAATAAATTCCAGTGTCTGCTAACAATCTTCTTTATAGCATTGGCGTGAGTTCCGAAAGTCGAGACACATACCAGATGTGGTTGTTGTGGCCGATCTTTCACAGTCAATAACGTTTCTCTGTCGTTATACCATGCTCTTTTCATGGATTTTTTTAAAAGTTTGGAGGGATACCCCCTAGCTTTTAATTTTTCTGTGAGTTTTTTAGCCTCAATAAAGTAGTCATTTTTAAAGGTACAGTTCCTGCGTAAACGCAAGAACTGCCCAAAAGGAAGGCCATCTTTAAGGGCTTGAGGATGGTGGCTCTGGTATTCAAGCAGAGTATTTCTAGACGTTGGTTTTGTGTATAAGGTGGTATATAGATGGTTAGTAATATCATTTTTGATGGTTATATCCAAAAAGTTCATCTCCGCGTTGTCAGATTCCATAGTAAATTTCAAATGTGGATTTCTATGGTTAAGCCAACTGTGGAAGGTGTTAAGTTCTTCCTTTGTGCCATGCCAAACCAGGAAGACATCATCTATATAACGAAGCCATTTCCTGATGTTGGAGGAAAATGGGTTCGTTACATTGAATATGAAGTCGTTCTCGAATACAGAGACATAGATATTTGCAATGTCTGGGGCGTAAACAGCTCCCATCGCTACTCCTTTTCGTTGTTGGTAAAAGGTGTTTTGAAAAAGGAAAAAGTTCTCACACAGAGAGATACGGACACATTCAATAATGAACTCTGTAGGTACCTGATGTGGTCTGGCTCTAGTGTCTAGAAGATTACATAGAATCTGTAAAACTTCTTCTTGAGGGATGTTAGTATAAAGGCTCTCTATGTCCATAGAGACCAAGTATTCATTCAGGGGATCAAAATCAAAGTTTTCGACTATGTTAATCACGGCCATAGTGTCCCGAATGTATGCAGGATGGTTAACAGCAAACGGTCTAATAAAGAAATCTGCATATTGGGCCAATGGCTTCAAGATGGAATTGCAGCCCGAAACTATCGGGCGCCCGGGCGGATTTAGAGGGTCTTTGTGCACCTTTGGGAGCAAGTATATAGCAGGGACAGTCGGTGTTTTATTAATGAGAAAGGCAGATTCTTTGTCTGAAAGCCAACCGCCATCAAAACCTGACTTGCTCAGTTTTGCTATTTCTGAAGTGAGTCTGTTTGTTGGATTAGTTGCAAGTTTCTTGTAGTGTATAGGGTTGGACAATTGTTTAAGGGCCTCTTCATTATATTTATCCTTGTCCCAAAGGACTATCCCACCACCCTTGTCCGCAGGTTTTATCAGGACATTAGGGAGTGACTGAAGATTCTGCAGTGCAACTTGTTTTTCTTTAGAGAAATTAGATTTGTACTGTATCTTTTGTTTAAAGAGATTATCAATCTCTATGAGAATTGCATTCTCAAATGTTAATATTTCCTTTTTTACCATAGAGTTACTTGGGTAGAACGTTGATTTATTTTTTAGACCTGTGACATCGTTGTTGGAACAACTTTCCTTTTCTGTGAAAAAGTTTTTTAATCTCACAGTGCGGAAAAATTTGTGGATCTCTAATTTGGTGTTGAATAAGTCATTCTTGTAGGTAGGAACAAAGCTCAGCCCTGATGAAAGAACCGCAATTTCTTGTTCGGCTAGGGTATGTGCCGATAAATTGAAAATTGGTATTGTTTGGTCAGGTGCTACCATTCGTAGTACTGGTTGCGTGTCTGACGAAACCCTGGTGTATATTGGTTGCGGTACCATCCTCGTTTGGAGCCCCGTTGTCTCCGAGGGGGACCTGTCCCTCGGCGGTCCTGTCCTAAAAAATTCTGTCTAGAGGTGGAGGGTTGTTGATCGTAGTGGCGATAAGTTGTGTCTGTAGATTGATCGCTACCGGTATCTGAATTGGTATCAGAGAAGGTAATTCTCTTCTTTGATGTTTGGGCAGTATTTTGAGGATTATAAAAATCCTTCTGTAAGTATGGATACGTCTTTTCTTTGTTGTATCTTTTGATATCATTTTGCAGTTTCTCAGTTTTCTTATGGGCATTGAATTCCTCGAATTCTTTAATTGTTTGCTGTACCTTGTCCAGAAGGAATTTACCGTTGGTAATGGCAGGATCACCTAGTATCTTTTTTTCTAGGGTTTCAATTTCTTTAGCTAAGATCTTCAATTGTCTAAGGGCTGTTTCTATACTTAGAACCATCCAAGTGCGGGAGCATTTGTTGGCAGAAAAGCTAAAGCCTGTTTTAAATTCCTCATCATCTGTAAAGATTATTGGGACATTTCGGATCTGAAGACCCGTTGGAATGATATTGGCATTCAAACAGTCATTGTAACAGAGGTACTCCAAAAGAACTTTGTAGGATTCCCTGGCCTCTGTTAGGTGCAGTTTTGCAACAGGATCAATGTTTACCCTGCTACCTAGGTCATGAATGGTACCTTCTAGCGACACTAGTTCCCTGTGTAATTTCCACTGGGCACCCACTATTGCCCACCAAAAATGTTAGTTTATGACCACTTGGAAGGCCTCCCATTCCGTAAGGCAGTCACTAGCTGTGTCTGAATTATGTACAAAATAGTCTGAGATGGCCCCCCAAAGGCACTCTCGATAGGTGTTGTCTTCCAAAACACTGGGGCAAAGACACCACATGGGGATCGCTGACCTATGTGTGCCCAACCGAATACCAAACAGAAGTGGACTGTGGTCTGAAATAATGTGGCAAGGTATTCAGTAAGATAAATATAAAGGCAGTGGGGGGCCAAGCAGAGAACCCTGTCTAGGCAGACATGGAGGGCATAAAGGCTGGAATAGAAGAAGTAATCCTGTTCCCCAAGATGCTAAGTTTTATCCAAACATCCTCAAATCCCCAGCTGCCGATCCAGTCCTGAAACCCCCGTGCGATCCTATCTGTCGGTGCCTCTGGAGGTGGTGGAGTTGAGCGGTCCAGAGTGATATCAGCAACACAATCCCCTCCTAGGATCATGACTCTGTCATGGAAAGGACCCGGATGGGCCAACAGGTGGCTCAGGAACAACAATTGGTTGTTGAAAGGAGTATATACAGAACCAAGAATCAGGGACCTACCATCTAACCTCCTGTCAACTATGAGATATCTACCTTCCCTGCCGTTTGCAGACCTGAACGGCCTCAAAGGGAAGGCCAGTCTGCACCCAGATCACAGCTCCTCATGAATGCGCTGAGTACCCTGTGGTGTACACCTGACCCCGCCAGTGCTTCTGAAGAGGCCGTACCTCCACCGTAGTAAGATGTGCCTCCTGTAAAAGAGCTATTTGTGCAGCCGCTGTCTAAGGAACGTGTGGATTCGGTGTCCTCGGGCCGCTGTTCGCATGCCCCTAATATTCCAGGTCAATAGCTTCAGCTCTGCGTATGTCGTGGTCATAGCCATGTAATGTAATGCAGGACAGGGCCCCCCTGTACCCCTTCTCCCCTCACCTGTCACCTGCACAGGGAAGATTTCCACACCAGCCTGGAACCCATAAAGCAAACATATAAACCACAACCTCCCTGACCCTAGAGCGGTCTAGCAATGGCCACCTACCCAAATTTAGGCATGATGAAAAGTAAAGTGTGTAACACATGACCATTACCCACTGATCAGTGGATATGGGTGCGTGTGCGCGGGGGTTCACAAGCCATTCAAACAGCAGGCATCTGCAACTGCTACAATCCAGCACCCCCATACCTAGGCAGCTGTATCACTCCTACTGTCATTGTAAGGTGAGGGGAATCAGGAAAGTTCCCCACGCATGCCATCAAGTGTTATGTCCTTGTGCAACCTTTGTTGTGCTGGAAGGCAGGGCCTCTGACAAATGTTCCCAGCCATGGCCAATAATATGACTATAATATCAACAATATTTAGATGCCAGTGTTGTGCAACACACTGCCCAAGTGGCTCCTCCCCACAGTCAATTAGGAGCATCACAAAATCGCAGGTTACAAGGCCCTAGGTATCCCTACAGGCCCTCCTGCTACTCCCTGTTGTCCATCTTGCCAGCCCAGAATGATAGAATTAGATAAAGTAACCCACTGACTGTGGAATTACCAGCAGCATACTCTGTTGGTCTAACAAAGTATCTTCTGAGGTAGAGATGATAGCATTTCTGCAGAGTGAGTTCCTGTATTTCAGTCCATGTGGAGTTTACGGGCGAAGCCCGTCACCACAAGCAGTGCTGATTGCCTGTCCTGTTCAATCTGTGCTCTTATGGGACCCTTCACTGGGCTCGCTTTAAACTGGTTTTGTCGTCATCTCCTTGGTTGACTTCTGGGGAGAAGTTGCCTTTCTGATGCGCTGCTGCTCCCTCCTTCCACCGGATACCTGTCCAGCATGTCCCGACTCCGGCATTCTAGCAGGAAACAGTAGTGAGCAATGGAGACCAGCTCTTGTTTAACCTCCAAGAGTGACACCCGTTTTGCCAGCACTGCCTCTGTGAAGTCTGGAAACAGAGTCACCGCTGGGTTGTCCACTCAGAAAGTGCCATTCTCAGAGCTTTCAAAAGGAGAATATTGTGGTCCTGATAAATAATGTAGTAGCCTTGCAACCACCCGGTGCGGAGAATGTCCCAGGGAAGGGGGCCGTTGATGCACCCTGTGTGCTTGGTCAAGAGCAGAGGAGGGAGTAAGCTTTGCGGGGGCAGACTAGTCTTTCATCTATCTTTCTAGAAAGGTAATCATGTCTGTCCCTACCACTTCTACAATCCACACATTGTTGCAGTGGCGTCTGCTCTCTGCATGCTCCGCTTTGCTTTCCAGTATTTTCAGTCGTTCAGTGAGGTCCTTCACATGTAGTCTCAAGGATTGTTGTGCTGGCTCCAGCTCCCCAACCAGCGCCTATGTCTTCTTGACCCGGTCAGTTAGTCTTCGGTGGTCTACCTGTAGTAGGCCAATTTCCTCTGAGATACTGCCAATCTGCAGCTTTGGGGTCTGTGATGGCTGCCACTATCTTGTTAAGAATCCGCTGGAGAGTAGGGAACAGCTGTTCCATGACACCTCCATATTGCGAATCTTCCTTTGCCGGGGATCCCTGCAGGGCAAGAGCCCCGCTGGCATTTCTCGACCTGGATTTGCCCATCACTACTTACCTAAGTGTCTTCTGGGAGCCCCTAGGTGCACTTTATGAACAGGATCCACCAAGCCTGGGTCCACGTTCGAAGCCAGCCAAAGCTAGTCCAGTGTATCCCCTTTAATGTTCCAGTCACCATCCGCCCAGGACTGACTTATGGGGAATAACAGCCACCTGCTTAGGGAAAGGCAGGGCCCTAGTCACACTCGGGCGATTCCGCCATCAATACCAATGGAAATCAGTGGGAAGCCCGAGGTCCAGCAACACTCGTCCTCTGGTCCCCGTGGTCATCATTCCGCACTGTGAGGCACAACCCAGCCCCAGATTTCCAGGAGCCCCCAGTCATGGTCTGTGAGCTGCTTGGGCCCCCCATTCCTCCGGGGCTGTTACAGCCACCTGCTGGCACATGGTTGAGTCTAGTGGTCCTCCAGTGGCATCAGCAGGGCATCCTGTCTGTGCTGAGGGCCCTACACTGCCACTTCCAGCAGTAATCATCAGTAAATCGACCCCCACAAGAGGGGTACATGCTGGGGGGAGGTCCCACCAGGCTTCGGGATCTCAGCGGTCAATGCCCATGACACATGGCATCTCCCCTGCAGCAGCATCAGTCCCCATGTGCAGGCCTCTTCCCCAATGTCACCCAGTCCTGGCGGCAGCAGTGGCCTCAGAGGTCCACATACCTGGGCCCCAACCTCCACTAGCTGTAGACTCTCTCAACAGATGGAGGGAGGAGCAAAGAGGCCCCCGCCGACCATTTAGGCGGAGCCCAAACTCAATGAGCGCTCCAGCACCACACGGGCTGCTCAGTATCCGCTCCTGGCAGCCCCCAAATACAGGCCCCACCGACCTGGCACCACCACGCTGCCTCCTCTGTATTGGGTCTTCGGGCTTTCATGTCAGCAATGCATAGCACCACAGAAATCTGCTCCACCGCTCCTTGTACCTCTATCTTCCAAGTCACTCACCCTGCAGTCGTCAGGGCCGGCATTCACCTCGCCCAGCCCGCAGCACCCTGCTGCTCACCACTGACCTCGAGTCCTAAAGGGCTGGGCGAGGGGCAGGTAGGTTTACGCCTTCCACCCAGGAGGTGGCCAGGTCCAGACCACACCTTGTCTCCATGTGGGCTGCCCAGATCTGGTTGCTGCATCCCACTATATTAGGTCCCACCTACCAGGCACTGCCAGGAGCTCCCTGCTGCCTCAGCCCTCACCACCTTTGCTCCGGCTTTGACAGTGCCTCACGTGAGTAGCCAGGCCATGATCTTCACCACCTTGTCGGTGACACCCAGCCACTCTGCAGGGGTTCCTCTGCATGCACCCTCGGAATGGCTGCCCTTGTGCTGTTTATGGGTCTTCATCATCCGTCAGAGCCAGAAGATTACACAGCATAATGGCGGGGTGCGAAGGAGCTCTCCTCTAATGCAACTTGTCGACCATCTTGCGTGGCCATGCTCCCCGATTCTGCTTGTTATCATGTTGGAGAAGAAGAAGGTACATGTGAGGGAGGTGCAGGTACTTCAAAGACATCAGAATTTTGTGTGCCAGTTGGTACTGGTGGGGAGACCCTTTTGCAGGAGATTGGGCTTGGCATTGGCAGGGGGACCTTTAACACCGCACCACAGGGTGAGATTATCAACGGGGTGGCAGAGGATCTATTGGCTAGCAGGGGAACAGACAGAGAATAGACACTGATGCCACATAAACTATGACAGATAGGAGTAAAGGATTCAGCACCTGTTTATAAGTTCATTGGCACAGTCCACAAGTAGGACGTATATGCAGACTTGGATGGAGCGTCTGGTATCTGGGGCTCAGCTCAGCGGCATAGGAGAGTGGAGTGGCAGAGATGCGGGGAAGTTTTACAGTTTATCATGGATATGGTAGACAAAGGTAGATCCAAGGTTACAATCGCTAGTAAGTTGGCAGGAAATGCTTTCATGGGGAAGTTATTTTGGGGGTTATGATCCTACAGTAGGTGAGTTGGTTGAGAGGATACTGTATGGGTGGGCCAGGGAAAACTGCAATGGATGGAGGATGTGGTGAAGGCTTGTGTTGTCAGTCTTACAGAGGGTGATGGGAAAGCTCCCCTTGGTGTGCCGTCGTGACACCCGGGAGGTGTATTTGTTTATGTTTTGATGTGCTGGATGTTCTTTTGCACTTTCGGGTAGCAGAATTGTTGGGTGAAAGAGACGACAGAGGCATAGGATGTGACTAAATAGACATATAAAGAAACAAGGTTATGATATAGATGGAGAAGCCAAAAACTGAACAGCAGTCTAAGGGTAGGACAGTCACACTGAGGCAATGCCCTGTACAACAGGTTTGTCTAATTTATCTAGGGTCTAAATTTCAACGGGAGTCACCAGGGGTTCAATGCAGGGTCTTCCGGCATCTGGATGGATCGGTTGTGACTTTGTTTCAACTTTTAGTGGTGCTCAGGAAAGCAGTGACCCATCTTGGGTCGACACCAACAGAATACGGCACACATTCTTTCCAGATAGGGGCAGACTTGGAGGCCGGCAGGAGGGGTTGGTAAGCGGACAGGATATAGAAATTAGGTAGATGGTCTTCTGGGTGCTACAAACAGTAAGTGAGGGAGGATGGGGATGAGAGAGAAAATTATGCTATGATTAATTAAATCTATGCTATTTTATGTAGGCTCTGTACCAGGCCAGAAGAGAGAGGAATGGGTTGGACATTCCTTCGTAAAATCAGAGGAACAACAAGCTTTTAAAAGAAGACATGGAACTCAGTTGGGTTTGTCTGTAAAGATAGCTAAAGTAGAGTAGTATGGAAAGGGGAGCATGTTGTAGCAGCAGGTATTGCAGTTGCTAAACTGATTGCTGGATGGGAATAGTTGTCCGGATGTGCTGGTGGTGTACCTGGGGGAGAACGATCTGGGGCGGAATAACGGACTGGCTGAGTTGAAAGCAATGAAGCAGGAGTTAAGGTGAATTGGTCACAGACCTTTGGGTTGCGGATGGAACTGAAACCAAGGAGTGGATGGCATGGGTAGAGAAGCCAGCATCCATGGATAAAGCCAAGAGGAAGATAAACAAAGAGACGCAGAAGTTTTGCAAAGGGGAAGGAATTGGCAAGGTTGTTCACCCAGAATAAAGATACCAGGAAGTAATTATTTCTCAACAGAATAGGGTGCATTTATCCCCTATGAGCATTGATCTATACTTGATGCAGATGAGGAATGCATTAGCACAGGCAATGGGAGTAAGATTATGGAGGTCAGATTGAGGACAAGGTAAATACGTAGCAATACTGAAATCAGGTTGAATGAGGGCGAGTGGGAGCAGTTTGGAGGAGGAGACAGAAAAACTCAGATTGTGGGAAGGGGAGTGTATGGATGGCGGTTTACCCAGAGGTTGGCTTTGTTCAACCAGTTTATTGCTGTTGATGTGGAGGGAGCAGTGTGAAGGGGATGGGGTTAGTAAATTCAGAGTTGCTGAAGACAGGAAGTCAAAAGTTCACAGTTATATGTAGTTAAGTCGGAAAACAGAATGTAGACATTGGGCACGTTGGACTGTTGGCGCAAGCGTTGCTGGAAACAGAGGGGTGGGGGTAGGAGAAAGGAAAGATGAAACTTAGTGAGGACAGTAGTTTTGTAAGGCACTTTAATGTTTGTGGTGTGCACCTGTTTCAATAAAGCAACCTTTTCTACACCAAAATGTTTCAGTACTCTGTGCGGTACCTTCTCACTCAACTAAAGTGACTGCACTGTGGCTCCTGGGCAGTCAATGCTGTCACATTGGCTCTCCCCTGCCCCAACCCACACTTGGGCATTGTACAGGAAAGGCAAGCGCGACTCACTGTCAGACATGGGAGGCCATGGGATTGAGAATTCCCTGCTAGGAAAAACAAAAACACAAAAATATTTAGTGGCGGCCTCCTATATTTACCTGTTAACCTTTGGGGTTAGTCTTCCTAGTGAACAATGAAGCAGGAAAGGGCAGGAGAGTTTTGCTACACTTCAACTCGATCATCCTCACCCTAAAGTCTGCTCCTGTACACATGACTTCAAGGGAGTTCATACAATCTACATTCTTGTCTGTCTCCCTCTCCTCCCTCTCCTCAGTCTTGTGCACAATACATACCAGGGATCCAAAATTGCTTCCTGTCCTCTACGGTAATGCACAACAGACACACTTGTCCCTCACCCTAATCCACACACGCAATAGGAACAGTCGACATCCACACTTTAAACATGTCCCCTGCAACCTACCTAGAGACCCCTACCCTAGTTGTCCTTTGGCAGATGACCATATTAAAATTAAGGCACTATAGGTTGCCGTTCATAATCCAATATTAACGGAGATTGATCCCTTCGGCAGCTCACCATAGAGCAGAGGTCACAAATCCCAGAGGTCAGATGAGAAAAATTGGTAATTACCATGGGTTAGAACCTATTTTTCTATCACTTGGGGCACCATTATGATGGCGGGCGGACAAAGTCCGCCCGCCACCGTAACAGGGTGTGGGGCTGCCCACCAGGGGTGTGGCGGTTCCGCTGTGCTGATTACGATGCGCCCGCTACACTGGGGGGCGCATCATGCATATTTTACATTGCGGCGGGCGGTGCTGCAAGCAACACCCGCCGCAATGTAAAAACTGCATGTGGTGCATTTGCATGCACAACGTGACAGACACCGCACGGTGCCTGCCACCTTGTGATGCAAATGTAGGGGGGTACCCCCCAAGTGCAGCCATCCACCCCCGTCCCCCTGGGGGCCCGCAACGGGCCCCCAAAGAAAAGACCGCATGCCTTTCCATGGCGGAGTCTCCGCCATGGAAAGACAATTCACCGCCATCATCCTAATATGGATGGCGGTGCCTGCAAGGCACCGCCACCATATTGCTGGCCTTTTCCGCCCGGTAGGCAATCGGGCGGATTGCCTACCGGCGGAAAACCAGCGGACATCCGCAATGTTAGGCAGGCAGTTGAGAATGGCGGGTGGATCACCACCACCATACGGGCTGTGGCGATCCGCCCACCATACTAATGGTCCCCTTGAAGTCAGGGCACACAACTTAATGATTGTTGGAGACACATGGCATTGGTACAAACAACTGCATGTGTGGTGGAGACACATGACAAGAAGAGAAATATATCAGCAAATGTAGGAGACACATGGCAGCAGGACACACATCTAAGCAAATGTGGGAACTGCATGGAACCAGTACACAAACCTGAACATTTGCAGAAGCTACAAGGCATGAGGATACACAATTGAGAAAGTGTGGGAGACAAACGGCGTCAAGGTAAACAAATGAGCTAGTGAGGGAAATATATGGCATCAGGACACACAAGAGAGCAAGTGCGAAAATGCATGGCATCAGGTACACAACTGAGAAAATTGTGGGGTACACCTGGTATCGAGGCAACTCACGGGTGGATACATTGATAGGTACATTTAGCCCCTTGACGGACACATTGGAAAACAAATTAGCTTGGTCATCTCGCAGAACTATGAACCCCAAATCTAGATGCTTATACTGAGCCCTTGCCAGGCTGTTGACGAAATCCTGACTCCGAGATATTGAATACCTGCAGGCCAACATCCAGCCACCGTAGTGAATTAGATCAATTGAGACACCTCAACAGGCCACCTTTGGGAGCAATGGTAGGATACAGGAAGAAACTGACAATCTTAGGAACTGCATGCTGGAAGCGAATGGTACCTTGGCAGTCTAGAGAGAGAGGGAAAGGTCACAAGAGGTAGTGAGTTTGAGAGACATAACGTTGGCCACCCAGTGAGCAACCACAAGAGATGCAATGAAACAGACTAACCGAGATTGCACGTGCTCAAGACACACCACCTCAAGCAACCATAGGAAATGAGTGCAAGACACACATCTCCTCACGCCTACCGAGACTGAGCCAGCAGTCTTAATATCTACTCTGAGTTTCTTATACATACCTCACTTGGTCATGTGGCTGGCACGAAATATAGCAAAACACACAAGATGATGGATGGAATGTTGCACATTCGCATAACATTCACCCCCAGTCACAGATCTGGGTTTAATCCATCGTTATTTTGCTCACCACGCCACCCCAATTCAGACATGGCCATATGCAGATCAGTCTTGACCCTGTGCCTCATGGGAACAGTCCAGCTCGAACTGCCAAGCCATTTCTTCCCTGGACTGGAATCAAGCATCGGCACGAAATATATACTTGGGAGACACACAAAATCAGGCCACAAGAGAGAATGAGTATGAAAGAAGCATGACATCATGCTATTCTTTGGAACGACTGTGGGAGAGATATATTATTACCTTGTCACACCGTGGGGGCGATTCCGATCCAGGTCGGAAAGGCACCGAACGCGATCCGGCCAGAAAAACTACGAGCCGTATGCGTGTTTTCCGCCCGACTCGTACAGCTGTATGAGCGAGCAAGTACGATGCGTGAAATTCACCGACCGAGTCGTTCCCGGGTCCGAACTGCTCCGTACTTCTCGGAAGCTAACCGTGGCGTGCAATAGATGCGATCTACGAGCGAGCCAGTACAATGCACGTGTCGGACAGTCTGTGTGAACCGGAGTGTCCGGCTCGCAAAACATCCGGGTGGTTGCCTATGGGGGCCCGCGTTGGATCCCCTGTCACCCGCAGCCCTATGACTCGGAGACAGGGGGAGACCCAAGCGTCCCCCCAACACAGGCATGTACGGTGCAGATGGCACCGACGCGTACCCACTGTAGGGGGCGCCCTTCGCGAGACGTACCCATTCAGTTAATGGGAGCCCATTTGCGCGTCATACGACCGGCTCCCATTGGCTTCTATGGGAGTCCGACCGAAACGAGTCTGGCAGCATACGGCCGCATCGTACTTGCTCGGTCGGACTGCAGGACTCCGGCTCGGTCGGAAAACAGTCCGGATCCGGCTCGGTCGGAGTGCTTTCCGACCCGGATCGGAATCGGCACCTGAGTGTGGAACCACTAGGTGGTCCCTTTAAATGAGGACGATAGAGTGATGTAGGTCTTCACATCATGACAGCAAGTGCATGTAGACGATGCATGACAAATAATGAGTGTGGGGACATATTGCCTTGAGAACGTTGGGAGTATGCAAGAAAAACATGGCTTGAGTCTACCCTAGAGAACAAGAGGGCAGGCACACGGTATTGTGCACGCTAGAGAGTGACTGTGAAGAGCACCTAGTATGAATCAAGTAGAGGGGAGGTGTTTAGGAGACACATGTCGTCATCACACTCCAATGAGGGAGTGTAGGGGCCCATAATATCATTCCAGAATAGCAAATGAGTGTGGAAGACACATTGCATTTTTGTTCATTAGGAAGTGAAGTGGCAGTCCTACGTCTTCTCGCCAGGTGAGTGTAGGAGTGTGGGAGGCAGCTGACTGCACCATGGAGAGGAATCACTGACAGAATATCGAAGGTCAGAATATCGACTTACAGCGTATGTACGTGCCGTACCCCCAGCCCCGTATGTACGTGCCGTACCCCCACCCCACCCGCGTATGTACGCGCCGTACCCCCAGCCCCGTATGTATGCACCGTACCACCCCCAGCCCCATATGTACGTGCCGTACCCCCAGCCCCCCGTATGTACGCGCCGTACCCCCACCCCACCTGTGTATGTATGCGCCATACCCCCAAACCCGTATGTACGCACCGTACCCCCAGCCCCGTATGTAAGTGCCGTACACCCACCCGCGTATGTACGCGCCGTACCCCCAGCCCCGTATGTACGCGTGTACCCCCAGCCCCCCGTATGTATGTGCCGTACCCCCACCCCACCCGCATATGTACGCGCTGTACCCCCAGCCCCGTATGTACGCGCCATACCCCCAGCCCCCCGTATGTATGTGCCGTACCCCCACCCCACCCGCGTATGAACACGCCGTACCCCCACCACCAGCCCCTCCGCACGGCTATATTTTTACGGGAGCCAAAAAGTGCCAGAAAAGCTAAGTACGCCGCGATGCACGAGGAAAAGGGGGGTACGTGCTGTACACGCCATCACCCACATCGTACGTGTCATCATGTGCGGTGCGTACCCCAATATTGCATATGTACGGACCATACCCCCACCCCACCTGCGTGTGTATGCGCCGTACCCCAACCCCACACGTGTATGTACGCACCGTACCCCCAGCCCCGTATGTACGCACCGTACCCCCAGCTCCGTATATGTACGCGCCGTACCCCCACCCCACCCGCGTATGTACGTGCCATACCCCCAGCCCCAAATGTACGTGCTGTACCTCCAGCCCCCCTGTATGTACGCGCCGTACCCCCACCCCACCCGCGTATGTACGCGCCATACCCCCAGCCCCGTATGTACGCGCCGTACCCCCAGCCTTGTATGTACGCGCCGTACACCCAGCCCCCCGTATGTATGTGCTGTACCCCCACCCCACCCGCGTATGTACGCGCCGTACCCCCAGTCCCGTATCTACACGCCATACCCCCAGCCCCGTATGTATGCGCCATACCCCCAGCCCCCCTGTATGTATGCGCCGTACCCCCACCCCACCTGCGTATGTACGCACCGTACCCCCAGCCCCGTATGTACATGACATACCCCCAGCCCCCCGTATGTACGCACCGTACCCCCACCCCACCCGCGTATGTACGCGCTGTACCCCCATCCCCGTATGTATGTGCCGTACCCCCAGCCCCCCTGTATGTTCACGCCGTCCCCCCACCCCACCCTTGTATTTATGCGCTGTACCCCCAGCCCCGTATGTACGTGCCGTACCCCCAGCCCCGTATGTACCGACGCGTACCCACTGTAGGGGGCGCCCTTCGCGAGACATACCCATTCAGTTAATGGGAGCCCATTTGCGCGTCATACGACCGGCTCCCATTGGTTCTATGGGAGTCCGACCGAAACGAGTCTGGGAGCATACGGCCGCATCGTACTTGCTCGGTCGGACTGCAGGACTCCGGCTCGGTCGGAAAACAGTCCGGATCCGGCTCGGTCGGAGTGCTTTCCGACCCGGATCGGAATCAGCACCTGAGTGTGGAACCACTAGGTGGTCCCTTTAAATGAGGACGATAGAGTGATGTAGGGCTTCACATCATGACAGGAAGTGCATGTAGACGATGCATGACAAATAATGAGTGTGGGGACATATTGCCTTGAGAACGTTGGGAGTATGCAAGGAAAACATGGCTTGAGTCTACCCTAGAGAACAAGAGGGCAGGCACACGGTATTGTGCACGCTAGAGAGTGACTGTGAGGAGCACCTAGTATGAATCAAGTAGAGGGGAGGTGTTTAGGAGACACGTGTCGTCATCACACTCCAATGAGGGAGTGTAGGGGCCCATAATATCATTCCACAATAGCAAATGAGTGTGGAAGACACATTGCATTTTTGTTCATTAGGAAGTGAGGTGGCAGTCCTACGTCTTCTCGCCAGGTGAGTGTAGGAGTGTGGGAGGCAGCTGACTGCACCATGGAGAGGAATCACTGACAGAATATCGAAGGTCAGAATATCGACTTACAGCATATGTACGTGCTGTACCCCCAGCCCCGTATGTACGTGCCGTACCCCCACCCCACCCGCGTATGTACGCGCCGTACCCCCAGCCCCGTATGTATGCACCGTACCACCCCCAGCCCCATATGTACGTGCCGTACCCCCAGCCCCCCGTATGTACGCGCCGTACCCCCACCCCACCTGTGTATGTACGCGCCGTACCCCCAAACCCGTATGTACGCACCGTACCCCCAGCCCCGTATGTAAGTGCCATACACCCACCCGCGTATGTACGCGCCGTACCCCCAGCCCCGTATGTACGCGTGTACCCCCAGCCCCCCGTATGTATGTGCCGTACCCCCACCCCACCCGCATATGTACGCACCGTAACCCCAGCCCCGTATGTATGCGCCATACCCCCAGCCCCCCGTATGTATGTGCCGTACCCCCACCCCACCCGCGTATGAACACGCCGTACCCCCACCCCCAGCCCCTCCGCACGGCTATATTTTTACGGGAGCCAAAAAGTGCCAGAAAAGCTAAGTACGCCGCGATGCACGAGGAAAAGGGGGGGTACGTGCTGTACACACCATCACCCACATCGTACGTGTCATCATGTGCGGTGCGTACCCCAATATTGCATATGTACGGACCATACCCCCACCCCCGTATGTGCCTGCCGTACCCCCAGCCCCCATATGTACATGCCGTACCCCCACCCCACCCGCGTATGAACGCGCCGTACCCCCACCCCCTGCCCCTCCGCACGGCTATATTTTTACAGGAGCCAAAAAGTGCCGGAAAAGCTAAGTACGCCGCGATGCACGAGGAAAAGGGGGGGTACGTGCTGTACACGCCATCACCCACATCGTACGTGTCTTCATGTACGGTGCGTACCCCAATATTGCATATGTACGGACCATACCCCCACCCCACCTGCGTATGTATGCGCCGTACCCCAACCCCACATGTGTATGTACGTGCCGTACCCCCAGCCCCGTATGTACGCGCCGTACCCCCAGCCCCGTATATGTACGCGCCGTACCCCCAGCCGCCCGTATGTACGTGCCGTACCCCCACCCCACCCACGTATGTACATGCCGTACCCCCAGCCCTGAATGTACGTGCTGTACCCCCAGCCCCCCTGTATATACGTGCCGTACCCCCAGCCCCATATGTACGCGCCGTACCCCCAGCTTTGTATGTACGCGCCGTACACCCAGCCCCCCGTATGTACGCGCCGTACCCCCACCCCACCCACGTATGTACGCGCCGTACCCCCAGTCCCGTATGTATGCGCCGTACCCCCAGCCCCATATGTATGCGCCGTACCCCCAGCCCCCCTGTATGTATGCACCGTACCCCCACCCCACCGTGTATGTACGCACCGTAACCCCAGCCCCGTATGTACGTGACATACCCCCAGCCCACCGTATGTACGCGCCGTACCCCCACCCCACCCGCGTATGTACGCGCCGTACCCCCAGCCCCCCGTATGTACGCGCCGTACACCCAGCCCCCCGTATGTACGTGCCGTATCCCCACCCCACCCGCATATGTACGCGCCGTACCCCAAGCCCCGTACGTACACGCCGTATTCCCAGCCCCATATGTACGCACCGTACCCCCAGCCGCCGTATGTATGTGCCGTACCCCCACCGCGTATGTACACGCCATACCCCCAGCCCGGTATGTACGCACCGTACCCCCAGCCCCCCGTATGTACGCGCCATACCCCCACGCCACCCACGTATGTACGCGCCGTACCCCCAGCCCCGTATGTATGCGCCATACCCCCAGCCCCTCCGTATGTACGTGCCGTACCCCCACCCCACCCACGTATGTACGCGCCGTACCCCCAGCCCCGTATGTACGCGCCGTACCCCAAGCCCCATATGTACGCACCGTACCCCCAGCCCCCCCGTATGTACGCGTCGTACCCCCACCCACGTATGTACGCGCCGTACCCCCAGCCCCGTATGTACGTGCCGTACCCCCAGCCCCCGTATGTATGCGCCGTACCCCCACCCCACCCGCATATGTACGCGCCGTATCCCCAGCTCCCCCGTATTTACGCGCCATACCGCCACCCCACCCGCGTATGTACGCGCCGTACACCCAACCCCGTATGTACGCACCATACCCCCAGCCCCTGTATGTTCACGCCGTACCCCCACTCCACCCGCGTATGTACACGCCATACCCCCAGCTCCGTATGTATGCGCCGTACCCCCAGCACCCCCGTATGTACGCGCCGTACCCCCACCCCACCCGCGTATGTACGCGCAGTACCCCCAGTCCCGTATGTACACGCCGTACCCCCAGCCCCCCCGTATGTACGCGCCATACCCCTACCCCACCCACGTAGGTACGCGCCGTACCCCCAGCCCCATATGTACGCACTGTACCCCCAGCCCCGTATGTATGCACCGTACCCCCACCCCACCTGCGTATATACGCGCCGTACCCCCAGCCCCGTATGTACGTGCTGTACCCCCAGCCCCCCATATGTATGCCCAGTACCCCCACCCCACCCACATATGTATGCGCCGTACCCCCAGCCCCGTATGAACGCGCCGTACCCCCAACCCCGTATGTACGCGCCGTATACCCAGCCCCTCGTATGTACGCGCCGTACCCCCACCCCACCCACGTATGTACGTCCCGTACCCCCAGCCCCGTATGTACACACCGTACCCCCAGCACACCGTATGTGCGCGCCGTACCCCCACCCGCGTATGTACGCACTGTACCCCCAGCCCATATGTACATGCCGTACCCCCAGCCCCCCATATGTAGGCACCGTACCCCCACCCCACCCACGTATTTACGCGCCGTACCCCCAGCCCCGTATGTATGCACCGTACCCCCACCCCACCCGTGTAAGTACGTGCCGTACCCCCAGCCCCATATGTACGCGCCGTACCCCCAGCCCCCCGTATGTATGCGCCATACCCCCACCCCACCCGCGTATGTACGCGCCGTACCCCCACCCCACCCGTGTAAGTACGCGCCGTACCCCCAGCCCCATATGTGCGTGCCGTACCCCCAGCCCCCCCGTATGTATGCGCCGTACCCCCACCCCACCCGTGTATGTACGCGCTGTACCCCCAGCCCCCCGTATGTACGTGCCGTACCCCCACCCCACCCACATATGTATGCGCCGTACCCCTAGCCCCATATGTACGTGCCGTACCCCCACCCCACCCACATATGTACGTGCCGTACCCCCAGCCCCGTATGTACGCACCGTAACCCCAGCACCCCGTATGTGCGCGCTGTACCCCCACCCCACCCGCGTATGTACGCGCTGTACCCCCAGCCCATATGTACATGCCGTACCCCCAGCCCCCCATATGTAGGCACCGTACCCCCACCCCACCCACGTATTTATGCGCCGTACCCCCAGCCTCGTATGTATGCACCGTACCCCCACCCCACCCGTGTAAGTACGTGCCGTACCCCCAGCCCCATATGTACGCGCCGTACCCCCAGCCCCCCGTATGTATGCGCTATACCCCCACCCCACCCGCGTATGTACGTGCCGTACCCCCACCCCACCCGTGTAAGTACGCGCCGTACCCCCAGCCCCATATGTACGTGCCGTACCCCCAGCCCCCCGTATGTATGCGCCGTACCCCCACCCCACCCGTGTATGTACGCCCCGTACCCCCAGCCCCCCGTATGTACGTGCCGTACCCCCACCCCACCCACATATGTATGCGCCGTACCCCTAGCCCCATATGTACGTGCCGTACCCCCACCCCACCGGCATATGTACGCGCCGTACCCCCAGCCCCCCGTATGTACACGCCATACCCCCACCCGCGTATGTACGCGCAGTACCCCCAGCCCCGTATGTACGCACCGTGCCCCCAGCCCCGTATGTACGCGCCGTACCCCAAGCCCCCCGTATGTTTGCGCCGTACCCCCAGCCCCATGGCACGTACATACGCGGGTGGTGTGGGGGTACGGCGCGTACATACGGGGGGCTGGGGTAACGGTGAGTACATACGTTTTCCATACGCTTGTGCATTCGGAACGCCGGTACGGATCGGACTTGTGCGCTCGGACTTCAGTTTTACGACTCGTACGAAAAACTGTCCGGGGACTTCTCGTAGACTTTTCCCGAGGCGATTCGTATGTATTTTTCCCGTACGAATCGTACTTCACATTTTGTACGGTACTTGTACGATTCGTACGTAAAAAAAATACGGATACGAGTTGTAGGGGGAAAAAAAATACAGGATCGGAATCGGCCCCATATTTGTTAAAAAATATCGTTTTTTATTTAAGTTAAAAAAATAATGTAAAAAAAGTAAATAATACATATAATTAAAATAAACATACTTAAAAATATTTTAAAATGTTTAAAAATTATAAGTAATATATATATATAATGTAAAAATAAATTAAACATATACATATAGGTGCCGATTCCGATCCGGTAAAACCCGGGTACAAATGGTCGTACGGAGCGTTTTCTCCGTCCGACTCGTACCTGGGAAAAACACCTTACAAACTCGCAAGTACGAATCGTACAGAAACACCATTTCTGTACGAGTCGCAAAAAACACCGACCGGCAAAGAAATACATACAAATCTGAGTCTGGACGGCGCAGACGCGACGTCCAGACGGAGTCAGGCAGCGTTTTATGGACCAGCAAGTACGATTCGTGCCTACGTCACTCCGCACGTAGCATTTTTTACGGGAGCCAAAAACTGCCAGGAAATTGAGGACGAAGCAAACAAGGAGCACCGCTACGCGACGGACAGCGATGGACCCCAACCTACGCGTCATCCCGGCCCTCATAGCCTACGAACTCGTGTTCAGAAACCGACGCAGACGCCGCAGAAGGTCAGAACAACCCCCAGGGGCAAAGGGGGGGGGTGCAAGGGGCAGGAAACATAACCCACACCCCACAAAATACAAATAAAACCTGCACATTAATTACCTCCATGGTCTGGTCACTTTGGGGGGGCGTGTCCACCAATCCCACGTCCCGCCACAACGGAAGTGGACTTGGACGCGTACCCGTCACCACCATAATGGTGTTACGGGACGTACCCACGCCCCCAGAGCGTGGGTACGGTCCGTACACGCGTACCCCTACATCACCACTACAATGGTGGTACGGCCCGTACACAAGCCCCCAGAGCGTGCGTACGCTCCGTACCACCATAGTAGTGGTGATGTAGGGGTACGGGTGTACGGTCCGTACCACCATAGTAGTGGTGATGTAGGGGTACATGTGTACGGACCGTACCCACGCCCCCAGAGCGTGGGTACGGTCCGTACCACCATAGTAGTGGTGATGTAGGGGTATGCGTGTACGGACCATACCCATGCCCCCAGAGCGTGGGTACGGTCTGTACACGCGTACCCCTACATCACCACTACTATGGTGGTACGGACCGTACACACGCCCCCAGAGCGTGCGTACGGTCCGTTCCACCATAGTAGTGGTGATGTAGGGGTACGCGTGTACGGACCGTACCCACGCCCCCAGAGCGTGGGTACGGTCAGTACCACCATAGTAGTGGTGATGTAGAGGTACGCATGTACAGACCGTACCCACGCCCCCAGAGCGTGGGTACGGTCCGTACCACCATAGTAGTGGTGATGTAGGGGTACGCATGTATGGACCGTACCCACGCCCCCAGAGCGTGGGTACGGTTCATACACGCATACCCCTACAGCACCACTACAATGGTGGTACGGCCCGTACCCACACCCCCAGAGCGTGGGTACGGTCTGTACACGCGTACCCCTACAGCACCACTATAATGGTGGTACGGCCCGTACCCACACCCCCACAGCGTGGGTACGGTCCGTACACGCGTACCCCTACAACACCACTACAATGGTGGTACGGCCCGTACCCACGCCCCCAGAGCGTGGGTACGGTCCGTACCACAATAATAGTGGTGATGTAGGGGTACGCGTGTACGGACCGTACCCACGCCCCCAGAGCGTGGGTACGGTCCGTACCACCATAGTAGTGGTGATGTAGGGGTACGCATGTACGGACCGTACCCATGCTCTGGGGGCGTGGGTACGGTCCGTACACACGTACCCCTACATCACCACTACAATGGTGGTACGGACCGTACCTACAGCCCCATTACATGATGGACACAAGGCGTACACACGCCACGGATGCAGGCGTACGGCTTGGTGCAGCACATCAGCTGTAAATTGGGGGTGGTGTATGGCCAGGACAGCAGTGTACCACAGCAAGGGCGCAAGTGGGTGGGTGGGTGCAGAGGACTCCCAGTAGTGCCCAGACATATGAGGGGTGGGTGCAGAGGACTCCCAGCAGTGCCCAGACAGATGAGGGGTGGGTGGCTATCACTCCCAGCAGTGCCCAGACATATGAGGGGTGGGTGCTGAGGACTCCCAGCAGTGGACAGAGCCATTGGGGTGGGTGCAGAGGACTCCCAGCAGTGGACAGAGATATGGGGGGGTGTACATCATTATCAGATGGCCACAGCTCCATGGGTCAATGTACGTATCCATAACTTAGGATAATGATGATAGTGCCATAACAACACATCACTGACAGCAGTGTCCCACTTCCAGGAGGATGGATGTCATTCCCCCACTGCATGACACACCACATGTGGGTGTGAGGCCAAATAACACATGCATAACCACCCCTGGCAGATGCAGCACAATACACACACTGAGATTATGCCACAAGACTGTATAGTCATGCCACTGCCTAATAAACTAAGAGAGCCAAAGAGAACACACACTGACACGCACATCCCAGCACTGATAGGAATGTTCAGGTGCTGGCCTAGCCACCAAGATGTTGTCTGTCACGGAAGGAATCGGGTAGAGTTCCCACAGATACAAAGGCCTGTGAGTCAGATGTTCAAATACCCAGCAGGACAAGTACCATATGTGTACTAGGCTGGGATTACACACATGCATTGTGCGGAAAAGGGACAATGTCTCCATAAAGGCATGGCAAAACACTCTATACACAAGTACAGTGAGTACCAAGGATGGCACAGACTATGCAGCCGGACACATGGCTGAGCAGGCATGGCCAGAGTTGAAGGGATCCATCACCAGCCAAGGATATGTAGACACAGGGCAACACAACAATTGTGCAACTCTCTGCAGGGGAGATGTCAGGTGACACAGAGGAAAGAACACTCCTTGGGATAATGTCTCCAAACACAAAGAGCAGACACGACAAAGAATCTTTGCTTAGACCTTGTGATGGCACGCAGATACCAGGTTCCACCCTATGAGCAGCAGAGTACAACATGTCCCTGAAACATAACACATGCCCACAACCCCAACTCCTGTAGCATCAGCATCAACATCAATACCTGAAATGCAAGACTTTACAAACGAAAAAGAAAAGGCTTTATTCAGCAGCAAAATAAGAATGTGTAAACGAGACTATTCACAAAGGCAAATTGGCCAGTCCATTACATCAGTCCTTGGGGGGGACACATGGCCATGCGTCTCCCCTAGCTTGCCTGCACACCACAAGGCTGTGTCGTCGACTCGGGGGGGGGGATCATGTGGGGAAGGATCAGGCACCGCAGGGACAGGAGGGGGAAGGGTAGGTGTGGTGGGTGCAGGGACGGACGACTCCACCACAGGGGGCGGGGCAGCGCCAAAGGTGGAGGCGAGCTCGGCGCTGCACACTTCTGCCATTTCTTCAAGCGTCTCCCCTGCACCCGGAGAAACAACAGGCCCCAAGGAGGGCGGGGGGGTCGGAGGGATGGGTTGCAGCGCTACTGGGGGAGGTGGTGGACAGGTTGGGGGACTTAACTCCCCTACCCGTAGAGTGCCTTGACCGTTTCCGCCCAGGTGAACTAGTGGGGCTGAGGCCCAGCCCAGCAAAGTAGGCCTCCTTCTCCGAATCTGGGGCAGGGGAGCCAAGGGGAGTGACATCGGAGGGACTGGGGAGTGAGTCATGTGGACGAGGACTGTGGCTGCGTGCCTGCCTGTGTGCCCCAGACCCAGTGGGTGTGCCTGCTTCCCCCTGAGTGTGCGTGTCAGGAGGTGTGCGCTTGCCCTTATGTGGTGGTGTGTTGCTGCTGTCTGGTGGGGTGTGTGGATGTCTTGGTGTGCCTAGGACAGGCATGGTTGTGGGACTTGTGGATGGGGCAGGGGTAGGGGGGGGCGCAGCGCTGGAGGTGATTTGCTACTGCCGTCAGTGTTGAGTCCATGGACCTCAGCAACCTCCGTTGGTCAGACATCGCTGATGACATGCCCTCCATGTACGACACCATCTGTGTCAGCAGTCTGGTGTGGCCATGGAGGACAGTCAGGATAGATGTCTGCCCAACTTGCAACTGCCGCTGAATGTCCACAGACTCGGCAGCGAGGGCAGTAGGGGGGCAGGGGTAGGGGGTGCGGTGCCTGGCACGAAGGAGACATGTGGTTGCCTAGCACGGACAGAAGGGACCCGAGCAAGTGGGAGGGCGGTGATGGGAATGGAGGGGGCGGTGACGGATGGAGTGCTGTTTTCAGCTGTGGGAACAGACTCCGCCCCCTCGGGGTGCTCAGCCTCGGACCCGTCTGCCTCGTAGTCTGTGTTGGTACTGGGCAGGTCCTCCGCCTCACTCCCCTCGCCCTCTGTGCCACTGGATTCCACCGACTCCTCAGCAGTGGTGGCACCACTGCTCGATCCCTCCTCGACGTCCGTGCCGGTGTCTCCCTCGGTGTCCTCAGATGATGCTGTGGGCAAGGTGAAGAGACAGGAAAAAATCAGTCAACTGTATACATCTGACACATGAGTCCAAACAAAATAGGCAACACTGCATATCAGGAAAGTCATCATGAGTAACATCTAGGATACTCCCCACATATGTAAGCCCTGCACTCCCCAGTTGGTTGGCCCACCATGCCACTTGGATAAAATAAAATTAGGACACAACAGCAAATCACTTGAAATCACAAGATCATGAGAAGCTAGTGTCTGGGATCAGTTGAGCACAGCGAGACTATGAAGGTATGCCACCTCTTGTTCACTGTGAAACAAACAGTATTGTTGCAACCAAGGCCAAATACCACATGCCAATGCAGAAGGTGTCCCCACACTCAGAGACCTGTGAGTACTTTTGACACCCCAAAGCAATACATTGTGACTTCTGGAGATTCACAACCCTTTACATAATGGACATGTCTAGCATGTGTGAATGTGGCACTCTGTGAACACAACACACATGTGTCAGTATAGCAGAAGTCACACAAGGAGGTGCACACCAAACTACATGTACACAGTCATTGTCTGAGCTGCCAGACTCATTCAAATCAGCCACTGTTAGGCAGAAATGGCATATCAGTAAGTACATATACAAGGCACCAGGGTGGTCTGGATGACTTGACACTCGTAAGTTGGTATCAGCAACAACCAAGGACTAACCCAATTGCTAGCACACTGTGGGAAGATGTATATGTATGAACTCCAAACAAGTTTTGTTCAAACTGTGCCTTACTTTAAAATGTGCCAGCGTGTCCCTGGAAAGTGTAAAGGTGGTGTCTTGTGCACTTCCTTGGGAGACATCTGGCATGCAGGCACATCATTGTCCTTCACAACAAAACAGCAAGGTCACGCATATGAAACATTGAGACATGTTGACAGGTGTGGTGAGTGCCAATGGACATTTTCGCTGAGTAACAACTTGAATCATGTCATTGGTCACATGGCTATCCGTCACCTGATCACACAGTTGGCTACACATATGACCTACTGACTGTCATCTGGAGTGGCACACATGTCCACACCCAGGACAATGCATTAGCTAATGGGCCTGCAATTGTTTAGCAAAAAAGCCTAGCTGTACTGTGGATTCCCCCTCATGGCAAGCCAGAATGTACCCACAGATGTCAGCACACAAAGTCACAACTGTGTAGCATCTGAACCACACACAGGTGGCAAAAATTTACAACCAAGATACATGATTGTCAAAAACTGACACTGGCAATGACGCACGAACATTAAGCACTGGCCAACATCACGGGGGCACTGCACGATGACTGTCTGTACTACGACTCATCACACACAACTCAGAACTGGCAATGAAACATCAGGCTTGAACATGTACGCCCCTCCCGCACACACCCACCCATACCTGAGTCAATGTGACTGATACCGATCAAGAAGTGACACCTCTTATTCAGGGTTACAATAACTGTGCTTGAAAACTAGCTTCATTAACACAACATCACCTTGTAGGGCTGGCAAAACATATTGGTCAGAAACAAACATCAACAGATTGTTGTGAATAGCCACACAGGCACTGCCCCGTGTGAGTATGCACAAGCAAACTGGTGTATCCCTGTCCAGTGGACAAATGTATCACACATGTGAAAAATACTACCTAGGCCAGGGAACAATGCCACAGAGGCAGAGCCATGATGTACCCACAGTGAATGTGCACAGTGTTGGATGACACACATGAGTAGGAGGGCAGGCTGTGGCAGGGGACTGTAGTGTGCACACTGCTCCATGGTCCTGGAATGAGCTGACTGTCACAGGAGCAACCGTCCCGGCACTAAGCATATGTCCCACTCATGCACATCATGTCTGAGGCCACAACATTGGTAATGCATGCTGCAAGTCTGTTAATTTCAACCCTCACACTCCTATGTTAAGACTCAGCATCAGTGCCAACAATTAAGCACCCCAAAATGACCGAACAGGACAGGGCACAGGCAGACCACCCCCACACATGATGCTGAAAGCAGTGTGCACCTTGATAAACTGGCAGCCTAGATGACCATGTGCAATAGTGATGGCACACAGACCAGGTAACACATGTCAAGGAGGGGAAGGGAGGAAGAACAGCACAGGTTGACTTTGGGGAACTGGATATGCACTGCACACATATAGCCTGGCAGTGTATCCAGGTGACTGAGCAGATCCAAAAGCTGGCGACACACAACAAACACACATGTACCTACCCCCTTCCTGCTGCTGTAACTCCTGTATCCGCCTATCCAGGTCAGGGAAGACCACCGCCAGGACACGCCGCATCTGGTGGGTCAGGCACCGGCGCCCGCCATGCTTGCGAGGAGGTGAGTCCTTCAGCATGACCCGGGCGATCCTCCGGGTCCAGCACCGGATGTCCTGCCATCTCTATCTCACTTGTGGCAGGCGCTGCCTGCGACCCTCCACCGAATGCACGGCCTTGACGGCATCCTTCCAGATCTTCCTCTTGTGGTAGGGGGATACCTGTGTGTATGACAAAGTGGGACAACATCACTACACCTGCACCATGTCAGAGAGACACACATTTGAACATCTTTGATCTGTTGAACAGGGCATAGTATGCTGGCAAGTAATTGCACCTTAGTCATGGGGACTTTTTCCACAGTGGGCGCACCAATGCACAACATGGCATAGTAAGTGCACAGGTGGCATGAGGGGTGCAAAACAATCCCTGATCATGGCACACACTGCATCCCAAACAACAGAAGGCTGATGGACAGCACCGAAAATCAGTCACATGCCCAAGGCCACTGACAAAACCTCAGCAGAGTACACAGACACACACTGGCACACATCAATCACCTGCCATTGCCAACTGCGGATGCACACCTCACTCTGCACATGTGCCACTTGCCAGGGGGGAGGTCTCAGGTGTGGGGCTAGCTCAGCAAGTCAGACACACAGCACGGCTTACTTCACACATCAGATGGCTTGAGCAGTTGCCTCCTCCATGCAGCTGTGGTGCAACACTTCACATGGACACTCACCCACATGACAAGAAACATTCACACACATCAATGTTCAGGGGGCGTACACAACATTTGGACACTCTCACCACTCTCATCCCACAGCTTCACTCAACTCTCACACACATCTGTGGGTGCAGTCACCTGTCACACCGGGGTGACCACTGAATCACCGCAGGACAATAGAACAAGAATGCCCAAGAGGATTAGGCTGACGGAATGTGCCATGCACTATGCAGTGAATGTCACAGTAAGCACAATGCAAGTGAGGAGTGCACACATGAACTACATCAAGCCCTGCATGAGAGACATAAGCCCCCCCCCCTCCCTGGGACCCACTCCAACCATCATTGCACAATGCCAGAAGTGACAGACAATAAAAAGGTGCACAGGCAAAGGTAGTGGAGTCAGCACTCACCTGCTCCCCTGGTCGACCATACAGCATGGGGTACTGTGGGAGGATCACACCCAGCAGGGCCTGGTTCTCCTCCTGGGTGAAAGGCTGGGCTCTCTCCACAGTCCTTGACATGGTGCCAGAGGGAGACAATACAGCAGCAGTGGTATCGACTGACATGTTGTGCAGGCAAGTGCCCTCTCATGGGTTCTGGCTGCCTTATATCTGCCTTGCTGGCCTATTTCATTTACAGGAGGACAGAGTGATTGGTCAGACTCATTTGCATCCTATGTTTCCTCCAATCCCTTTAAACAGACACCAGTGACAGCCTTTGCATCTTTCAATTTTGCAGCATGATGTCAAGTCAACAACCACTTTGCAACATTCTTAAATGTGGCCAACTGATTTTTCCAGACCACATGATGTTCAATTTTGAATGTGAAACTCGGTGTCCATGACAACCTGCATGCATTTAGGCCCTAATACTTGTCCCTCATGTGTCCCCATTGTAATTCTTAACTCCCCACACAGGTACGGCACGTTTCACACGTACCCCTAGGGCACCATCACTACAGTGATACGGGCCGTACTCACGCGTGTACGGGCCGTACATGCGTGTGTATGGCCCGTATCACTATAGTTGGGGGTACCTTAGGTCCTAGTGATACGGGCCGTACTCACGCGTGTACGGCCCGTACATGCGTGAGTACGTCCTGTATCACTATAGTTGGGGGTACCGTAGGTCCTAGTGATACGGGCCGTACTCACGCATGTACGGCCCGTACACGCGTGAGTACGGGCCCTACACACGCCCTCAGAGCGTGTGGACTGCCTTTCACAGCTGGCACAATAGATGTGTGATGATCTGTTTACACATGTCATGTGTGATGGGGCACTACGTGGCACACTTCCAATTCACACTTTGCACGTGAGTGCATGTAGGACACACGTGTCAAGCACTGCATCACTGGTATGGCACAGTCAGCAATACCCGCAACTGTCCCCTGATGCCAGGTACATGGATAATTACACCTGACATGTGACTCCCAGCGTGCCACGATATGACTATGTCAAGTGTGTGTCATGTGTTCCCATGAGGTCTCCGTTGGTGTTCCGTCAAATCCATCTGCTGTTGCAGCATCCAACATGTGTCTGTGTGCATATGTCCATGACACACATATACGCACACCATGCCACATCTGGACTCACACGTTACATGTGTCATGATGGTTCGAAGCTGACTCCCCGACATGAGGCAATATCTGCATTCTCTCAATGTCTGTGTCATCAGTTTTTGACATGTACCCCTTCATGGTAATGTGTGTTATCTGTCCTTTCAAGATTACATGTGACCTGTGCGTCTAGACTCCCGCCAGCTGTCTGTATGAGATGACATCCTTCAAATGCTGATATGTGGATGTCTGTTACTCCTGTAATTCGTCTGGCTTTTCACTTACACTGGCCCACAGCTAGTTTCATGGCATGTCGTGTTGACCTTGAGCACCCACGTGTGTAGCTGACTCGTGGTAGGAGTATCACCTGGCTGCCATACGTGTCCTGGATGCATTGCACAGAACAGACTCTGTATGTAGCATATGTGTATTAGCTGTTGAACATGTGCTCTGTTCATTGACATTGGTGTAGTGATGTACTCAATCTTCGTTATTCCTTCCAAATTTCTGCAGGGCACCGCCTCTCCCCCGACCAATGCCAGACTTGGCTGCCATGAGGGAACGTGACTGTATACGCCGCTACCGCTTCTACGAACCGCTGATTGACAACTTGACCGCAAGGCTGGCACCACACCTCCAACCGCTACACAGGTATCCTACTGCACTGACACCCAAGATGAAGGTGATGGCAGCCCTACATTTCTTTGCCACGGGTACATTTCAATTGACCATAGCTGATGTAGGTGGCATGTCCCAGACCATGTTCAGCCGTGTCCTGCATGATGTGTTAGAGGCCATGTTGTTACACCTGGATGAATTTATACATTTTCCAACTCGTGAGCAGTTGACAGGTGTCAAGGGTGAGTTCTATGCCCTGGGAGGGATGCCCCATGTCATTGGGGCCATTGATGGGACACATGTGGCTTTTGGTACCACCACAGGCACAGGAGGTAGCCTTTCGTAACCGCAAACATTACCACTCCATCAATGCCCTTGTGGTATGTCTTGCTAACATGCTGATATCCCATGTCTGTGCCCGTTTTCCAGGATCAGCACACAATGCCTACATCATGAGGCGTAGCAGGGTGCCTGAAATGATGTTGCAGCTGCGCAATGAACGTGCATGTCTTGTTGGTGGGTATACTCTGTTAGTCCAGTGTTTTGCAGTATCTCAATATCTTACTGCTTCTCCTGACCCACTTCAGCCCATGATGTTTCCATGTAGGGGACTCTGGCTATCCCAACATGCCATGGCTGATGACGCCTCTCCGCAACCCCGAACTGCCGCAGAACACCGGTACAACGACACCCATGGGCAGACGAGGCGCGTTATTGAGAGGACGTTTGGCCTCCTGAAGAGCAGATTCCGGTGCCTCCACAAGACCGGCGGCGCCCTCCCATATGCCCCGGTGAAGGTCTGCAAAATCTTCCTTGTGTGCTGCATGCTGCACAACATTGCAGTGGAGAAGGCCGTGCCACTCATCCTGGATCCCGATGAGCAAGATCATCCACCCGTGGAGGATGAAGGGCTTGGGCACGGGGCAAGTGAGGATGAGGAGGAGGATGAGGATGAGGAAATCCGGAGTCAGCTTATCCGCAACTTCTTCTCATGATGGTGAGTCCCTGTGTCTGAGTGTGCACGCTTAGAGCCTTGTGTGGCATGTGTTGCAATGTGTGTGTCGAGCTGACTGTGTGCTGAGTGACTTGGAGGTGTGTTCTGATGTGTCATTCAAGTGATGATGTCACTCCACACATTTTTGCGGGAATACAAAATTCATTAATAGCATGGTGGCGACATCATTCCTGTAGAGTACATGTACATGTCTGCGGATTACTAGCTCTTCGCTGACTTGTTGTGTGTCTGTCCTCCCCAGGTTCCTGCGGCTGTCGTCTGCTCATGTCACCATTGCCGTCCTGCTATTTCTCATGAGTATTGCAACGTGTGCTGGATCAGAGTTACATGCACAGACATGGTGAACAGTCATTTGGGGTAAGGAGTGCAGCAAGGCGTTTTGTGGGTGGTACGTGTTTGTGATTTGTGGGGACTGCTCCTGTGCATGTTGTGTTACCATGCATACATGTCGACTCACCATGGGCCACATGACGTGTTGCATGGCTCCCAGGAATTGATAGTCACCCTTCCTGACAGTCATCTGTCATGGATTGTGGATTCTGATGAAGGCATCAATGTGTGTATAACGTCCCTCAGGAACATACGGGATGCTAATGGTGGACATGGTGTGGGACATCCCCATGACAGCCTCAATGGGGAATTGCAGACTCTCCGTGTGCAGCAAGGGGTGTTAGGCTCAACCCCTTCACTTGTGTGCCAGCTCAGTAGGATTTACCACATCTGTGTGTTGAAGGGGGTGTCCAGTGTAGGTCACAAATGTTCAGCCAAATGACCTGTGAGTCTGTTCCAATGGTTGCATTTCCATTAGTGTGAGGCTGAGTAATAAAGGTGTTCGTCACACTCCAAGGTGCCTCATCTCTGTCAATGCAGGTCTCTTGCCACTTAGCATGCGGCATATCTGGCATACTTGTTGTAGATAATGCATAGGAGTCCATGTGTAGTTTAGCGACATGCATGCAGTTGCTCATGGATTAGGCTCCCGATTGGGCATGTAGTACATGGTCGTGTATGTTTTTTTGCTAGGTCGACCACACAATGGGCCATCAACAGCTGCTGAGGGTGTGTCTCCTGTGCGCAGGTCGGCCTTCAGTTTCCTGATCCGGTGTAATGGCTCTTTGGTGATTGTGCATGCATTGTCGCTGGGTGTGCCATGTGACACTGGACACTCCTTACTTTACACAAGCGCCTGTTGCAGTTGTCCTTCTGACATCCTAGTCTTTGTGTGCAAAATGTGGCATATTACAGGGAGATGGCGCCTGCTGCTGCGGGCCCTGCACAAGCACCCAGTGGCCACACACACAAGATGGTGTGCATCATGTTTGGCTCGCTCACATATGCCATGCTAGTCCACAGCATCTGTACCTCTTGCTGCAACACCCTCTGCATTATGCACTTGATCCACAGATAGATCCACTCCAAGTAAAGACAGACCATCCCCCAGGTCCATGGCAACATCCGTGTCAAATACTGCCCTGCCCTCTACGGAGCAAGTACATCCAAACTCCCAGGAAAATGGTCCACTTCCAGGGGGCATTTGCACACCTCAGCTTCAACACCCTGCGCCCCAGCCACCTCACCGTCCAGCATAGATAGCTGCAATGGATCACTGTCTGCTGCAGGATGACCTCCACACTCTCCACCCACACTCAGGAGGCAGTCCACAAATCCGACCCCACACCAACCTTGTACGTCTGTCATCCTAGATCCCGTTGGGCCATCTCCGTGCATCCAACCTTGCCCTGGCCACTGTTCTTCACATCCACCGTACTCCAGCATACAGGACATTGTCCTCCCACCTGGCCACACATACCTGGGACTCCCTCACCGGGTACCTCCACATGACCCATGACCTCTACGCCTTGATGATAATCTCCCAAATAGGTCTCTCCGCACAGTTTAGCAAGCACCCCCTCAGCAGCCAGAGGCCATCACAGGTGAATGTTGTGCTCCATGCCTACATTGTATGATATCTTGTGACCCATGTGTGTCCTGTACCAGACTCTTATCTCAGGGTATGGATGGCTGGAGTTAGTTCAACACTCAGGCATAGTTAGACATTTCCACACACATATGTCGTTGAATAATGCCAAATGACAGCAACATCTCATGTGCAGAAAAATAAGATTTTATTTTTGGTGGGGTGAGTCTTTTGGTAGATGTGCTAAGGTGCACTACCGGGGGAATAGAATCCAAAGTTCACAGGGGGGGATGGCATCCTTGTCAGTTGGAGTCATCAGAGTCCAGACCACAGTGTTGGTCATCATTGGTCAGACTGTGACCAGCAAGTCCATGTGGCAGAGAATGTCATTGGGTGAGGTGCTGCTGTTGCGCCAGAGGGCCAGGTGCCAGGCCAGGTGACCTGGGAGATGGGGATGGTCAGCTGACTCTCACGGTCTTTTACGTGGACGACCCACCTTCCTCCGGGGACCCTCAGATGCAGGCCTTGGCGATGTTAGGGACGCTCCATCAGACGGATCCTCCTCCTCTTCATCCCTCCCTGTGTCTGGTGCTGGTCTACGCCTGGTGGTACAGGGAGGGTTTGCCAGGCTTTGGGAGATCTGACGGAGTGATTGGCTCACGTCCCTGTGCACCACCAGGAGCTCAGCCAGTCTTGCCTCCATCCGTCCTTGGTGTTGTTGATGACTGGCATGATGATCGACCTGCAGGTTCTTAATCTCATCGAGGGTCCCCTGCATCCCGGAAAGTCTGGACACGACCTGGTCGATGCCTCTGGTGTCACGCCGGTATGAGTCTAGGATGTTACGTATGTGTGACATACCGGTGTCCTGAGCTGGCTGGTCAGGTTCGCGCCTCTGCCTGCCTCCACTCCCACCACCCCTGCCCACTTGTGCCTGGCCTGCCCTTGTGGGCACATCGGGTCTACAGGACCCCTGAGGGATGGCATTTGGAGGGTTGCCTGCCTCCTCCTGGGTGCCCGGAGAACCTTGTCCCTCCTGGTCAGACTGGCTCTGTTGTTCAGTGCGAGCAGGGCTCCTGGGTGTGTCCTGGGATGTGGCAGGAATGGGGGTGGTGGTTGGCACAGATGTACCTGACGCAGGTGCTGCAGGTGCTTGGGCACCAGAGGGGCCAGGTTGGTCGGGGTCATCCACAGAGTGTTGAGAGTCGTCGCTGCCGGTGGGATCGTCTTCACGCGGAGCCTGGGACAGTGATTCTTCCCCCCCAGTGTTGGGGGAAGATCGACGGCGTTGCCCTGTGTGTGAGAGAGAGACAATGTCAATGGTGTTTCCTGCCACATCTATGTTTCATACATATTCAAGTTGACACAGTTCCTCCAGGTAGTTGGTTGTCCCTAGCATTCCTCTCAATGTCCACTTGGGTATGGGTATGTTGCGGGGGACAGATTGGGATGTTCTCCTGAGTGTTTGACCTGTAGATTGGTGGCTCTGATGCTTATTTGACTCTGGATTGGTGTAGTTGTGTCACATGTCTATTGTGGGAGTGTGTAAATGCGTTGCCTGCCCCGGGGGTGTGTGCTTGTGTTAGGGAGGGGGTGACCGGGCGTGCTGTTGTGTGTAGTGTGAGTTGTCATTGGGTCTCCCAGGTGATGTGTCTGTCCCCTCATGGTGCATGCTGGCATGACAGTGAGTGTGAGTTCCTGTGCTAGACACCTGTGCTTGTGGAGTTGGAGTTTGAGTGTACAGTGGTCCCAGGAGGGCCTTGTGCTGCATACAGCAGGGCCCAGTGTCAGCTACCTTGTCAGTAGTTTGCCAGTCCCTGTGCATTGTGCATGGGTATGTACATATGCCATATGGGCTGAGGGCATTGTTGTCTGCGTCTCATTTCCACAATGTGTTGTGTGGGGCCCACCCTCCCAGCCTCCCGGACATCCAGTGTTGTGTTTGTGGTTGTTGTAGCCTTGGACATGGCCTTGCCTTGATTTGTGAAGGGTGCATGGAGACGTTAGTGGCATAAGCGTGGTTTGTGAGTGTGGTTGTGTGCGGTGAGTGCTTGGGGGAAGTTGCGTGCATTTGGTGTATATGTGGTGTGGACTCCATTGCCCCCATGTTACGTAAGTTGTTTGTGTACTCACCAGGCTCTGCGACTCCTTCCACTCCGTGTACTCCCACCGGCGGTAGCAGGGCCATCACCTTCTCCTCCCAGGGATGGTAGTGTACGGGTCTGCGGGGCGGCCCACCTCCAATGATGTTAGTCTGGGCATATTCTTCATTCATTTTCCTCTTGACCGCCCGGCGCAGATCGTACCACCTGGCTTGGCATTCATGCCTGGTCCTTCGGACGGGCGCAACAGCATTCACCTTGTCGACAATCCTCTGTCACATGGCAGATTTTTCAGCTATGCTGGTCTGTCTGACCAATGTTCCAAACAGCTGTGGCTCGACTCTGATGACTTCGTTGACAAGGAGGTCCAGCTCCGCCGTAGTGAACTTTGGATTCTTCTTTGTGGGCATAGTGTGGGGTGTGGGTGTGGATGGTTGTGGGTGTGTGGGTGTGTATGTGAGTGTGTGTGTGTGTGTGAATGTGAAGAGGGGGATGTTTGTGGTGGAGGTTGTGTGAAGGTGTGTGAGTGAAGGTGTAGTGAAGGTATGAGTAATGTGGAGTTGTTTGCGTGTGGGGTCTGGCAGCAGTGGGTCTGTTGCAAAGGCTCATGGGTTGTGTGTGTGGGCCCTTTTTATTGGTCCATTTTTGGGTGTGGCTGTGTTTGAATTTTGGTGGGTGTGTTATAAGAGGTGGTTGTGAATTGGGGCCTCTGTTTGCCTGTTTGGATGTGCCAGGTCAGTCATTGAGATGTATTTTGTTGTGTGGATGTGTTTGGTGGTGTTGTGCGAGTCGAATTGACCCTCCTTGTGCTGTTTTACAGTGTCCTGGTTCTGTCTGAGTCTTTTTCGCGTAGGTGCGATCTGTACATACGCGATGCTGGGTGTGGGTGCTGGGGTACGGTGTTGGAGTGCGGCGCGTACATGCGGTGGGGGTACGGTGTGTACACGGGCTGCCCTGGGGTACGGCGCGTACATGCGGAGGTACTGCGCGTACGGGGGGGACAGCGCGTACATGGGGGGGTGCGGTGCGTACATGCGGTGGGGGGGCAGGGGGTACGGTGCGTACATGCGGTGCTGGGGTAGGTGCGTACATGCGGTGGGGGGCAGGGGGTACGGTGCGTACATGCGGTGGGGAGGGGGTTCAGTGCGTACATGCGGTGCTGGTGTACGGTCCGTACATGCAGTGCTGGGGTACGGTGCGAACATGCGGTGCTGGGGTACGGTGTGTACATGCGGTGAGGGGCAGGGGGTACGGTGCGGACATGCGGTGGGTGGGCAGGGGGTTCGGTGCGTACATGCGGTGCTGGTGTACGGTCCGTACATGCGGTGCTGGGGTATGGTGCATACATGCGGTGCTGGGGTACGGTGCGTACATGCGGTGAGGGGCAGGGGGTACGGTGCGTACATGCGGTGGGGGGGCAGGGGGTTCGGTGCGTACTTGCGGTGCTGGTGTACGGTCCGTACATGTGGTGCTGGGGTACGGTGCGTACATGCGGTGCTGGGGTACGGTGAGTACATGCGGTGAGGGGCAGGGGGTATGGTGCATACATGCGGTGGGGGGCAGGGGGTACGGAGCGTACATGCGGTGGGGGAGGCAGGGGGTAAGGTGCATACAGGCGGTGCTCGGGTACGGTGCGTACATGCGGTGGAGGGCAGGGGGTACGGTGCGTACATGCGGGGGTGATGCGCGTACATGGGGGACAGCGCGTACAGTTGCGGGGCTGGGGTACAGTGCGGACAGGGTGGTGTACGGTGCTGACAGAATTGGGGGTGGGGGGGCTGTACGGCTCATACACGGGCATAGGTTTACCCGTGTACATGTGTGCTACTGCATTAGCTCCGTACGGGCCTTTTTCCGTGCGAATGTGTATTCGGACGGACAGTCGGGATCGTACTTGCGCGCTCGGACTTGTGTTTTACGATTTGCACGTACAAATGTCCGGCTCACTCTCGTATACTTTTCCCGACGATAGTCGGACGTAAAAAATTTCCGGCGCACTCTCGTAGACTTTTCCCGACGCTATTCGTAGATATTTTTCACGTACGGATCGTACTTGGCCATTTGTACGGTACTTGTACGGCTCGTACGTAAAAAAATACGGATACGAGTCGTACGGTAATATTTTTTACCGGATCAGAATCGGCACCATAATATATAATATATATACTCACTTATTAATATTTTTTACTTATTATTTTAATAACTTATAAATTGTTAAAAAATATCTTATAAATTATAAATACATCTATACACATACAACAATTATATAAATAAAAATTAAGTAAATATATAAAACAAATTACAAAAAGTAAAATCATTTTTGATCTTTTTAAAATTAATTATATACTACATTAACTAAAATAATACAAAAATATTAGATAGCGGAGAGAATAAAATTACTATTCCAACTCCAAACAGTGCAACAGTAGGGAAAGTGTTGGATAGCGTAAGGATGAAAATTACTATTCCAACTCTAAACAGTGGAACAGTAGGGAAAGTGTTGGATAGCGTAGGGGTAAAAATTACTATTCCCACTCCAGTGAGTGGAACAGTAGGGAAAGTGTTGGATAGCATAAGGGTAAAAATTACTATTCCCACTCCAGGGACTGCAACAGTAGGGAAAGTGTTGGATAGTGTAAGGGTGAAAATTACTATTCCCACTCCAGTTAGTGCAACAGTAGGGAAAGTATTGGATAGAGGAGGGGATAAAATTACTATTTCAACTCCAAACAGTGCCACAGGAGGGAAAATGTTGGATAGCGTAGGGGTAAAAATTACAATTCCCACCCTAGTGAGTGCAACAGTAGGGAAAGTGTTGGATAGTGTAGGGTTTAAAATTACTATTCCCACTCCAGGGAGTGCAACAGTATGGCAAGTGTTGGATAGCATAGGGGTAAAAATAACTATTTCCACTCCAGTGAGTGTAACAGTAGGGAAAGTGTTGGATAGCGTAGGGGTAAAAATTACTATTCCCAATCCAGGGAGTGCAACAGTAGGGAAAGTGTTGGATAGCGTAGGGGTAAAAATGACTATTCCCACTCCAATGAGTGCAACAGTAGGGAAAGTGTTGGATAGCATAGGGGTTAAAATTACTATTCTAACTCCAGTGAGTGTAACAGTGTGGAAAATGTAGGATAACGTAGGGGTTAAATTAACATACTTATTAATTAAACAATTTTTGTAAAATAAATAACATGTTAATAATTAATTAACAACATTGTTTATAACAAATACCAATAAAATTAAATTAATATTTAGGTGCCGATTCCGATTCTGTAAAACCCAGGAACGAACCGTCGGACGGAGCGTTTTCTCCGACCGACTGGTACCCGGGAAAACCACCTTACAAACCCGCAAGTACGATTCATACAGAAACACCATTTCCGTACGAATCGTAAAAAACACCGACCGGCCAAAATATACCCACAATTCCGATCCGGGACACCGCGTACGCGACATTCGCACAGTCAGTCAGCGTTTTACGGATCAGGAAGTACGATTTGTACCCACAGCACTTCAGACGGCAATATTTTTACGGGACCCAAAAAGTGCCGGAAAAGCTAAGTACGCCGCGATGCACGACGAAAAGGGGGCCCGGTAGGCACCGTCCCCCATCCCTACATGTCCATGCCATACCCCCACGCCCCCCAGTATGTACGGTGCGTACCCCCCGCATGTACGGTTTGTACCCCCCCCGCATGTACGGTGCGTACCCCCACCCCCGCATGTATGGTGCGTACCCCCCGCATGTACGGTGCGTACCCCCCACATGTACGATGCGTACCCCCCCCGCATGTACGGTGCGTACCCCCCGCATGTACGGTGCGTACCCCCACCCCCGTATGTACGGTGCGTACCCCCAGCACTACGCGCTGCAAGTACGCACCGTACATGCGGGGGTGGGGGTACGCACCGTACATGCAGGGGTGGGGGTACGCACCGTACATACGGGGGGTACGCACCGTACATACTGGTGGGGGTGGGGGTACGGTGCGGATGTACGCGGGAGGGGTGGGGAGCTGGGGGGGCCATGCGACTCGTACCCCTCACCCAGGGGTGGTACACAGTTTGCTCCATACGGGACGTTTTACATGCGGTTGTATATTCGGACGGACGGTACGGCTCGTACTTGTGCGCTCGGACTTACAGTTTTACGATTCGTACGTAAAACTGTCCGGGGACGTGTCGTACACTTTTCCCGACGATATTCGGACGTAAAAACTTTCCGACGCACTCTCCTAGACTTTTCCCGACGCTATTCGTAGATATTTTTCACGTACAAATCGTACTTGGCAGTTTGTACGGTACTTGTACGACTCGTACATAAAAAAATACGGATACGGGTCATATGCAAATTATTTTTAACGGATCGGAATCGGCACCTTAGTTAAATAACATTAAATTACTTCCCACCCTATTCCCCCATAAACACACAACCCGCTACAAATAAAAAATAACACAATTAATTCAATTATCAATTAATCAATTAATTAAAATTAATTACCAATTAAAAATTAACTAACAATAAACTAATAATCAATACCAATTAAGAAAAAATAATAATTACTTAATTATAATAAATTACTTCCCACCCTACTCCCCATAAACCCACAACCCGCTACACATAAAAAATAACACAATTAATTGATCAATTATTCAATTAATAAAAATTAATTACCAATTAATAATAAATTAACAATAAATTAATTAACAAAAAATAAAAAATAAAAAATTAATTATAATTAATATAATTATAAAGTAAGCACTTAAAAATTAATTACCAATTAATAATTAATTAACAATAAATTAATAATTAATAACAATAAATAACAAAATATTAATTTATTAATTATAATTAAATTACTTCCCACCCTATTCCCCTATAAACCCACAACCAGCTACAAATACAAAATAACAATTAATTTAATTACCAATTAATCAATTCATACAAATTAATTACCACTTAATAATTAAGTAACAATAAATTAATTTACAATAATAAATAACAAATAATAATACATTAATTATACTTAATATAATGATAAATTAATAAATTAATAAAAATTAATTACCAACAAATAATGAATTAACAATAGATTAATAATCAATAACAATAAATAACAACGTATTAAATAATTAATTATAATTAAATTACTTCCCAACCTATTCTCCTATAAACCCATAACCCGCTCTGATACTAAAACGCAAAATTTACTTAAAAAAACATTACTGATTTCTAAACATTTAATACATATATTTAAAAATAATAAAAATACATTACAAAAAACGTTAAACATACATATAAAATACATAATAAATACATAGAACTAATATAAAAATCGATATTATTAACAACCATATTTTTGCTAATGATATTACTTACTTCGATAAAACTTACTTCGATATAAAAAAAAACAATGTTACTTACCTTAAGTTCGATATTCTGGTCACCGATATTCTTGACATCGATTTTCTGTCCCTACGATATTGAAAACTCGATATTATTGTAGGTCGATATAAAAAAATAGATATTTTGACTGCGCACCCCATGGAGAGAGCGTAGGAATGACCTTTCATTACAGGTCTTTGTATGAATCAAGTGTGGGTCTCAAAGGATCATGCCACCTTATGTGATGGACACATGGTTTGAGATATCAGGTCTCAGGGTTTCTGCTCTCCAGCCACCTCAAACAACAAACAGATGGCATCAGCACGATCGAGTGGGAATGCATGACCCCATGACTTACTAAGCAGCACACGTGAGACACATGTAATCACTAGGGAACTCATAAAGTGAGTGTGGTGGACAAAAAATGTGTCCATTCTAGTCACTGTATGTGGGAATAGCAAGGTATTAGGCCAGATTCAATGGCACATGTGGAGTATGTAGCAGTAGTCCACCATAATAACTGAGTGTGAGAGGCATATGGCGTTCAGCCACACTTTCAAGTCAGTTTAGAAGAAAGAAGGCATCACTCCACATTAAAGAGTTGGGGGTCTATTAGTATGTCGGGCGGATCGCCACCGCCCGCATGGTGGTGGGGATCCACCCAACATTTCCCACCGCCCGCATCCCATTTCCCCCCGCCATATTACGATGGCGGGGGAGACACCGGCAGATGGAAAGATCGTCCACCGGTTTTCCGCCGGTCTACGAGTCGACCGGGCGGAAAAGGGGCTGTATACCATCCATATTACAATGCAGACGGGAAAGTGCCTTTCCATGGCGGCGTTGCCGCCATGGAAAGGCATGCGGTTCCTGACCGGTTCCTGACTGGGGGGCCCATTGTGGGCTCCAGGGGGGTGGGGGGTGCACATTGGGGGTACCTACGGTACCCCCCTGCATTTGCAGGCACAACGTGGCAGGCACCATCCGGTACCTGTCACGTTGTGCATGCAAATGCACAAGGTGCATCCACAGCATTGTGGCGGGCGGTGCTGTGAGCACTGCCCACCACAATGTTGTGGATGGGGGATGCCACCGCCACCATGGCGGTGGCATCCTAATTGCCGCACCACTGGCGGCTGGTCCCAGCACCGCTAGGGTGGCGGGTGGACAAAAGTCCGCTCGCCATCCTAATAGGCCCCTAAGTGTGGGTAACACATAGCATCAGCTAGCCACAGGAACTGAATACCTGAGACAGATAGCATCGATACTCCTTCACAAGAGACTGAGGGAGGCACATGTCACCAATGCATGGTTTCAAGTTAGTGTGGGAGGATGTGTCTTCAGCCCACCATGAGAATGTTTGGAAGAGGCACAATTCATCAGAGGGATTGTAATAAATTGCCCATAGTGAGTGAAGAAACACTAGGCAACAGCTCACCCCAGTATTTAAGGAGTGAGTATGGGAGAGCCATAGCATCAGCACACCATTGAGGAGTGCTCCCGCCCAAAAATGAAAGGGGCAGTGGCAAATTTAATAAAAAATACTGTGGTAGTGACTTCATGATAATGGGTCGAGGCCTTCTTTATTTTCACTTAGACCTTGAAGGCATGTGGCCTCAGGGCGCTACTTTAGAATACATGGATAAATCTGCGAACATCTCCCCCATTCCCTCAAGAACATTATGCATCTTGTGTCTACAGACCACCTGAAATTAACTGTTCATGCTCTTGTTGTCTCCTGGGTAGACTTTGGGGATGCAATGCAAGAAAGGGTCCACTGTTAGTTCTTGCACCACTCAAACTAACAATTCACTTTGCGCCCAAACTAACTACCACATCAGAAAAAGTTGACCCGACCACCTCCATTCTCTCTGAGCGTCACTGGCTGCCTTTGGATGCAAGGGCCAGATTCAAACTGTGCTGCCTTGTTTACAAAGCTATTCCTCAAAAAACATGCCTTACCTATCCATAATTACTCCTCTTCTCTGGTGGACTAAGGGGTCTGCGGAGCTGTAAGTCTCTGCAGAGTGAGTGCTTTAGATTCAGAGCATCTTTTACAACAAGCATTGGCATAGCCAATAGGTATCGTCTTTGGGACCTTATAAGTGTTTAGCCATGCAACAGTTGCATAACTAAATACTTATAAGGTCCCAAAAGCGAGACCTATTGGCTATGCCAAGCGGCCGTGCGGCCGCGAAAGTGAAAGTAATCGCAGCTCAAGCGCGGCACGCGCCCGCACACATGCACTGTAGCTCTAGGCTGGCCTGGTAGCACTTTTTGGAGCCCTCTCAATAAGTCTCGCCAGACCAGCACATGCGCTGGGTCAGGAGAGACCTAAAAAGCAGCCCTTCACTGGCTCCGTGATGACTTCCTGGAGGTAGCTGTCTCTCAATATCAGAGCTCAGCCCAACCTCTTTGAATTCTGGAGGTACCTTAAGACTCATCTCTTCTTCTTCTAACTCAACTAGCTTCATACAGTTGAATTCTGGTTTTGAAAACATTGTAGCTCTTTTGTTATACAACTCGGAAACAGTTCTGTCAAAAAATTTCACACCTCCTGTTTAATCGTTCTGAAATTCAATCTGTTTATCCCAAGTAATGTTACATTGTATAACGAATGCCTTGATACATTTCGGTGCGGGACTGACATACAAGAATGTTAAATAAAAACATGTAAATGATCAATGTGGGACAGCTATGGCATCAACCCAGTGAGTGAGTGCGTGAGATCTAGGACATCAGAGGTCATGAAAGCAGCCACAGCGTCAGGCTACCTTATGGAGCCGGGGCAAAGGACACACAGCATTCCGGCCATCTTAGACTTTGCTTGTATGGGAAATCAATGGGATCAGATGACATCAAATAGGGAATCAACGTACCTTACTCACACAAGCGAAGCTAGGGGGAAACAAGTCTCTGGTTCATCTTATAGAGTGAGCTTGTGAGACTTTTAGCTATCCACCCTATGGAGTGAGAGTGACAGATGTGGCATCAACCTACAGCAGCGAAAGAATGTGGAGACACATGGCATCTGGCTACCCTAGGGAATGAGGGTGTGAGACAAGGCATTAGCCTACTCTAGGAAATAATCAGCAGAGAAACACCACATCAAGCTATGCTGGAAAGTAAGCATGACAAAAAAATGTAACCTTACAAAGGGGCATATATGGGAAACAAAGAGCTCTGGGCACCCTTATGGAATGAGGGCGCTTGACACATGGCATCAGCACACCCTATGGAAAGGGAATGAGAACACAACAGCAAATCAGATTCTCCTACAGGAGAAACTAGAAAGAAAAATAACATTAAGACACCCTTAGTGAGAAAATACTATATCCAACCATGCTGTAGAGTACATGCATGAGACCTGATGCGCCAGCAAACCTTAATGATCAATGGAAGGAGAAATGAAGCAGCAAAGGGAAGTATCACTGTGGTGCTAAGTTAAACTCTCTGCTACAGTTTTGAGCTTACTAGTGTCTTAAGTAGTTGAAGAGTGAGAGTAGTGCTATTTTACCTTCTCTGTGGTAAATGGTTGCCTGCCATGAGAACTTTAAAGTAATGTGCTGCTTTTGGCTGGAAATGTAGCAGCATGTGTTGACATATCTAAATTAAACAATAGAATATAACACAATAACATACACAAAGCAACATAACAACACATTTAAAACAATAGGGCAAATCACAACAGTCAAAACGGAATGCAAAAAAACTACTGTGGTATATAATACAACAAAATCACTTGGTAATAATGCTGCACAAAACAGACACAGATCCTTGTGACTGGGGGTGAATGTTTGTATTGTTCAGTATTCCATCCATCAATTGTTCCTTTTGCTTTTGTCACCCTAAGTGGGAAGGGTATGCCCAGACGTGGGTCCTGTGCTCACTGCGCCACTGGATTCAAGCTAGCCTTCCTGATGAGGGGTGATGCCCCGAAACCAGTCCTAGGATGCTTGTTTCTGGTCCAGGGAGGACAGGGCTTGGCAGTTCGGCCTGGACTATTCCCATGAGGAATAGGGTCAAGACAGATTTGCATATGGCAGGGTCCAAACTAGGGTGGCGTTGTGAGCAAAAGAATGATGGATTAACCCCTTGTATGCCCATGACGAGCTGGACTCATCATGGAGCACAGTCGCGCTGTGCCCATGACGAGTCCAGCTCGTCATGGCCTTTCTGCACAAATAGCCCTGGGGGCTGGGGAAGAGTTTCCCCGGCACCCGAGGCCCCCCCCCCCCCCTTTCACTGTAATGACGATCGGCGCGCACGTCGCGCCGACGTCATTACAGTGAAAGTGAAATGAGCCAAGAGGCTCCCCCCTGTGTAATTTTGGGAATTTTAGTCTTTAGCATTAGCCCCCAATCTGCCCACCCGGGGGGGTAAAAAGCACACTAGACACCAGGGAAGTTGCGTAAAATAAAAAATAGGGGTGGGGCTGCCCAAAATGGGCAGGCCCATGCCCCCCACCCAATTACTACAGTCTTTCTGCCCCCCCCCCCCCGGGGGGAAGATGGGGCATTGGCCCCTAATCTGCCCTTTCGGGGGGGGGGCAGAAAGCCCACTAAACACCAGGGATTCGTTTTTAGTTTTATTTTTAGGGTGGGGGCTGCCCGCAACGGGCACGCCAATGCCCCCACCCACCCGCCACCATTACAGCCTTTCTGCCCCCCCTGGGGGGCAGATGGGGCATCGGCCCCCAATCTGCCCCCCCGGGGGGACAAAAAGCCCACTAGACACCAGGGAATTGCTAAAAAAAAAACAAAATAGGGGTGGGGGCTGCCCAAAACGGGCAGGCCCATACCCCCACCCCACCCCCCAATTATTACAGTCTTTCTGCCCCCCGGGGGCAGATGGGGCATCGGCCCCTAATCTGCCCCTTCGGGAGGGGCAGAAATCCCACTAAACACCAGGGATTTTTTTTGCGCAATTGTTTTTAGGGTGTGGGCTGCCCGAAACGGGCACGGCAATGCCCCTACTCTCTCCCCCACAGAAATGTCAGTCTTTCTGCCCCCCAGGAGGCAGATGGGAGCTGTAGCCCCCAATCTGGCCCCCCCTGGGGGCTCAGAATGCCCACTAGATACCATGGATTTTTTTGTTTTATTAGTGTAGGGGTAGGGGCTCCCCAAAATGGGCATGACAATACCCCACCCCACCCCCAGAGAAATTCCAGTCTTTCTGCCCCCCCCCGGGAGGGCAGATGGTGGCAGTGGCCCCTGATCTGCCCCCTGGGGGGGGGGCAGAAAGCCCAGTAGGCGCCAGCGAGTATGCAGGCTTTTTTTATGCGTGGGGGTGTGGGCTGCCCAAAATGGTCATACCAATGCCCCCACCCCCACAAAAAATAGCCACAGTCTTTCTGCCCCTTTAGGGGCATATCAGGATGAAACCCCCTTCCCCGATTCCCCCCCAGGGCGGCAGAAAGCCCACTGGGCTCCGATTTTTTTTTTAGCAATGTGCATACCTATGGATTTTGGGCCCTAGCGCAGTTGGCACGTAGGCAAACCTAGCAAAACTGTACATTCTTTAGAACTAGACACCGAGGGGAATCCTGGATGGGGTGACTTCACTGGCTCTCACCAGGTTCTGTTACCCAGAATCCATTGCAAACCTAAGAATGTGTTCAAAATAACACATTTTCCTCACATTTCTTTGTCGGAAAGTTCTGGAAACTGCGTGGGTCCACAAAATTCCACCCACCCTGCGTTCCCCAAAGTCTTCAGAGAAAAATGGTACCTCACTTGCGTGGGTAGGCATAGTGCCCGCGTCAGGCAAGGGCCCAAAACCTATTGAGGAGACATCAAAATTACCTATCACAAAACAACCTGGTGTTGCAAAGGGGGTCCTATGAGTTTTTGGCCCCAGGCTTGGCGGCCACCTAGGAAAACCTACCAAACCCACACATTTCTGAAAACTAGACACCCGGGGGATTCCAGGGAGGTATGGTTTGCGTGGATCCCCCAACGTTTCCTTACCCAGAATGCCCTGCAAACCTCAAATTTAGCTGAAAAAATAACCTTTTTCACACATTTTTGTGTGGGAAAGTTGTGGCATCACTGGGCTGACACAAATTTCCAACCACCCAGCGTTCCCCCCGGGTCTCCCGATAAAAACGGTGCCTCACTCGTGTGGGAGGCCCAAGTACCCGCGACAGGCAAGGTCCCAAAACGTATTGAGGCGACATGAAAATTGCCTACCTCAAAACGACCTGGTTTTGCAAGGGGGGTCACCTGGGTTTTTGGCCCGATGCTCGGCGGCCACCTAGGGGAACCTACCAAACCCACACGTTTCTGAAAACTGGACACCCGGGGGATTCCAGGGAGGTATAGCTTGCGTGGATCCCCCAATGTTTCCTTACCCAGAATGCCCTGCAAACCTCAAATTTAGCTGAAAAAATAACCTTTTTCACACATTTTTGTGTGGGAAAGTTGAGGCATCACCGGGCTGACACAAATTTCCTATCACCCAGCGTTCCCCTGGGTCTCCCGATAAAAATGGTGCCTCACTCGTGTGGGAGGCCCAAGTACCCGCGACAGGCAAGGGCCCAAAACGTATTGAGGCGACATGAAAATTGCCTACCTCAAAACGACCTGGTTTTGCAAGGGGGGTCACCTGGGTTTTTGGCCCGGTGCTCAGCGGCCACCTAAGGGAACCTACCAAACCCACACATTTCTGAAAACTAGGCACCCGGGGGATTCCAGGGAAGTATGGCTTGCGTGGATCCCCCAAAGTTTCCTTACCCAGAATGCCCTGCAAACCTCAAATTTAGCTGAAAACATCACCTTTTTCACACATTTTTGTGTGGGAAAGTTGAGGCATCACCGGGCTGACACAAATTTCCTACCACCCAGCGTTCCCCCGGGTCTCCCGATAAAAACAGTGCCTCACTCGTGTGGGAGGCCCAAGTACCCGCGACAGGCAAGGGCCCAAAACGTATTGAGGCGACATGAAAATTGCCTACCTCAAAACGACCTGGTTTTGCAAGGAGGTCACCTGGGTTTTTGGCCCAGTGCTCAGCGGCCACCTAGGGGAACCTACCAAACCCACACATTTCTGAAAACTAGACACCCGGGGGATTCCAGGGAGGTATGGCTTGCGTGGATCCCCCAACGTTTCCTTATCCAGAATGCCCTGCAAACCTCAAATTTAGCTGAAAACATCACCCTTTTCACACATTTTTGTGTGGGAAAGTTGAGGCATCACCGGGCTGACACAAATTTCCTACCACTCAGCGTTCCCCCGGGTCTCCCGATAAAAACGGTGCCTCACTCATGTGGGAGGCCCAAGTACCCGCGACAGGCAAGGGCCCAAAACGTATTGAGGCGACATGAAAATTGCCTACCTCAAAACGACCTGGTTTTGCAAGGGGGGTCACCTGGGTTTTTGGCCCGGTGCTCAGCGGCCACCTAGGGGAACCTACCAAACCCACACATTTCTGAAAACTAGACACCCGGGGGATTCCAGGGAGGTATGGCTTGCGTGGATCCCCCAACGTTTCCTTACCCAGAATGCCCTGCAAACCTCAAATTTAGCTGAAAAAATCACCTTTTTCACACATTTTTGTGTGGGAAAGTTGTGGCATCACCGGGCTGACACAAATTTCCTACCACCCAGCGTTCCCCCGGGTCTCCCGATAAAAATGGTGCCTCACTCCTGTGGGAGGCCCAAGTACCCGCGACAAGCAAGGCCCCAAAAAGTATTGAGGCGACATGAAAATTGCCTACCTCAAAACGACCTGGTTTTGCAAGGGGGGTCACCTGGGTTTTTGGCCTGGTGCTCGGCGGCCACCTAGGGGAACCTACCAAACCCACACATTTCTGAAAACTAGACACCCGGGGGATTCCAGGGAGGTATGGCTTGCGTGGATCCCCCAACGTTTCCTTACCCAGAATGCCCTACAAACCTCAAATTTAGCTGAAAAAATCACCTTTTTCACACATTTTTGTGTGGGAAAGTTGTGGCATCACCGGGCTGACACAAATTTCCTACCACCCAGCGTTCCCCCGGGTCTCCCGATAAAAACGGTGCCTCACTCGTGTGGGAGGCCCAAGTACCCGCGACAGGCAAGGGTCCAAACCGTAGTGCGCCTCAACAGGCAAGGGTCCTAAACGTAGTGCGCCTCACTACGTTTTGGGCCCTTGCCTGTCGCGGGTACTTGGGCCTCCCACACGAGTGAGGCACCATTTTTATCGGGAGACCCGGGGGAACGCTGGGTGGTAGGAAATTTGTGTCAGCCTGGTGATGCCTCAACTTTCTCACACAAAAATGTGTGAAAAAGGTGATTTTTTCAGCTAAATTTGAGGTTTGCAGGGCATTCTGGGTAAGGAAACGTTGGGGGATACACGCAAGCCATACCTCCCTGGAATCCCCCGGATGTCTAGTTTTCAGAAATGTGTGGGTTTGGTAGGTTTCCCTAGGTGGCCGCCGAGCACCGGGCCAAAAACCCAGGTGACCCCCCTTGCAAAACCAGGTCGTTTTGAGGTAGGCAATTTTCATGTCGCCTCAATACGTTTTGGGGCCTTGCCTGTCGTGGGTACTTGGGCCTCCAACACGAGTGAGGCACCGTTTTTATCGGGAGACCCGGGGGAACGCTGGGTGGTAGGAAATTTGTGTCAGCCCGGTGATGCCACAACTTTCCCACACAAAAATGTGTGAAAAAGGTGATTTTTTCAGCTAAATTTGAGGTTTGTAGGGCATTCTGGGTAAGGAAACTTTGGGGGATCCACGCAAGCCATACCTCCCTGGAATCCCCCGGGTGTCTAGTTTTCGGAAATGTATGGGTTTGGTAGGATCCCCTAGGCGGCCGCCGAGCACCGGGCCAAAAACCCAGGTGACCCCCCTTGCAAAACCAGGTCGTTTTGAGGTAGGCAATTTTCATGTCGCCTCAATACTTTTTGGGGCCTTGCCTGTCGCGGGTACTTGGGCCTCCCACACGAGTGAGGCACCATTTTTATCGGGAGACCCGGGGGAACGCTGGGTGGTAGGAAATTTGTGTCAGCCTGGTGATGCCTCAACTTTCTCACACAAAAATGTGTGAAAAAGGTGATTTTTTCAGCTAAATTTGAGGTTTGCAGGGCATGCTGGATAAGGAAACGTTGGGGGATCCACGCAAGCCATACCTCCCTGGAATCCCCCGGGTGGCTAGTTTTCAGAAATGTGTGGGTTTGGTAGGTTCCCCAAGGTGGCCGCCGAGCACTGGGCCAAAAACCCAGGTGACCCCCCTTGCGAAACCAGATCGTTTTGAGGTAGGCAATTTTCATGTCGCCTCAATACGTTTTGGGGCCTTGCCAGTCGCGGGTACTTGGGCCTCCCACACGAGTGAGGCACCATTTGTATCGGGAGACCCGGGGGAACGCTGGGTGGTAGGAAATTTGTGTCAGCCCGGTGATGCCTCAACTTTCCCACACAAAAATGTGTGAAAAATGTGATTTTTTCTGCTAAAATTGAGGTTTGCAGGGGATTCTGGGTAAGGAAACGTTGGGGGATCCACGCAAGCCATGCCTCCCTGGAAGCACACGGGTGTCTAGTTTTCAAAAATGTGTAGGTTTGCTAGGTTTCCCAAGGTGCCCGCAGAGCTAGGGTTCAAAAACTACAGCTAGACATTTTGCCAAAAAAGGGTCATTTTTCACTGCGAAATTGAGGTGTGACCATGTTGCGTTTTGCGCCGTTTGCTGTCGCGGGCACTAGGCCGACCCACACAAGTGAGGTACCGTTTTTCTCGTAAGACTTTGGGGAACGCGGGGTGGGTGTAAATTTGTGGATCCACGCAGATTCCGGAACTTTCCACCACAGAAATGTGTGGAAAATGTGTTTTTTTTGTCAATTTTTTAGGTTTGCAAGGGATTCTGGGTAACAGACCCTGGTGGGAGGCAGTCAGGTCACCCCATCCTGGATTCCCCTGGGTGTCTAGTTTTCAAAAATGTATAGGTTTGCTAGGTTTCCCAAGGTGCCCGCAGAGCTAGGGTTCAAAAACTACAGCTAGGCATTTTGCCAAAAAAGGGTCATTTTTCACTGCGAAATTGAGGTGTGACCACGTTGCGATTTGCGCCGTTTCCAGTCGCGGGCACTAGGCCGACCCACACAAGTGAGGTACCGCTTTTCTCGTAAGACTTTGGGGAACGAAAGGTGGGTGGAAATTTGTGGATCCACGCAGATTCTGGAACTTTCCACCACAGAAATGTGTGGAAAATGTGGTTTTTTTGACAATTTTTTAGGTTTGCAAGGGATTCTGGGTAACAGACCCTGGTGGGAGGCAGTCAAGTCACCCCATCCTGAATTCCCCTGTGTGTCTAGTTTTCAAAAATGTATAGGTTTGCTAGGTTTCCCAAGGTGCCCGCAGAGCTAGGGTTCAAAAACTAGAGCTAGGCACTTTGCCAAAAAAGGGTAAATTTTCACTGCGATATTGAGTTGTGACCACGTTGCGTTTTGCACTGTTTCCTGTCGCGGGCACTATGCCTACCCACACAAGTGAGGTACCATTTTTATCGGGAGACTTGGGGTATTTCAGTTTTGTAAAGGAACTGTTATTATCTATTGACTTTCGATGCATTTCTGCCTTCCAAATGAAAGATATTGTGTAAAAAAGAAGTCATTCTAAAAAATGACTGATAATTCTCATGCTAGTATGAGTATTCCCAATTTCAGCAATGTGCAAATATCTACTGTTTCTAAACTCTATATTTTGTTCCCATTTCAGAAATATATAGGTGTCTTTCATACCGATTTTTCCATGTACACATTTTTACAAAATAATTACTATATAGCCGGTACATAATAAAAAACCATTGCAAGTTGCTGCTCAGTTTTTGGCTCTGGGTTCGTCGGTTTCTTGGTGAACCTACAAGTCCTATATATCCCCACAACCAGTAATGTACAGCGGATGTATTGGTATATTGCTTTCAAAGAGCTGTCATAATTAGAAGAAGATACAGGTGAAAACGTTGACACGGAAGGCTTTTTTTTTTCAACTAATTTTCAATTTATCCTATATTTAACTGTTAGTTTCTCTAAAAAACCCTTGATGGATCTACACAAATGACCCCTTGCTGAATTCAGAATTTTGTCTTCTTCTCGAAAATGTATAGCTTTCCAGGATCCATTATTGCTTTTGTACCTATTTCTGCCATTAACTGGAAGGAGGTCAAAAGCACTAAAAATAGCAAAATTAGGCTATGTCCCTGAAAAATGCCAAAACTGTGTCAAAAATGTTGGGTTTCTGACAAAAGTCTTGTATCCCCGAAAATCTGGGAAAATGGTGATTTCAACCCCACAAACCCTTTTTTGATAACATTTGCAGGGAAAAACCCAGATGCTTTCATTTGCAGCCCGTTTTTCCAATTTTTCCGAAAAAAAACAAAATGTTGCTGTATTTTGGCTCATTTCTGTGACCCCTCTAGGAGAATCCACAAACCCTGAGTACCTTTAGAATCCCCATGATGTTGGAAGAAAAGGATGCAAATTTGGCGTGGATACCTTATGTGGTCAAAAAGTTACAGGGGCCTCAGCGCGCACTACCCCAAATAGCCAAAAAAGGGCGTGGCAAAGGAGGGGAAAAGGCCTGGCAGCGAAGGGGTTAAACCCAGATCCTTGTGACTGGGGGTGAATGTTTGCATTATTCAACATTCTGTCCATCAATTGTTCCTTTTGCTTTTGTCGACCTAAGTGGGAAGGGTATGCCCAGACATGGGTCCTATGCCAGTGGCGGCTGGTGACATTTGAAAGTGGTGAGCGTAAATACTGCACTGTGGCGAGCAAGCGTAGCGAGCGAGCCGGAACAACCTACAGGGGATTCACTAAGCCTGCATTCACCCATCCACATAACTCACCCTGGACTCATACAGGCACACTGCTCAACCTGCACGCACACAGACATCACTCACCCTTCGCTGCACTGCACTCAAAGATGCACACTGTTTCATCAGAGAACTATATACCGAAAAACAAATTAGTGTGAAAGCTAATGAACACTTTACAAGTAGCTGCTGGTTGCTTTCTGGACATATGTGAATTCATTCATAGCATCAAAAACAACCTCCTCACAGAAATGAAAATCTAGTTAACATACAGTCTGAAGGCCTGTACGTGGCCCAATGGCATCCCCAGGCATCACCACGACGAGAGAGAGTCTGACAACGCACATGCTCATAGCCAGTGTATATTGAAAGGGGCCATTGTTACCAGACCACCACAGAGGCCCTTTCTGGCAGTGATGTCCAATGTTGGTCCATGAAGGTTGGATTCATATCAGATTTTGAAATTATGGCTAAATTCAACTTTCATGAGTACATAATGCACGAAATTGTTAAAAATACCAGAACATTCCATCGCAAATCATAACCATCAAGCGTGAGATGGCCGGGGGTCTGAGGCAGCGAGAGGGACCGTGAGTCTGCTTCTAGAGTCTGACTTGACATCCCTCTTTACAACCTGCTTATTCTATGAATGAGGTGAGGTGAGGTGAGACTGTGCATTTGTTTTTTAATTTTATAATGCGTGCTAGGAAGGTGCGGTTCTGGATGAATGGCTACTTCCTCCCGATCCTGTTGCCAATCGCTTTCTCACCTACCATGTCTGCAGTTTAAACCCTCTAAAAACTAGCCGTAGCATTCTCTGCCAGAAATTCATTTCGGTCCGTTTGGCTGCTTTACACTGCAACTCCCCTTAGGTGTTGAACCTCAGTTCTAGAACTGTGCGGTAAAGCACTGTGGCACCATATATGTGGCTGTAGTGCTATATGACAGGCTTCGCAGGTGTTGATCGACTAAGTCTAAAGATTTCCCACTCCCCAGAAGGTAGCTCTAGCTCCGCCTGTGCGTGAGTGAGCATGAATAGCAAAACGAAACCCTGAAGGGGAAGGGCAATGGGCAGTGGAAGTGAGAGGGTAGCCACAGGTGAAATGGTGCAATCTCGTCACTCACACATCTGCATACTCCAGGGCATTGATTCACCATAGCTTTTTCAAAGGAAATTGTCAAATGTATGCTAAAGATATAAAAAACAAACGCGATTTTATTTTGTTGCATAAACATTGAATTTATCTTAGAAAAGTAGATTTTGGTGTTTAAGCTATTCAAATTCGTAGTGGTAGGCCACAGGGAACCAAAGCCACAATAAATGTTGCCGGTAACATCAATGGTGGATTACCAGGGCGAAAGCGAACCTGTAATTTGGGGATGAAGCAGGAGAACAAGCACTGCAGCCGTTACCAAAATGTATTCTTGAGAGAAGCCAGAGTTCAGTCAACCGTTCAGCAAACAATACCAAATCGTAATCTAATAAAAGGTCAAACTTTCCCCCGACCTTAATTTTACTAACCTATTACTAGTACCAGCAAAACTTCAAGCAAGCCCAGCACTGCCGAGGCGCCAACCCGGCCAGATTATCCAGCCAAACCTGACCAACCCCAACCCAGCCAAACCACCCTAAAATTAAAAAACACTTACCTGACCGGTGACCGCCTCTTCTCCTGGCCCGCGTTGGCGCCTCTCTGTCCCTTCAAACGGTCCGGAACACCACGTCCACGTGACGCAAGTGACTGGCAACCCAGCCCTCAGCCAATCCTGGCGCTGCAGCAGCGCCAGGATTGGCTGACGGCACAGCCTACTCCTCGCCCGCCGCCTGCCCATTAGGAGACCGAGGGGCTCCTAATGGGCATGCGCAAGGCAGCAAAAACACAAGTACGCATGACTGGGCACGGAGTAAAAATTAAGCTCCATGCCCACTCATGCGCACTTGTGCTGCCTTTCCCAAATGCGTCTGACAATGATGTCAGTCAACATGACGCCGGACCGCCCACGGTCCGACGTCATGCTGACTGACATTCACAGAGGAGGGAGCTGCGGGCGCTAGGCGCGGGCGGGGGGGGCTACGCCCTCACGCCCCAATGGACGCACCGCGCCTGTCCTATGCTCACTGCGCCACTGGATTCAAGCTAGCCTGGCTGATGAGGGGCGATGCCCTGAAACCGGTCCTAGGATGCTTGTTTCTAGTCCAGGGAGAACCTGGCATGGCAGTTCAGGCTGGAATGTTCCCATGAGGAACAGGGTCAAGACTGATTTGCATTTGGCTGGGTGAAAACTGGGGTGGCGAGGTGAGCAAAAGAACAATGGATTAAACCCAGATCTTTCTGACTGGAGGTGAATATTGCATTGTTCAGCATTCTGTCCATCAATTTTTCCTTTTGCTTTTGTCACCCTAAGTGAGAAGGGTATGCCCAGATGTGGGCGCGGTGCTCACTGCGCCACTGGATTCAAGCTAGCCTGGCTGATATGGGGTAATGCCCCAAAACCGGTCCTAGAATGCTTGTTTCTGGTCCAGGGAAGACCTGGTTTGGCAGTTTGGGCTGGACTGTTCTCATGAGGAACAGGGTCAAGACTGATTTGAATATGGCTGGATCCAAACTGGGGTGGTGTGGTGAGCAAAAGGACGATGGATTAAACGCAGATCCTTGTGCCTGGGGGTGAATGTTTGCATTATTCAGCATTCCGTCCATCAATTGTTCCTCTTGCTTTTTTCCATCAATTGTTCCTTTTGCTTTTGTCACCTTAAGTGGGAAAGGTATTCCCAGATGTGGGTCCCTTGCTCGATGCGCCACTGGATCCGAACTATTCTGCCTGATGATGGGTGATGCCCCGAAACTGGTCCTAGGATGCTTTTTCTGGTCCAGGGAGGACCTGGCTTGGCAGTTCGGGCTGGACTGTTCCCATGAGGAACAGGGTCAAGACTGATTTGCATTTGGCTGGGTCCAGACTGGGGTGGAGTGGTAAGCAAAAGAATGATAGATTAAACCCAGATCTTTGTGACAGGGGTGAATGTTTGAATTGTTCAGCATTCCGTCTATCAATTGTTCCTTTTGCTTTGTCACAAAACACAACAGCATGAAAAACAACAAAACTCATCGATATAACAAAATAATACCACACAACAAATAGGCCCCATCATTCTGGTCACATTTTACCAGAATATATCACTTCCAAAATCCTATTTTCAGAGTACGAGGGTAAATGGTGTTTGGAGCAAGGGTTTCCTTAACTTACCTCCAAAGACATGAAAGTAAACAAAAATTCTGATCCGGTGTAAACTTGCAAAATAATGTTGGGAACAGCCAATTACTTTTCACCTTCACAAAACATGCCCTAATGCATTTTCTCTTTCTAAGTTCATGAGATAAGGCAATCTGAACAGAACAGCCACTGATGGCCCTTGTGGGGGCTTGCTTGCAGCATGTACTCCACTTGTTCAAGGCAGGGCGTATCACAGTTGTGTTTCAGGTGCACCACCTAAACAACATGAATTTCTGGGCCTCTAAGATGGGAAGAGGGGTGCCAGCACACATTTTACTTTCTCAGTGTCTCTGTGGACACTTCCAGCTGCTGCTCACATTGTTTTGATGAATACGTCTTTTTTATTATGGTGGTCCTCCAAGGATTAATGTTAACCCATTAGCATTGAGATGTCCCCATTTCATCTCTGCCCTCTCACCCAACCAGCTGTTTGTTTAACCACCCATTGCTTACAAGACAAGAAGCAGAACATCATGAGCTAAATTTTATTTAGCATTTAACAAGGCTGTAAAGTGGCACTATGACATATGATACTATCAGTGAGTCCTGACTTTTCAACCAACATCATGTTACATTGCAGGGGTTGTGTTTTTGCTTTTAACACTTTCATTATCAAGTCTAATTCCTAGCATGCAAAGGGCTGTTGGCTAAAATGGTTAGACGTGGCCAAAGGTGTCATAAGTGACATGGTGCCACCTGTCAGCTATGTAAGCTATATTTGAAAACGTTACTATGGCTTGAATAGGAATTGGTCAGTATATTCCAAACTATGCATAAGCCTGTTTGCGCACAGGTCGGAATTACGAGTTGGTAGGTATTTAACGCATCATATATTTATCGGATGCGTTAAATACTTCAACCTTCATTAAATCTCAACAGGTCAAGCCTGTTGAAATTTAAAAGGGGAAAAGAATATGATGTTTACTGTAACATGCAGATTTTGATGCACTAAACTCCAAAAATTGCGTTATTCCCCATCAACTCTTAATTGGTGTTATTTATTGCTCCTAATAAATAACGTACTCCGTGGTATCATTATTTATCAGGTGCGATAAATAGCACCCAAACTTGTAATCAGTGACAAAGATGTCAAATGCAATTTGAAAACTGCATATTTCATGCGTAAAACCAAAAGTAAACTCTGTTCACATTGTTTATTTCGTTTAAAACACTTTTTAATTGAGAACTTCACAAGATGAAAGGGGTATCAATAGGAAATTCTGCTCACATATTTTGTAAGGATTCATTCTTTTTAAACAAATATTGGCATTGTGGATCGTTTTATCATTTGTGTAGGGAAAGGTTTTATACCAAGCTTCAAAACACAATAAATGTACAATATGGACAGAGGAAGCTTAAACTTCCCTAACACAAACAATAAATAAGGGGCATATCTACAAGGCGGCGATAAAAAATTAAGAAAGATCATTTTATCGCTATATCAGCAAAGTCACGCTATTGCGCGAATCCTTGCCTTAGCGCCTGTTTACTGAACGCCCAGCTTTGCATCTCTAATGAGATGCAAAGTGGGCGTTCCTTCCCGAAATAACTGGAGAAATGTTGCTAACCGACATTTCTCTAATTATCAAGGGAATCGCTAACAAACATAGCGATAAGAAAAGTAGCACTAACCATGGTTATCGCTACTTTCCTTACGCCTGCCTTAGTTCTGACTTAGCCATGTAATCCAATGGGAGGTGGATTACATGGCTAAGACCACCCTGCCCTATCAGCAAGGTATCGCCGGTCACAGTGCGATTACCGCTGGATTTCCAGGATAATCACACTGTTTTTCAGCTAACGCTTGCATCTCTATCGCTTTGGAGATAAGCGTTGCTGATAGCACGCTATCTCCGCGATAGAAAGCAGCGATAGCCGGCGATAATTATAAGTGCGCTTAGCGATAATTATCGCCGGCCCTTGCTGATATGCCCCTACAAGAGAGATCACAGTATCGGAAGGAAGACCACGTGATTCTCTCATGGATACAGGACAGGTACAATATTGGTAGCTGGCACACTAAAGAGGGAGAGAGAGGAGTTAAAGGACTGTTGCATGTTCTCTATTAAAAGACATAAACATACAAGAAGTACAAATCTCCTGGAATAAACAGTCAAACGCCTTCTGGAACTATTATTCTTTCATGTATTCATTTTGGATGATGATTCCTCATCTACCTAGTGTGGTATTCTTCACAGCATGTTCCACATCTGGGACTGGGAAGCTTCGGTGGTATTACTATTCAAGGGTTTTAGAGTCTTCTCGTGATTGGTTCTCGAGTATGGGTAAGGTTATCTCCCATATGTCAATTAAATTGTCAGACCTATATTAAAATTGTGTGTGGGTGAGACAAAAATGTTATGCAGTGGTGTGTCCACAAGGTTGAAAATAGGAAGGTCAAGCCATGGACTCTGTTTCTTTTTTCCATCAAAATGTTTCAGTGTTCAAATATTATCCCTTTGCCTTCCTCGTGACTTCAGGTATCTTGTATCAAATGTTTTGAAATGGCCTCTGGTTTTTAGGGCATGTTATGTAAGTGCATTTAATATAGTCTTTGTTTTTTCATACAATTGGGCAATAGCAGTGAAAACACCCTTTCTCCATAGAACAGATACATCTTGGGCACAAACAGTGCAGGATTCCTTCATTTTGGAAGACAAGTACAGTTAGAGCAGTTACAGTGCAAGCTTTCCCCATCACAGGAGAGGTGCTGATCAGGCTGCAGCAGTGCAAACTCTGCATCCTCAAAGAACAGGTACAGCATGGCTGTAGGAAAACAAACTTCCCTCTCTCCAACAAGGCAGCAAGTGAAATCTTCCATTCCCTGCATAACGGACTATGCAGGACAGACTGTAGAAGCTTTCACCTCTCACAGAACATGTACTGTTAAGGCAAGAGTGACATGTTGGTTACAGAAACAAATTTGGAGCAGGTGCTTAACTCAATGATATGACTGTATAAGTGGATTGTTGATTAATTATGCAAGTTCTGACACCAATCTCACTTAGGTAATAATCTACTTAGGCATCTTAAAAGTCCGACTGCTGTCACATGGATATCTTCTGTTTCTGTTGATTCTTGTATTTTCCAATATCTGAAAAGTAGCTGGGACTTGGTAGGTCCGTGTTTTTGGAACAGCTCAACCACAGACAGGAAATCCGCTTTTTCTGCATGGTCTCCCCGGATGTTTTTACTTTTGCTAGCTTTAGAACTCTGTGCACTTTACCCCTGCTAACGAGTAGTAACGTGCCTATACTATCACTTTTAACATGGTCAAATTGCCATACTCCTAATTTGTATATTTAACTTGCCGATAATTCCATGATATAGGATCCAAAATTTACCCTAGGCCTGGAAGTTAAATACCACTAGTTGACTGCAGCCCTTATTACGCTATTCACTACAGTGGCAGTGCAAACATGGCTTCTGGCCTACAATTGTAGCTTGACTGCAGCAGTGTAAAACCTGTAATTCGACCTGTCAAAATAAACCATTTTGACATGTAAAAACATCAATTTTAAATATTAACAGGTCACCCCTATGAAGGTCTTGTCGCTCACAAGGCAGGGTGCATGGTATTTAAAAGTAAGGTAAGTAGAAATGTGATGTTTACATGTCTTTACAGTGATAAACACTCAAAAGCTGTTTTCACTGTGGTAGGCCTAGCTGTATTATGTGGAAAACCAGAGGACATATTAAAGTAATAATACTGTATTTCGGGAATGGGACCAGCTAAAATAATAATTAAACAACTATGTTTTATAGTTATTAAAAATCCAATTTAATTGTGACATCATATTTTCAATAAGTATTAATGAAAAGTAGCTTTTAGAAAGTTATCTTTTCCCTACTTAAAGGTCCTGGAGGCTAATTTGCATTGGCATCGGCCCTACGCCCGGCATTGCTTTCTCGTTTTAGTGTTTTGAATTGAATGTTGCTTCCCCCTCCCAACCACTTTCTGTTGCTGCCCCCTTTCACCTCCCACTCCCCTTTGCTGCCCCCAACTCACCCTCCGGCTTCCTTTTGCTACTTCCTCCCTAAACTTGTTTTTTAAAGAAGCTTATTTTTTTATTTTGCAAAGAACCAGGCAGCAAATTGCTGCTGGTAGGTCTGTTTTAAAAACACTATTGCTCTATCTTCCATACCTATATCCCTTTTTCTCTCACTCATCTTTTTTTGGGCAGTTTATCTCCTAGTTGGGATAATGTAGATATGTGTGTTCGCATTATTGATTTATTATTGGCCATTGCCTTTCAACAGATTACTGTTAATTGGAAAAATACGTCTAATATTTCCTTCAAAGCGTGGTGGTACAATGTTTGTTATAATCATAGACTTGACAATGCCTTTGTTTTTCCTATTCAAGTAGCAGCTAAGCGTGCGGAGCTCTGGCTCCCCATTACGTTTTATTTAGATAATTGTGTTGCTCGTTTTTCTCGCCCATCACCTGACCAACAAGAAGTTCCTAAACCCCCATGATGCCTTTCCTTTGTCCATAATTTTCTAACATATTGCTTGTTTTTCACTTCTTTTGTACTTAGCTGTCTAGGTTATCATTAATGCAATTTTTATTTCGCTTTCTTTCAATTGCCCATGATTAATATGTGGTTGTACATTCTCTCTTACATATTGTATTTTGCATTCCTACCCTTTCCCCTCCTTCCCCCTCTTTCTCTCCCCCTTCCCAGCAGATACTTTGTATTGCACTCTCATTTTTTCATTACCTAATAAAATTCTTTTAAACTGAAAAAAACCACTATTGCTCTACTTATATTCCTTTTCTGTTTTATTGCTTCATTTTGTAGGTGCACACTCGTAATAGACCATGAGCCACATGTATATTAGGAGTAGCGATGACCTAATTTCTATTTTCTATGAATCGCAATTAGGTAATCGCTGTTCCTAATGTATGAGACACAACGAGTTTCATTTAGCGATTCCTAGGGTGTCGCAAATCGACCTATTTTGGGGACCCCTTCCAATTTGCACATGGGTTACTATCAGATTGAATCTGATGGTAAACTGTGAATGTTTTGCGACCGGTTTTTGGTCTCAAAACATTCATACATACCGCTGCGATTCAGTATTAGGAAAGGACGCCCTAAACATGCCCCTTCCTAATACCGACTTGCAAACCCATTTTGCGATTCGGTAACAGGTTACCGAATCGCAAAATAGAGGTTGGTACATTTTAAAAGGATTTTTTGAGTTAGCTTCATACATTTGGCCTCATGTGTGTCTACAACATGATGAAGACTGTGCTCTCACATCATCGCATCTCTTTTTTTCCCCAACCTATTGGTTTTGTTGGTGCTTGGTTTTGCCTTGTTCTCAGTATTATACATTGTCAATTTTTATTTCGATATTTTAAAATATGGATTCGGACTAACGCATCTCAATAGAAAATTCAAGTTGAATCGACATTTGAATCCCAGAGTTCTCTTAATATAGTCTATACATTTTTTAGAGCTGTGGGAGTTAGAGAACACAGTGATGCAGACTGTGTTTCTAGAGTAAGGCCGTAAGAGTGAGTAGCAAGAGAGGAGTCAACACTGGGAAATAAGGAAACATGTCTCTGTACCACGTTAGCGAATCTGTCACTAACGCCTGAGAGCAGAGAGATGACGAGCGCCATTTCTGACCCTAACTGCTATGAACCAACAGCCTTGGGCACCTCCCCCTGATCTGATTGGCTGCTCAGACAAGCAAGTGTCAATCTCTGTTTTTCGCGCCTAATCACCTACTTCAGCGTGCAGTGTTGGCGATGAACCGCCCTTCATACATAACACTTCAAAGAACAGGACCCAGGAAGCGCTTCCTATAGAAATGCACCATGCTTCGAAAGCTGGGGCTGAGGAGCCCGAAATAGAGCGGGACAGAAATATGATGTAAGCGTGCGTGTAAGTGAGACCGAGCTAAAAACAGACACAGTGTCAGCACTGAGCAGATGATGCAAAGCGGAGCCATTACATCACCCCGGAGGGCAGCACTGCCGCCGCTTGAGAACAGATAGAGCGGAATATGAGGACACTTTATAACAGCACCTTTTAAAGGAGCCCTTTCTAAAGGATATTAGTTCTCACTATACACTGCCCTTGCATTCGTTCTGTAAATAAGAACAGTCTCCTTACTCAAAGCAACAAGTTCTTCTACAGGAATGCGCCCTTTAAAAACAGTTCTCTGCTCACCCTACTGAATCTCTGATGGCAGATTGTGTTGTTAAGTTATCGAATGTTAACCAACAGTAACAACAAGAAAAATAAAGAAGCACTTTACTTAGTGGTGGACAAAATACGAAATAGGCATATTTTTCGCAGACATTAAGCGTTTTGTGTGAAAGGCAGTTGTCTGGTCTCGCATGACACTTGACTGAGAGGTTACTTTTTCTAAAAAACTTCTAGCAGGAAATGTCTCGTGGCCTGAGCTCACATCAAGTATTCATCTCCGATGAGACATTTTCCACTTGGAACAGTCTTCCCACAGGATAAAAAAAATAGGCAAAAAATCATAACCACTTAAAATAAAAAATTATATGAAGGACTCGGGAATTGTGTGAAATCACCATTGTATAATAACCTTTTCCACCAGGCCTACTTACAGTACCCACCTTTATAAAAGCACATTCCGTACAGGATATCCCTCTAAAGAAATGGCCTTGCTATGATATCTCCCTCTGTACGAGAATTGTTACTATATAATCTCAGTGTGTTGGAATGTTCTGTTTAAAGTCCCTCCCCCTGCAGGAAACTCTTCTTACACTATGGGGCAGGTGTACGAAAAAGTCAATTAGCGACTTACTGATTGTAAATTTTTGCGATTCGCTATTAGGAAATTGCAAACAGTGTGCAAAAGCTTCGCAATTGACCTGTCTTATCAATATGCATGAGGAAGGTTTCAATTTGCGGCCCATTGTGAATGGATACAATCACATGGATGGTGGCCTGTTGGGGTTAGCAGACCACCATGTCTGTGATTGCTTCTTAAATAAAGCAATATATATTTTTTGTAATGCACCCCGTTTTCTTCAAAGGAAATAGGCTTCATTAAAGAAATGAAAATTAAAAGTTTTCTTTAAATTTTTTAGAGTACGCAGGGGTTTGTGGGACCACTACCTACTCTTCAATTTTTTTCACCCATATTCACAAAGAGGAAGGGGTTCCTTGGGGATCCCTTCCCATTTGCAAATGGGTTACTGCCTCCTCTACAGAGTCAGTAAATTATTAATGTTGCGTGACGGCATTCCGGTCGTAAAACAGTCATACATATCAGTGCTATTAAGTATTAGAAAGGGACACCCTAAACACGCCCCTTCTTAATACCGAATCGCAAAAGCAAAATGTGATTCAGTAACAAGTTACTGCAGTTTGCCATCAGTAAAATGCTTCGTATATCTGGCCCTATCTCCTTATACAGAACACCAGAACACCTACAATAGAGCGTCTTTCTACAAGGGCAAAGGCCTTACATTCATTCATTTCACACAGGAATAATAGAATTTGCTGATTTCTAGTCAAACAATTGACTTGGATAATCACTCAAAATTGGTAGGGAAATAATAAAATATTACATGCAATATTGTGTGAAGTCTCGAACAAGTTACTTGACTCAAGAGAGCTTTCAGATCCTATTGCTTTAGCAGTTTGTAGATAAGTTTGAAGGTGGATTGATTTTGAGGAAGCGACAGGTAGGTTAGAGTCAGGTCAACTCAGGAGTTTCAGACAGTTGTAGGTCAGAATATCGAGGGAAAAAATATTATACAAAAATACCATGACCTAAACATTGCCTATAAAAGCAGTGTCAAATTAAGTTTACTTAGGTAAGCATAGGTTTAATTTTCTTTACCCCAGGTCCACGTACCTTGAAGATATGTATATTATAAAGGTACATTTATATAAAACCTATACATAACTATATATACTCACCTTCATGATATTTTTGTACTGCTATTTAGGATGCAAAATGTTTGTGTGGCAGTAATTTTTTTTGATAATCTGAATGAAATTCATTCCAGGGATGTGAGTGTTGATGGGTCTTGGAGAAAGAGGACAATGTTTCAAGCCACAACACAAATTACTTTAACTAATAGGTTGTCTCCTTCTGTTGAAAGTGCCACTCTAAAATATTTGATAGTCATTTACGATGTAATCAGTAATATAGCTTTGGTGATAACACTTGAGTTTATGTTTTAAAAAACTCAGAAATTAACTTGCTTTACAATTATGTTTTTGCCGAAAAGAGATGGATGGATTGTGAGGATGTGCTGCCATATGGTTAATACATGGAGCATAAGGAAAGATGGCATGGAGAATTATGTGGTAGACTGAACCTTTGGACATCTCGATTAACATCATTGAGGATACTGCTGATGACATCACTGATAACATCATCCAAGCTACTGCTCTTCACATTACTCCATAAATTGCTAAATCTTTTAAGAAAACAAAGTAGGTAATAAAGTGCCCACTAACATACACAGCATGGATTGACTATATGTACTTGTGTGCATGTTTGAAATAGGAATAGTGAAGTACTACAGCTGAGTCTGATTCACTATGTTAAAAGTTATGGTGCACAGTTTAACTACCAGTAATGTTTTAAAGATTCATTTAAAGAAGGTCGTGACTGAGCACACATAGTGTGAATTGAAATCAAAGTCCTGTTGGCACAAAATGTGAGAAAAACGAAAGCTTATCCTTACAATTCATTGTCCACTTGTTGATTTTTGGGCACATGCTGATGTTCAAGAGTTGTCATGCAGTGGCGTAGCTAGGCACTCTGCCGTCCGTGGCGGTCCCTGCCTTTGCCGCCCGTGCTGAAGAGCCCCCAAAGCCCGGGGCGGACCGCACCCCCACCTGCCATTACTACGCCATTGTTGTCATATGGTGCTATCAACACATTCTATATAAACTGTAGATTTATAAGGTGCAGATATAATATACGCTGAAATTCAGTGAAAATTCCGAGATATCATACATTGTTGAAGAATGTATAATGTATGGGTTACTCTTAAACTGTTCAAATTGCAGTATGATTGCAAGCGTTGTGCCAATGGTCTACACCATTCTGCTCATTTCAGGAATATATGGGAGGTATTTATACAAACTGCAGAGAGAGATGTGCAAAGGACCGGGTGTGCATGCCTTATCAGTGTCTAATGCATTGAGGTGAAGCTGTTGACTCAAAGTTCTATGTCAGATGAGGTATTTAATAGGTATATCTTAAAATAGTCACCACTCTGTTGAACAGTATACTGGGGCTGTTAACAAGGTAACTTGTGAATACTTTACACGTGTAAGTTTATTCTTACGTAAATTGCAATCACATTAATGTATAGAGAATCATTATGTTTCTCACAATCCTGAATACCAGTGAAAAACGAGCATATCTACTAAATGTGGATGATTTGACAGATATACTTCATGTTCTGCATATTGTGAAAGGTTGCAACCATTAGCACTTTAAAGGTTATAGAAAATCGAAAAACTCCCTAGGCCAATCAGTATGCCGCATTTTTTAAAATTTACGGTTCCACAGGACTCCTTCTGGACCAACTGACCAGATATACCCCTTCATGACCACCATGAGCACAAGCATGCTTCCAGAGTAAAGTTCTACCTTTTTGACAAATTTCGTGTCATTCTATTCAGTCGTTTATTTTATATTGGTGAGCTAAGTTTCTAAAGGGAATTAACATGGGAAATCAATGTTTTGAGACTCCTTTTATTGCTGGCCCCTGCTTGATGGATCAGCCTGAATTTTTCCCGGAATGAGTTGGAGTAGATGAACTTTTTTCATGAAGATTTGTAATGCTGCACCTGACCGAAGTAAGGTATGGAGTGCACAGAGTCTAGTGGATCCCCAAAGGCTTAAAGAGGTTAAAGTAGATAATACCTCACTCTCTATTTGTGGTAGTGTGGGCGGGCAGTAAGGCTTTATCAGAGGGTAGTGTTAAGATTTTCTTGTACTCACTCAGGCAGAAAATGATTTGGAGACTTGGAGAAGTGTGGCTCAATGATTAGTGGAGAAGTGTGGCTCAATGATTAGAGCGGCAGACCCTGATGCAGAGGTCTAGCCCGGGACCAGAGTTCAATTCCCTGCCTCGGTGGGTCTTGGGCTAAAAAATTCCACGGACCTGATAATTCTCACCTCGGTGCCTATTCCAATCATGGAGTCCCACTCTGCAACTCTGGGCAATAGCTTGCTTAATCTCCACAACGGCCCCCACAACGCTAAGGATGCCTGGCCTCCACCTTGGGGGTGCCCAGGAGTGGACGCCTCACAGGGAAAGCCAGGATGGGCTCCACAGCGGTATTCATACAAGCGCCTTGAGACCCTTGCGGGTGAGTAGTGCGCTATACAAGTATCAAATTTACATTTTAAATTTTACATTTTAAAGACTGAACTCTGACCAATTGTCTTGTATAAAAATATTTCTATGTTCTATTTTATTTTTAGAACCAAGCCAGACTTGGTGCAGGTAAGTAAAAATAGTACTTTTGATGTGTCATATTACTTTTCTGATAATGCATCTGAATGCAGTTGAATGTAGTAACATGTTGGTCAAATGTTCAGAAACAGGTGAAGTTACTTTTCAGTTACTTTGCAATTACTTTGTGGTTACTTTTTAGATTACCATTCAGATTACGTTTTCTACTCAGTGTGATATGCCTAGCGATCACACTGGGACATTTCCTAAATAAAAGGTAAGTAAGTCAGTTTTTGTAAGCACGAAGGGGCAGATTTACAAGCCCCCTGTGCCACCACTACGTCACTTTTCGTGAACTTTTTTCACAGAAAAGCCGTCAATGCAAACCTATGGGAGGAAAGGAAGTTATCGGTTTAAAGGTAAGTACTTGGTTGTGGGAGTTGGGTTTTTGAGGTTAGAGCTAGGGTTTCCCCAGGGTCAAGGATGCACTCAAAGAACACTCTCAGTGGCACTAGGGTGGCCGGGTGCAGAGTACTGAGGCCCAATGTTATCCAATGGGGAATAGGGGGCCTCTTGTTGATGGCTGCTCACGGGAACGCCACTTGGATGTGGGAGCAAAGCTCCTGGGGTTTAGCTCAGGGCAAAGGGGATCCAAATTAGCACACTCACAGTGGCAGAGAGGCGGCCGGGTGCAGGGTGCTGGATCGATGTCCGGAACCCTGTTGGTTTCAACGAGGAAGCTCTGGTCAGAACCAGCACTGCAGGCTCGGGCATGAAGATCTACTGAAGGCGACCTCCAGATGGAGAGGTAAGTTGGGATGTTGTAGGATGCCGGGACACTGTTGGTTGGGCCACCCAAGGCCATGAGGAGTTGGGTGCAGGGGTGCATTTTGGCGTTGGGTTTTTCTTACCGGCTCCTGTTGCGGTCAGGGGATCCTCTAGATAGGAGCTGCAGGCGTCGTCGGGTGACTTTAGGTAGATCAGAGATCACCAGATCCCAGGTCAGGATCGCCGGAGGGACCTCCTCATAGTGTTGGGCCACTCAGACTCGGGCCGTGGGCGTAGGGTACAAACACGCGGATTTGGCTGAAGCCAGAGTCTATTGGTGAGCAAATCCGGTGCTCATGGGAGACAAAGCCTTGTTGGGTAAGGCAAGGCAGGTCCTCCGGATTGTGGGGGGCTGCTGGCTGCAGGACACACCAGGATTCCGCTGGAGCAGGTTGAGGTCGGGACAGGCCGGTAGGGCTGGGGCCAAGTCAGTTGGTGTCCTCCTCCTCTTCCTTCAGAATGGCTCTTCGGTCCTTCTTCTTCTTTCTTGTCTGATGGGGCAAGGTTTGGGGTTGCCCCTAAATACTAAATTTTGGGGCATGTCAGGTAGATACAGGTTGGGACCAATGGGTCCCTTCCTTGGGGTGGGTGCAACCACTAATATACCACCCTCCATGGGAGGGGAGCATAAGCCTCACTCTGGTTGGTTGGGTCCACCCATCTTCAAGATGGCAGGGACTGAGAGTTGTGCATCACCTTGCCTCCCCCACCTGAGGGGTGGCACCTCTGACCAGGATGTGCTTTGTTTCAGGCCCCCCGAGAGCGGGAGGCTCTCGACCCAGGGGTCCTGAAACATGTTTGGGGGTGGCAGATGGCGAGCAGCCAGTCAGCCAGGACACTTGAGTCAGGTCGTTTTTCAGGGGGCATCTCTAAGATGTCCCTGAGTGCATTTTACATTATATCCCACACTGGCATCAGTGTGGGTTTAATGTGCTGAGATGTTTGATATCAAACTTTCCAGTTTTCAGTAGCGCCATCATGGTGCTGTGGAGTTCGTAATGACAAAGTCCCAGACAATATACTCTTTATGGCTTTACTGCACTTACAATGCGTAAGAATGGACACTGTAAGGGTACAGGGCTCATGCACCTGTACCCTCACCAGTGGCATAGTGCACCCAGCTAGAGTGGTGGCTGATCTATGCCATAGGCAGTGGATTGAAGGCATGGCACACAGGGATGTGTGCCATGTAGACTCCTCACGTTGTTCTGCACCAAAACATGCAGCCTGCAATGGCAGTGTATGTGTGTCGGGGTACAGGGCCTCTAAGGGTGGCACAATATGTGCTGCAGCCCTTAGAGGCCTTCCCTGGTCACAGGGACCTGGGTACATGGTACCTTTTACAATGGACTTACATTTGGCCAGAGAGTTGCCGGTTGGGTGTGTAACAGTACTGTTTTAAGGAAAGAACATAGGCCCTGGGTACCTGGTTGGCAGGAACCCAGGGCACACTCAGTTAAAAGAGCATTAACATCAGGCAAAAGGTGGGGGGCAATCATGCAAAAGGGGGCCCTTTCCTACAGTATAGTCACTATAACCATAACTCTGCACCATAGACTGCTCATGACCTGACGTATTACATTCCTCATGACATTTTAAATGGCATCATTGATGACATCACTGATACCACCATAGTTACATACAGCAAAGAGTTACTGTTGGCACACCTGTGGGTGCATAGCATGGGAAAAGTATAAGCCCAGGAGGTATGAGTGGTTGTGTATGTTGAAAGTTACATAGTGCACCATTTACAAACCACTAAAGTTTGGGGTGTAAGTATTACTCCATGTTAAGCAAGGTAATGTCTGAGTGCACCTGATGTGGGTTGCAGAAGTGTGTTTGAAAGGAGGTTGTAGATTAAAGCCAAAGCCTATTGCAAAAAATCCGTAAGTAAGGTTAAAGCATCTGTTAAAAACAGGTTATGCATAGTTGGATATGTGAGCATGTGCCCCAGCTAAGTAACTGTAATACAGTGCTATAGACACATTATTTATAATGAGGAGGTTTATAAGGCATGGATGTTTATTTCCAGATTTTGCTGAAGATTTTGAGGCATTGCAGATTCTCCTGTAAATGACAGAGGAAATGGTATGCGGGAAAAAGGTTAGGGATAAAGAAAAAGTAACGGGGGCTGGTTGTGAGTTAATGTATGTTTATCTATAGTTCTCTAATGTAGTGTACAAAAACAGACTTTTTTAGCACCACATCTTTATATTTTACATAGACATACATGTTAGTCACAACTTTTTTAACTCTATGCATTAGTAATCTACTTTTTAAAAACCTATGTTCTTGTATTGGTTTTACCTACAGCACAAACATTAATGAAACTACAATTGTAGCTGCTATGACAGTTACCCCTGCCACTTCTGCAGTGTGCACCTGTGTAGGAGAGAAGATGATGAGCCACTCACTGCCAGTAGACACCTTTCCCATTACTCAGGAGGTGTAGATTGTACTGGACGTCATCACAGAGACGTTTTAAAGCTTGGGCAAAGTGAGCAATTGCCCAGGGGGTCCCCATCGTCCTAGAGGCCCTCTGAAGAAGTTTTTTTCTCTATTTGACATCTGTCTATCCTGTTTCTCTATCTAAACTTCTCTCCCTCTCTGCCTACCTCTACCTCTGACTGTCTCCCTAACCAGTTCCTTTTATGGTTTAAATCTGTTTATTGGAATTTTATCTAACATATACTCTCACCTACATTCAGAGGTCGGTGAGGCAGGATGAGTGGGGGAGTGTGAGGGGAGAATGGAGGGAGGGAAGGGACCCACTATGGGTGGGGAAAGAATAGGAATAGAAGGGGGAGTGATGGGTCCTCTGGTCTTAATCAGGAAGCTGTAGCTCTGCGGGAATACTCCAGCTGGCAATGGTGACTGTTCAGGAGGTCTGGGTAGAATCTGGGCTGCCAATGTGTTGGAGTTCACCCTGCTGTTAGGTGGAGCAACCCTAAGTAATAGGGGAAAGTGAGTTCTCAATACTCTTGAGCCAAAAAGCATAGACATGGTCCCCACATTTTATCAAAGTGTGCTATTGCTCATTCCACGGAAGTTGAGTTTCTCCCAGAGCCTGTGTAGCCAGTCTGAGTGGACTGGTGTGGAGACTGTGCCCCATTTAGAAGTGATAACTTGTCTGGCCCCAGTGAAAGCCATTGTTATCACTCTCTCTTTGTTTGAGCAAAGGGAGTAGGTCAGCTGTTTCGGTGACACAGAAACATGTAACTAGGGAATCGGGGGATGTCAGTCTCAAATATTTCATTAATGTGTCTGAGAACTGTTTCCTAGTATCGCTGTAATTTGGCATATATCCAGTGCAGATGAGTAAGTGTGGTCGGGGGGATTGGGCGCCACCCTGGCAGGTGCCTCGTGCTATTGTTACTGATCTAGAGGTGTAGCCGTTTACCCTCACTAGGAGGACGGGATTGGAATAGCCACTCCACGCCTATTTGAAAAGTCATGCTCCCAGCCCCGCATGCTTCAGCACTCGATGAAAAATGGCCAGTGCACTTTGTCAAAAGCCTTCTCAGCATCAACAGAAAGAGCACAGTCGGGTGATCCGTCCTTGTGAATTTATCTATTAGGTGCAGGAGTCTCTTGCTGTTGTCGCTACGGACCCTTTCTGGGATGAATTCCGCCTGGTCAGGGTCTATCGAGCCCTGCATATATGGGTTAAGGAGCGCCACTAGAATTCCAGTAAAGAGCTTGGCATCAACATTCAGAAGTGAAATCAGTCAATACGAGGGACATAACTGTGGGTTCTTCCCTGGTTTGAGGGAGATAGTAGTCATGGCCTCTCTTATCGTCATGGGGCGTGTGCTTAGTTTGATGAACGAGTTATAAAAGTGTGCTAGGATAGGCGCCAGTTGAGGGCCAAATAGCTTATAAAATCTTGGGGTGAAACTGTCAGAACCCGGAGCCTTGCCAGGTTGTAGCCTATATATATATATATAGCAGTCAGGACCTTGTCCGTCCTGATGTCATCCTCTGACAGGGCATCTACCTTGGGCTGCCTAGTATGTGTATCGCAAGGAGAAATTGGAGGATCTCCCTGAGTCCGCCACTTTTGTTGTGTATAGATCAGCGTAAAAGCGTTCAAACATTTGAGTGATCTCTGCAACATTGCGAGGACTGTGGCCCTCAGCAGTCGGCAATCCTATTTCTTTGGATTTGTGCCCGAAGTTTATGGGTGAGCAAGTGTCCTGCATTAGTTGTGGCTGCGTAGTATTTCTGCTTTGTGCAAGCAGAGTGCACTCTGCCTTATCCCAATCAAGAGCTTTGAGCAGTTTTCTAACCAGCATCAGCTGCCTATGTGCTCATTGAGAGATAAATCTCCTCTAACGCCTTCAAGGTGGCCTTAAGAGCAGCCCTCTTCTCCTGCCTCTCTTTATTGATGAGAAGGCCAGGAGCGTCCTGCATAAAACTGCTTTCCGTGTTTCCCAAAGAAGGCCGATCAAAGTGGTGGGCATGTCATTAAGGTGAATGAAGTGGCATATAGCCTCTTTTGATCTCTTCCTTAATAGAATCGTAGATGAATAACTTATCATGAAGGCACCACTGAAAGTAGGGGGTGAATGGGCCCAGCATAATGAAGGTCAGCGTAATCAGGGAGCGGTCGGCCATGGCAGCCATTTTGATATCTGTTTGGGCTATGACCCCCAGTATGTGTGAGGAGACTAGGAAACAGTCTATCCAAGTGTAGGTTTGGTGTGACACTGACAAGAAAGTTTAACTTCCAGACTGAGGATTCATGAGGCATCAGTGAGGCATACATCCCAGAGCCATTGTAACCCTGTGTTTGAGAGCGCTCCCAATTGGTCCTGCCTATGGCCCGACCTACCATGAAGTTATCATGGACTAAATTGAAGCCATTCCCAATGACTATGTTCTGGTCTGGAGATGCGACTACCAAACCTACGGAGTTAAGGAGGAATTGCTCCTGCTGCTCATTGGGCGTATACAGGGAAGTGAGTGTGAATGTGTGGGCATTCACTGTTAGTCGTAGGGAAAGGACCCTCCCAGGGATTTGTGAAAGGAGCTAGTGAATCATCAGCTGCGCCTGCATGGTTGGGTAGCGGAAAAGCCGCAAGGTCCTTTCAGGTGAACTTCAGGTGCCTCTGAGCATCTGTGTGATGATGCGTGTGTGTGGAGGCCAATCCGATGTCTGCTCTTGAGAGGTGTCATGGCTATGCAACTGCTGGAGGAGGGCTGTGTGCTCCTGGTGACTCTTGTCCTGGGAAGGTTTCAGAATGCCCTGTTTTGCAGAGCATTGGGTTTGTCTGCTAGGAGGTCTGGGGGACGGAGAACCCGTGCCAGGGACAACCCTCCCAGATCACCTGTATGGGCAGGCAGGCCCAGGATCGAGTTGGCCACATTGTCATTTTAAGGATTTTGGGGGTCCCAAGCTGGACATATTTCAAACATTTAGTGAGACCCTGTTAAAGTTTAACATATAATGTATTGTTGTTGTATCATGCAGGCTTGAATTAGCAGGAAATGGGTAATACAATTTTTGTTTGTACCATACAGGGGCCTCAACTATGTCTTGCCAGGGCCCCCCAAAATCTGTTTGATGACATTGCATCATCATCCTCTGATGGAGGGTCTGATAGCTCCTTCAGTCCATGGAGAGCCATCTGTTGCACATGGTACAGTAGGTGTGCCCAGTAGCTGAGTCACTTTAGGAACTGTGTGTGTGTGAAGGTTATCAATACGCAAGGCAGGAGACTCTCTTGGTGAACTCAAAAGATAATGTAAGTCCCCTTCGATATTTGCTGAAAAATCTGGAGCTGTTAACTGTTCAGGACTGTTGTGCGCACAGGGCAGAGAAAGAGGCATCACCGACAAGCCCAAATCCATGCCAGGTGAGCTTCATGGCTTTCTTCATAACAAAAAGCTGTCAGCGGAAACAAACTGGATTGTGATAGATTTTTCTGGTGCCTCTTCCGAGTGTAGTGTTGTGTCAGTTTTTAATCTCATAACCCTTATCGCTCCTGACGGACTTCGTATAACTGTGATGTAAGTGTTAGAGCGTAGTGAAATGAAGGCAGTTTTAGAATATTAAGTTCTCTGTTACACACAGAAGAATAAAGACCTGTTATATCAAGCTCTGTGTGTGACATAGTAATTGATGAGTACCCGGACTGGGCAGAACGCTGCAACTGGCAGCGAGCTAGGGGATAAGTAGCCCGAAGATCAACAGTGCTCTCCCACAAAATTTGCCTTGGTCCAGCAAACTGCTTGTGCATGCTATGTGTGCCTCATTCGAATTTGGGAATCGAAATCTGGCATATGTGGAGCCCCAGTTCTGTTTAAAGCATTTGAAGATAGTGAAATCTTCACTACTTGACTGAGAACCTGCTGCGAAGGCCGCAAAGAGAGGTACTGCACTACTGCAAAACTCAAAGCCATACATTGATACAGAGTGATAACAATGCGAAGAGAAGTGCTGTGAGAGAGAGATCAATCAGGTGGCAATCAATACACAGAGACTCTTACAAGCAGCAAAATTCAAATCCAAGAAATGGTCATATGCTTACCAGAACTGAGCAAAGAGAGTCTTTGTTCCACAGCAGTGAGGGAAGCTACCCCAGAGGAAGCACACAGGGCTCTGCTTGCGGGGCTATCCATACCCGATGCGGCACACCATCAAAGCTGCTGGGTGGCAGCTCAGGACAACATCCAAAGGTCTCCACAACAGGGATGGGCTCCAATGGAAACAAGATGGAGGTCAAGGTTCCACCACCTGTCTAGGATGACTACGAGGCCAGCACCGAACAGGTCCTTAGAGATGGTATGATTGAAGCAGGTCCTAGTGGACAGCAGACAGTGTCAGAAAGAACACCACCATTAGATTCAGCCAATCTTGTAAATGGCTACAAGGCCGCCACCTTCTTGAAACCTCCACCGCCATTTGATACCGCCATAAAGCTAAATATTGGCGACAGGTGGACTGCCTGGATAGAGACATTTGATTATTTTATTTATGCAATTGAAGAAGCAGAAAACAAGATTATCAAATACCTTAAAAATCTTGCTGGTGAAGGTGTAATAGAAATCATACAGAAAATGCTGCGAGCTGAAGAAATAACATGCAGTCAAATCAAAACAGTTCAATCCAATGCCAAATGTAGATTACACAATGTCCATCTTCAGTCAAGAACAACAGAAAGCTAGTGAGACCATTGATGAATTTGGAGAGACTGGATACGTTCATCAAACACTTTAAGTTCAATTAATTTAATGAAGAGGAAGCTATACGCTTCAGAGTGATTGACAGATGCTTGTCAGATTTGTTCCGATGATGAATGCTGAGAATCTCTTAGTCTGGAGCGAGTTTTCATGGCTGCCAGAACTGAAGAGCGTGCTGATCAACAAGCTGCTGACATGGAGGCTGGAGGTGCCCATAGTGAGTCAATCATGATTGTGAATAGTAAGCCCAAGCACAAGGCCGAGGGACGTAGAGTGAATTCTCCAAACAAAAAGAAGTTGGGCTTCAGGTGTGAATTTTCATTGCCACATGAAGGTAAATGCCCTGCCATTTGGCAAATCTGCAAAGGCTGTGGAAAAAAGAACCATTTTGTAATGGTTTGCAAGGCGAAGGAAAAAGTGAGCGCGTCACGACGCAAAGACAAAATGGTTGACCGAACATTCTAGAAGCGACATTCAACGCATGCCCATAAGGCCCAGCGACCACATCAGCTGAGGCAAATTGACACCAAATGAAGTTGGTTTACATCTAAATCTTCATCAAATAGTTCTTCAGTCTCAATGGTAAGTGAAAGTGAAGAAGATGGTTGTGCCCTGTTGATGCTTACCTCAGAGAAATGTGCGCATGTTGGACTGACCTGTGAGGAAAAATACCAGTCCAAGAAAAGTCGACATGACAAAGCACCAAAGTCATTCAAACATTGTCTGAAAATAACACTAAAAGTCAATGGTTGTTCAATACCTTTCATTATTGATAGTGGTGCATCAATAAATATTCTGTCTGAGGAGAAATATAATGAAATGTCTCCAGTGCTCCGACTTATGCCATGGAAAACTAAAGTGAATGTGTGGGCTGCATCAACACTACTAAAAAGTCAAGGTTCATTTGTAGCAACACTGAAACATAAGAAAGCAAAGCTACAAACACCAATTCATGTACTTAAGGGTACGGAGTCAAGTGTCTGTTTACTCAGCTTCAGCACAGCTGCTGCTATGGGACTGATATCTATGAACTATAACATGAATGCTCATCACAAAATAGTAAGTCAATTACCTTTGTTGTTTCATGTGTTGGGAAAACACAAGACTATGAAAGTTAAATTCCACATTAATGAGGAGATCCGTCCTATTGCTTAAAGACACAGACAAACTGTTTTTCACTTACAGGAAGCTGTTGAAAAAGAACTTGAATCTTTACTGAAACATAATATCATTGAGCATTCCACTGGTCAAACTGCATGGGTTTCTCCCATAGTGGTAGTACCCAAAAAGGGCAGTGAAGGAGCTGTACGCATCTGTGTAGATATGCGTCAAGCGAACAAGGCAATTGAAAGAGAACGGCATCCAGGTCTGCACATTGCCGACATGATAACACAATTGAACGGTGCAGAGGTTTTCTCTTGCCTTGATCCGAATAAAGGATATCATCAGTTGGAACTTGAGGTAGAATTGCAGGTACATTACAACCTTTTCTACATATGTTGGTCCACTCCGTTACAAAAGACTACATTTTGGTGTGTCGTCAGCTGCAGAGCTATTTCAAGATGTCATTCAGCATATCATACAGATTGTCATGAATGCTTTCAATTATAGCGATGACATATTAGCTTTTGGAGCTACCCAGAAGGAGCACGACACAGCACTCACGCAAGGGAGTCACTTGCTTGCTAATAAGGGTTTAACTTTGAATGCTGAAAAATGTGAGTTCCATAAGACAAAGTTAAAATTCTTTGGCCATATCTTTTCTGATGGTGACATGACACCCGATCCAACTAAGATGCAAACACTGCCAACTCCCAGTCCCCCACAAGATGTTTTCATGTTACGTTTATTCCTTTGCATGGCCAGCTACAGTTCTAGCTATATACAAGACTTTGCCACTGTCAGTGTGCCATTTAGAGACTTGACAAAAAAGAACATTTGTTTTGTTTGTTCACAAAAATGCAAGTAAAGCTTCCTGAAAATCAATCTATTGAAAAATCTACTGATGGAATACTTTGATCCAACACTTCATACTGAGGTTGTTGTTGATACCAGCCCTGTCGGGTTAGGCACCATCCTTGCACAGTACAGCGGATACCTAAATGCTCGAAGAGCATTGTGGCATATGCCAGTCGAAGTTTGGCCTGAACTGAATGTGCTTATTCACAACCTGAAAAAGAAAGCTAAGTAGTGGTGTGAACATTTCCACATATTCTTGAATGGGAAGCCCTTCATGCTTGTGATTGATCATCAAGTATTGTTAACTATCTTTGGTAATCCAAAGGTAAAACGCCTCATTACATTGAAAGCTGGGGTCTGTGGTTGCAAGAATGCAATTACACCAACATGCATCATCCAGGGAAACATCAGAACCCTGCTGAGTATTTCTCACAAATGCCTCTACAGTGCCTTTGCAACCGTTCTAAAACAGCAGAAGCCTACATAAGTTTCATAGTAAAATCTAGCACCCTAGCTGCCATTTCATTGGAACAAATTGTCACTGCACGTGTCAAGATAGTGACATGCTAAAACTGAAAGACATTATTTTACATCAGTCTTGGTACCAGCACCCTCTGTCTCTAACCAGTGACAGTGAATACCAAAAGTTTTGAAATGTCAAAGAGGAATTGTCTGTTACTCAGGAAGGTATTATTCTAAGAGGCTCGAGAATTGTTATTCCGGAGAGTCTGCAACAACAAATAATTAAAGTGGCCCATGAAGGACATCAGGGAATCGTTGCATCAAACGAGCTCTCAGAGACCGATTCTGGTATCCAAATCTCGATGAGAGAGTTGAAAGAGAATTGAAGGCCTGTCATCTATGCAACTGCCTGTCATCAAAAACCACTCAACACACCCTAAACATGTCAGAGTTGCAAAAACATGCATGGGAAAGAATTGCCGTTGACTTCTTCAGTCCCCTTGACAACGGACATTACCTGATGGTGATCGGTGATGAATACTCCAGTTTTTCATTGATATAAGATATCTCTCCATCACTCCAGAATGAGTCATTGAGAGATTAGACTGCATCTTTGCGACAATGGGGTGTATATTTTAAAGTCTGACAACAGCTCACCTTTCAACAGTCGAAAATTCAGAGACTTTCTCAGTCATCTTAATGTGAAGCATCAGAAGAGCATAACTCTGTGCCACAGATCAATGGTCTTGTCGAATGTTTCATAACTACTCTTAAGAAAGCTGTCCAACGAGCTTTAGTAGAAAAGATCAACCCTAAGACTGTCTTAAATTCAACTGTTCGAGCTTACCATTCGACTTCTCACTCGACTACAGATGAAAGCCCTGCAATCTTGATGTTCGGGAGAGCAATCATTGTGCCAACAGAAAATCACCTACTGAGGAAGAGACCCACATGAAAGACTTGGATCATAAGAAGAAAATGAAGACCTTTGCAGCCAAGCGTCGACATACAAAGAAATTAAGTTCACTGGAGGAGATAGAGTGCTTGTTAGTCAGCATAGAAAACGACAGTCTGATGCTACTTTCAATGATGAACCATTTCATGGTGTGACCAATTAAGGACACATGGTGAGTGTCCAACTTCCTTAGAAGACCATTAAACGAGATCCCTCACATTTATGATTGTGTAAATATTTGTATGTAAATTGATAATTTAACATGTGGGGAGATGTAGTGTCGTGTGACATGAACCCTAGTGCGTAGTGAAATGATGGCAGGTTTAAAATGTTGAGTTTGCGTATACACGCAGAAGAATGAAGACGTATTATATTAAGATCCGTGATTGGTGTAGTCATTGGCGAGTATCTGGACTGGGGAGGACGCTACACTGAGTGCCTTCCAGGTGTCTAGAGACAGCAGTCAGCTCGCCAGCTTGAATGAGAATCAATACGAACATCAGAACTGGTACATTCTGCCGACAGATGTGCTGTATTGAACCGTTGGTGAGATCACAAAGTGTTTAACTTTTGAAAGAGAATCTGTTGTTTCGCTGAGGAATACCACAGGTGTCATGTTTCCATTTTCCAGTTGCACTCATGTTTGAGAAAGGGACGGCTAAGGGCAGAGGACAGGTACAATACTGTAATATCAAGTCTGAAAATAGTCTAACATACACGTGCCCTAAATGTTGTTTCAAAAATATAGTTCCATTGAAGGTAGTCATTGAACCTCTTAAATTTATGGGACAGTATTTTTTTCTCAACAACATGAAATGCTGACATCAGTTTCAGAGATCTAAATTCATATATGATATCGCCTTGCCTATTCTTGGACAAACAATCGACTTATGGTCATCACAACAGAAAACAGCCAGACTTTTTTTCCTTGCCTCCTTCCACGCCCTTAGCCTCGTGTTGAAATGATCCTAGACAGGGCACTTTCGAAATGTCAGTCTTCTTAAGTATGTACAAGAAATGTATGAAAGAAAGGGCCTACTTTGAGAAGCAAATTCTCACTTCACTTTGATGCTACATACAGTGCTCCTGTGCATGTTTAAAATAATAAGCAATTGGAGCTTACTCTGTGCAAGAAGATGCCTTACAGACGCACAAACAGTGCATTTTGGCAGCATAGCCCTGGGAAGATTCAATTTCACAGACGGCAGTAACGCAGTATATTTTTTTCTAACAAGGCACACACATGCCTTGATTTGGATCATAAGACAAAACTAGTCTTAACTTTCAGGAGGCACAGTCTGTGGGGCTTATTTACAAGCCCCTTGCACCGCCAGTGCATCACCTTTTGTGACGCAATGGCGGCGCATCTTGCGGCCCCATATTTACAAGGATACGTAAGGCCGCCCTGCCTGGCTTTTTGTGTTCTTGTAAATACGGCCCCTTTACACGCAGCACTTTGCGTGAAAGGGGAGTGCCATGGGTGTTGCTGTGGGTGTTCCCACGCACCACCCATGGCTTCTGCCGCAATTCCAGATCTACGAGAAATCGTAAACCTGGAAATGCGCCAGAATTCTATGCCTCCGAGGCGCAACTAAATGAAATGAAATGAAAAATTATATTTATATAGCGCATAGACTACCCGGAGGCCTCGCAGCGCTTTAATTGATCACTGTGGCGGGCCGCAGGGTGAGACTAGCACGTTTTTGCAAACAGGTGGGTTTTCAAGGCTTTCCTAAAAGCCAGCCGGTTATTATTTTCTCTGAGGGCTAAGGGGAGAGAGTTCCAAAGTCTCGCAGCAGTATGGGAGAAGGAACGGCCGCCCCAACGTGCTTTGTTGATTTTAGAAGTGGTAACTAGGTGCAATGATCCCGAGCGAAGGGCTCTGGATGGAGCGTAGGGCACAACTAAGGGGGACAGGATGGCAGGGCCTGTTCGATGGAAAGATTTGTGCACAATGCACATAGCCTTAAACTGTGCTCTAGCAGCCATCGGGAGCCAGTGCAATTCTTTTAGAGCTTTCTTGGCTGACTGCCAGCGGGGGATGTTGAATAATAATCGGGCGGCGCAGTTTTGCGTGACTTGGAGCCTGTTGGTCACTGAAGCCGGGGCACCCAGATATAGCGCGTTTCCATAGTCCAGGCGGGAGAGTATCAGGGCCTGAACCATGATTCTCCTCGCCTGGAAAGGAAGCAGAGGGAGTACTTTGCGGAGCATTTTCATTAGGCCGACACACGTGGAGGCAGTATTGGTAGCCTGGACCGAGAAGTCCAGCGCTTTATCGAGCCAGATTCCCAGACTCTTTATCTGCGGTTTGGGAGGGGGGGGAGCACCAAGGCAGGTGGGCCAAATTGATGTCAAAATGGTCGGAGGAGGGTTACCCAATAGCATAATCTCTGTCTTCTCCCCGTTAAGTTTGAGACAGGACGATTGCATCCACTTAGCAACGGCCTCTAGACAGAGGCCCAGGGTGTTGGACGGCTCCTCAGTGTGGTCCAGAGAGACCACCAACTGGGTGTCGTCCGCGTAGGTGACAATACGCACACCAAAGGGCTGGACTATCTCCGCTAGAGGTCGCATATAGACATTAAAAAGTGTGGGGCTCAGGGAGGAGCCCTGAGGAACCCCACATCTAAGTGGTTGCTTAGGGGAGACTGCTTTGCCCTCAAACACCTGGAAGAAGCGCTCGTCCAGGAAGGAGGTCAGCCACTCCAGGGCCGCGCCCGACACGCCCATGCCTTTCAGACGGTGTAGCAGTGTGGCATGGTTGACAGTGTCGAACGCGGCACTGAGGTCGAGTAGTATGATGGCTGCTTTTCCTCCCCGGTCCAGCACCAATCTAGTTTCTTCCGTCACTGCTAGGAGAGCAGTTTCAGTTCCATGCTGCGGGCGGAAACCCGTCTGAGAGGCGCATAGCAGACTATTTGATTCTAAGTAGTCCACTAAGATATTATTGATGTGCCTTTCAAGCAGTTTGCTCATCCAGGGAAGTAGGGAAATGGGGCGGAAATTGGCCAAGTTGTTCTGGTCCAAGGTGGGTTTTTTCAAAAGGGCCCTAACCATCGCACATTTTCATGGTGCTGGGACGGAGTTAGAGGAGATGGAAGCATTAAGGACTTCCAGAATGACAGGGCGGATGATGTCCATCACCTTATTGAGAGTTTGCGGGGGTGCTGGGTCATTGGGGGATCCCGAGATGACTTTAAGAAGCATTCTGTCTAAAGTGTCGGAATCTAGGAGGGAGAATTCATCCAGTGAGCTGGGGGCTAAGAAGTCAGAATCTGTGGTGGTGGTGTGGTCCATGTCACCACTGCCAGTAGAAAATGAAGAATAGATGGCCTGGATCTTCTGGGAGAAGAAAGTGGCTAAATTATTGCAACGGGTTTGCGCGCCGTCAGGTGACAGACGCTCGGGGGGAGGGGGAGAAATTAAAGATTTGGCTATTTTAAAAATTTCTTTGGGGGAGTTTGCAGCTAGATTGATTTTGGCTTCATAAAAATGGGCTTGCGCAGATTTTATTTGATTTTTATAGAGCTTTATTGCGGCTCTATACTCAACTTGCTTTGATTGTGAGTAATCTTGTCTCCAGGCTCTCTCTAGTTTGCGGCCAGATTGCTTCATAGTCCTGAGAGTCGGGGAGTACCAGGGGGCCACTTTGGCTCTGTTTATTAAGTGCAAAGATTCCTCTGGTAGGAGTAGGTCAAGGGAACTGGAGATCCAGTTATCAAAATTGACAATGGCTGTATTGGGATTGGTCACATTTGGGGGTAGGTGTTCTATGAGAGCCAGTTTCCACTTAGAAAGTGGGAGGGAGGCCCATTTTCTTCCCCGCTGCTTATTGTGATTTTGTGAGATGGGGGGGGAGCAAGTGGACCATGTAAAAGGTACTAAAAAGTGATCGGTCCAGGATAGTGGTACTGGAGCCTCGACGGTTAAGCTATCTAGATTGCTGTAGATGTGATCTAGGAGATGTCCCTTGACATGCGTTGATTGAAAGCCTTTCTGAGCCAGGTCAATGGACTGAAAGTTTGTTCGAAGACTATTGGCTGTTGAATCAAATGGCTCATCTAGGTGTAAATTAAGATCGCCCAGCAGGGTGAAATTTGCCGAGGTGAGCACTAGGTTGGCAGCTAAATCCGTCATGTTAGTGATAAAGTTGTTGAGGGTGCCAGGTGGTTGATAGACTAGGATACCGGAGAAAGTAGTGGATGGGGAGAACTCAAGAGTGAAATGTAGGTTCTCACAGGCTGGCATGGGGGAGGGAGTGAAGCGGCATCTAAAGTTGTCCCTATAGATAATAGCCAGCCCTCCACCTCTGCCAGTCTTGCGATCCAAATGTTTAATAGTATAGCCTTAGGGGGTGTCCCATGCTATTGCAGGATCAGTTTCTAGCTGAAGCCATGTCTCTGTTAGAAAGAGGGCGTCTGGATTGAGCTCCTCTATCAGCATGGCCAGTTCAGTATGGTGTTTGGGCAGGGAACGGCAGTTAAGAAGGAACATCCTCCATTTCTGCTTGGAGGGGTTTTTCACAACATTTGGAGTAGTTATGCCCCAATCACAAGTTTTGCAGTGGGCCTTCGGGTGTAAGGGAAGGTCTGAATGCAAACATAGTGGGTTTGCATTCAAGGAGAAATATTTCCATCTCTTCTCGTTTTTCCTTTTTCTTTGTGTGCTGCATTCTGAAGCACTCATAGAAAGAGGCAATCACCTCTCATGCTTGGTATTGTGCATGAAGGTGTCCCTTCCTGCACAAAAACATTCTTCCCGCAACGCAGGCACCCTTGCACCATGGTGCAAGGGTGCCTGTGTCAGTGTATGGCAGCCAATTGTGCGCCAGCGCAGGGGGAGCACAGAGATCCGTCATATTGTTATAGAGATGACGCATCCCTTTGATTTGTAAGTGACTCAGCCTGGTGCAGCAAAATGGTTTGCGGCACCGCGCTGAGTCACTTTGTTGTAAATAAGGTCCTGTGTCCTTAGAGTGTAGTAGTATGATATAATTTGGGTAGTTGGTTGCAGGAGGTTGGCAGCCAGGGACGTGATGCAAGCCCATGTGGTGCATGGGGCCCCCAACCCTCCCAGGGGCCCCCAATCCTTTAAAGGGGGCCCCATACTGCCCAAGTTTAATGAATGTGTGATATGGGAGACTCATGGGGGCCCTCCTTAAATTCTGCAGAGTGGTCCCCATCATTTTGTGTTATGCCACTGTGGGCACCAGCGCTCAATCTTTGGGAGCAGATCTTGTTTTTCATCATCTAACATTGAGCCAGAGAAAAATTGAGAAGGCAGAAAGGGGAAAAATAAGGAGGATGAGAAAGTTAGTAAAATGGTAACTAACGTTGAAGTAGGAATGAAAAAGAACCTGCAAGAGTGAGCTAAAGAGACAGGAAGTGTAGGATGGTGGAAGGGAGAGGCATGAGGTGGAATTAAAACTAGCCATTCTTGCTGTTCTGTGAACTCAGCAGTCCCCAGAGACGATGGTGGTTCTTAAGAAAAACTTATGGCTACTGCACTTATTTTTTGCAGTCAAACACTACAGCAATAGAAATTTAAACTTTTAGCACCTTTAGACCACGCCAGTATCAAAGAAGGAAAGGGGCTAGAGGATCAGGGGCAGTCTCATCTTTAATACCCATTGTGTGTGTGTCCACTTTTTGTGGCTTCGCAACATGAAAGAAGCCTATCATAATTTGCATGGAAGTGTGATTCCATAGATATGAGGGAATTATTTTGTCCCTGCGCCATATTAAAAATCCAGGACACGTGCAATAGAGCTCTTAGGTTGCATGCTAATTGCACAGCAAATAGGATATGATGGACAGTTAGTGTGGCCCCAAACTTCCACTTTGGATCAAAGCATGGTAGATCAGATGAGACGTCTTCAAAGGTCTTTCTAGTCACAGACCGAGTGCCTCTTTTACGAGGCCCTAGCAACACTTTTGCTCAGCCGGAGAGGCACTTTTTTAATGTGCCGGTGGCGCAATGTGCCACAGCATATTTACAAGGCCACGCGAAGCCACTTTACGTGCCTTTTCATGGCCTTGTATATATGTGCCCATTTCATGTAGAACACTGCTTAAAAGTGACGTTCCATGGGTGTTGCTGTTCCTACGCAACACCCATCGAATCTGAAGCTTCCCAGATTTACCAGGAGTCATAAACCTGGTAATGCGTCAGATTCCTATGCCTCCACAAAGGAGGCGAAGGAATGGCGCAACGAGGAGAAATACTTATATTTCTCATTGTTTTTTCCTCTTTCTATGCATGCTGCATTCTACAGCACACATAAAAAGAGAAAAATGCCATCAATTATTATTTTTGTGCAGGAAGGTGTCCCTTCCTGCACAAAAACATTCACCACCGCAACGCAGGCAACCTTGCAACATGGCGCAAGGGTGTCTGCATTGGCGCACGGTTGCTGTTTGTGCATGCGCCGGCGCAGGGGAAATGGACAGGAATGCGCCATATCTTGTAGATACAGCGCATTCCTGCCCTTTTTTTTGGCGCAAGGCAGTGCTGCAGGAAGGTCTGCTGTGCTGCTGTACATCAAAGGTTTGTAAATGAATCCCACTATACTTCATTTGTAAAAAAACATAAGAGCCGGGGCTCTAGTCAAGAGGTCACTACAACTTGCACCACATATTACCCCTGCCATGCTGCCCATGATAGCAACAACACAACTGCTAATCATCACATACCTACAAGTGTGACAATTCGGACTACTCCAGGCCATCAAAGCAATAGGAATTGCTTGGGGGGGGGGGCAGATAATAGTCACTTTTAATGTGTATTGAATAAATAATTGACTGTTGCTGTGGCCATCTCTAAGTTAGCCAGACAGCGCCTCCTTGTGGCAGACTGTCATAAGCGTCAGTGTTGCCAATTTAGTGCTGGTGCCAAGCACCAGAAACCACCAGCTTAAATAAAGCACTACATAGACAGCACCTCACTGTACTTCAGCAGCCCTGCACCTGGGAAGGGAACGTATCTGTGCAAATCTCCAAAAGCAGTCTTGGAAACTGCCTGCCAAGACAGTGAAAGTGTGAGAGGAAGAAGAAGTTGTTATTGTATCCTCCTGTGATCCCTGCAACCTTGTATCTGAAAGGGGTCCTTAAGGGCCCACAAAATCAGTAGAGTGCTTTGTGACAGAGTATCCCATCCACCAAACTTTAAATAAGGCCTGTTTTGTGTCATTATTGTGAAGGGAATCATCCTGTCACATGCCATATGTTTTCTAATTAGAAGCGACCCGCATTAGCACCCTAGGTGACAAGAACACTGATAGTGGTAGATGAAATAGGGTAATGCAAGAGGGGTTTCATTCAGTGTAAAACATGAAAAAAAGAGGTAAGTCCCCCTCGACACCAAGTCCACGGGAAAAATAAATTATCAGGAAAGGTGGATGTGGGAGAGTAATGGAGTGAGGTAGTCTAGAAAATGTGTGCAGCACAAGGCACAAGATAGGTCTCTGGCCTTGAAACCATCTGAATTTTGATTTAGGTTGGTGACACTTTAGAAAGTTACATTTAATTAGAAAATTGGTTTTTATTTTTCAAAAACAAAATCCCATACCAAGATTTTGTTTTTCAGTAACAAAGCGTATGACGACCATACTACAGGAGTTTTCTCCCATCCATTAAAATGTTTTTACTGTCCCATACTGCCAGGTAAAACGACCGCATGCCCATTTTAGAGTTGGGGGGTCGAATGGCCAAACCTCTGTTGTTCTTTACTCCATTGGGCTGTCGGAGGCGTATTTCAGTGACAGAGACAGAGTAGTTTCTGCCATTGACATACTTAAGGTCCACCCAACTGTAAATCAGATGGGCAGACTTCAGTTTGGCAGAAAAGGTACTCAACTGCCGTTGCGATGGAGTACCCTTTTGGTCAAACTATATTAGCCCCAAAGACTGATTTCAGGTGCTTTTTTCCTGAACACAGGGATGCAAGGAGGACATCATCTAAGCTGCCTAGTTGTCAAGATCCCTCAAAATCTTCAGCTTTCTTTGCAATATTATTGTAAAGCTCAGGGTATAAGGTTTATGCACTAAAAGTGAGTTTGTAGGCTGATCTTCCATGAATAGGGCGATAGCATAAAAAGTGTAGAACTGGAGTTATGTCATCAAAAGTGCCCAATCTCCAATATCAGTCAAGCAGCAGCATGTAACCCCTCTCTCCTTCTGGTGGCCTAACAGAGTAGGGACTGCTGGAGGAAGGGCATTACACCACCCACACTATTTAAGGTGAATGATGTCATGTCCTTATTTTCCAGTCTATCACCGCCAAGAAAACCTGTCAGTGAGAGAAAGAAAAAGAATGACTTACAACATCCTGGGAGAGAACAGCAGGGTGTGGGGACCATTTGTTTTCCAAAAACAAACTCCCATGTTGGGAGTTTGTTTTTTAAAAACATTTTTTTTCCTTCGTGGATGTCTGTTTAAACCAAGTCTAAATGAGACCCAACGGAAAGCTTACAGTCACTTTGTTTTTTGATTATATATCTTTATTGGTGTTTTACTTTTTAAACATAACTGACATCACGTATCCTTACAAAAGCTGTAGATGTGGACATCAGAAATGCAAATTCCATGTGCAGAATAGCTTTAACCATCACAGTAGTTTGAAGAAGAAAAAAAAACATATTTATGCTATTCCCTAGTACTGATGTTTATATCATACTCGAACGTATGCATGAGCACCTCTGTATGCCATTGCCCCCAGTTGAGCTATACTGTAGATTACCAATTAATGTCATTGCTATCTACTGTTTACTTATAACACGTCTTATCGGAACAGTCCTATCAGGAGCTTACATATGTGCACCAGATACATCCAGTGCATAGCCGGTCAGGTCTTATCGGCAAATCACTGTTTAACATGAGAAAGGACTGAAATAATTATAAAACACATATATCGATCACTAATGAGTACCAATAGACCAAAAACCATATTTTCCAAAACATGCTAAACAAAACTGAAAACTTAAAATATCAAAAGAACATCTGCCATACACTAAACACAATTATTATTAACCATGCATGACTGTATGTAAAGAGGTGTCATTAGAACTCTACCACGTATCCGCACACCCAATGGATAGTTGTCACATCACACATATCTGGTCAGAGCAACCATCAACGAGGAAAATCCCTGTGCCCGAGGACGGAGGGGGTGTGTGAGGAGTCATCCAGAACAGACCTGGGGGAGCAACATATATCTACTCTGGTCACTTTGTCACATTTGTGATGGAGTAACCAGTCCACCAAACTCTAAATCAGGCCGCGAGTTATTTAGCGCTTTCCGTAATTTTCAGAGTGCAATCTAAGATGTTGTAAGAGACTAGTCACTGGGACAAAAAAATGAATCTTGGTTTTCTTACGACTGAATTTAAGATGTCAAATACTTAATTGCGAGTTCTTAATTGATAAACCATTCTGATATTCAAAACACATGAAGTACACTCACAGCATTGAGGGTAAGGATTCACTAAGTAAACACACAGCACTGAGTACACAAGCACAACATGTAACCGTGTGTTTGCGCACACACATACATCCATATACCACACATAAGCACATCAAACTGAGAAGAAAATAGACACTGCACCTACTTAATCAGTAGCACTAAGTCAACACACAGGATTTGATTTTGAAAAAAGAGCTTCTTATATTTACAGACATCATAAAATTCTACACACTGGTATGAATGAACCACCACTGGTAATTTGCTAACTTTTTTAGCCTGCTACAGCTTCCCATATCCATTAGAAAATAGATGAGCGCAGGAAAAAATTACTTGTTTACAAGATCAACCAAACATTACAAATTTGTTTGGGATGCTAGCTAATTTAATTATGTCAATCATCATTAGAAAAAACACACAAGGAAACCATATATTTTCAGAAGCCCAATCGTAGGCGCCATTTATTTAACTGACATTTTTTTAAACAGTTCTTTTTAGAATCTGTATCTGGTGCAATTGTAAGTACAAACAATATTTAAATATCACAAATATAAGGACATGGCAAAATGTTGACATCAAACCCAAATGAGGACAATCTTGGCCTCTCCCGACCACATCTTTCGTAACTACTAAAAATGTGTGGTTCTATTATTCAGACATAGAAATATACAATCAACGAAAATGGAAGTCACTACAGACAACATTGAAATGGTATTTTTTCCCAAGCAACAATTATTTTGAAATTTTCAACTTTAATTTTGCTTTTCCGAAAGAGATTTGGTTTCCAAAAGAATGCTGGTCGACACGTTTTGGCTTTAGATGTGTTCAAGGCCTCATCAGGACCGGTCGAACTGGGTGACCAATAATTTGTTCAGAATGGTGAGCTGGGTTGATTACCAGGAAAGGAGGTAGAAAACCTTCCTTTTTCTGTATGGCTCGTCGTCCGAATATTGAGAGTATTGGTATTAAGGGCAAGAAAACAGTACCCAAAGTACGCTGTTAACAGAGGGGATACAACTCCCTCTGCGCCAGTGATTCCGCGGGTCATAGCTTTCCAGGCATATTTCTAGGAATGCTATGTCACTTCTGCTATTTTGACAATGCAGAATTTTATGAAGGGTCTAGGTTGGCACTGGCGATAGGCATCCCACTGTGAAAATGCACATTTTGTTTCTTTTGATATTTTTACTTGTGGAGAAATCCTTTGCCCTGCACCGCCACACAATTTAGAGATGTGATGTTCCCTTTCTGTTCTGGAAGGAAAGTTTACTCCACGTCTTTGCAGAAGTACATCTCTATTTGCAGGGTGTGAATGATGTTTGTGAACACCAACAAACTCAAGAATTTTGGTCATTCGCACACTCACAAACCCACACCAAACCTTGATCCAATTCTTGGGTGGGGTTCACTGCTCTGTAATCGTGTGCAGTTATGTAGACATGAAACATTTGGCATGTGGCACTATTCCTGTTGTGTATGACTGGCATAAATTAAGCCATTTATTGCCATAAACAGGTTTGTGATCTCAATCGGGCGCACATGCTTGATTACAAATACAAACCAGAGTGTATGTGCAGCTCTGGACAAACACTGCCTAACAAATGGACAGAACATTACAATAAAACCCCAGCACATAGTATACACATAGCAACCATTACATGCACAACACTGAGTAAACAAAAAACACTAGGGCCAAATCACGAAAACATTTATGCATACAGGAAGTAGAACTACAGGAGTACTCTTTTACATATTCTTAGACGTTGTTGCAAATTGGTCCCGAAATTTCAAACTCACTATTATTGAAAGTGCAAAGAGAGTACAGACTCTTCTGTTTCTACTAATAGTATTTGAATATTCCTGATTAGCCCCATTTTATTATCATTTTGGGTGTTTTCGGGTAATTCACAAAGATATGTGAGACTATATTAAAGAGTCCTACAGGGATACTAATTTATGTACTCTAAAATACCACTGTGAATAGGCCTCAATTAGTGCAGGCTGAGAGCACTTTTTAGGACTCCCCTGAGACAGCGCATGCGCTGTTGCTTCTGAGATATTTTTTTAACTAAAAGGAGCTTGGACCCTGCCGAATGCTTACCATTTGTTGGCTTCATTGGCTCTCTTATTTGCTGGCTCCTGAATGGTCAACACGTGCCAGTGTGTGACAGTTGCACTTTCTCTTTGTTTGTTTGTTTCTACTTTCTGTGGAACATGGATCAAGCATTGATTGCTTCTTTTTCATTAGTTTCTTTCCACTGTTCGTGCTGGGCTTCAGGTACTTTTCCTTTCTTCTTATCCCTCATCCTTGTTCCCTGTTTTCCCTCCCACATCAGTATGTGTACCACTACTCTACCATCACCACCACCCAACCAACCCTTCCACCACCACAGCCCCAACCTACTACCACCAAACACAACCCTACGCCAGTATGTATCCTAGCACCACCACCACCCAACCACGCTCTTCCACCACCACCCTACTATTACAACCACATCAACTTACCACCACCACCACACACCACCCTATCACTGCCACAGGCCTACCATCACCACCACCTTACCACTACCCTACCACCATCCCACCATCACCCTTACCACCACAAACCTACTCCCAAAACTACTCCATCACCACCCCACAACCCTAACACCACTACTACCCTACCACTATCAACACCCTACCAATACCACCCCACCTACCCTCCACCCTATCAACACCATCCTACATTAACCACCACCACTACTCTCCCCTTGCCACCACCAACACTCTAACCACTAACAGCCTAATCACCATCACCGTAACCATCACCATCCTAACCACTGCCACCCTCACCGCCAACACCACCCAACCAACACCTTACCACTATCCTAACCACCACCGTACCACAACCCCCTACCTCCACCCTACCCTCACACCACCCACCACGCTAAAAACCATGCTAACCTACCCTAACCATCACCTCCATCACTCTATTAACCTCTACCACCATAACCACCACCCAATCCTGATCTTCCCCCTGATCCCATCTACCCTAGTCATCACCACCTCACATTCGCCACCACCACACTCATTCTAACTACCACCACCTAACCAACTCCACCACCACCCAACCCTAACCACCTCCCTAACCACTACAGTATCCACTGCCACTCTACAACTAGCCTAACAATCATCACTACACTATCCACCTCCACCCAACCACCGCCACCACCCTACCACCAACCCACCACCCAAACCACAAACAACCTGCCATACCCTAACCACCACACCACTTTACTCTCCCCAACCACCACCTTTCTGTAACCACTACCACCACCCTATACTAAACTTCACCACCTTAACCACCACCATCATCATACACTAACCACCACCCTACCCTAAGAACTATCACCACCCTAACCACCACCAACACCCTACCACCACTACCACCCTACCACCACCGATCTCACCACCACCACCACCCTCACCAATACCCTTAACCTCACCACCACCAATCTTACTACCACTACAACTCAACCACCACCACCCTCACCAACATCACCCTCAACACAGGCACAACCACCCCTTAAAACCTTCCCCTCCACCCTAAGCGACAACAACCTACCACCATCCTCACCAGCTTCACTACCACCACCTCAGCACCACCACGCTCACCACCACCAGCCTGACCTAACCACCCTTTTACTCAACATGGCTGTCAATTTCTGTATAAGTTCTTCAAGTTTTTAATAGTAATTTTCAACTCATTACTTGACTGTTATTTTCATGAAAAGTTGTGACCTACTTTTGCATTTGTTTAGTTTCCAATAATTTGTCTTGCCTGACACTATACAGCTAGGTGCCTAGTAAGGCTAAGTCATATCAAATATTAAGATACATTTATACATTGTCTATAGCTATCTATCAACCAGTCAGCTTTATCTATGAAAATCAATATGTGAAGGTTGAGAAGGAACTCTATAATCAGATGTTGCTGTAAACCCTATGGCGAGTGCTTGCGGGCAAATTCACATTTACATAAACTTCATATTTGATTGTCTTGTACTTTTCGATTGGACTGCAGTGGGAAAAAGAGAATGTAGTGTTCGTCGCACTAGGTGGCAAACTTATAATCAAGCAACCTACATGTGTTCTTCCACTGCTTACTTTTCAGACACTCCTTTTTTCTTTTTAGTTAAGCACTCCATGATGTATGTGTTTTCCAGCTATCTCCCTTGGGTACTTCTCTTTATCCCTCCACTGTTGCACTCATCCGGGTGCTTCTCACCCACGTCCCTCCGTAGGCGCCTGGTGCACACACCTACAAAATGTCATAGCTACAGTGGCTACGTCATAGCACCTAATTTTGGTTCCTCTTTAGCCATGCTGCACATCATCACTAAAAACCATTGGCCAAGCCAATAATTCCCAAAGGAGAGACCTACTGACTTTTCCAGTGCCTTTTAGTAGATGCAGAGTAATGGTAACATACCCTAAGCTGAGTAGAAACACAGCTGTGATGGCCCATACCTCAAGGGAACCCTCCGAGTGCACCCACAGCATATTGAGTAAAACACAGAAAACTGAGCTGAAAGAGCTTTGAGTACAACTGCTGCCACGTGCTCTGACTCGAGTATGTACAGGAAGAGCAATCCACACACACTGCTCTGAGCTTTGAGTGTAGACACTTCCCTTTGGTATACGCACAGCTCTGAGTGCGCATACAGCACTTTATAAATAATGACACAGAAGCCTCTCGCTCTCGGCGCTGGCCTTATATTGCAGACTGGCATCCTAAATTTGGAGCAGGGCTGCCCGGCTCCTGCAGCAGGGGTCGAGCGAGCGCACAGTGGACTGTAGAAACTCACTCATGGCACCCCTCCCGGCAACAGGTGAATGCATGATCAGTGAATGTGCGGCCTGGCCCTCCCGAGCAAGGCATGTTGGGGGTGGGAATCAGTTTTCCAAGCTGCCTTATTTTTGGGACTTGAACCGCAAGTTATAAAGTAGCTTTTGACTCCCTCCAATCAACCCTGTCTGCCAATCCGCAGTCTCGACGCAGGAAGGAAGCTGCATCATGGGGGGAGGACGGGTGGGGGGGGGGGGGGGGTGGAGATCAGTGCCCAAGTCCCAACCAACAGCAGGGCCGGAGAGACAATGTTATTCAATCGGGGATTTCCCAGGTGAGCCGGGGCCATTTCACTTTCCCCAGCCTCCCAAGTTAATTTGGGGCTTCAAGAGAGAGGGAAGGCGGTAAACAGAGAGAGAAGCAGGGAGGCGAGAAGGAGAGAGGATGGATGAATGGAAAGAGAGAGCGAGGGGGTGGGGTAGGGCTGGTTTCAACATTTTTTACCAGGACCTCTTTTGCCTTCCCAGCCTAGCCCTGACCAACACAATTCACGCAGTCTAAATCCGATGGAAAATTGGTGCAAATCTGGAGAAATATTTTTACATATCTGCAGGAAAGATGTGAAATCTTCAGAAATAAAGGTGTAAATGTTTGTTAGAATGAGAAAAGTGCATAAAACTGCTCGCTCACTATTTTCCAACATTACTAAATGTCTAGTAAAAAAAAAAGGTAATTGAAATATGTATAGAGAACCTGTCCTTCCTGCGCACAGCTCTCATCAGCTACAATTAAAGAGTCTTTGCTATTAAGGTCTTCATATCGCTCACACAAATTAACCAACTTGGGGCCATATTATCAAGCGGCAGTGATAATTATCGCTGGCCACTCTTAGCGTGAGGATTTTTATCGCTGGCTATCGCTCGAAATGATCGCCATGCTAGCGCTGTATTAACAACGCATAGCGCAATGGCAATAATTATTCCAGCAATAGCGGTGTTTTCCATGGAACATCGCTGGTTTTCCAGCGATGTTCCATGGAAACCGGCGATATCCTTGATGATAGGGCCTGTGGTCTTAGCCGCGCAATCCACCCCCCATGTTAGGTATGCCATAGTCAGGAATTTAACAGACGTTAAATTCCTGCGTTAAGCAATACTTAACGCGATTTCAAATATCGCTACCCCTCGTTGATAATATCGCGAAGCTGCCTTCGCGATATTATGCCATGTTGTTTTCACAGCCACGCCTCCTTTGCATCTCATAATCGATGCGAGGCGAGGCGTGTGGAAAATGGGCGCTAAGTCAAGGAATCACGCGCTAGCGTGTCCTTGATGATAATGCGATAAAATGATCACCGCTTTTTGCCTGAAAACGGACGCTAAAGCGTCGATAATTTTATTGCGGCCCCTTGATAATATGCCCCTTCGTCTGCATAGCTTCCCTGCAAAGCCTGACCACATGGTGGCCACAGCTCATCCTGACTTGTAGGCCATGCTATTGAATGAATATTTCAGTCAGTGCCAGCATTGCTGCTCAGCTAGGTTTCTAGGCATTTTTGTGGCTCCTCCTTGCTTATGGCACCAAGGCAGCGGTATTACAATTCCTGTAGTTTCGTTTGTAAGTAAATGTTTTTAGATGTGACGTTAACCTGGACTGCATTTCCCAGAATGCATTATATTTTCATATAAAGCTCCAGAACAAAAGCACTGCATCATTGGTGGCATGAAGTGATCTGGAAATGTTATATTGCCAGCAGTTATTTCTCCCTCCTTTCTGGTGTTTCCCCACAGAGACTGAAAATCTACAAGTATTTTTCAAAAATCTGTAAAAAGTATTCTACAGGGAACATAGAATTTGCACTTACCCTTGGAAAATCTGCGACACAGACTTGGACTGCCCCTACCTATGCCCTTGGTGAGTACAGCCAAGCTTAAGGGGTGGCTGCAGGTGAGACAGAAGTAGAGTGCCATAAACAGCAAATGCCAAACTTTCAGACATTTCCTATGACCTTCTTCGCTCTGTCGTTTTGTTTCCCTTCATCACTTCTTGAACCTAGTACAGCCAGGCTCCTCGCATCCTCCCCCCCCCCCAACCAGAAATCCACAAGGAAAGCCGCTCTAGGTGCAAATTTCCATGCAGATTCCTGTGAAGGTGAAGTGGCTCTCCCATTGGGATCCAATGGCCGCTATCTGGAGTTTCTCAAGTGCAGGTACTCTTCCTTTCAGTTTAAAGAAGTGCAGGTGATCAGTACCGGAAGGTACCTGCCCATTTAAAGCGCTGTTTCTCACCCTGGAAAGGAATTGATGCCGGCATATGGCTGAAGAAAAACACAGCCTTTTCCATGTTGGAAAAGGGAATAAGAGTGCAAGAGAGTGCATGGAGAAAAGTTGGGACAGTACCCCTACCTCGAGGGGCAGTCCCACTGGAGCAGGCGTGGGGAGATAAGAGGTATCAACGCAAGATGCCAATTATGGGCCGCATTTAAGTGCAAGGGATCCTGCAACTGGTCTCTGAAGTGCTGGTAATCTAACCCTGCACCCAGGTGACATCTTGTAGCCTGGCAGGACCAAAGTGGTCTGTGTAGTAATCGGAGATAGCATGTTTCAACTCTTATTTGTAACGTTATCCAGTGCCTGAGAAACAGCCATGAGTGTCTCTCTGTTGACCAGACATTCCCTCCAAGTTGGACCACAAAGATAGTTTTATCACATTTTACTTGCTTGAGATGACTCATTGTCTTCTGTGTGGTGTGCCGTTTTATGGTGGTTATCACCTATACCACCCAAGGAAGTTACACTTGTAGCAAAGATTATTTATACCTAAACCAATGCTGGCTAGATATTGCCTCTATGATTCAAATGTGGGCCCTATGTCTGTCTAAAATGTAAGAAGTCTACTTTGGCGACGTGTCAGAACAAATTCTTTAGACTTCCCCCAGCTTTCTTTGTGCTCTTGGGAAAGCCTCCCAAGATGGATCTTTATGATTCATACAGTTTAAAAGATTGCCCATGAGCCGGTGCACACCCTTGATCCTGGGACCCAGTGCATGAAATGTAAATATAGAAGTGCAGGTACTCCTTGTTTCAGAGTACCTGTTTGCTCCTGAGAAGTGCAGGCCCTCCTTGTCCCAGAGTGCCTGTTTGCTCCTGAAAAGTGCAGGCACTCCGTGTCCCAGAGTACCTGTTTGATCCTCAGAAGTGCAGGCACTCCTTGTCTCAGAGTACCTGTTTGCTCCTGAGAAGTGCAGGCACTCCTTGTCCCAGAGTGCCTGTTTGCCCCTGAGATGTGCAGGCACTCTGTGTCCCAGAGTACCTGTTTGATCCTCAGAAGTGCAGGCACTCCTTGTCCCAGAGTACCTGTTTGATCCTCAGAAGTGCAGGCACTCCTTGTCCCAGAGTACTTGTCAGGCCTGGTACCTGTTTGCTCCTGAGAAGTACGGGCACTCCTTGTTCCAGAGTACTTGTTTGCTCCTGGGAGGTGCAGGCACTCCTTGTCCCAGAGTACCTGTTTGCTTCTGAGAAGTGCAGGCACTCTATGTCCCAGAGTACCTGTTTGCTCCTCAGAAGTGCAGGCACTCCTTGTCCCAGAGTACTAGTTTGCTCCTGAGAGGTGCAGGCATTCCTTGTCCCAAAGTACCTGTTTGCTCCTGCAAACTGCAGACACACCTTGTCCTAGAGTACCTGTTTGCTCCTGAGAATTACATACACTCTATGTTCCAGAGTACCTGTTTGCTCCTCAGAAGTGCAGGCACTCCTTGTCCCAGAGCACCCATTTGCTCCTGATAAGTGCAGGCACTCCTTGTCCCAGAGAACTTGTTTGCTCCTGAGAAGTGCAGGCAGCCTCCTTCCCAAATTGAAAACGTGCAGGTACTCAGTACCTGATAGTACCTCCCATTTGAAATACTGCTGGGACCCACGAACAGGAATGCCATGGTACCTCGTCGTGCTTTCCTGTGAAACGTAGGTACTACCTACCTTCTGAGCTGTAGAACTGGGCCGGGCCGCCATTTTTGGCCTTGACGGATTGCATGCACAGCCGAAAATGAATTTTACCTCGGTAATTTCATTAGAGTTTGGAAATTTAATTAGATTTCAGATCACGCCTGAAATAAAGTAGCCAGGGCCACCAGGGAGCGAGATCGGTGGCTTTCGGAGCCGGGGGACGCGGATCCTCCTCTTCGGTGCGGCAAGCGCTCATTAGGAGCGGCTCGGTACGGCTTCCTGATGGATGAGGCGCTCTCCGAACGCACCCCAAATAGGCCCACCGAGGGCCGTATCCAAACGCACAATTATTATACATACACTTCTCCAGCTTTCAAATCTTCTGCCTGGAAGATACTTAATAAAAATATGTCTCTAAAGTTGCTTAAGATCCAGCGAGGAGCCGAGGAAGGCTTCGCGCGGGTCCCTCTGCTATTCCCGGTTTATTAGCATCTGCGTTATAGTACTGGAAGGGCCACTCTGTGCTTGACTTTAATGATTAGGTAGGCTTATCTCGTTTTTTATTGCCGAAAAATATGAACCTTCGTGACGACAGTTATTGCAGGACACGGAAGTCCTGCTGTGCCCGCGCGCAAGCGAGAGACTGGCACATTCTGGAATGTGCGTGGCGGGTTGAGGGGGCGGCTGCTGGGAGCGTCTGAGTGGAAGAGGCCTCCGTGTGTGCGTGAGAACCCAGTACTGGAATAGTAAGGGGTGCATGCAAGTGAAAAAAGTAAAAGAATGGGGTTCAGAGGCACACAAGTCCGTGGTTCCCCTGCTGCAATCCCAGTACTGGAATAGTAAGGGTGCATGCAAGTAAAAGAATGGGGTTCAGAGGCACAAACGTGCGTGGTTCCCCTGCTGCAATGGCGGCAAGAGATGCGTGAACTGGATGAAAACGGCGGCGTACAGGCGGAAATGCGGGTGATCCCAGTACTGGAAAACCATGAGGAGAATGCGTGAAAGATTATAGCACACAGGTAGAAATGCGCGTGGGCCCACTACTGGAACAGTAACGGGTACAAGTAGTGAAAGAATTGCGTGTATAGTCAGAAACTCGTTTGGCCCCAGTATAAGAATAGCAGGGGCTGCGTGCTATGAATAAGAGTGGTGTATAGGCAGAGATTTGGGCGTTCCCAGTAGTGGAATGCCAAGACGGCATTAACTGAATGAAATGAGGTGAACACGCAGAAAAGGGGGGCACTTCCAGTATAGGAATAGCAAGATGTCTACGTGAAGACGGTTTGAGGACTACAGGTAAAGTTGTGTGTGGGCCCAGCAATAAAATTGCACGAGGTATACTAAAAGAGCGCACAGGAAGAAAGGTGTGTGGTCCTAGTACTGGAATACCACAAGGCAGGTAGAGTGAATGGGTGTGGTGTGGTATTCAGGAAATCTATAGGTGGTTCCAGAACTGGAATATACAATGAAGAAACAAGTTGTAACGGAAAGTATACCCCCTACAAAATGTGAAACAGGGCCCGTGTGCCTCCCATGTCTTGCAGATACTATTTGGCCTTGGACTGAATGGGGGGTCCTCGGGCTGAAGGGCTGAGTGGTGCCTGAATGGTTAGAGTCTCTCCTGCACTGCAGGGGCTGCAGGGGCTCTTGTACTGTTGTACAGACAGAAATTAACATGATACTGTCCCTCGAGAATCACTGGGGGTGTGCAACGAGTGAGACATAAACGCAGAAGTGTGTGCGGACCGACTTACAGAAGCAGCAAGAGGTGTTGTAGTAATGCTCAATGAGAGACCTTTGGGTGTGTGTTAGTACTACAGTGGTAGGCAAAGCTTTAGTCAGTGCTTAATTTGAGCGGTGGTTTCTGGAAGGGTCTACCGATGTTCATTTTTGGGGACCAACCCTTATTTTTCCATATCAGACTTTGACCCAGAGCAAGAGAGAGAAAAACACATTTGGGGAAAAAGTGGAAGAGAAAGACTAATAAAGAAGCAGGGATTGAAAAGAACCAGGAAGAGAGAGAAAAAGGGACAGGGAGTGTCTGCTGTGGGGGAAAGAAACACTAGGTGGAATCAAGACATGGCACCCTTGGTATGCAGAACTCTGACATTTGATAGTGCCGGCCGTGGACTTCTGAGCAAAACTTTGGGCCCGGCACTCATTCTTTTACAAATTAGGCACTGGCTATAGTTCTGGTCAGGATTGGAAGTATTTGTACCACAGTTGTGGTGCAGCAACTGTTCAGTGCCCTGTTCAGAGCAGCGCTATCTGCAGCTCATGCGGTAAAAGAGAGATTTCCAAGCTGAGTGTAAGAACATTAGTCAGATAAGTGCAGTATCCATTCAGATATATGTCCGAATATCCTAGAAATATCGACTGGCATAAATATTGTCCCCTAAGCATCAAGTACAAAATGATTGCTCCATTTGTTGTAAAGTTTCTGTTACTAACTCCTATTGGGACAATATTTTGGACAGGATATTTAGGGCAGACAATATGATAGTCTAGTACCACACCACTGGTTTATGACCCCAGGAATCTCACTACCAGTGAATAATCACAGGTGGTTAGATTCTGCATTTAGGGGATAGGATGATGCACAAATATAGATCTTATTGCAGTCTCAGCGAAAACAAGCGAGGGCAAGCAAGCCCAATAGTTCTCCGATTAATACACTAACACAAACAGCGTAGGCCCATTAGGGCCAGACACGTTTAAGAAACAAAGGGGCATATGCACAAGCCCCTATCGCCACCACAACGTCCCTTTTTCTGACGTTGTAGTGGCAATAGGGGCTTAGCCTTATTTACAAGGCAGCGTTAAGCCACTTAACATGGTGTAAAGCTGCCTTGTAAGTAAGGCCCGGTTTCATGCTATCATTAGCATGAAAGGGGTGGGCAGTGGGTGTTGCGGTTGGCGTTCCACCACAACACCCATTGAAATTGACGCTGCCCCCTAAGTACAAGGGCAGCGTACATAGGAGGCAGCGCCAAAATTTAGACCAGGGAAAACGAGGTCTTAACTTGGCGAAATGAGGAGAAATGCATTATTTCTCCTCGTTTTTGCTTTTTCCATGTGTGCTTTGTGCAGCACACATGGAAAAAGCAAACTACCATGGAATGTTTATGTACAGGAAGGCCCCCCTTCCTGTACATAAACAATCTGTAAAAACAAATGCAATGTTGTGACTTTCATGACTGCTGCATGAAGCAGCACACATGAAAGTGACAAAATGGCATTTTAGGATTGTTTACGTGCAGGAAGGGAGACTTTCCTACACATAAACAATCCTCCCCTGCACGCAGACACCCTTGCACTATGGTGCAGGGGCGCCTGCGTTGGCGCTACTCTGCTAAGAGTAGCCTCAGCGCAGGGGGAAATGCAAGGCTGCACCATATCCTTGTAAATATGGTGCAGCCTTGCGTTTCTGAAGTGGCGCAGTGAGGCGTTAAGCCATGATGGCTAACGCCTCATTCCGCCACTTCCTTGTACATATGGCCCAAAATTTGGTCTGTATTAAAAGCACCCATGATCTCAACAGAGTACTGATTTTTTCTAGGTCAAATAAATGTCTGATGGCGAAAGGGCCCCCATTATGCAACCATTCTTTAGTTTCTAATACATAAAAAAACAGGACTATGATGAATGCTCGCCTGTCACTTCAAAATAATTTGACACAGACACAAAATGAAGACTATATTGAAGGCACACGAGCCTTCAATGTTGAAAGCTTTTAATTCCTAAATTTCTATGCAAGTAAAAAAAAAAAACTAGCACTAGGGGCACCAATGAGAAGCTTTTGGGAGCGAATGGTGTTGTGGGATGGGAAAAAATTAGGACACAGAGGAGGTAAGAAGGAGAGGCCAGTGGAAAGACCAAGAGGGGCCGGAGGCCATTAGTAAAAACAAAATACACGAGGAAAAGGGAGGAACAAGAGGGAGGAACACGAGGGGTGGAGTTTAGGAGAATTACAGAGTGATACACAAGTGAAATAGTGCGGGGTGGGAGGCAGCCATCAGAAGCAGACACAAGTGGGGAAAGTGAAAGGGGTGAGAACAAGTATCGAGGGGCTGACTGAAATGCCTGTTTTTTAAAAAAATAGTCCCTTGCACAGTCCAAAGTGAGCACTCCATTGGAGGCAGAAAGATACAACCTGACAGCCAATAGCATCAAGTGACGGATAAATACTGCTCTAGGCTGAGCCGAGATATGATTGGGGAAGTCTCAAGTCAAAGGCACAAAGAGGCTTCTCATGCAAAGCCAATGGTTGAAAGGGGTGAACCCAAAGCATGGTTACAAAAGGGATGAACACAAGGGTCATTATAAGTATTAACACAAAAAGGCTGTGATGCCACAATTCAGACCTAAAAATGAAATGTTTTACTGCTTTCGAAATGACCTTTAAGAAAAAGAACCAGGATTGCCAATAAAACTATAAATGTTTGATAGGTGGTTGAATGAAGAAACTTAAGGTGTAACGAGCCAGGACTACATACTTCAAGACATGCATTCTTAATTGTTTTAAGAGGTAAGATTGCGTTATGGTCAGATGGCCGTGTGCTGCACCAGCGCTCTGAAGCACAGTACGAAGACTCATTGTCAGAATGAAAACTGTTACTGCAGATTTTCAGAGTCCACTTAAGTTACAACATGGCTGGTGGTTTTGTCTGTTCCTTGTCATAGGCAGGAATTTTTATATGGACTTGAAAAATAAATGTAGACCTGTCTGCACGTAGGCGTCTCCAAAGACAGGTTTTCACATATTTTACCAGTGAAGTTGCACTTTATTTGCTATAGAAGATAGGCATTTTTTCTATTTGTGGGTGTGTTGCAAAGAGGTCTCGTCATATGGAATAACTTGTGAGCACTGATATTTATGGAAAGAAAAACGAGCGCCAACGCAGTAAACAGGGTGAGTAACTCAGCGTTCAACATGGACGGGGTAAGAAAAGCCGAACAGGTTTAAACAGAAGCTCACGCACCAACAGGCCAGATATCTGTTTTGCAATGTCATTTTTGGCTACCATCTTAATTTTTGGTAGTGCCCAGTATGTTCCAGGAGTCTCTGCACCACCTCTTCCCTGTATTGTATGGTGTCCATGGCTACAATGACCTACCCTTTTCAGCTGGCTCGCTAGCGCTTGTTGGCACTCAAGATGCACGTGGTTTCTTGTTCGGCCTTTGTAAATGCACTGAAAGGGCATTTTTGGTCTAGTTCCAATTTTCCTAGTCCCAAAACAGTTTCTTAAAGGTGAGCACGTCTCTGTGGCGTGTTTTGTATTGGAGGGCTGAAACGAAACTCAATATTAAGGTCTGATGAATTTTCTTGGACAATATCCCACCTTCCCCCGAAGAAATCCAGAAGGTGGGTCTTCCTGATGAATTGCCACAATTCTTCTCTACATTGTAAGGCACCATGACAGTGCGTGGGGACAAAACTCAAGCATTTACAGGATATAAACTTAAAATGAAAAGGTAACTCCCACCTTTATTCTAGACTCGATCTTAACCACAACTCCGGTTCACTGGTCTCCACTGCTCCCAGTTACCCTTCCTCCACCACGCTCCAGAGCTCCGCCACACATGCAAAGAATATTAATACACGAGACCACGCGACTTGGACCTGACACTTGATGACACACCAAAACGAGTTACAAGCCTTAAAACACAACACACGAGACATTCCTGTTGCCACCTTTAGAACAAATGGGAAATAATTCAGTGAGAGGTAAGCAGAAACATACATCCACATTTATTTGTCCTCTGGGGTCTCATTATGCTCTCTCTGACCATGAAAAGAGCGCCAGCTCCGCCACCACCAACCACCTTAGGCCGTTTCCCGGACCGCCTCGTTTTTAACAAGACAAATGTTTTATGTAGATTGGGGCTGTGGGCTAGCAGAAATAGGAGGCCTTCTTCTACATTGTAACAATAATTAAAAAATCTATATTCCTTTGAATAGAATGGGGAGGTATACTTGTGAAATTAAATTAAAACAAGCATTAGCAAAGCTAATAGGTCTGGCCTTGGCAAGCTGGTGCAATCAGCTTTTTATTCTAAGTACATGTCACAACAGTAAAACGATTACAAATATTAAACAATTCTCAATTACAGACCTTGGTACTTCTAGTAGGCAAGTGTACTTAGAACAAGTATAGAAAACCATTCTTGTTTTCTTGGGCATCACAGGATTCTTATTGGATAAAAGAAAAGCAGCAAGGTTTACATTATAAATAGGCACATATAAAATCAGTTGACAAGTTGAGCACACGCCTTGAACAACACCCTACAAGGCACAGAAGGAAGCAACAGTAGAGGATACCTAAAGATAGAGCGACATGCTGGTTTGACACCAACACTACATCCACTACCATAGAAAAGAGTCTCTGGAACATCAGCACTCCAGACAGTGATCACCAATTGCCATTAACCACAAAATGATACACAATATGGAAGCAGGGGTGGTCCTCCAAGCCAATGATATAGAAACCAATGTAAAATACTACTATGGGTGACAATGTGAATACATTGGAAACTTTCCAATGTACGACGGCTACACTGAAGAAGGTGGATTAGAGGTGAATCCTTAGAAGTGTGCTACTAGAGTAGTATTTACAATGTCATGTTTGGGCACACACATTGTGTCAGCCGGTTCAAACATACAGAGCTCAGCACATGCTCTGACCGATTTTGATGGTGTCCTCACCTCAGTTACCACACTATTCACAAAGTGTTGTGTTCTGCTTGTGGACACATCTTCATCTGAACTACAGAACAGAACAGAACAGACACTGGCACATTTGGGGGCATATTATCAAGAAACGGCGTTAAAATTATTGCCGCTTTAGCGGCAGAAAACTGCCGCTAAAGCGGCGATAATGGGCTTGATAATATGCCGCAGAGAATTCCCATAGAAGCCCATGTTCTGGTGTCAACATGGGCTTCTATGGGAATTCTCTGTGGCGTATTATCAAGCTCATTATCGCCGCTTTAGCGGCAGTTTTCTGCCGCTAAAGCGGCGATAATGTTAACGCCGTGCTTGATAATATGCCCCCTAATTGGGCAGGATACACGAAAACGACGCCAAAATATTGCTTGATAATATCATGATCAAAATAAAGGGAGTACAAAAATATCAAACCTATATAATATTCTTTTATGCTGTAAAAAATATATTTGGTAACATTTAGGGCCTTCTTTAGAGTTTGGTAAACATGACATATATCCCCTCCCCCATATTACAAGTGCCATAGACTACAATACATTTTTCATATTATATAGTTTACTTTGATGTCATAATTTGTTACGTTTGTGTTTCAAGTATAAAAGTATATTTATTTAGTTTCTAGCTAAATTGATGTTTGCGTTGTGAATTTTTTTGGAGTAGCTATTTTATTTTCAGATTTTGAGTGAGTGTTTTTTAATGTAAAATATTATTTTTTTTTTACATTTTGGTAATTTTATAATTTGTATAGATAATTATTATTTCATTGTTGGTAACTGTGTAATGTTTTTGTTGATATATTTTATGATAATTACTATTTATTATTTATTTTCAAATGTCAGATTACGGAGCTTATTCAAATAGGTGGGTGTAAAGTGTTTTCATTACAATGTTGTTCTTTACATAAATGCCTTAATTTACATTTTAACCATCATTTTCATTCATATTGTTAAATTGAATGTTATGTAAAATAATCTTAAAAATTATAAAAGTCTGTATTGGGTTCAACTCTTTTGTTTAAAATGATGGAAATATTACGGAAATATTAAAAAATAAAGAGCTATGGCTTGATTTGACAACCATGGTATTTCCTTTATATTGTAATCATAAGCTATAAAAAATATGTATTAATTAAAGTGATATTTATTTGTTAATAATGGTTTTTTTATACAAATAATACATATTTTTTTAAATTATAGATAATTATTTTAAAAGGTGTTTTTATTTTATTTTGATCAATCTATATTCGTTTAAAAAATAGTATATACAATTTACTTTCATTACAGTAATGCTGAAATGTGTTTAGAGTAGTATATATAAGCCTTGATGACGAGTTTGAAGGCAAACACCAGTAAACTTGCACATAAGGTAAGTACTGATTTCACGGGGTTCTGCAAATAACGTGTTAAATAACACTGATTATGAATTTTTACAGCGCACTGTGGAATTGTTATTTAGGGCATGTGTTAAATAATAAATGTGTGCTATTTAGCACGTATGGTTAATAAAGAATGAGTTATTTAGCGCATGTGCTAAATACCTCACCCAATGAATACCTCAACCACAAAACATAAGGCCATAGTCAGGTGCTGGAAGTTCCTGGAATGCGGAAATTAATCCCTAGAGAAACAGGACACCCCGAAAGGACACCAATAGCTTCTCCCTGTGTGGGAGTGTGCAGGCATTCATTTTGTGTAGACATAGCACTTTGAACAAAACAAACAGAATCCACTGCCACCCTCTGATTTCACTCAGTCATCACATGTAGAAATCTGCCAAACCTTTCCATCATGGACCCAAGCAGGGAAAAGAAGTACAAGTTAACAAAACCTGAGTGGGAGGTCCTGGCCAAAGAGGTGGTAAGACACCATGACAACCTAATTTGACACCTCATGCTGAAGATGCCACTAAAAACAAAGAAAACATGCTTGTTGAAGGAGATAATAGCCAAAATCAATCCCGAGTCAACATTTACATGATGTTGAGAACATTAAAAACAGCTTGTAAACCCTTAAATTCTAGGTACTTGCGCAAGTTGCAAAGCACAAGCACTAAAACAGGGCAACTGGTGGTAGTTCTCCACCTCAGCTCTACCTCAAGCTTTGAGAAGAACCACTTATTACCATCCTCAACATGTTTGGAGTGGAAGACATATAAGAAGGTCTCAAGAACGGAGAAATCCAAATGATCATGATTGGAAGTCATAATGGAAGTACACGTGGTTGTTAAAAAGTTGACTTGGCTGAGAATCATCTATGTTGTAATGAGTGGCTAATGTAATTTGTTACACATATTCACATTGATCTATATAAATTTCATAGGGGTTCTCTAGTGGTACTGCTGACATATATAGAGATTGGGCTACAACAATCAAAATGCACTGCAATCTTGAGGATGAAGTGTTGATCTGTCTGCCCAGTACCATATGGGTGATGTGTAACCACAGTATGACTAATGTTGCTTCTCATCAGAATCATAACAGTGTGGTTTCGCACAGAACACTTAACACACCAGTTCAGCACACAGACCCACATCACACATCTTTTGCACATAAATAGTGTGTTTCATTTTACAGTTTGATTACACTTGCTCCTGCCTACCTGAGGTCACCATGTGTACATGAGAGAAGCCAATTGATCCTAAGATATGAGGAAACCCTGCCGCAGCACAGATGTTTGCTTTGCTGGCATTAGCTGTGCGAGTATCCAAGGGGAACTATATGCTGCTCTCTCACTCTGTGCAAAGCATCCATCACATGGAAGAGTATTTTGCAATATGTTGACTGAGAAACACTATGCAGCAATCCTACTGTCTGTTGTTTGGTCCCTGCTGTAGAGAACTGTAGTGCTTCTAGCATTTTAGGAAAGGGGGATGGCAGTGGATCCCTATGTTGCACTTCAGGGTATCAGTGATGGTGATAATATGTTTTATATGGTGCCCAAATCGAGCCTGTGTATTCTCTGAATCTCCAGCTGGCCCATGTTTATGGGTTACAGCCTCACTAAGCAATCCACGCTCTTATCCTGTGTTGCTGCGCTATTTGAGGTGATTGATTCGTGGCCTGGTTTCAGTCCTCATGCTGCATGGTTTGTTGTAGCAGAGCATGGATCTGGCATAGCATGACATAGTGGCCTAACAGTGCTGCATCCAATTTGGTGGACTGCAGAATGGAAGTTTGAGCTGCTGCAATCAACCTGTGAGAGCTTCACGTCTCCCTGGCTGTTGATGTAGGTCTGGTCCCATGTGCAGGTTTGTGTGATATTTTATTTACAGCTCAAACAGTGCATATATTTTGCATTATTGGGTTGGGCTTTGAATTTTTCTGTTCTTTAACAGCTTTTCTTTTATTCCCTACATTTTCATGAAATTGTACCACCTGCTAATGACTGGTAGTGCTTTAAGGTAGTATTTTCCACTTTTTTTTAATGACCTCTCATACTTGCAATTGGATATTATTTGCCACATGTATTATTTTTGCCATGTGGTAAGTAGTGCATGGTTTAAATAGCGCGTGTGGACTACAGACATGCGGTATTTAGCACATGTGCTAAATAACATGTGCGGTTTTTAACTCATGGTCAGACGATTCACTAAAGTCATTCTCTATATACCGTTGAATGCAGTAATTAACACTATCCCTAACTCATAATCAGGACCTTAATGTTACTAATAATTACATTAGTGATAATTCTGGAAAAGGAGCTTAGATTAGGTAATCTGACTCCCTCTAATAAATGCGCTTCCCCAATGGCTGTGGGATTGAATTTGAATAGTAAATATGATTTCCTCTAATGTAAGCAGTTTGCTCAATGTTTATGGAATCGGAGTTAGAAAAGTAAATAGTAGATTGGAGGTAGTATGGTAAAGTGACTCGCCCTAAAATATATAATTTCCCTGAACTATGTGTGATCGAGGGTTAGGATAGCAAGTCAGACCTCCTGTAATATATGCATTTTCCTCAATGTACATGGGATTAGAGTTGGAATAGATAAAAACGCGTTTGCAGCAAAAAATCATGCATGGTATGTGATTAACTCACACCAGTCTTTACGCATTCATCCAAACCTGACTGCTCATTTGTCAGTGAAAATAAAAAATAAAAAATTAAACTTATGAATGGGAATAAACCAAACAAAAGAGGGCATGCTACCTTGGATTCAGCAATGGCCGGATACTAATTGTAGACTTTGCGGATGGCCACGAGAATTTTTACTGCATATAGTATGCGTTTGTCCTAAATTGCTTAAAATTCAGCGTATCTTCTTGAAACCCCTATTTTTGGAGATTGGATTTAGATCAGCTCGCCAGGCCCTTATTATTTCCTTATCAGGCGAGTCGATTCCGTTGCTATGCCAATTGATAAAACTTTTAGCTGCTGCCGAAAAATGTTTGGTATTGACTGTTTGAGATGTATTATATTTATATCTCTTGGCCTCAAGAGAATTTTTTAATGTATTTTTATCCTGCCCATTTGAACTGTTTGGCATTCTGTAGAACTTACTGTTCATGCTGCCAGGGTAATAATTAGAACTGTAATAACTGAAGTTATCCTGTTATAGTAATTACTGATGCACTTTCATAATCGGTTTGCACAATTGACCTACTTTCTATTACATGTTTGTACTTTAATATGCAATGATCTAGCCCAAGTCTGATAGTTTTTATAATTGTTTGTATGATATTTAATAAACTTGATAGGTTTTTTGACATAATTATGACTGTATTGGTAAATTGTTAATAATATTCGTGGTACAGTTTTTTATATATTTTTCAATTGTGAAGTTGTTTTAATTGCAATGATTTTTGTTAATCAAGCTATAAAGATCTTATTATTATTATTATTATTATTATTGTTTTATTATTGTTAGGGATAGAATAGTAAATACAATTCCCCTGGTATGTACATAACTTCAATAATGTTTGTGAGGTTGGAGTTAGAATAGTAAATGTGCCCCCTGTAATATATGCATTTATTGCAATGTTCTTGATAAGGGTGGTAGAATACCAAATCTGATCCCTTCTAATATCTATGCATTTTCCAGAGTGTTTGTGGGATTGAAGTTAGAATAGCAAATTGTGTGTCCCCCACATCCCCCATACTTGTAGTTTTCTCAATACTTGTGGGGTTATAATAGTACATCTAAACCCATCTTTAATTTATAGTTTCCACAATGTTTGTACTATTGTATTTAGAACAGCAAGTATGTTTGTGGTATTGCAATCAGAATTGTAAATCTAAACTTTTAATATATGCACTTTCCACAGTATTTGTCGGATTGGAAATAAGCCCAATCCCCCACACAATATATGCACTTTCCTCAAAGTGTGGGAAATGTGAGTTAAAACAGTAATGTAGTTAGAATTAGGCCTGTTAATAAGGTGCATCATTTTCTTCATATAAATTATGTGAAATGGGCACAAATATGGAAAATTATTATGCAAAAAGCTAGTCCCTTATTATGTGCTATTTGTTACTGTGAAACACATTCTTGTGTCCATTTTAGATTAAAGAATTTCACACTAAACTAATAGAGCAAAGTCTTACACAATGCAAACAACAACTGCTCTTGTTCTGTTCATTCACATTGTTCCTGTGCTCCTGTAATAAGATTTTTATTTGAAGGAAGTCTAAATTACAGGTTCGGGCATATGGCATAACCTTGTGCATTTCGTGTAACAAGCATAATGTGAAATGCCAGAAAATTATGTGTTTGCACCAGAATAAACCAAATATTGCCCGAGCCTAGATTGAATAGTAAATCTGGACCCCCTCCCCATTCCCTTCCAATATATGTCCAATATATGTACTTCCTCTAATGCTTGAATTATAAATATGGCTTCCTCTACTTTATATACTTCCCTCCATGTTTGTGGAATGTGAAATATAGTAGTAATGCTGAACTCCTAGAATGCATACATTTTCCCCAATATTTGTGGGATTGAAGTTAAAATAGATATATGATTTCCTATACTTTTTTAATGTTTGTGAGAATGGAGTTAAAACAGCTAATCTGATTTAATGTATGTGCATTTTTCTCATTCGTTGTGAGATAGGAGTCACAATAGTAAATGCTGTTTTCTTCCTGTAAATACAGATATTTTCTTAAATGTCTGTGTTATTGGACTAAGAACAGTTTATATAACTTCCCCATATATGCATTTTGTCTAATTTCTGTGCCAATTGAGTTGGAATAGTAACGGTGAATCACACCTCATATAAGCATGTCTTCAATGTTGTGGGATTTGAGTTATACTAGTCAATATAACCCCCTAGAATATATTACTTTTCGCAGTGTTTGTAGGACGTGAATCACAATGTTGCCTAATATGCAGTTTTTTAAATTCAATATTTTATTAAGTTTTGAAACGAGAACAATAAACTATACAGTACATGGGGTCAGATACAGCACTGATACACATTCTACACTACTTGACGGCATAGAGGTAATTCCTGTCCATGATAAGACTACCATTTGCCCCATATTCACTTGTGCTTGTGCAGACAGCTTCTACCAATATAAGTTGGTTCTTCCAGTGTAGCACACCAGTTCATCCCCTATGCCATGCTTCTAATGTGGGCAGCGTGGCTGAGTTCCAGGTGCAGGCAATATCTGTTTTGGCAAAAAGAGTGACACCCCGACCAGCGCCTGCTCCCCTTTGCCCCCTCCGACATCCTCAAGTAAACCCAGGAGAGCTATCCGAGGAAATTGGTTGATAGTCCTTTTTAGGATCTGGGAGAGGAAATTGAAAATGACAACCTAAAAATTAATGGAAAATGACAACACAATACCTCACAATGACAGGGCAAGTCCAAATCATATGGAAAAAAATCCACTCTCACCTTATTGCACCTAGTACATGCGGGAGATGAGCATTGGTGAGAACTCCACAAGTGCACATGTGTTATGTAAGTAACGTGCTGATATATTCGTTCAATTAGCCAAAGCCTGGAGTATATTGCCAACTTAAGACCTCATTACGATGGTGGTCGGATGAGCCTTCGACCACCGGCATCTCTGCAGGTGTCTGACCAACTATATGTTGGCGGTTCCACCTGTTCGATTACAATGTGACTGCCGTGTTGGTGGTTGGAAAACTGCTCTTTTCCATTGCAGCTTGTGCTGCGGCCCTACAAAAGGACTGCAGTGGAAAAGGGCAGTTCTCAAACATCCATGCACCGTGTGCCAGGCACCACGTGATGCCTGGCACTAGGTGCATGAATGTTTGAAGGACACCACGTGTGCCTCCCGTGGCCCATAGCGGAGGCCCACGGGGGGCAGGGACCCTGTTAGCGGCCCCCAAAGTCCCATTCCATTTGCCTTTAAATGGAGGTCGGACCAACATGAAAAGGGTCATTGTAATCCTTATGGTGGTGCCTCTGCAAGTACTGCCCCCATTGTAGCGATTACGCTCCGACCGACACGCCGACAGCCTGTCAGAGTCATCGGTTAGTCCCTCCGCCCGCTGTGCTCCAACTGACTGACCGCATCATTATGTGATGGTCGGACAGCTGCCACAGATGTTTGACGGACCGTCCAACATCATAATCGGGCCCTTAGTTAGAGCCAGTAATGCCTCCCTCCATTCGATGTCTACTAACAGACCCACCAATGTTTCCCATTTTGCCCTTAACGGGACAAGAAGGTACGGGGAGGTAATCACTAGCGATTTATAAATACGTAAAAGACTTCCCTTTCCCAAGGGGTCCCATTAGCGTACAGGCCTCCAATCCCCTAAAGTGAATCCCTATATGACCTCAAAGCACCAGGAATTAAAATTGTGAACAGTGGAGATTGAAGTCTACCTGCAGGTCTTGAAAGGACTTCATCTGGGACCCCTTCCAGACACCCCCCAACTTAGAAATTCCATTTAAATCCCATATGCTGAATTTGGGATGCCTGTCCCAGTCAGCAGCCCCTCCAAGGTAAGCTCTCCATCCCTCCCTGTCCAGTGCAGAGCTGACCTCCAAACCAAGAAGACCACTCTAGACAGTTCCAGAAAGGTATATGGAAACGGTGCCCCATAGGCCATGTCCATTTAGGAATCCCACCCCATGGCCGCCACTTCGGTTTGGAAGGAATGCTGGATCAACCCATCCCTCATGTGACCAGTTATTCAGGAGCACTAACTGGGAGGCCCAGTAATATAGTCTTACATCTCTAACGGCAGCACCCCCTTCATAACCAGATTAGGAACACTTACCGAGGTGAATACGAGGAACTTTATTGGCCCACAGGAAGGACCACAATTTAGGTTGTACATTTGCAAACCATTTGTTGCAAGAACCTGTGTGGCAAATTTTGGAGAACATACAAAAATATTGGTAAGATCATCATTTTGAAGAGTGCCAACCTCACCAAAATACTGAGTGATAGGCGTGCTCACTTTTCTAGGTCCTTTTTCATTTTGATGACCAGAGGCCTTAAACTCAGAGACCCTGAGAGTGCTGGTAGCTAGACTATGTTGATTCTCAGGTACTGAAAACTCAATCTATGAAGAGGCACCCGGTTCTGCCAGCACTCCGCCACACTCACTGCCTCCAGAAACTGGAAACAATAGAGACTCTGACCCACGTCACAAGAAGCCCAATCACCAGAATGACTAGCAGGGGCGACAGAGGGCTGGCTGACTTATCTGGTCCCTCGCTGGATCGGGAACACCCGTAACAATACCCCATTCATGCGTACCTGGACCCTAGGGCAGGCTTACAGCACCCTAACATGATATGTACATCGAGGTCCAAAGCCTATGTCATACATTGCTGTGTCAGCGCCCATCCCGCGTTCAATATGACTGCTGAAGTGACACAGAGGGATCAGTCCTATAAGCCCCTATGTGGTAAATAACATTTGGCTGTGGGTCGAAAATAGTGGCAGTGCTGGAAGGAGAATATCATAGGGTGTATTCAACTCCAAGCTGGCCCCAGTGTATTCCCTGGATTGCAAAAGCATAATGGACTGAAGAATCGTGGGATTGGTGCCTGTTATTAATAGTTTCTGTTCCTGCGGTGTGTGTGAAGTCTGAGCCCGGGGCGGACGCTCACCTGTAAGAGAGTGCGCTGCATTTGTCAGTTTCCTTCTGATCGCCAGTGCGGTATTTGGAGCCTTTTAAGTTGGGTGCACGCAGGCGCTTCTCGTGCACGCACGCGCTCTGCCACCAGTACTCCAGAGGAGTTCCGGGGTTCGCGGGAGGTATCAGGTCTCCGCTCTGGAGCGCTTCCACATTTGCAGAGATTCCTGTGATGCGGGAAACACAGGGGCAGTGTCTGATAGTGTTTGACTTTTGTTTAACGTTTGCTTGGACATTAAATACTCCCTGCTTCCAGGGGCGGCTGGTGACTTTTGAAAAAGGTAGGGCGTAAACTTTGTGCGTGAGTTACCGGCGGCAAGAGAGACTGACCGCCAAAAGAGGGGTTCAGGGAATTTCCCCCTGAGAACAGTTTGAAAAAAAGAGTGGCCAAATGGTGCATTTTCAAGCAAATTTGAGAAAGCAAGTTGGTTAATAAATCAATAAAAAGATTTCATATGATAATGACATAGGTAGCTGCTTATCCAGTATATCCACAGAACTTAACAGACTTTGCGATAACACCTCTGAATATGCTAGTGAAGTATCTTACATCTGATGCTGCGATGGCAGCAGTGCCTCGTTACAGGAGCAAGACTTACTAAGTGTCAGTGGTGGTTGGTGAAGTCTGACAGTGGTGAGCTGAGAGGGGGCAGGAAATTTTTATGGAAGTCCGTGGAGATTTACTGTGCATTTTTTTATGGGGTTATATTAGTTCTCAGGCTGATTGACAGAACGGAGTTACACATGTGGGGGCCAGGAAAAGTTATTTTCATTTTAACAGCAAAGTGCACTGTTTACAATATATATATTTTGTGAATGGGGGAGATCAACCCTGGCTCCTTCATAGACCTAGCAAAAATGTGCCACATGCAGGCAAGTCTGCATTTGCAGCATTTAAAAAGGAGACTCCCTTGGCCTTTCCATAAATAAAGTCAAAATCCGTGGAAGTCTGAGACTTTACACACATCAGCAGACTACCATCTATCTCAAGATAAGGGCCTGCACTTACCCCAATCATAGAGCATGTAAAGTGACAATAAAGACAAAAGAGAGTTGATCAGGCCTCATAACCGCAGAAGCTAGAAAACACTGGATTTTACAGTACCCTTCGATTTATAGCGAGGCAAGATTCCCTGCTCTTCACAAGGGCGAAAAAAAAAGCACACGTTTTTGCTGTTCGCTCCATTGAAAAAATTATTCAGTCATACTTCATCCAAGGGAAAGGCCAGACATTCATTGTAATCTAATTTGTTTCTGCAGTGGATCACGGCCAGCAATGCGTGCCCTAGTAACAAGAAAAACAAAAGTAACTTTTCATATCAGGATGTAAGATGGTAGTAGAGTGCTTTACATGAGCACCAGTTACTTTACACAAAGACAATTTCATTTATTTTTAGGCACGAGGAGATTTAGATTGTGATTTGCCCAGGATCACAGGAGGTTGAGCGGACACCGAGACTCAAGCCTGGTTCCCCTGCTTCTAATTTATAAATAGTCACAAACAGAATTTATTATTAGCAGCACCCTTAAAAATAAACTGCACTACCCTACAGCTGCATATGCAAACATTGGCGACGGCGGCATTGGCATACCATAGAAACACTTAAACATAGAAAATCAACAAAACAGAGTTTACCTTTTGTTTTACTCTGTGTCCCGCCGCTTCTGTGACTTGGAAGTTGGAACGTGCTTGTAATTTCGGCCGGCCCGGGACATGTCCAGTGGGGAAGGGGACTCACAAGTTGATGGAAGGAGGGGTCTTGCCTGCAGCGCTCCCTCATGTGCAAAACCGGCAATGTGCACGAAGTGAAGAGAGCAGAAATAGCCAATCACAGCATGGCTTCATGATAAAGCAATACGGTGATTTGTCATGTTACAGCGCTGGCCTCTGTTGAGATGTATTAATTGGATTATATGACAGCGATGCGTGGCAAAGGGAAAATAATGATTGCCAAACAGTAGCGAACATGAACATATTAACTTTCATTTAATGCGCACACTCCTTTATTTGAAAAAAATACGTAGTACGATAAATTGAATAAAAGAAACTGTAATAAAACCTACCTTAACCTTCAATTTGCAGAATGATTTGGCTAGAGGTGCGTTTTAGCTGCACTGGCTCCTCTTGTAGAATTTGGAAGGCCCGGACCGCTACTCTCTAATCTGTTGTAGCTCCCAGTCGCGGCTCGAGGCGAGGGGGGAGTATAAAAATCCTTATCCTACCCGAGGTCCTGCACAGGTCCGCACCGCCTCAGGTCCGTTGGTGCAATGGCGCCTACAGCCCCTCTCAGCCACTCCTGGCGCTGCCAGCAGCGCCAGGATTGGCTTAGGGCACGGTTACTGCTCGCCCGCCTGCCCATTAGGAGACCAAGGTTTGAGCCTTTGCTCAACCCTCGCTCTCCTAATGGGCATGCGTCAGCCTGTGCAGCCACAAGTGCGCATGACTGGGTACGGCGCGAAACTTCGCTCACCTTCCCCACTCATGCGCACTTGTGCTGCAGCTGCTGCCTGTTGCACCTAGTCCGTCTGACAATCATATCAGTCAACATGACGCCGGACCGCCCACCCCCTTCAGACTCTGAAGGGGGTGGGCGGTCCGACGTCATGCTGACTGACATGATTGTCGGATCTCCCTCGGCATCTTTGAACTTAAGTAAACTTATTCAGTTGACTTAAGTTCAAAGACGCCGACGCTGCGGACGACGCTGCAGGCGGGGGGGGCTACGCCCCAACGCCCTAATGGACGCACCGCTGCTGCCTGCTTCCCCAGCATTTGCGTGTTCAACGGAGGGGGCTACAAAAACATGAACATCTGTTTTTGACTTTACTTTGGAATTCAAAGTTATGGAGGGGTTAGGCATAATCTAAATATCAGTTAACCTTTAAAAAATGTTCATTTACTTTACGCTTTCACGTCAGTGGCTATGGTGCTGTGTTGGTAACAGTCATTTTGTTTTATTGCCAAGTGTGAAATGTGAGAAAACAATTGTTTTTGTATATTTATGTTAAGCCTTGGCTTCACAAAAGGTGACAATCCTGTATAGTGGTAATGCACTGAGGGTACAGCACTTTGAATGTTCTGTGCTTACTTTAACAATACAGTCATATAGCAATTTGCTACCACTATCTTACCTGACGCTCGAGTTATGTGCAGTGCTGACTACGTGTATGTGCTTGAGTCGCATCTCATCCTTAGTGCCAATTATTGCCTAATAATAACCCTTCTTTCAGGTCTCCTTCCCTGCTGTATCCACCCTTTAACCCATCCCCCTGTCTAGAAATTTTGTCCATCTGGGTTAATATATTTTACCAGAGACAGTGCTGCTGGAAAGTGGGCCTTTGGGTGGTGCTGTTCTTGAGGAGCCCCAAACATGTCTAAGTGCATGCCAATCAAGGGAATCAAAGTCCTTTCAAAATCAATGAGGAGAAAGGCGATGGGTCCAACAACAGTATGCCAAGGCGGCTTGCTCCCTGCGTATGCAATGTGTAGTGCTTCGTTGTTGTTTGAAGCCACATTGTTCCAGTTGGACGAGCTCCGGCAGCACCTTAAGGAGCCTGTTGGCTAACACTTTGCCATATATCTTAAGCTCCCTATTAATCAGTGAAATTTAATGGTATAAGGAACACTCCTCAGGTGGCCATCCCTCCTTATGCAGGACCATTTTGTGGTCAAGTCTAGCCTCTGGGCATTGGCCTTTGGCTATGGCCTTGTTATACATAGCCAGTAATGGGGGCATCAAGGGTCGTTTGAATTTCTGATAATAGTCAATTGGGAACCCATCTGGTCCCAGGGTCTTGCACGGATTTACATCCTTAAGAGCCTTATCCAATTCCTCCAGTGTGATGGGACTCTCCAGGTCACCCGGTCCATATCGGATAAGGTCCGAATGGGCAAGTCCACTCTCAGTGGCGTGGATTCTTCTTGAGAAGGTCTCTGCCACCTTGCATATAGTGCCTCTTAATGGTAAGCAAATGCATTCACAATCGTCTTGGCCTCCATGAGTCTCGACTCGTAGGGCTCCACAATCCACGAGATCCTCCATTCCACTGCCCCATGGGTCACCAACAAGTAAAGTAATTTGCTGGATTTATACCCCATGCATAGACTCTCTCCAAAAGCATCTGTCGCCACAACCTCAGAAAACACGCAAATGGCCAAAATATCAATGATTACAGCACTCCAATCCAACCACCCCCCCAAGACCCCTTGAAGCAGACAAGGATGGTGTTCTCCTGTCAAAGCAGACTTTAAGGTGTCAGACCAGGAAATCCATATGAACAACCCTGCTTCTCCATTGGGCTAACCCCAACACGAGGGTCTTCAATTTGATCCATTGGTGTGATCCAACCATCTGGAGCCCACGTTGCGATATTGTTACACGCTGGTGTCAAGGAGCCAGGGCTGTGTCCCACACCTGGTCAATCCATCCCTGATGTGGAAGACTCAGATGACCTTCTGCAGAAGCCTCACCTCTTACAGGAGCTTTTGCATTCTGTATGGCTGCCGCATTGGGCCCCTATCGGCCTATGAGGGTCAGTCATTGTTTGCCTCACTCACGGCTGTAGCAAGCCACCGCCAGGGTTTCCAAAAACTAAAATCTGGGTGCATTAACCACCCTAAGCTTGGCAGGAAATAGAAGCATGTAAGGCACCTTCATCACCCTTAGCTTTTGTTTAACGGCTTAAAAACATTTACTTTGCTGTTTCACATGACAAGTATAATCAGAGAAAATTAGATTCTTGGTTGACTGTTACATCAAGTCTCCTTTCCCTCTGGCCTGCCTGAGAATCACGTCTCTATTCCTGTAGTTGAGCATTTCGGTGCTTATAGGGTGGGAGGTGCCCCAGACAGAGGCCTTGTCACTAGAGATCTGTGTGCCTGCTCCACCATGAATCAGGCCAAGAGCTTCTCTGCCGGTAGCCATGTGGCGAACCACTACTCCAGACAAACCTCTGGTGTGGCCCTTTTGGCTCCCTCAGAGAAGCCTATGAAGGTTCTTGGCTCAGTTCTCAGAACCTTTTGCCCAGTTTTCCAGGGTTTGGGTAGCCAGAGTCAGGCACCCCACCTCCGTTTTGAGCATGGTGACAGTGTCTTTGAGTTCCAAGGTGTGTTCTTCAGCTCCTGCAACCCTGTACACGGCATAGCACAAATCTTTCCGCAGTAGGATGACATCTACCCCACCTCCCCAGTCCTGGTCTCCAGTGCCAAACAAGAAGCTTGAATAGCTTCCAGAAGCGTTGCATTGTAAGGCGAGTTAGAGTGTCACCGCCCCTCTAGCAAATGGTCTTATAGGTCTCTTGCTGCAAAGTGGTGTATATATCTATCATCCCCTGTACCTGGTGTTGAGGGGCCGTCTTGCCCATGGCTGGTCTGTAGGCTCCCATGCCCTGTCCTGCTTTTTCATTAGTTGAGTGCCCCAGGATGAAGGAGCAATGGTGGCGGGAGCCCTCCGGGATCCTCCCCTCCATAGCTCGGCCTCAAGCTTGCTCCTCATTGCCAGGGAGCAGTGCTTGTTCTCTGTGAATCGGGGGGGGAATCACAGACCTGTTTGCTCATGAGCACAGCATTCCTGTGCAGCATGAGCAGTCAGTCAAATCCCAGCAACACACACCACATTTGAATTGCCCCCAGCCTGGGCAGCTCCTTGTCGCTCCCACTCATTTACTTCCTTGGCTGGTAGAGATCTCTCACTTCTGCCGGGCCTACTGTGACCTCTAACAGATCCACCACAGCAACCTGTACAGACTCAGAGTCAGACAGGGAAAATAAATTGATCGTGGACCTTCCCAAAGTACCTTGACCACTACAGAGACCGAGGTTCTCCAGAAAGGACTCGGCTTGGTACCCACCCCTAAACAAGACAAGTTCCGTGAAATATGTGAACTTCACAATATCTTCGGAAACACTACGACTAAATGCCTTCTTCCATGATAAACTGGAATATACACAAGAGGATACTGGCCTACATAATCCATCGAGATTCACGCCTTAGGCTGGCCAGGTGCAGAATACAATTCTTACTTTTGAACAGGCCATCCTTAATGAAGTAGCTAAAATAAATAGCACTTCTACTTTCCATAACCTCTCTACACCTGAAACAATGGCAATAAAGTCATTAGCCAACGTCACGACTATCACTATCAAACAAGCAGATAAGGGGGGCGCCACAGTAATCATGTCAGCCACTGACTATGACAATGAATGTTTGAGACAGCTAGCTAATCGCCAATACTACACCCCCATCAACACAGATCCGACCAGTGCCCTGAAGACTAGGATCACTTCTATGGTCACAACGGCAGAACTAGAGTGTTGGATCACCAAAAAAGAAGCAGATTTTCTGGTGAAGAGGGAACCAAGAACTCCATACTTCTATGCCCTCCCCAAGATACATAAAGGGTTCAGTCCGCCACCAGGATGACCAACCGTATCCAGAATTGATTCACTTCTAGAACCGTTGTCAAGGTTCTGCGATCACTTCCTTCAACCAATTGTACAAAATACTCTGTCCTTTGTGAAACGCACTATGGACATCCGGCGCCTGATTGATAACCTAGACACTACATTGGAAGTCAATCTCCTGGTGACATTGGATGTGGAGGCCCTGTACACTAATATCCCCCAAATGGCAACATTGGAGGTGATAGAGGCTGCCCTCCACTCTGAGACATGGGAATCACCAACACCTGTGCACTTTAATATGGAGTACGCCACCCTAGCCCTGACAGAAAATGTCTTCCTCTTCAAAACCCAACTGCACCACCAAACTCAGGGCACTTCCAAGGGTAGTACCTTTGCTCCCAGCTTAGCATTCCTATATATGTCAGCATTTGAGCAAAAGGCCATCTTCAATGCATCCAACCCTTACACCCACAATATCCTGCTATGGCGTCGGTACATAGACAACATACTAATACTCTGGAAAGGCGACAGGTCGTCATGTGAAGAATTCTGTGGGTGGCTGAACACCCTCAATACATTCCTGCATTTCACCAATACGATATCAAAAACAAGCTTACCCTTTCTTGACTTACTGATCTCCCTCAATGAGGGTCAATTGAAAACAACAGTGTACACTAAGCCTACTGATTGCAATAGCCTTCTGATGTACAGTAGTCACCACCCAAGGACACTAAGAGAAAACCTCCCTTTTTCAGTTCCTAAGACTACAACGGAACTGCACTACTGTCCAAGACTATGACACAGAGGCAGACAAGCTTGCCACCAAACTGAAACAATGAGACTACCCTACAGGCCACATCAACAGAGCAAAAAAGCGTGTACGGAACAATAACAGGGAGGCACTGTTAGATTCTAACACCAATAAATCCGCGAATGATGACAAACTCACATGTGTCACCACATTCACTCCTAACTAAAACAGGATCAAAAAGATTATTATGTGACACTGGGGTATCCTGCAAACAGGTGAACTCACCATTCAAAAACCAGGATTTGCATTCAAACAAACAAGGAACCTCAAGGATCTCCTCCCCCATACCAGACCACAACCGGCCACCCCTACAGTCCAATGCCCTTTCTGGAATCTTCCCCCAGTCATGGGCCTTTTTCCCTGTGGATCATGCACTGCATGTTACCTGACTAAGCACACAAAAGAACTACCACTAAACCCCAAATTCAGATGGATACAAAAAAGACATACTAATTGCAATACAAGTAATTGTATCTACATTTCGACATGCTCATGTAAGCTGCGATACATAGGGATGAAAACCAGGATGGCCAAGACAAGGATAATGGAACATTGCAGTAACATACGCTGCCATGCACGTCACACAAAACTCTACTTAAATTTTGACGAAATGGGTCATACACCAGACACCATTAAATGGACGATTCTGGAGGTACACCCACATTTATCCAAAAAGGCCTTATTCAGAATGGAACAGCGCTGGATTTTCAAGCTGTCATCAGACACCAGGGGTCTAAATGAAAATATCCCTTGGATCGAAGTAAATAGATAATGAGACCAGGGTACACACTATAGTGGCTTAACTTCATTAGTTTCATAATACTACTTGCTTATCTTTGCCTTCTCTGGTCGTTATCTGTCTCTGCTAGGGCGGCCAATACATCCCTAGCAATGCCACCTCCTTTACTTTTTAAGTAATTGAATTTACTATAGGCCCATGCATGCATCTTCTATGATACACAGAAGCGTCAATGAATTAGAACACCCACCCAGGCCGGTATACAATTGATACTACCTGGTCGTAGGATATCCATCTATCACTGACTTAGACCCTGGAGGGCCAACGGGTCCAACTAACGGCCTTTACCACTATTGAACATTTTACTATCATGTTTTACGTGACATTACGGCACATTAATCCAGGTTGTTGGATGATCTTGAGTCTCAAGATATGATATATTAGCTTCACATTCATGCAACTACCTTCTAATACGACTCCTGCATCAGAGTCCATCAGGATGAGTGTGAATCCTGACTCACATTACATGGCCCTGGTTTAGAGCCAACTGTTGCCATGCCCAGTGGTGGAGCACAAAACCGTTTCAGACGTCTACTGATGCACACCGGTCTCTGCACGCCAGATTAGGCTCAGTATATACAGAGCCCCGCACCAGCAACCCCCACTCCCGACTTGGTGGAGGACAGGGTAGGTGCCGGCCGTCTCAACAACTGCTGAAAACTGTAATTACAATAATCAGAATCAACTGCTGGAATATACACGAGCCTGGGCCGCCGTGCTATCTTCCAATACGGATTTACGAACAGCGCGATAACCTCCTACATTATTTTAACTTCTGTGTTTTTACCATTCCTTTTATTATACTACTCCTGTAGGATGACCTCCGGCATTATTTTAACTTCTGTGTTTTTACCATTCCTTTTATTATACTACTTCTGTAGGATGCAATAATTAAGAGTCATCCCTCCACCATTGACTCGAGGGAGCAAGTGATTAGCCCACAATGGGTGAGTGTTATGAGCAAGATTTTGATCTTGGTGGTTTTTACTCCCCGCCCACATCAGTATTGTTGGTTCCATTACATGTGTGCCACTGCGCCGCATTAGTCACTTAACTAGTCACTAGTATGTTTCTTGCACCACACCATGGAGTTAGGAGGAGGCTACCATGAGATATAAGAGTTGTCGATGCCATTCTAATGAACTCATATATTGCATTTCTTTCACCTTCTAGGTTGGTCTACGTTTATCAAAGTACCTCACTGCTAGGTTATTATAACATTGTTGGATCAACAATGTGATACTACAAGTGATCTAACCAAAGTGTAGATAGTACATTCTCAATTGGTCCTGAAGAATTGTCACATGATCATTCTGACACAACAGGCAAGAAACATGTCGACCTCATAGTCACTATTGGACATTATTCCTAAAAGTGGCTCTCACTATCTGGTTTTAACAGGGACCAGTGGACTCATCTGAATACAATTATTACTCTGGAGTACTACTGGCCACCCTTTTTAATGTTATACCCCCCCCACACCTACACTGCACATCTGCACTCACATATCTACACCTCTAGGCCCCTTACCCACACTGCACCAAACGGCTTGGGACAAAAGATCTCCGACAAAGAGCCCCTCATAGGGTGCCCATCAGGGATTGTGGCGCCGGCCTGACGAGGAGTATGCCCTATGGTGAAGTATAACACCCAGCCTTGGTGTGTGAGGGCCCCACTTCCCAAATTGGGAGACACCCTGTCTCCATCATAGGCTCAGGGCACCACTTTCCAAGCCTCCTCATTATATTAACTCCTCTTCCCAGGAACAGCATACTCCATTTGATTAGACTTTTCAACAAAGTCAATAGGTCTGATCTATATATATATATATATATATATATATATATATATATATATATGTATATATATATATATATATATATTCACTGAAAAAACCATAGGTTTCACACACGTTATAGTTAGGAATTAGCATTTAAAAAACCTTAGAAATTCAATGAAAAAAACAAAGGTTTCACACATGTTATAGTTAGCTGGACATTTCACTCGTAAAAAACCAATGAAATTCCCCCGTTATAGTTAGTTCAGCTAACTATAACTCGCGCGCCCGCAATGCACTACTGATGACGTCACATATTACATCACTCATGACATGGTCACTGACATCACTCATGACATCACTGATGACATCTCAAATGACATCACTGATGACATCACTGATGACATCATCCAGTGAATGTGTGTTTTTCTGAAAATTAAATAGGTTTTATATAAGTATATCTCAAGCTCGATGGAAGATTAAATGGGTATATAAGTGTCTAAATGGATGATTTTTTTTGAAAAATGTATTGTGTAACTGATTTTTAAAATGTATCATAGTGAATACATGGCTTAGTGAGTAATGTTTAAATATGTAAATATCTGTATCAGTCTCTCACTTTGTGTATAAGTGGCTGCATGGGTTGGTGAGTAGCTACATGGGAGTCAATATAGGTTATTAGTTGGTTTTTTGAGTATCAGTCTGAGTGTCTGCATGGTTCGGTGGGGGGTATTACGTAGTGCATAGGTGCATGAATGAGTGACTCACTGTATGTGTTGAAGACAGCATGTGTGCATGACTATATGGGTGGATGAGTATGTGTAAAGGTGTGTTAGTGAGTGAAAGACTGTCTCAATAGTGTCTCCATGAGTAACTACATATGTTTTTAACTGTTATATGTGTCTATTGGTGTATATAACTGAGTATATGTGAGAGTAAGAGATTGAAAGAGTTCCTGTATGAATAAGTATGTGTTTCTATAAGTGATTGTTTAAAAGACTAAGTATGTGTAAGTTTCTGTAGAAGTAGGTGTGGTGGTGTGTGTATAACTGTATATGCAAGTAAATGGATGTTTGATTTTTTATTAGCATGAGGGACTATGTGTGTGAGTAACTCTATGGATGAGTGGCGTTGTGTAACAGGATGTATAGGTGTATGAATACATATGATGAGTGAGTACATGTATGAGTGACTGTATAGGACTGTTGGTGAATGAGTGGATGTGTATGTGGTTCTTAGAATTACTGAATAGGTTGTTGTAACTGATATTGATATGTTCATTATTTCGAACATTTTAGTTTCATTTTTTTAAATGTGTGTATTAAAGGTTATATTAGGGGAAGAAGAGGTCTGCTACTATTTCACAAGGATGATGTCATCAGTGATGTCATCAGTGATGTCATTTGAGATGTCATCAGTGATGTCATGAGTGATGTCAGTGACCATGTCATGAGTGATGTAATATGTGACGTCATCAGTAGTGCATTGCGGGCGCGCGAGTTATAGTTAGCTGAACTAACTATAACGGGGGAATTTCATTGGTTTTTTACGAGTGAAATGTCCAGCTAACTATAACATGTGTGAAACCTTTGGTTTTTTCATTGAATTTCTAAGGTTTTTTAAATGCTAATTCCTAACTATAACGTGTGTGAAACCTATGGTTTTTTCAGTGAATTTGCAAGGTTTTTTAAATTCTAATCCCTAACTATAACATGTGTGAAACCCATGGTTTTTTCAGTGAATTTGCAAGGTTTTTAAAATGCTAATTTCTAACTATAACGTGTGTGATACCCATGTTTTTTTCAGTGAATTTGTACGGTTTTTTAAATGCAAATTTTTTTTTGTCATTTTTTGTAAGCCTTTGTATAAAATAATATATGTACTATATCCTGCATTATGGAAAGGTTTTTTTTTTTTTTTTATGCATTTTTTCCGTGCGCGTACGGTAAGCTGACCGTACGCGCTTCGTACGTCATAAGTACGGTGCGCGTACGTGAGTGACGTACGCGTACACCCGGAAGCAACGTCGCGGGTACGCAGGGGCATGTAATGCGCATGCGCGATACGCAATACGTGCGTGACGTACGCGTACACCCGGAAGCAACGTCGCAGTTACGCAGGGGCGTGTAATGCGCATGCGCGATACGCAATACGTGCGTGACGTACGCGTACACCCGGAAGCAACGTCGCGGTTACGCAGGGGCGTGTAATGCGCATGCGCGAGTGTGACATACGCGCTGCGTAAGCGCACCGTAAGCGTCACGTGCGCGCACGGCAGGTCATGTGACTTACAAAGAACACTTTTTATTGGTTGAAATTACTTTCACTTCCAGAAACTTCCCACACCACACCCATTCCCCTCATTACTGCTTGAAAGAACACTTTTCATTGGTTGAAACTACTTTTAGTTCCAGATTCTTCCCACACCACACCCATTCCCCTCATTTCTGCTTGTGATTCTCTAGGAGCAGGAGCTGGATTGACATTGGGATACAATGACAGAACAGCAGACCTCTTCTGAGAGTGAGGCCAGCAGCACCACCATGATCCAGAGAAGGAGGAAACAAAAGACTTCTTTTGTATGGGAGTATTTCACTTTTCCAGAGGGGGAGAAAAAGGTGAATGCTCCATTGGTCACTTGCAAACTTTGTGGTCGTGTTTTATCAAGAGGAAATCCAAGGAGGAAATACTCCTTTGGAAATCACTCTATGAAGAGACACCTCCAGGACAGACACCCAAGGACCTTTGCTCGACATGCTGAAGAAAACCCTTCAGTAAGTCACCAGAGCCCAGCCTCAGATGCTCAGCCGAGTACATCATCGGCAGCTCAGCTGAGCCCTTCCTCTGATGTGGGAGCATCACCTTTTTCTTCTCCTGTGGACATCAACCCTCGATTTGGGAGCGTTGAAATGAGGTGTACAAAATGTGGTGGTCTTATTGTTTTTGGGGAGATCAGTCTTACCCTTATTAACAATAAGATAGACCAGCATGTTTGTAGACGCTCATAATACTCCCATTCTTTCTTTCCTCCATCCCTGTATGAACCCAACGGCTCTTATAAGAGCCAACCTTACCTCTCAACTTTTTTTTATTTTTTCTTTGAAACTTTTTTTTGTATTTTTTTTTACCGTAAGCGTTTTTTTTTTTTTTTTTTTTTTAAAACACAAAATCAATTACCACATCTCAAGATCCTTGAGAAATTAATAACTATTTTTTTTAAATCTTTTTGAGATAAAGTGGACCAGACCACAAAGTGTGCAAGTGACCAATTGAGCATTCACCTTTTTCTCCCCCTCTGGAAAAGAAAAATACATTATGAATTTACTTTTCAGATTCTGAAAACAGCACATGTCCAAACTGCTTTTTCAGACCACCTGTAACCTGGGTGGCTGCCTACATTCCAGCAAGGGCAACCAGCCTTAGTGATGCTGAATGTATTTGCATTACTGGCTGAAACCTCAAACCCCACTCGCTTGTAAATACTGTGCATGATTCCACATGGTAAGCAGCTGGGTGTGTGCTAAGAGTCTGCTTCTGCACCAAAAAACGGCTCCCCCTTTCCATCTAATGCAACTGTGAAATCACCAGAGCAATACGCAATAAATCTCTGCTATAATTCCTCTTTGCACACAGAGTCATGTTTTCACATTAGTCACAAAACGAAATTTCTTTGCCAATTTGAAAGCACACTTACTGCTCTTTTTTTTGGCAAGTGATAATCACTTTTACAGACTGACACATTATGAATCCACTTTTCAGATTCTTAAAAAACCACATGTCCAAACTGCTTTTTCAGACCACCACCATGTGTATCCTGGGTGACTGCCTACATACCAGCAAGGGCAACCAGCCTTAGTGATGCTGAATGTATTTGCATTACAGACTGAAACCTCAAACCCCACTCGCTTGTAAATACTGTGCATGATTCTACATGGAAAGCAGCTGGGTGTGTGCTAAGAGTCTGCTTCTGCACCAAAAAACGGCTCCCCCTTTCCATCTAATGCAACTGTGAAATCACCAGAGCAATACGCAATAAATCTCTGCCTATAATTCCTCTTTGCACACAGAGTCATGTTTTCACATTAGTCACAAAACGAAATTTCTTTGCCAATTTGAAAGCACACTTACTGCTCTTTTTTTTGGCAAGTGATAATCACTTTTACAGACTGACACATTATGAATCCACTTTTCAGATTCTTAAAAAACCACATGTCCAAACTGCTTTTTCAGACCACCACCATGTGTATCCTGGGTGACTGCCTACATACCAGCAAGGGCAACCAGCCTTAGTGATGCTGAATGTATTTGCATTACAAACTGAAACCTCAAACCCCACTCGCTTGTAAATACTGTGCATGATTCCACATGGAAAGCAGCTGGGTGTGTGCTAAGAGTCTGCTTCTGCACCAAAAAACGGCTCCCCCTTTCCATCTAATGCAACTGTGAAATCACCAGAGCAATACGCAATAAATCTCTGCCTATAATTCCTCTTTGCACACAGAGTCATGTTTTCACATTAGTCACAAAACGAAATTTCTTTGCCAATTTGAAAGCACACTTACTGCTCTTTTTTTTGGCAAGTGATAATCACTTTTACAGACTGACACATTATGAATCCACTTTTCAGATTTTTTAAAAAGCCCATGTCCAGACTGCTTTTTCAGACCACCACCATGTGTAACCTGGGTGACTGCCTACATACCAGCAAGGGCAACCAGCCTTAGTGATGCTGAATGTATTTGCATTACAGACTGAAACCTCAAACCCCACTCGCTTCTAAATACTGTGCATGATTCTACATGGAAAGCAGCTGGGTGTGTGCTAAGAGTCTGCTTCTGCACCAAAAAATGGCTCCCTCTTTTTCCTACTAATGCAACTATGAAATCACCAGAGTAGTACACAATAAATCTCTGCCTGTAATTCCTATATGCACACAGAGTCATGTTTTCACATTACTCACAAAACGAAATTTCTTTCCCAATTTGAAAGCACACTTACTGCTCTTTTTTTTGTCAAGTGACAATCACTTTTACAGACTGACACATTATGAATCCACTTTTCAGATTCTTAAAAAACCACATGTCCAAACTGCTTTTTCAGACCACCACCATGTGTATCCTGGGTGACTGCCTACATACCAGCAAGGGCAACCAGCCTTAGTGATGCTGAATGTATTTGCATTACGGACTGAAACCTCAAACCCCACTCGCTTGTAAATACTGTGCATGATTCTACATGGAAAGCAGCTGGGTGTGTGCTAAGAGTCTGCTTCTGCACCAAAAAACGGCTCCCCCTTTCCATCTAATGCAACTGTGAAATCACCAGAGCAATACGCAATAAATCTCTGCCTATAATTCCTCTTTGCACACAGAGTCATGTTTTCACATTAGTCACAAAACGAAATTTCTTTGCCAATTTGAAAGCACACTTACTGCTCTTTTTTTTGGCAAGTGATAATCACTTTTACAGACTGACACATTATGAATCCACTTTTCAGATTCTTAAAAAACCACATGTCCAAACTGCTTTTTCAGACCACCACCATGTGTATCCTGGGTGACTGCCTACATACCAGCAAGGGCAACCAGCCTTAGTGATGCTGAATGTATTTGCATTACAAACTGAAACCTCAAACCCCACTCGCTTGTAAATACTGTGCATGATTCCACATGGAAAGCAGCTGGGTGTGTGCTAAGAGTCTGCTTCTGCACCAAAAAACGGCTCCCCCTTTCCATCTAATGCAACTGTGAAATCACCAGAGCAATACGCAATAAATCTCTGCCTATAATTCCTCTTTGCACACAGAGTCATGTTTTCACATTAGTCACAAAACGAAATTTCTTTGCCAATTTGAAAGCACACTTACTGCTCTTTTTTTTGGCAAGTGATAATCACTTTTACAGACTGACACATTATGAATCCACTTTTCAGATTTTTTAAAAAGCCCATGTCCAGACTGCTTTTTCAGACCACCACCATGTGTAACCTGGGTGACTGCCTACATACCAGCAAGGGCAACCAGCCTTAGTGATGCTGAATGTATTTGCATTACAGACTGAAACCTCAAACCCCACTCGCTTCTAAATACTGTGCATGATTCTACATGGAAAGCAGCTGGGTGTGTGCTAAGAGTCTGCTTCTGCACCAAAAAATGGCTCCCTCTTTTTCCTACTAATGCAACTATGAAATCACCAGAGTAGTACACAATAAATCTCTGCCTGTAATTCCTATATGCACACAGAGTCATGTTTTCACATTACTCACAAAACGAAATTTCTTTCCCAATTTGAAAGCACACTTACTGCTCTTTTTTTTGTCAAGTGACAATCACTTTTACAGACTGACACATTATGAATCCACTTTTCAGATTCTTAAAAAACCACATGTCCAAACTGCTTTTTCAGACCACCACCATGTGTATCCTGGGTGACTGCCTACATACCAGCAAGGGCAACCAGCCTTAGTGATGCTGAATGTATTTGCATTACGGACTGAAACCTCAAACCCCACTCGCTTGTAAATACTGTGCATGATTCTACATGGAAAGCAGCTGGGTGTGTGCTAAGAGTCTGCTTCTGCACCAAAAAACGGCTCCCCCTTTCCATCTAATGCAACTGTGAAATCACCAGAGCAATACGCAATAAATCTCTGCCTATAATTCCTCTTTGCACACAGAGTCATGTTTTCACATTAGTCACAAAACGAAATTTCTTTGCCAATTTGAAAGCACACTTACTGCTCTTTTTTTTGGCAAGTGATAATCACTTTTACAGACTGACACATTATGAATCCACTTTTCAGATTCTTAAAAAACCACATGTCCAAACTGCTTTTTCAGACCACCACCATGTGTATCCTGGGTGACTGCCTACATACCAGCAAGGGCAACCAGCCTTAGTGATGCTGAATGTATTTGCATTACAAACTGAAACCTCAAACCCCACTCGCTTGTAAATACTGTGCATGATTCCACATGGAAAGCAGCTGGGTGTGTGCTAAGAGTCTGCTTCTGCACCAAAAAACGGCTCCCCCTTTCCATCTAATGCAACTGTGAAATCACCAGAGCAATACGCAATAAATCTCTGCCTATAATTCCTCTTTGCACACAGAGTCATGTTTTCACATTAGTCACAAAACGAAATTTCTTTGCCAATTTGAAAGCACACTTACTGCTCATTTTTTTGACAAGTGACAATCACTTTTACAGACTGACACATTTTGAATCCACTTTTCAGATTCTGATAAAAGCACATGTCCAAACTGCTTTTTCAGACCAGCACCATGTGTATCCTGGGTGACTGCCTACATACCAGCAAGGGCAACCAGCCTTTGTGATGCTGAATGTATTTGCATTACTGGCTGAAACCTCAAACCCCACTCGCTTGTAAATACTGTGCATGATTCCACATGGTAAGCAGCTGGGTGTGTGCTAAGAGTCTGCTTCTGCACCAAAAAACGGCTCCCCCTTTCCATCTAATGCAACTGTGAAATCACCAGAGCAATACGCAATAAATCTCTGCCTATAATTCCTCTTTGCACACAGAGTCATGTTTTCACATTAGTCACAAAACGAAATTTCTTTGCCAATTTGAAAGCACACTTACTGTTTTTTTTTTTGACAAGTGATAATCACTTTTACAGACTGACACATTATGAATCCACTTTTCAGATTTTTAAAAAAGCACATGTCCAAACTGCTTTTTCAGACCACCACCATGTGTAACCTGGGTGGCTGCCTACATTCCAGCAAGGGCAACCAGCCTTAGTGATGCTGAATGTATTTGCATTACTGAGTCCAACCTCAAACCCTTAAACTATTCTTTTTTTTTACCAGTACACCTTAATTTATCGTGAAAACATACTCCATATTATTTTACATGTTCCTCACATTTATATTTCTCCCAAAACAGAAAATGATAAACACAACTTCAACAAAAGGAATTCCATTTCTATTATTCATTTCTTAATTTACCATATACATCCCCTCTCAAACTCATAACTCACCTTTAAAAGTAGTTAGTTCAGAAATAAATGTGGCACTCAAACAGCAGATTATCAGAGCCAGGATCTCTGTTCTTTACACCTCTCTCCTCTCAGCAGAACCAGATAATGGTAAACTTTCCCTCTCTTTTTCCACACATATTCATGTAAGTTTCAAATCTCAGTGCTTCCCCCTTTTTTTCAAATGTAATCACACATTTCTATTGGTTGAAAACCAACCCTTTTTCAAAAGTACCCTTCCCCCAACTTGACTTCTGCCTGCTACCATAGCAACAGCTCATGGAACACTGCTGTGTGGAGTTAGGTCAGAAGTTCGCCAAACAATGTTTCAATTCCACAGAGCAAGAGTGCTTGACTTTTCAAACCTAACAGCAAATCCAAAATACTGTTCTTTGGTAACACATTTTTCTGTACCAATACAAAACATGCTTCTATTAATTTACACATGCAGCCTAGTTTTTATTCTAGAATGGTATGAAACAGCCAATCAGTTCTTTTTTTTAGGAAAAAAATATGTATGCCTCCATTTCCAAACTGTCTTTCATTTCATTTTCCCATTCTACTGAATTACACCTCCTGAGTGCATCCAGATCTCCTTGGAAGATGTTCACAGTGTGGATTGTAGGGCACAGCTATGTCTTCTGGAGTGAAAAGTTTGCAGAGAAAACAGGTATGGTGAGAGACCTTGCTTTGCCAAATGTAGACATTAAATGGATTGGTCAGAGAGGGTTAAAGTGGCACCAATTGATGCCATTGGTGAAATTCTTCATGCAAATCCAACACCCTGACCTCATAATAGTGCACTGTGGTGGCAATGACCTAGGCACTTTGACTGGGGTAGGTCTGGAAATGCTTATGAAGGACACCTTTGCACAACTTTTTTCTCTTTTCCCTAAAACTGCCTTTGTGTTTTCTAACATATGCCAAAGGCAAAAATGGAACTGGTCCAATCATTTCTGTCCGCAGATTGACAAAGCAAATCTGTTTCTGCTTTCCTCCGTGACTATGGTATGGGTTCCATTTACCACAACAACTTGCGTTACGACATGCAAGACATTTATAGAGGAGATGGTGTGCACTTCAATGATGAAGGGAACAGAGTCTTCCTCTTGAACCTTAGACTCTGCATCGGTACTTACTTGTAGGTACCAATAAAAAATCACTTCATAAACACAACGGCTCTTTTTAGAGCCCCCTAATATCTAAACTCTTAAATCTGCATTTCATTTCTTTTATTTATTTATTTTTTTACCGTACGCGTACGGTAAGCTTACCGTAAGCTTACCGTACGCGTACCCCGCGATTTTTAAAAAAAAATAATAAATGTTTTCTTTGAACTTTTCTGTCCTTCTTTGACCCCTTTACAAATGTTAGGGGGTCTGTAACTCTCCTCCTTGCCCCCTTTTCAAGATATCACTCTTTTTTTCTGAGTGAAACACACGAAATGGCGGCCGCCGCTTCCTGGTTTCGACCGATTCGAATGTTTACTAAGATCTATCAGCCAATCAGAATCGCGCTCGCGCACGTCACCGTACGCGTACGGTAAGCGCACCGTAAGCGCACGGTAAGCTGCCACAGATATATATATTGATTTAAAGGCTATTTTCTCAGATTCTACTGAACAGATTTACACCAAACCTACAAAAGGCACTTCCTTGACCTGAGGACTACCTCTCTGCCAAATTTCATTAAATTCTGTTCAGCCGTTCGGGCTGTAGCCCTGTCTAAAGGTCCTATGGAAAAATGCATGGGAAAAACGCGTTTTGGGACCCCCCTTTTATCTCAGCCCCCGCTTGACGAATCCCCCCGAGACTTTCAGGGAAGGAGCGGAGCGTAGCGCCCCACCTATTTTGAAAAATTCGCGAGGATTCGTCGACCGGCGCCAAAGTTATTCCAAATAGAATGTTGCGGATTTCCTATGGAAACGTGGTCCTAACTATAACTACCTACTGGCGACCGCCAGTAGGTAATATATATATATATATATATATATATATATATATATATATATATATATATATATATATATATTCACTGAAAAAACCATAGGTTTCACACATGTTATAGTTAGCTGGACATTTTACTGATAAAAAACCAATGAAATTCCCCCGTTATAGTTACTGTAGGCAACTATAACTCACGCGACCGCAATCCTCTGCTGATGCTAATACTGTATTTAGACACTTATTTGCCCATATCTTCTTCCATTAAATTTTAGCTATACATATATTACAAATATTTTTTTTTCATAAAGACACATATGTCATCAGCAGAGGATTACGGTCGCGTGAGTTATAGTTGCCTACAGTAACTATAACGGGGGAATTTCATTGGTTTTTTATCAGTAAAATGTCCAGCTAACTATAACATGTGTGAAACCTATGGTTTTTTCAGTGAATTAGCAAGGTTTTTTAAATGCTATTTCCTAACTATAACGTGTGTGAAACCTATGGTTTTTTCAGTGAATTTGTACGGTTTTTTAAATGCTAAGTTACTTTACGCCATTTGTGGCGTGCGCGCCCACTTAACGCAGTTCGTTCCGTGCACGGTTTTTATCAACTTTAATAAGCCCTGTACATTTGGTGGCCTTCGGCCACCAAAAGCACAGGGGGTGAGGTCAATGTGGATAGTGTTTTTTTTATTTCGATTTTATAATTTCATGTTGCCAAAATTACGTTTTTTTTCTCTATTAATAAGCCCTGCACATTTGGTGGCCTGCGGCCACCAAAAGCACAGGGGGTGGGGTAAGTGTGGATAGTGTTTTTTTTATTTTTATTTTTTTACCGTAAGCGTACGGTAAGCTTACGGTAAGCGTACGGTAAGCGTACGGTAAGCGTACCCTGCGAAATTGCCGAAAAAAAAATAAAACCGTTTTTGCTCTTGGGGGATGTTTGGGGACTCCCTCAACATGACTATGTGGGAGGGAGTTGTCAAAACAGCCCCGTAACATGTTTTTGGCCATCATGTTTGATAAACAACACTCAGTGCGAGAGACAAAATGGCGGACGCCGCTTCCTGGTTTCGGCCGATTCGAATGTTTACTAAGATCTAAGAGCCAATCAGAATCGCGCTCGCGCACGCCACCGTAAGCTTACGGTAAGCGTACGGTAAGCGTACCGTAAGCGGGCTCAGATATATATATTGATTTAAAGGCTATTTTCTCAGAATCTACTGAACAGATTTACACCAAACCTACAAAAGGCACTTCCTTGACCTAGGGACTACCTCTCTGCCAAATTTCTAGTAATTCTGTTCAGCCGTTCGGGCTGTAGCTCGTTCTAAAGGTCCTATGGAAAAATGCATGGGAAAAACGCGTTTTGGGACCCCCCTTTTATCTCAGCCCCCGCTTGACGAATCCCCCCGAGACTTTCAGGGTAGGAGCGGAGCGTAGCGCCCCACCTATTTTGAGAAATTCGCGAGGATTCGTCGACCGGCGCCAAAGTTATTCAAAATAGAATGTTGAGGTTTTCCTATGGAAACGTGGTCCTAACTATAACTACCTACTGGCGACCGCCAGTAGGTAATATATATATATATATATATATATATATATATATATATATATATATATATATATATATATATATATATATATATATATATATATATATATATATATATATATTGTTCTTTGAAATACTCTGGGAAGCTGCAGTAGAACACAAAGGAATCAACTGACAGTCTCTGCCCTTGTTGGATGTACATGTTTTACTGAGAATGTTAGACTTCATTCTCACATGACTGAGAAAGATAATGTGAATTTACAGAAAATAAGCTCTCAGTTTAGCTTATAGATCACCTTCCAAGCCTCTGTGGGAAAAGCATGAGAAAATATTTTTCTCTCAATCATGATATCCCAGCAGAAGGCTTTTTCACATTGTGAAATCACCTTAGAACATACCACAATTCCTAAAATGAGTATGGTACCATCAACAAATGATTTATAATGTAACTAAAGTCTTAAAACCTTCTATTAACTGCAATGCTTTTTAATGAGGTGCTATCATGTATATTGGTCCCAAGATGGCTGCCAACACTTCTTGGATGAAGTGCTGACAGCCAATCAGATCTCAGGATGAGATGTGTGGTTAGGCTCCGCCCACATATATATATGATTTTACTTTTGATTTTCTCAGGAACTACTGAACAGATTGACACCAGACCTGCAAAAGGCAAATCCCTGACCTGAGGACTACCTCTCTGCCAAATTTCAAGTAATTCTGTTCAGCCGTTCGGGCTGTACCTTGGACTAAAGGTCCCTATGGAAAATTGCATGGGGAAAACGCGTTTTGGGACCCACCTTTTTTCTCAGCCCCCGCTTGACGAATCCCCCCGAGACTTTCAGGGTAGGAGCGGAGCGCCCCACCTATTTTGAAAATTTTGCGAGAATTCGCCAACCGGCGCCAAAGTTATTCCAAATAGAATGTTGCGGATTTCCTATGGAAACACGGTCCTAACTATAACTATCTACTGGCGACCGCCAGTAGATAAAATATATATATATATATATATTTACCACAAATGACCCAGGTTGCTGAAATCCGTGTCCCATTTGCAGGTGGCGAGCAAAAAACCGAGCAGGTCTCCTGGTAAATATTTCACACACAGCGTCTTCTTCATAGAAGGACTCGCACTCGGAAGGAAAAACCAAAGGTTTATTGTTTACTCGTTTACCCGAGTAAACAGTAAACCTTTGGTTTTTCCTTCCGAGTGCGAGTCCTTCTATGAAGAAGACGCTGTGTGTGACGCTGTGTGTGACGCTGTGTGTATATATATATAATCTACTGGCGGTCGCCAGTAGATAGTTATAGTTAGGACTGAGTTCCCATAGGAAATCTGAAAATTCTATTTTGAATAACTTAGCCGGTTGACTTATCTTCGTGAAATTTTCAAAACTAATGGGGCGCTCCGCTCAGCTCCTACCCTGAAAGTCTCGAGGTGATTCGTCAAGCGGGGGCTGAGAAAAAAGGGGGGTCCCAAAACGCGTTTTTCCCATGCATTTTCCCATAGGACCTTTAGTCGAAGGTACAGCCCGAACGGCTGAACAGAATTACTTGAAATTTGGCAACGAGGTAGTCCTCAGGTCAGGCATGTGCCTTTTGCATATATGGTGTCAATCTGTTCAGTAGTTCCTGAGAAAATTGCAGTTAAAAGTACATAGATATCTATATGCGCGCACGGTGCGCGCATGGTGCGCGCACCAAATGTCCGCAAGCGTAATTCTGATTGGTGGTTAGATGTCAGTCAACATTCCAATCGGTCGAAATCAGGAAGTGTCGGACGCCATTTTGTGTGTGACAGTGAAAAGGAAAGGTGGAGAACGTGAAAAGGGGGCAGTGTAGAGAGTTCCTGCCCCCCTAGCCTTTGTCAGGGGGTCCCTGAAGGACCCCGAAGGGTGAAAAAAACATTTTATTTTTTTTCAAAAGATCGTGTGGTGCGCGCACCCCCCAGTCGCCATTTTGAGTTTTAGAGGCAAAAGAGAGCTAAAAACACAAGTGGAGAACGTGAAAAGGGGGCAGGGTAGAGAGTCCCTGACCCCCTAGACCTTCTCAGGGGGTCCCTAAAGGACCTCGTAAATCAAAAAAAAACATCTCGTTTAATAAAAAAACTTGCCGGTGCGCGCACCGTGCGCACACCGTGAAAAACCCTTAAAAAAAAAAGACATTTCTATAAGTTTATAGAAGATATTAACTATGCTGTTCAACTTTATCCAAATTAAAAAAAAAAAGAGCTGAGCCATTCCATATTACAGGATACAGTCAATCTATAACTATATACATAGGTAGTTTATTGTAAAATAAATATATAAAAAATATAATAATACATACATAAATTAGCATTTAAAAAACCCTACAAATTCACAAAAAAAACCATAGGTTTCACACACGTTATAGTTAGGAATTAGCATTTAAAAAACCTTGCAAATTCACTGAAAAAACCATAGGTTTCACACATGTTATAGTTAGCTGGACATTTCACTCGTAAAAAACCATTGAAATTCCCCCGTTATAGTTAGTTCAGCTAACTATAACTCGCGCGACCGCAATCCACTGCTGATGACGTCACATATTACATCACTCATGACATGGTCAGTGACATCACTTATGACATCACTGATGACATCTCAAATGACTCACTTATAGAGTCAGTTACGCACCTAGAAAATCATCCATTCACACACTTGTACAGCCACTCATTCTTCCACAGGCCTTTCCCTATATATATTATACATATTTAAACTTTACAGAAACACACACTCACTGGATAAAGTCATCAGTGATGTAATATGTGACGTCATCAGCAGTGGATTGCGGTCGCGCGAGTTATAGTTAGCTGAACTAACTATAACGGGGGAATTTCAATGGTTTTTTACGAGTGAAATGTCCAGCCAACTATAACATGTGTGAAACCTATAGTTTTTTCAGTGAATATATATATATATATATATATATATATATATATATATATATACATATACGGACTGAAGAGTATGTGTTTTTCTGTGGGAATATGCAGGTGTGACGCGCCTCACAGGCCCCGACCCAAGAAGCTGGTCATCCCTAACGTCGCTGGCTTTTGGATTTATATTTGCAAAGGGATGCCCGTCGGCTGAAGCCAAGGATGCAGATGAGTGAGGTTGGCAGGGCCAACTCTGAGAGGCCCGTCCCAACTTTGAATACTGTATGGAACTGCCAGGGTTTGCGAAGTTAGTTAACCTTTGCATGGCGTGGTGATAAAACTTAATTCAGGCAAGCTGTCAACAGCTAATGAAATTGATTTTATCTGTGATTTTACATGATAGCATATGACTAGGCCACAAATGGAATTGCTTTTTTGGGTATCTTGGTATGTGTTTGAAAAAAGACTGGTCAATTGAAAAGTACTGAGGGATTTTGGACACTTTGGGGTCTATTATGATGTTGGGCGGATAGCCACCGCCCGCATGGTGGTGGCGATCCGCCCGACATCATCCCCCGCCCGCCTCCCATTTGCCCCCTGCCATTTTATGACTGCGGGGGTACCGCGACAGATGGGAAGACCGTCCGCCACTGTTCCGCCCGGTCGATGAGTCGACCGGGCAGAAAAGGGTTGAATATGGTGGCGGTGTCAGCAAGACACCGCCATCCATATTACAATTGCAGCGGGAAGCAGCCTTTCGGTGGCGGTGTTGCCGCCACCGAAAGTCATACAGATTCCACAGTTGGGGGCCTGATGCGGGCCCCCAGGATGTTGCATGGACAGCGTGGCAGGCACCACATGGTGCCTGCCACTTTGTGCATGCAAATGCACAATGTGCAGCCACAGCATTGTGGCGGGTGGTGCTGTGTGCACTGCCCGCCACAATGATGTGGATGGGGGATGCCACTGCCACCATGGCAGTTGCCTCCTAATTGCCGGTGCAGGACTGCCCCACCACTGGCGGCTGGTCCCGGCACCGCGAGGGTGGCGGGCGGAATGTAAGTCCGCCCGCCATCCTAATAGGCCCCTTTGTATGGACAAACACAAAGCATTATAGTTGTTGTGGTAATGAAAATAGCAGTCAATAATGCAAAACTAAAACAGTGGAAAGCACTTTTGAAAGTAAAATGATATTGTATCAAATAACAACAGGGGAGAATTATGAAGAGATGACACGTTTTTTTGCCTGAAATGCATATTGAACATTTGAAAAATGGACCCACTTCCACTTTATAAGGAATGGTACATGTGTGAAAATCGCAGTCCTACCTCAGTGTTGATGAAACTTCCATCTCTTAAAAAACTGCAAATAGATGCATATACTTACCAGCTGCATATGATTAAGTCTCACAAAAGTCTAAACGCATTATGCTGACTTTTGAGAGGTTCCCAGAATAAAGGATTGTCACAATACACGTGTGGATGGGCCTGCTTACACGGACAGAAAAGTGTGTGTTTTTCCGTTGGAATATGTAGGTGTGACGCACCTCACAGGCCCGACCCAAGAGGCTGGGTGTCCCTAACATCGCTGTCTTTTGGATACATATATATATATATATATATATATAACCTACTGGCGGTCGCCAGTAGGTAGTTATAGTTAGGACCTATTTTCCATAGGAAGCCCGCAACATTCTATTTGGAATAGCTTTGGCGCCCGTTGACGAATCTTCGTGAAATTTTCAAAACTTTTGGCCAGCTCCGGTCTGCTCCTATCCTGAAAGTCTCGGCATGATTAGTGTAGCGGGGGCTGAGAAAAAAGGAGGGTCCCAAAACGTGTTTTCCCCATGCAATTTCCCACAGGACCTTTAGCCACAGCTACAGCCCGAACTACTGAACGGAATTACACCAAATTTGGCAGAAAGGTAGACCTTGGTTCGGAGTTGTGCCTTTTGCTTAAATGGTGTAAATCCGTTCAGTAGTTCCTGAGAAAATCAAAATTAAAATCACATATATATCTGGGCGAAGCCTAACCACACATCTCATCATGAGATCTGATTGGCTGTCAGTACTTCATCCAAGAAGTGTTGGGAGCCATCTTGGGACAAATATACATGATAGCACCTCATTAAAAAGCATTGCAGTTAATAGAAGGTTTTAAGACTTTAGTTAACATTATAAATCATTTGTTGATGGTGCCATACTCATTTTAGGAATTGTGGTGTGTTCTAAGGTGATTTTACCATGTGAAAAAGCCTTCTGCTGTGATATCATAAATCATGTTTGAGAGAAAACTATTTTCTCATGCTTTTCCCACAGAGGTTTGGAAGGTGATCTATAAGCTAAACTGAGAGCATATTTTCTGTAAATTCAAATTATCTTTCTCAGTCATGTGAGAATGAAGTCTGACATTCTCAGTAAAACATGTACATCCAACAAGAGCAGAGACTGTCAGTTGATTCCTTTGTGTTCTACTGCAGCTTCCCAGAGTGTGATAACGAACAACTAGAGCGCTAACAGTCCTACTTATGACAAACGTATTGCACACCTGAAGCCATCTTGATTGGAATAAAGTGGTAACTCTTAAAACATTTAATTTAAAAAGGAACAACATGAGGGGGTTCAGGGCACATTTTGAGTGACATCTCAAATCCTCTTCTATTTCATTAAAAAATTCTGACATGCAGACTGAAACATGCACTTTAAATACCAGCAGCAGACTTCCCTGGTGGGCAGTAGCTTTACTACAGTGATCTAATGAGCAACTAGAGTGCTAACGTTCAGAATTTATGGTAAATGTGTGACACATCTGAATGCCTTCTTGATGGAATCAAAGTAAAAAACTGAAAGTATTTCCTACTGAGGAGACTGTAGTAAATGAGGAAATTAGGAAACTTCTTCACAAATAAGTCTCCCAAAATGGCTACCAGAGACAAAAGAGCCCAAATGTAGCACAAATATCACCCAGATGTAGCCCAAGTATAGCCCAATGACAGAATGTCCCAGAGTGTTCTAACGAACAACTAGAGCGCTAACATTCTTACCTATGACAAAAGTATGGCACACCTGAAGCCATCTTGATTGGAATAAAGTGGTAACACTTAAAACATTTAATTTGCAAAGGAACAAAATGAGGGGGTTCATTTTGCCATAGAAATTATGATTAGTGCTGCAGAAATACAAATTAGGGCACATTTTGACTTCTCAAATCCTCTTCTATTTCATAAAAAAAATCTGACATGCAGAGTGAAACATGCACTTTGAATACCAGCAGCAGACTTCCCTGGTGAGCAGTAGCTTTACTACAGTGACATAATGAGCAACTAGAGTGCTAACATTCAGAATTTATGGCAAATGTGTGACACATCTGAATGCCTTCTTGATGGAACCAAAGTAAAAAACTGAAAGTATTTCCTACTGAGGAGATTGCAGTAAATGAGGAAATTAGGAAACTTCATAATAAATAAGTCTCCCAAGATGGCCACCAGAGACAAAAGAGCCCAAATGTAGCCCAAATATCACCCAGATGTAGCCCAAGTATAGCCCAATGACTGAATGTCCCAGAGTGTTCTTAAGAACAACTAGAGCGCTTACTGTCTTACCTATGAGAAAAGTATGGCACACCTGAAGCCATTTTGATTGGAATAAACTGGTAACACTTAAAACATTTAATTTTGCCACCAGAGACAAAAGAGCCCAAATGCAGTATAAATATCACCTAGATGTAGCCCACATGTAGCCCAAAGACAGAAGTGTGCAAAACACTTATTTTTTGTGTTTTTGCAGTTCTATATAGTGCAGACTTGTCAGGTATTGGAGTGCTTTACATGAGCATTGGTTACATAAAAAATGGCATAAGGTTCCTATAGGTATTGGGGGTCGTATAAACATAATCAAAATGAAAATACTACCTAAATTTATTTATTTATTCCGGTCTATCCCGCTAAGATTAAATGTGTCCTTTTTTAAACGATTAGATGGTATTTGCGGCAGTTTCATATGGGGTTATAAAAAAGCCCGTAGGGCTATTAGACTACTTAAACTCCCATATAATCAAGGAGGTCTGGATTTTCCGGACTTCAAATTATACTTTTGGGCAGCTTTTATCAAACGACTGAGAAGTTTAATACACCCCGTAGGATGTAACGCACCCTTTTTCTTTAAGCTTATGCTCGGTAAGGAATACGAAATGTTTTTGTTCAGAATTAATGATCCAAACTATTTTAAGCGAGTCAGATTCAAGGTGGCACGCGATGTTGTCAATATATGGTTTGCAATTACTTCTAATTGTAACACATCATTTTATCACGATAAGCTGCCCATATGGGGCAACCCAGGTTTGCCAGAAATCTTTCAAGACATGGAGGGTAAACGATGGGCTAGCCTGGGCATAAAATACCTGGGCGATATATATGATCAAAATGGGTTTATGACTTTCGAAAAAATACAGATTATATATAAAATAACGTCAGGCATGCAATTTAAATACTTTCAAATTCGAGATTATCTTATCCGTAGAATGCAACTGACAAACATCTCAGGTTCGCTTATATGGGATTATATGCATAAAGATAACTTAAAATCAATAATTAGCACTGGCTACAAAATCTTATGCTCATTTAAGCCAGATGACTGTCACAGATTAGCTGAGCACTTGGGACGCAGTGTAGGGGCATCAGTGACAGCTAACACCATAACACGGGCTCTCTCTAGGCTTAATAACTCTGTATATTCTTCCAACCTTAGGATACAACAATTTAAAACAATCTGTCAATTATATTACACTCCAGAAAGAATATCAAAATGGTCCTCCCATGGCTCTTTTAGCGAACGCACAAAATGTCCAAAGTGCAATCTACAGTCTGCTGATCTAAAACATATGTTTTTTTTATGTCCTGCATTAGAGAGGTTTTGGTCAACGATAACCGATCTGATCTCTCAAAAACTAGGGAGTGTAATGACGATCTCAGCAACAGAGGTATTAACTGGAGCCCAGAACACTACAAGCAGATATGAAGATTTAATTTCAATACTACTGGCTAGCGCAAGGTTAACAATCGCCCGTGCATGGATCTTACCCACACCTCCATCGACCATTGAATGGTGGGGATTAGTTAAAGAAACATATGATATGGAACTAGCATTGGCAAAAACGAGAGGGATGAAGGCATTATGTAAAGTAAATAAGATATGGGGTGCACTATTCTGAAAATGTTTGCAAAAGGGGTCCCTCTTCTCTCCCCCTCCCCCCCCTTTTTTTTTTTTTTTTTTTCTCTTCCCTCCCCCCCCTCTCCCCTGCAATGAGGGCTAATAGTTATATAGGTAGATATGAAGGATAATATATTTATAGAAATGATATAATTACCTGTTCCTATGCCTGTACTTATTTGCCTAAAACTTATTGAATTGTATAAAATGTATTAATCTTTCTTTTTCTTTCATGTTGGTAATAAAGAAATTTATTAAAAAAATTAAAAAAAAAAAAAAAAAAAAAAAAAAAAAAAATGAAAAAATAAAAGAGCATTGGTTACATCACACAAGATCAAATTCATTTTGGTTGTAGACATGGGTAGATTAAGTGATTTGACCAGAATCACAGAATGTTGAGCTGAAGCAGAAACTCCAACCTGGTTCCCCAGTTGCAAAGTCTGCAGCTCTGGAAGAAACACCACATCCTTTCCCCTAAGTGCTACATTTAATCAAGTGGTCAACTGGATAAAAAAAACATAAAGATAGCAAATAATTTAAAAGTGCTTTGTCGCTATTTGAAAACTCAGAAAATATGTCCTCATTTTAGTTTTTTAGAGCACTAACCATAATTTTGATGCAAATAAGACCCTCTCATATATGTAATTTCTAAAGGAAATGCTCTAGGTATTACAGTTTTGATTACATCAAGATGACGTCTGGCGTTCCACACTTTTGTAATAAATATAGAATATTAGCAATCTAGTTGTTCATTAGGATACTGTTGAGAGGCAGAGGCCAGGGGCATGGACTCTGAAAATTGAAGGCAGGTAGGAGGGTGCAGAGGCAACAATTTGACCACACTGGGCAGGTAGGAAGGGCAGTGGCAGCACAACAGACTATGGAGGGCAGTGGAAAGGGGGGCAGGGAAAACACACCAACAATGCAGGACTGGCAAGAGAGGCTGTGGCAGTATAATAGACCATTGTGGGCCGAGGGAAGAGGCAGTGGTAGTACAACCATACATGCCAACAGACCCGATTCAGCCAGGAAACGTCCAATGTTTTTAAGCTCAAATGGGCTTTATTTGATCTGTCTCCTGTCTACAATCTCCTCTTTTTCAATGTAACTCAAAGGGGAAAATCAATACCCCAGTTTTTTTTCAAAATTTCCCTCTTACCAAGTTCAAAATGTTCGCAAGTATGGTACATTGGATCATGGAAGGCAGGAGGAATTGGGGTAGGGACATGGACTCGGATAACAGAGGACAGGAGGGACATGGAGAGGTGCACCAAACTGACCCTACAGGGCAGGCATCAGGGTTTGCAGCAGCACAATACACCACACAGGGCATGCGGGACGGGAGTGCAGCACCACAATCCATAGAAAGCAATAGGGAGGGGACAGGACCATGCACATGGACAACAGAGAACAGAGGGGAAAGAGGCAATGGTAGCTAGCTGACCATAATGGACAGACAGGAGAGAAAGCTGCAGCATAACAGACCATAAGGGGCAGGAGGGACGGATCAGGGGCATTACAATGGAACAGACAAGCCAGGAGGGAGGGAATAGGGGTCTGCACATGGAAACAGAGGGCTGGGGGTAAGGGGGCAGGGCAGGAGCAGCAAGATGACCATGGAGGTCAGGCAGGATGGGCACTAGAAACAAGACACACCATGGAGAGCAACAGTGAGACTATGATGGCATACACACAGACCATGGAGGGAAGGTGGGAGGGGGTCAGGGGCAGCTACCTGACCACACAGGGAAAGTGGGAGGGGCCGTGGTAGCACAGAAGACCATGTATGGCAAGCGGGAGGGTTAGTGGCAGCACAATGGCTATGATGGGCAAGAAGGAGGTTGCAAGGACATGCACAAAGGACCATGGAGTATAGAAGGGAGGGTCAGGACCTGGGCACAGACAAGAGAGGTCAGGAGAAGGGGCCTCACAACAGACCGCGCGGGGCAGGCAGGAGGAGCAGTTGCAGCACAATAGACCAGGGAGGGCATAAGGGTGTGGCAGTAAAATGGACCATGAAAGACAGGAGGAAGGGGATAGGGTGGACAGGCAGGGTGGAGGTGGCAGGGACAGGTTACAGTCATCTGACAATGCTAGGCAGGTGGGAGGGGAGTGGCAGCTCAACAGAACACTCAGAGTAGATAGGAGTGGCAGGTCCATGGAACATGGTGGGCAAAAAGGATGGAGCAGGGGCATGCACAAATACATCGGAGGGCAGGGGGAAGGAGAATAGGGGCAGCAAGCTAAGCACAGAGGCTAAGCAGGAGGTCAATGATGGGGCATAGAATTGGGCAATGGAGGGCAGGGGGAGTGGACTGGTACATCATGCTAAATGGAGGGCAGTGGCAGCACATCAGACCATGCATGGCAGGAGGGAGGAGGCTAGTCCATGGATTCAGACAACAGAGGATAGGGAGGAGGTGGATGGGGCAGCAAGCTAACTGTTCAGAGAAGACAGGTATTAGGAACTTTATTGTTTTTAAAATGTGTGTCTGTGCGAACTACTTAAAATATGAACAAGTATGCAACATAATCTCACTTTTATTCAGGAAGAAGAGGACGTTTGTGACTGTGATTCCGGGCTCACTTGGCAGAAACACCCCCTGACCCTCCACCCCCCATCGCAAAATGTAATGCCCGTGAAAACGGTAGGTGAACGTAGTGGTATATAGAACATAGTCCTGAGAGCATGATTGAAAATGAAAACTAGATATAGTGTATGGTATAAACTATGCACCAAAAAGTGTGATATAAGATGAACCGGGGCATGAAATATAATATGCAATACATTGTGCGCAATGACAGATTCATTGGAGAGCGCGAGATAGCACAGGCACTAGTGCGTGCTATGCGATATGCGTCTTGGAGTGTATTATGCACAGGGTAGTGTTGTGTAACCTAACTAGTCTCTAAAGTTGTAATATAAAATATGTGCTGGGGAGTGTAACGTTGCATATGCACAGTGACAAAGATATGGATCTCAGATTTTAATATGTATGTCATAGCGCTGTGCGTTATAACATAGGCATCGAGGAAGGCATGTTAGATGGGGCAATATAACCCGTGCGAAGGCAAGTGTGGCATGACATATTCACGGGGTGGTGTTACAGTGCACATGGGCTAGAGAGTGTCATAGCATACGCACTAGCTGGTGGAATACAACACAGAGGTGTGTGGCAGTCGGCGGGCACTGGTGGGTGTAACACAGCATTGGGCTCAGCCAGGGAGCGCGCTGCGACTCTCAAGTGAGGTTCGTCTCCTTTCCAGAGAGTAAAATAAAAAGTATTACACATCCGGCGGTGGGTGTGTTGTTTTATTAACCGTGAGGGGGGTTTCTTGCATAGTTTTGGTCGAATTTTTGTTGAATCCGCTTTGAATTGCTTGGTGTGCGTGTGTATTAAATGTGCCCATCAATAGCTACCCATGTTTGTATAAGTAAACGACAAGGATGTCTACTTGGAGAGTACCCACCGGCGGGGGCGCCGGGTTTAGGCACGGTAGGGCGTCAGACACGTCAGAGCTTCACTAGCGGTGTAAATACATTCCACGTGGATTCATTGTATGCATAGTTGCCTTTTAATGAATATCACGCAAATCGTCATGGTGATAGGTACATACGGTTTGTCCAGCATGTCCTAGGTGTTTCTATAAATATATATTTTTTAAAAATAATAAAAAACAAAGGCCGGCCCCGGGGGATGGGGTCTCCGGGGCCATAAGTGGCCTGAGGAGGGGGGCAAAGCAGCCCCCCTCCTAAAGAATAAAAAAAAAAAAAAGGCCATGCCCCGGGGGTTGGGGTCCCCGGGGCCGATTAAGACCTTGGGAGGGGGGCCACGCAGCCCCCTTCCAAATTCTTTTTTTTTTTTTTAACCCCTTCAGTGCCCATGACGAGCTGGACTCGTCATGGGCTGCGGTGGCGCTGTGCCCATGACGAGTCCAGCTCGTCATGAACTCCGCCCGCTAATACAAAGCGCGGCACTGGGCGGGGAAAGGGGCGGGCATGCAAGGGGTTAATAATTAGAGGGCAGGCCCTGGGTCACCAGGGCCAATAAATTAGAAGAAGAAGGGGGGCCACAATGCCCTCCTTCTTAAAAAAATAAAATAAATAAAAGACCGGCATCGCGCTGGAGGCCACGCCCTCTCCTTGCAGCACTCTGCAAACGCGTCCCCTGGCCAGTAGTAAGTTGGGGAATAAATTCCCCTTAAATACTGAGGGTCCCTAAGGGCCAACTAGCCCAACAGGTATCTCCAGTATGCGCCAGAGAGCTGCGTAGCAGACAGGTGTTCTGAGGCCACGCTCCTTTTTACACCTTTCTGCAACGCAGCTCTGTGACGCTTACTGAAGGTACAGACCGGGCTAGTTTGACCCTAGGGACCCTTAGGATTCAAGGGGACTTAATCTCTCAACTTAGAACGGCCACAGGGCGCGTTTACACAGTGGTGAAGGGAGGGGACGGGGCCTGAGGGGACGTGTGCAAACACGCCCTGTGGCGTGTTTTAAGTTGGGGACATAATTCCCTTTAAATCCTGAGGGACCCTGGGGCCAACTAGCCCACCAGGTGCTTCCATTAGGCGCCACTGCTCTGTGTTGCAGAGAGGTGGTGCAGGCCGTGCCCCTTTTTACACCTCTCTGCAATGGCGCTTACTGGACATACCTAGTGGGCTTTTTTGCCCCTAGGGACCGTCAGGATTCAAGGGGACTTAATCTCCCAACTTAAAACAGCCACAGGTCGTGTTTACACAGTGGGGAAGGGAGGGGACGTGGCCTGAGGTGTTGTGTGCAAACACGACCTATGGCACGTTTTAAGTTGGGGAAATAATTCCCCTTCAATCCTGAGGGCCCCTGGGGGCTAACTAGCCCACCAGGTGCTTCCAGTAAGCGCCATTGAGCTGCGTTGCAGAGAAGTGGTTCAGGCCGTGCCACTTTTTACACCTCTCTGCAATGCAGCTCTGTGGCGCTTACTGAAGGTACCTAGTGGGCTAGTTGGACCCTAGGGACACTCAGGATTCAAATGAACTTAATCTCCCAATTAAAAATGGCCACAGGGCGTGTTTACACATTGGTGAAGGGAGGGGACGGGGCCTGAGTTAACGTGTGCAAACACTCCCTGTGGCGTATTTTAAGTTGGGGAAATAATTCACCTTCAATCTTGAGGGACCCTGGGGGCCAACTAGCCCACCAGGTGCTTCGAGTAAGCGCTACTGCGCTGCGTTGCAGAGAGATGGTCTAGGCCGTGCCCCTTTTTACATCTCTCTGCAACGCAGCTCTGTGGCACTTACTGGAGGTACCTAGTGGTCTAGTTGGACCCTAGGGACCCTCAGGATTCAAGGGGACTTAATCTCCCAACTTAAAACGGCCACAGGGCGTGTTTACACAGTGGGGAAGGGAGGGGACGGGGCCTGAGGTGACGTGTGCAAACACGCCCTGTGGCGCGTTTTAAGAGGTAGTTTTAATCCCCCTGCCCTATTATATACTAGGGGCTTAAAGAGGAGGTCATGCTAATCACAGGGGGACCCCAACGCATAGTGTTCCCTAGTGTATGTAGGTGTTTTCACTGTATTATGAGTGTCTTTTAACATAGCACTGGCTCTAGGACTGGTTAGTCAGACTCAGTTACCACCAGTATCCGTCTGAAAAAGTTGAGAGTACAGGATGATTTTGCAACAAGGCTTCTTTCTGCTCTTCTGTTTGTTCTTTCTGCACGTTATCCTTCTTCCTGCACTTTTCTTCGTCTTTGAGGACTTCTGTTGCTTCGTTCTGCATTTCTTTTTTTTCTTTCTGTGCGTTTTGTCTTCTTTCTGCACATGTCCTATCTCTGTAGGCATAGTTAGAAATTAGCATTTGAAATTCCTTTGAATACCTTTGAAATTCACTGAAAAAAACATACGTTTCAGGCACGTTATAGTTGGGAATTAGCATTTAAAAAACTTTAGAAATTCACTGAAAAAAACATAGATTTCAGGGGCGTTATAGTTAGCTGGACTTTTCACTCATACAAAACCATTGAAATTCCCCCGTTATAGTTAGTTCAGCTAACTATAACTCGCGCGCCCGCAATGCACTGCTGATGACGTCACATATTACATCACTCATGACATGGTCAGTGACATCACTCATGACATCACTGATGACATCTCAAATGACATCACTGATGACATCATCCTTGTGATAGAGTGGCAGACCACTCACCCTAATATAACCTTTGATACACACATTCAAAAATAGAAACTAAAATTTTCAAAACAATGGACATACCAATACCAGTTTCAACAACCTATTCAGTAATTCTAAGATCCACATACACATCCACTCTTTCACCAACAGTCCTATACAGTCAGTCATACATGTACTCACTCATCATATGTACTCATACACCTATACATCCTGTTACACAACGCCACTCATCCATAGAGTTACTCACACACATAGTCACTCATGCTAATAAAGAATCAAACATCCATTTACTTGCATATACAGTTATACACACACCACCACACTTACTTCTACAGAAACTTACACATACTTAGTCTTTTAAACAATCACCTATAGAAATACATACTTATTCATACAGGAACTCTTCCAATCTCTCACTCTCACATATACTCACTTATATACACCAATAGTCACATATACTAGTTTAAAACATATGTAGTTACTCATAAAGACACTATTGAGATAGTCATTCACTCACTAACACACCCATGCACAAACTCATCCACCCATACAGTTCTGCACACATGCTGTCTTCAACACATACAAACAGTGAGTCATTCATTCATGCACCTATGCACTACGTAATACCCCCACCGAACAATACAGACACTCAGACACTCATACTGATACCCAAAAAAACAACTAATAACCTATATAGACACTCATGTAGCTACTCACCAACCCATGCAGCCACTTATACACAAATTGAGAGACTGAGACAGATATTGACATATTTAAACATTACTCACTAAGCCATGTATTCACTAAGATACACTTAATCAGTCAGTTATACAATCAATTTTTCAAAAACAAATCATCCATTTAGACACTTATATACCCATTTATTCTTCCATCGACCTTGAGATATACATATATAAAACATTTTTAATTTTCAGAAAAACACACATTCACTGGATGATGTCATCAGTGATGTCATTTAAGATGTCATCAGTGATGTCATCAGTGATGTCATTGACCATGTCATGAGTGATGTAATATGTGACGTCATCAGCAGTGCATTGCGGGCGCGCGAGTTATAGTTAGCTGAACTAACTATAACGGGGAAATTTCAATGGTTTTGTACGAGTGAAAAGTCCAGCTAACTATAACGCCCATGAAACCTATGGTTTTTTCAGTGAATTTCTAAGGTTTTTTAAATGCTAATTCCTAACTATAACGTGCCTGAAACCTATGTTTTTTTCAGTGAATATATATATATATATATATATATATATATATATATATATATATATATATATATATATATCACAGGAAAGACCACTCAATTCGGAATGACCCAAGGACACAACGGGGATTCTTTCAGGAGTCCTTTATTCACCATATGCGCAGCGTAATGCATTTCGGCCAGAGCGGCCTTCCTCAGACGCCATTGCAACTAGAGGGTACCGTCTCCCTCCTTCATTTATTGTTGCGGTGCTCCCATTGGTGGGAGAGCAGCTGATCCTGTTCAACTGGCGGCAGCTGTGATCACATGCGAGACTGCAACTCCCAGAATGCACTGGCATGGCAAATGCGTTGACAGGAAGGTAAGTTCATCTTTTATGCTGCAATTCCGTGTGAAGGGGGGGCCGTGTAGTTGCAGGAACCCTCCGAAATGAAAGTGTCAAGGCTCCCTCGGGTCCCCAGCGCCCCAGCCTCGAGTTCAGAACAAATCGGGCCGTGGAGAGCACTGTAGTGAGTCCTCCCTCCCGTGCAGTCACGGTCTGTCTACTGACAGCAGCCTTAGGCTTGATCCGTTCTCATGGCGGTCCCGGTAATCACCAATCCCTTGGTAGCCACAACAAAGATGCCAGTAAAATCCGGGACTCTTGACAGGGCGGGTCCTTGTACCGCACTTCTGGCTCGTGCGGAAAATATCACAGGAAAGACCACTCAATTCGGAATGACCCAAGGACACAACGGGGATTCTTTCAGGAGTCCTTTATTCACCATATGCGCAGCGTAATGCATTTCGGCCAGAGCGGCCTTCCTCAGACGCCATTGCAACTAGAGGGTACCGTCTCCCTCCTTCATTTATTGTTGCGGTGCTCCCATTGGTGGGAGAGCAGCTGATCCTGTTCAACTGGCGGCAGCTGTGATCACATGCGAGACCGCAACTCCCAGAATGCACTGGCATGGCAAATGCGTTGACAGGAAGGTAAGTTCATCTTTTATGCTGCAATTCCGTGTGAAGGGGGGGCCGTGTAGTTGCAGGAACCCTCCGAAATGAAAGTGTCAAGGCTCCCTCGGGTCCCCAGCGCCCCAGCCTCGAGTTCAGAACAAATCGGGCCGTGGAGAGCACTGTAGTGAGTCCTCCCTCCCGTGCAGTCACGGTCTGTCTACTGACAGCAGCCTTAGGCTTGATCCGTTCTCGTGGCGGTCCCGGTAATCACCAATCCCTTGGTAGCCACAACAAAGATGCCAGTAAAATCCGGGACTCTTGACAGGGCGGGTCCTTGTACCGCACTTCTGGCTCGTGCGGAAAATATCACAGGAAAGACCACTCAATTCGGAATGACCCAAGGACACAACGGGGATTCTTTCAGGAGTCCTTTATTCACCATATGCGCAGCGTAATGCATTTCGGCCAGAGCGGCCTTCCTCAGACGCCATTGCAACTAGAGGGTACCGTCTCCCTCCTTCATTTATTGTTGCGGTGCTCCCATTGGTGGGAGAGCAGATGATCCTGTTCAACTGGCGGCAGCTGTGATCACATGCGAGACCGCAACTCCCAGAATGCACTGGCATGGCAAATGCGTTGACAGGAAGGTAAGTTCATCTTTTATGCTGCAATTCCGTGTGAAGGGGGGGCCGTGTAGTTGCAGGAACCCTCCGAAATGAAAGTGTCAAGGCTCCCTCGGGTCCCCAGCGCCCCAGCCTCGAGTTCAGAACAAATCGGGCCGTGGAGAGCACTGTAGTGAGTCCTCCCTCCCGTGCAGTCACGGTCTGTCTACTGACAGCAGCCTTAGGCTTGATCCGTTCTCGTGGCGGTCCCGGTAATCACCAATCCCTTGGTAGCCACAACAAAGATGCCAGTAAAATCCGGGACTCTTGACAGGGCGGGTCCTTGTACCGCACTTCTGGCTCGTGCGGAAAATATCACAGGAAAGACCACTCAATTCGGAATGACCCAAGGACACAACGGGGATTCTTTCAGGAGTCCTTTATTCACCATATGCGCAGCGTAATGCATTTCGGCCAGAGCGGCCTTCCTCAGACGCCATTGCAACTAGAGGGTACCGTCTCCCTCCTTCATTTATTGTTGCGGTGCTCCCATTGGTGGGAGAGCAGCTGATCCTGTTCAACTGGCGGCAGCTGTGATCACATGCGAGACCGCAACTCCCAGAATGCACTGGCATGGCAAATGCGTTGACAGGAAGGTAAGTTCATCTTTTATGCTGCAATTCCGTGTGAAGGGGGGGCCGTGTAGTTGCAGGAACCCTCCGAAATGAAAGTGTCAAGGCTCCCTCGGGTCCCCAGCGCCCCAGCCTCGAGTTCAGAACAAATCGGGCCGTGGAGAGCACTGTAGTGAGTCCTCCCTCCCGTGCAGTCACGGTCTGTCTACTGACAGCAGCCTTAGGCTTGATCCGTTCTCGTGGCGGTCCCGGTAATCACCAATCCCTTGGTAGCCACAACAAAGATGCCAGTAAAATCCGGGACTCTTGACAGGGCGGGTCCTTGTACCGCACTTCTGGCTCGTGCGGAAAATATCACAGGAAAGACCACTCAATTCGGAATGACCCAAGGACACAACGGGGATTCTTTCAGGAGTCCTTTATTCACCATATGCGCAGCGTAATGCATTTCGGCCAGAGCGGCCTTCCTCAGACGCCATTGCAACTAGAGGGTACCGTCTCCCTCCTTCATTTATTGTTGCGGTGCTCCCATTGGTGGGAGAGCAGCTGATCCTGTTCAACTGGCGGCAGCTGTGATCACATGCGAGACCGCAACTCCCAGAATGCACTGGCATGGCAAATGCGTTGACAGGAAGGTAAGTTCATCTTTTATGCTGCAATTCCGTGTGAAGGGGGGGCCGTGTAGTTGCAGGAACCCTCCGAAATGAAAGTGTCAAGGCTCCCTCGGGTCCCCAGCGCCCCAGCCTCGAGTTCAGAACAAATCGGGCCGTGGAGAGCACTGTAGTGAGTCCTCCCTCCCGTGCAGTCACGGTCTGTCTACTGACAGCAGCCTTAGGCTTGATCCGTTCTCGTGGCGGTCCCGGTAATCACCAATCCCTTGGTAGCCACAACAAAGATGCCAGTAAAATCCGGGACTCTTGACAGGGCGGGTCCTTGTACCGCACTTCTGGCTCGTGCGGAAAATATCACAGGAAAGACCACTCAATTCGGAATGACCCAAGGACACAACGGGGATTCTTTCAGGAGTCCTTTATTCACCATATGCGCAGCGTAATGCATTTCGGCCAGAGCGGCCTTCCTCAGACGCCATTGCAACTAGAGGGTACCGTCTCCCTCCTTCATTTATTGTTGCGGTGCTCCCATTGGTGGGAGAGCAGCTGATCCTGTTCAACTGGCGGCAGCTGTGATCACATGCGAGACCGCAACTCCCAGAATGCACTGGCATGGCAAATGCGTTGACAGGAAGGTAAGTTCATCTTTTATGCTGCAATTCCGTGTGAAGGGGGGGCCGTGTAGTTGCAGGAACCCTCCGAAATGAAAGTGTCAAGGCTCCCTCGGGTCCCCAGCGCCCCAGCCTCGAGTTCAGAACAAATCGGGCCGTGGAGAGCACTGTAGTGAGTCCTCCCTCCCGTGCAGTCACGGTCTGTCTACTGACAGCAGCCTTAGGCTTGATCCGTTCTCGTGGCGGTCCCGGTAATCACCAATCCCTTGGTAGCCACAACAAAGATGCCAGTAAAATCCGGGACTCTTGACAGGGCGGGTCCTTGTACCGCACTTCTGGCTCGTGCGGAAAATATCACAGGAAAGACCACTCAATTCGGAATGACCCAAGGACACAACGGGGATTCTTTCAGGAGTCCTTTATTCACCATATGCGCAGCGTAATGCATTTCGGCCAGAGCGGCCTTCCTCAGACGCCATTGCAACTAGAGGGTACCGTCTCCCTCCTTCATTTATTGTTGCGGTGCTCCCATTGGTGGGAGAGCAGATGCTCCTGTTCAACTGGCGGCAGCTGTGATCACATGCGAGACCGCAACTCCCAGAATGCACTGGCATGGCAAATGCGTTGACAGGAAGGTAAGTTCATCTTTTATGCTGCAATTCCGTGTGAAGGGGGGGCCGTGTAGTTGCAGGAACCCTCCGAAATGAAAGTGTCAAGGCTCCCTCGGGTCCCCAGCGCCCCAGCCTCGAGTTCAGAACAAATCGGGCCGTGGAGAGCACTGTAGTGAGTCCTCCCTCCCGTGCAGTCACGGTCTGTCTACTGACAGCAGCCTTAGGCTTGATCCGTTCTCGTGGCGGTCCCGGTAATCACCAATCCCTTGGTAGCCACAACAAAGATGCCAGTAAAATCCGGGACTCTTGACAGGGCGGGTCCTTGTACCGCACTTCTGGCTCGTGCGGAAAATATCACAGGAAAGACCACTCAATTCGGAATGACCCAAGGACACAACGGGGATTCTTTCAGGAGTCCTTTATTCACCATATGCGCAGCGTAATGCATTTCGGCCAGAGCGGCCTTCCTCAGACGCCATTGCAACTAGAGGGTACCGTCTCCCTCCTTCATTTATTGTTGCGGTGCTCCCATTGGTGGGAGAGCAGATGATCCTGTTCAACTGGCGGCAGCTGTGATCACATGCGAGACCGCAACTCCCAGAATGCACTGGCATGGCAAATGCGTTGACAGGAAGGTAAGTTCATCTTTTATGCTGCAATTCCGTGTGAAGGGGGGGCCGTGTAGTTGCAGGAACCCTCCGAAATGAAATTGTCAAGGCTCCCTCGGGTCCCCAGCGCCCCAGCCTCGAGTTCAGAACAAATCGGGCCGTGGAGAGCACTGTAGTGAGTCCTCCCTCCCGTGCAGTCACGGTCTGTCTACTGACAGCAGCCTTAGGCTTGATCCGTTCTCGTGGCGGTCCCGGTAATCACCAATCCCTTGGTAGCCACAACAAAGATGCCAGAGATATACATATATAAAACATTTTTAATTTTCAGAAAAACACACATTCACTGGATGATGTCATCAGTGATGTCATTTAAGATGTCATCAGTGATGTCATCAGTGATGTCATTGACCATGTCATGAGTGATGTAATATGTGACGTCATCAGCAGTGCATTGCGGGCGCGCGAGTTATAGTTAGCTGAACTAACTATAACGGGGAAATTTCAATGGTTTTGTACGAGTGAAAAGTCCAGCTAACTATAACGCCCATGAAACCTATGGTTTTTTCAGTGAATTTCTAAGGTTTTTTAAATGCTAATTCCTAACTATAACGTGCCTGAAACCTATGTTTTTTTTCAGTGAATATATATATATATATATATATATATATATATATATATATATATATATATATAATCCACCAATTGCCGTGAAGCAATGAGAGTGCACACTACGGAGCTCTGACCATCCGGGTCTGTATTTGCAAATCAGCTCGTCTTTTGCTTCACCTGCCAACGCGTTTCACGGCGCTCTGCCGCTTCTTCATGGGCTGTTGCTTAAGAGGCAAAGACGGCTTATTTCCCTTGATTTAGACGGTTTAATAGGTTACATCATCGCTCATAGTGGGCGCGGCTCGATTTTACCGCCGAATTGCCGAATGGGACATGTTGTTCTGAAAAATACAATGTCCAAGGGAATGAGATTAAACTTTTTCCTTTTAGTAAGTTCGATGCATCATCACAGTTGCAACATTCATATATATTCCCTATAGTAGGGTGGGGATAAATAACACGAGGAGCAACATAGCAGAGCCGATCAGCACTGGGGAATCGCACCGCAAACGCCTATTCTGTGCCTGCTCCTAAAAGCCTTCACCTGCTGGTCTGCCGTCCTGCACCAAGAATTGGGACTCTACGCGGTAAGCGGACAGAGGGAGACATGCAGCAGCTTTGCAGCTTTGTGGAGAGAAAACACCTGGTGGTGGCAGCCTAGCCTGCAGTGAGAGAGGAGCCCCAGGGGTCCCACAGAAGCAGCTGGGCCAGTGCCGGGTGCGGCTTGTGGGCCTCTGCCTGAGGGCATCTGCCGGGGGCCACGCTGCGGTCAGGGATGCCACAGGTATCTCAGGGAGCACGCCCCCCCCCCTTTAGCCACCTTTCAGGTTATTGCGCCCAGTGCCTGTGTAGACTTTGGCGCTTCTGCTTTCCTCAAGCTTCACTGAGCAGGAGTACGCCCGTCGTGAGCAGCAGTTGTAGGACCAGTGTAGCCGCGTGGGGGCGGGTGCCCTCCTGAGTCCTCCTGGCTCTCCCACTGAGGGGTGAAGCGCACCATAGTGGCCAGGGCACGAAACAGGAGGAGGAGTAGACAGCAGGGGTCCGAGTTTCCTGTTCAGCGAGTGGGAAAGAAGTAACGACCAGGTTTTTGGCAGCCTCGGGGGGAAGCCGTCTCTGACCCAAACCCCCCACCTTACAATCTCGACCCTTACTACTCCGCCCCTCCCTCGCCCCCATCCTTGCCGCCCCGGTCCGCTGACGGATAACACCTACTTCAACATCTACTCCATCTACACTGTCATCGAGGTTTAGCTACCCAGACACAAGGACACTACATGGAAGAGCCTGATCTTTCTGCTATCTCCCTTTGCACATCGGCTACCTGACTCCTAACATTCATCTACAGGCCACCCGAATGTAAGCATATCAGGGCTGCCAGAAAACAAAACAAGCATTAAAAATGCAGTTAAAGCGATTTGCTTTGCAATATATTGGCATTAGCAAAGCAAATGGCTTTAACTTAATCAAAGGCGAGACCTATTGCATTTTCAATGCTTGTTTTTTAAAGTTATAATTTTAAATACTTTATAAATATATGTTCTTAGCAATGTGATGTCAATATTTAGGACCACAGTATTCTGTAGATAATATTTTTGTATATTAAATTGTAAGGATGGAAGCTCGATATTTATAATCACAATATTGTTTAAAACGATATGTCATATGATCTTTTTCTCACAACTTTCTTTAGCATTTTCTCTAGCCTCACCTTCATCTCAAACCCTCTTGTCTGTGCCTTATACTGTTCTTATATACCATTTTTCCTCCTACACACTCCCACAGCCCCAACTTTCAGTGAAATGCTCTGCTCACAAACACACAGGCACACATTACCTTGGTCCTACTATGAAATGCTTGTTTTCCTCACAAACGCACTTTGCCAGAGTTATTTTCGCAGTAACGCCGCAGATGTGAGTGCGGATGTGTGGGGGGAAAGGTGAGTGAGTTAAAATTACCACCTTGGTACCCCAAGAAACCTTTATTCACGGGTCCGGGTGGTAAGATTAAAAACAGATGACAAGGAAGGCTTCTTGGGAAATTATCAGAGGAGTGAGTATTTTTCTTCTTGTTCAGTGGGTGAAGGTGATAGTGGTGGTGAGTACATTAGGCCAACATGTTTTGTGCCTTATCTGGGACCCTAGTGGATCCCGTGGCGTTTAATCAGGACCGTGCTTAAAGTGGAGAAAAAGGGGTGTAAAAAATAGGAATCAGAGACAGCGACACTCAGTATTCCTCTCATACCTATATTCCGGTTTTTCGCCGTCAGTGCGCCTGAGGGAACGTCCACTAGGCGTTCCTAAATCAAACCCCACTAGCTTGGCTATATCCGCTGCTACCCTTTATTCCTGGATTAACCGGCCAGGGTGAAAAAATAATAGGATGGTGGTGAAAAAGATTGTTAGTAACCGTTCACCCCTCCTTACTGCATGTTCGTCAACATGTTCCTGCCGGTTTCCAATAGCCCTCAATAGAAGGTATGTATGGCTTTCATCAGGACCTCTTGATCTCTTTCTAAGACCCCTCCTGTCCTACCTTCATTCTGTAGGTTAATTTGGGAATTTCCCTTTCCATTCAGGGGATATTTGAAACATACTCCAGTGGTATCTGTGATTATAAGTATTGCCAGAATCACTTATATAGTAGACAAAACAGCAGATAAATAAAATTACTGGACATATACTATAGATCTCCAACTGTCTACTCGTGTTATGCACTGGTACCATGCTATCCCTCGTGTATTATGCCCCCTGAAAGGGTCTATGGGACATAAATATTTGTGGTTCCCTACTCAAAGCTTCAGATCCAATTGACTCAAAAATCCCAGTCAATAATTTTTATTTTATAATTTTCAATATGTTTAGCAAACGTTTTTGCACTGGTGTACATACCCCTCTTTTTGTTCGAATCACCCATTCTGATTGTTATTCTGTTGCCTTGATATAGAAAGGCTTATCCAGTGTCCCAATTAGTACGAGGCACTTACAGAGTTTCATCAGTATGTGCGCTTGTTATTGCGTGGGACTAGGAGCAACTCCCTGTAGTCACACACTGTATAAGTTATGAGATAATAAGTTGTTAGTTTAATGTAGCATTTGCTCTCATTTCTGTTTTTTGCACATTTGTTTTAACGAGGGGCTCGTTTGCATCGTTGTAAAACCACGTCCTCTCATCATGCAGGACCGGTATAGAAATGCGTATCCCTTCCGATGCGTTACTAATGCCTTAATGCGGTCTCCCTCTCTCTTTGAGGGCAGTGTTGACCACGGTTCTCATTCTAAAAAAAAAACACAAGTCAGTCTGATGGTGAGGGTATTACTGGCCACCCAGCCTCAAATCCTAACTTCTTCAAGTCGAGACCACTGCCTTTGCACTGCTTTCCTCGTGCCGTATACCTAGCGGTCTAACGTTGCCGGCTCGTCTTATTAACGGGGCTCTTCAGATCATGTGAGTAGGCCTGGTGCTCCAGCGCTGAATACCAAAATCCCCTTTCTACGTCACAGACCACAGATCTCTTCAACCACATTCATTCACTCATTCACTGGTGGGGCCCATAACACCAATCATTCATTCTCCTTTAGATCAATGGTCCGAGAGAGAGAGAGAGAGAGAGGAATTTTCTTTCTCTATTCCATGCGCTGGAAAATGGGAGGTAAATGTACCAATCCCCTGATGAGTGACAAGTTCACCTATTCCTCCCTACCTCACCAGGGTCTCAGTACCTTCTAACCTAGCAATTCCTCCCATGGATAGGCCATGGATCAGCTGAGTTGCTGGGAAAAGCGACACCTAATTCTTCTAAACAATATACATCAATACACTTCAAATAATAACCCGACACAGTTCTTAAATTAATTGAAATGTTTATCTAAATAAAGCATAAGAAAATCATAAATCATTCAATATTTTGATTCGCATATTGACCTAATCTGGCTAAATGGCGTCCTCTATGTCAAATTCAGATCTTTCGTCTCTATGCCCATAAATCGATCAATCAGTTCGTAAATTAACTGGGCATCTGATCAGTCCGTCAGAGTCTCTGGCAAGCAGCTGTCCAGCAGTGTCACCGTCCTCTCCGTCAGCATAACATCAGGGAAAAAAAGGCTAAAGCAAGCGTCTAATTGACCCTCTATAGTCTACTTCTTTTATAGTAAAATCAACAACAAAATGTTACAATACATGTTTTAAACAAATCCGATTGGAGGAACCAGGATCATTCTTCCTGATTCTCATGCGTTCAATGTTTCATTAGATGTAATTTCTCAATTTATTAATAATTTGCAACAGTTACTAGTCCATTCAGGGCATGTTGATTCCCATACGGGTTTGTGTCCATGGTGTCATCAATTATAACAGTTCTTAGTTTAAGGAAGTCCATTGTCTAAGGATTGGCACTCCTCCCGGTGCGACCTTCACGAGTACAGTCTGCCTGGGGTCAGGACGAGGTTATTGTTGCTCATCTTTTAGCACAGGCGCACTTCACTCAGTGACTCCTGTATCTCGTCTGTCCGTCAAAGTAGGGATGGCAGTCATTTTGTGGCCACACCAGAAAGGTCAACTTAAGCAAGGAAACACAAAACGTAATTAATACATGGAAGTGACTATTAAAATGTTATTCCCTCACTAAACCCTCTATGTGTGTGTATTTATCTAGCAAAAGCAACATGCATTGCGGTTTTATACTCACAATTTAAAGCACGATTCACAAATCACATCACAAAAGCAACATATAACATGCAAATTCTAAATATCTGACATTAGTATGCATACGAAATTAGTTTACATATCAATCTGGCCATGCAAATGCGATTCCCACGTGTATTTTCTAATTAGTAATGTTGATTATTCAAACACAGCAAACCATTAATACTATTAATATTAATCAGTTATTCGTTTTAATTTAGAATGATAAAATGGAGGAGGTATACGAATCTTAGGGAAAACCTCACTCCAGCACGGCCACATGATCGGAGGAGTCTGCAATGGTGCACACACTTGTTAGTTTTGCAGGATTGGCTTTTATAACGTCCCATCTTGTAATGTGACGCAAGCTAATTCATACGCTTGATTCGCCCAAGGTCGTGCAAACCGGTCCCATTTTTTCAATCTTCTACTGTGCATCATTTTGCTACACATTCCAAGTTGTTACGAGGTGACTGGAGGTTGTGAAAATTAAAAATTACAGGGACCGTCAACAGTAAGTGTGTACCTGCATGCAAGGAGAATGTGCTTCTTGGTTACGCTCATGCTATTTATAACATTTGTGGCACATCCTGGTGCTGTTTTTTTCTTTCTTTATATTGTGCCACATTTTTTGTTCAGGTTCCTACATATATGGAGGTGACTAGAGAATGTGTAAGAAATGCAGAACAGTGATCTCTATGTGTGTACATCAATGCATTGTGGATGTACTTCTTAGATACACATATGCTTTTCTAAAACTCGTGACATATGACTCTGATCGGTGGAGTAGAAATCAATACTCTAATACTATCATATAGGGTATTGTGTTGATGCATGCTTGCCCAATATGGACTCATGCATCCTGGGAAATGTAGTGCATACCTTCATTGAATTCTGGGAATTCGGCAGGGGGTAACGGGACTTTAATGTCACCTATTTCGTGAATTCCACTGGATGTCGTCATTCAAACCCGTCTCATAACAACATGAGTATAGGTAGCGTATGCAAAACCAAAGGAAATGATGGACGGAGTGTTGAACATTGCAAGCACTCACCCCCAGTCAACTGATCTGGGTTTAATCCATCACCGTTCTTTAGCCCACTCTGCCACCCTAGTTCAGACATGGCCATATGCAAATCAGTCTGACCCTGTGCCTCATGGAACAGTCCAGCCCGAACTGCCAAGCCATGTCTTCCCTGGACCGAAAACAAGCTTCCTAGGACCGGTTTCTGGCAGCCGTCTTCAGCCAGGCTTGCTTGAATCCAGTGGCAAAGTGAGCAAGGGACTCACGTCTGAGCATACCCTGCCAACTTATGGCGAACAAAGCAAAACCAAAGGAAATGATGGACGGAGTGTTGAACATTGCAAGCACTCACCCCCAGTCAACTGATCTGGGTTTAATCCATCACCGTTCTTTAGCCCACTCTGCCACCCCAGTTCAGATTTTCCGGTCCAGGGAAGACATGGCTTGGCAGTTCGGGCTGGACTGTTCCCATGAGGCACAGGATCAGACTGATTTGCATATGGCCATGTCTGAACTGGGGTGGCAGAGTGGGCTAAAGAACGGTGATGGATTAAACCCAGATCAGTTGACTGGGGGTGAGTGCTTGCAATGTTCAACACTCCGTCCATCATTTCCTTTGGTTTTTGCTATAGGTAGCGTATGCACAGGGTATATGATGTTCAAATACATTTTTACTGCAGCAGAATGGACTACAAAGGCAATAGCATTCTTCATTAACTCTGAAGATTGTAAAGATGCTTTCAGCATACCATCTAGCAAGTGACAAGGATCTCTTACAGGGAAGCACTTCAGCTCAGATATCGATTTTGATAGGCCATCATACAACTTTTTCATATACGTAGCTGAATTACTGCAAATACAAACAATATCACTCCAATCTTTCTTGCACTTGGAAGGAACTTTTTTCAGCAGCATTCCAAGTGACACTGCATTCCATGTTTACCAAACACCTGGTGTCATGTTTTCACCACTATCTCAGATGCTTGGTGACAATATTCTTTTCACATATACATGTCACTACAACTTGCATTGAATGCTAAAAGACTGGGGTGTTTGGCAATTCACTTAAAATCAATACTGACTCACTAGAAAAGGGGGCTGATGTATCAAAGGATTTCACCCATTCTCTGTCTGTGGATAAATGTGATGGTACATATTAGGAAAGATTCTTATGAATCCAGCCATTTTACCTATCAGTGAAATCAAATGTAACCAACATTTCAAATATGATTTTGATATTTCCCGATTCTCTACAGTTTATAAAATAACTAAATAAGACCTAAAATATGCTTCTAAACACTGCATCTTTAGACCAAAGACCACAAAACTGAAAAAAGCAGAAGAAAAAAGAGACAATGTTTTAGTGACATACCTAAACAACAAAATTCAAGCAGAATAACGTTAGTCCAGACTTTCTTGACTCTACCTAGTATAACAAACTCACATTGTATTGGCCCCTTCAGGAAGAATTAAAAATGACTCTTTCACTCATCTTTTCCTTTCTATGAACGACACTTAGTTTGTGGTTGCAAAGGTGTTTTTTCAGTGGTTATATCTTTACACTGGTGATGGCTATTTTCCTTTCGGTGGGTTTTTATCAGTTATTATAGGTTTAAACCTAAAACCAGATAGCCTAAGTATACACTTAGGCAGCATCCACCATGTCATCTCGTTAAATGCAGATGACGGCTTATTTTATGTCTCATCGCCCTGGGTCGCCATTCTGGAGCTACTACACCTTATGGAGGATTTTGGAGACGTGTCGGGCATGCGGATTAATCATGCCAAATCGCTCATATTGCCTCACGCTTCACTCGTGGGAGCCCCACCCTCAGGCCTCCCCGTCCCATACCTGGGCCTGTGCTGGAAGCTGACCTTGTTCAGTTACCTGGGAATTCAAGTAAGCACGATAAAGAACAACAGTTGCAACTAAATTTCGATAGGGTAGTGGAAGGTCTCAAAAAATCAATTTCTTTCTGGAACATGCTTCCTCTGTCCCTGATGGGCAGACTAGCCATCTCAAAAATGGATCTACTACTGAGATGTTTGTATATACTGCAAAACACTATATGCCCCATACCTACCACACTGTTCCACCAGTTAAACTCGCTCCTCATCTCACTCCTATGGGCAGGCAATCGAAGCAGGGTGGCATTAACCATACTATATAGGCCATACGAGGGGGGGGCCTCGATCTTTACTACTATGCGGCACAACTTCAACACGCTGCCCAATGGCTAGATGGGGCCCCCAATTGGGAAACCCGAGTGCTGGAGGGTGGGACGGTGGCAGTTCTGCTCCCCGAGCTGCTAATGGAAGGTAGCCAGGCCCTGGAGGATGCCACTTATGTGGTGAAGCAGACAGCCTCAGCCTGGCACCGATTCATAGTAACGGTTCATGGCTGCGTTCTGTTTCATAAAGAGCTTCCGGTGTGGATTCTCAAGCCAGTAAGATACATGACACGCAATATGTCCTTTCGGGAATGGCATGTGGGTGGGTGCAACAAATGGGGTGACCTCTACCCAGATGAACATTTCATCTAATTTAAAGCAGCGGGAACAGACTTCAACCTGGGCCAGGGTCAATTCTTACAGCATGCGGGACTGGCGTAGGTGGCCAGGCATACATGGCTGTCTTATTCAGCTGCCCCAGCGCCCTCCCACACTCTCAGGATCCTCCTCACATGTACGAGCAGACACTTAATCACATTATTATACAAGGCTATGCGCTCAGACGCAAAAGATGCCCCGCCGCGAGCCCTGACAGCCTAGAATCGAGAACTGGAAGTCCCAATAGAAGAGAATGACTGGAAGCGAACCTGTGAGTTAACGCATACCGTGTCTAGTAACGCCCGTTTCAGACTCATATATTACAATTTTTTACAGAGAACATATCTAACCCCAATAAATCCTCACAAGATAGACCCGGCTAGGCCAGACACATGCACACGGTACAACACCTGTGGAGGAGACTTCCTACATATGGCTTGGGGTTACAGTACAATTTACTCCTTTTGGCGCTCAATAGTTGAGACCCTGAGACTGGTGACTCACTTGCATATTGAATTGACTCCCCAATGTTGTCTGCTAGGTCTGATCAAACTACTACAGAAACGTAAGACGACTTTCAAATTTGGATAACTAGTGATGGTTTTAGCCAGATGCAGAGTAGCCATTGCGTGGCATTCCACACATTCCCCGACACTAGATAGGTGGCTTAAAGATGTAGCAGAGTGGGCACTGGTAGAGGAAACACATATGCGGTTGAGCAGGAGTGATTGCAAATTAGAGGAAGACATGAGCACCTGGCGAACACCAACAGATGATCTCCTAACCCCCCCTCTGACGAAGAACCAGCCATGGATTCAAAACTCAAGGAGGGAGATGCCACCCATTATGGCGCTGAAGGGGCTTAGGGGGTGAACAATCCCAATAGCCTAGATTAAAAATGGACGAAAATAACTGTATAAGTGGAAGCAATACACAAAGGGCTGGAGGGGAATGGGAAGGCATCAAGTAATCTGTTACTAAAGCACTGTATGCTGTCATGTGCTTCCTTCTACCACACTTGTATTTACCATTGTGAAATCTGACGTGCAACTTGCCTTAAAACTGCCAGTTGACTAGGTTTATGAATACTCACTATGTTGGTCCCAGGACAGCTTTTTCTTTCATGTGTCTGTATCTCAGAAAATACCAACTGAGTATTCCAGGACCAGTGTATCGACATGACTGGGGAAACCCACAGAAGTAGCTAGTCCAACCAGGATAAACACGGATCTAGTCTTTTAGGCTTGTGTGACCAACCCAACGTTATACTGGATATCTCTAGAAACATGATGGATAGAAAGATAGTTGAGGCAATTCTAGTATGACAGCACCTTCCTCAAGCCAACAGAACTAGTCCAGTATGAAGGTGAACTGTCTCATGGTCACAATAGGGGTGAAAAAGATGAGATAAGCTCACCTTTCATGCCCAGTCATAAGGGTTTGAAAGCCAAGAATGTCATCTATGACCCAAATCGAATTGCCCCTCCTTAAACAGTGATCTTGTTGGACCAACATGTAATAATTTGTTACCTTACCCAAGCTTAAAAGCCATCATGAAACAAAACATACTACAAACATAAAACAAAATACACATTCAATGTTATTCACAAAGGTATCTAACACTTGTGAGTAATTTACATGTGTAATTTACACTTACTTTGCAGTAGCTGTACTACTTTTGTCTATTCACAAAATCCAAGTTTAAAGTTACTCAGAAGTGTAGACTTACATGCCCCTACATGCTGAAAAAGAGTATGGAGCCAAATTTATGAATGCAAGTTACTACTGCTAAAAAACAAACAGTCGTAAGCCCAGCACCACACGTAGCCAACCACTAATACTGCAACACCCTCACTTAGAAAATAATAGAGGTAGGGACTTAAAATAAAACACCATAGAAAGTAATGTTTAATTGAATTAACTTGAATGGATAAAAATGTTGATAAATATAATTTAATGTTAAAAAAATAAAACATTTATTATTTAATTAGAAAATATTCAAAAAGCTGTTTTTGGATGTATAAACTAATGTGCCATTCATTGTTATTAAAATAACATTACATTACTGTTAATTCTATGCATAACATTTAATAAATATTGATGCATATTAAAAACAATATTATATTTTTTACTTAGGTGGGAAGTTTTATTTTATTTCAAGCTTAACATAACTATTTAATTGAATATACGCAAATAATTAAAGAATTAATTTAAGATTAAGTTAATAGTGCTGTATTTTAATTTTGTTCTGCATTTAAAATAAATATATAAAATGATTTACAATATTTATACTATTTAATATAAAGGTTAATAAACTTTTTCCATTTACGCTACACCTTACCAGAAGGAGAGCTTCAGCCCAACTCTGGACTCTTCCTATGTTAAAGAATAGGGGATTGTATAAAGGTTTATTTAACTTTGAAAAAAATGGTAAACATATTTTTAAGTTAACTATTAATGTAATTTAATTGTATATATTATTTTGAATGTATGACAACATTGTCAAATTCTACAGCACTATTAACCTAATTTTCCATTATATCTTTAATTAATGTCATTATATTTAATTAAATAAGAAATACTTTTCTGAAGTTTAAACCAAACAATAGCCTCCAAACCTAAAAATAAAAATTATTTTTATTATGTGCTAATGCAACCCAGGTGGGGGTCAGGAGAGTGCCTGCTCAGTTTTTTGCAGACAACACTCCCCTGATCTCCAAATCACTTAAGGGTCTTCAACAGCTATTGGCCTATTTTTAATACCTATTGCAATGACGTTGGTTAGAACTTAATAGTTCCAGGACCAAATGTATGGTATTTCACCCGGAAAGAAGCAAGAGATATAGATGTGAGCTGTATGTTTATACAGTCCCGATAGAGCAGGCTCCTGATTTTGATTATTTGGGAATAAGATTAACACCCACCATGGACTGATATGTGCAGAATCATAAACCAGATTGCTCATTGACTTATCATAGGTCAAGATTGCTGATGACCTTTAACAAAACCCTCTCCAAGAAAGCTGCCCTAATGATAGAAATGTATAATGCAAAGGCACTGGGAGCTTCTTTGTATGGAACCGAGATGTGGGGCCATGTTAACTGTAATATTTTATCACCTACAGAAAATAGATTCATTAGGCTACCGTTTACGCTCCCAAAAAGCATGCCTTTGACCTCACTATTTCTTGATTTGGTGCTTAAGAAAATATCCTGGAAAGTTGCACTTAAGCCTTTGTTCTACTGGTACAGGATGTGGATATTCACTGACCTAGAAGCATATAGAGAACCCCTTAAAAATGTATTTGCTTTGCCTAGTGCTAAAATTTTACAGTGGTTCGTGCATGTAAGAACTATGCTTAGCAAGCTGGGGGATAGAAGAATTTTGGGCTGATCTGGATGATATTACCTCCACTACTAAAATGGCTATCAGATCAGCAAACTGGCAGAAAGTATGTGTTGACACGATGTGCAATAATAGAGACACTCTGACTCTTGATTTTATGAATTTGAAAATGTCTCCCAGTTATAAAGAATCAATTGACGAGATTGCACCACCCTTGGTCTGGAAACTGCTCTTACAATTTCGGTATCAGACTCTCCCTGCTAGGTTATTCTGTGCCAAGTGGGCCAATGAAAAATGAAACAGCATGGAGTCACCCATGTGTAGGGGTCCATCTGAAACTATAGAACATTTGCTTTTCTTTTGCCCCACGTATGGTACCCAGTGGAGAAAATGGCTATTGCCTTTATGCTGAGAACTCGGTTAAAGGAGGCACTTGGAGGCCCTTAGGATCCTAAGTACTGATTCTACAAGGATGGAGGTTTTCACTGTTGTGAGATACCTCCAAGCAGCATGGATTTGGTGATCCAAGTGCATTCGTGCATCTGTAGACACGGACCGTTAGGATGAGCATGAAGGAGAGGCAAGGCTACCCTCCTTATTTGCCAATGCAATACACTCATATTAGAAGCTCCCCTTTATTTACCAGGGTTTTATACTCATATGTAATTTTTAAATCTTGATTTTGTCCGCTCTAATTTATTGCTTTGTGCTGATACTTTTATCAATCTTTTGTGAACTTTGTGTTGGCTGTTTTAAATCTAGATACACTGACACTTTACATAAATTATGTGGACTAAAATGTTGAGTATTTGTTCTTAAGGAAATCTGTATCTAAGCTTTTATGATCTTTTATGGTCGAAATAAAGTTATGCTGATAATGAATAATCAATAAAAGTAATGTATAGAATTAATTAAAGGTAATTTAGTTATATTTTGATTAAAATTAATGGTACATTTATTTTTTCAGCCGCTCCCCAGATCCCTCCCACAATTACTACTAAGGGCCAGATTAAGATGTCGGTCGTGATTGCCTCCCACCAACATCTCTGCGGTTTCGGAACTGACTGCCCTCAGGCCGGCGGTCCGAAACAGCAATTACGATGCAACCGCACCAAACTCTCATTCCCCTATGGGAGCTTGTGTGTCGGTTGGAAACGGCCACAGCACAAGCTCCCATAGAGAAATGGGAGTTACTGTAAATCTCTGCATTGTGTGGCAAGCACCGTGTGGCAGGCACAGTGCCTGCCACATGGTGCAGGGATTTACAGGAGTAACCTAGCCCCCCCGCCAACAACCGTAGGCCATGGAGAGAAGGGAGCCCTGCTAGGGGCCCCCAAAGTCGCTTTCTGACAGGATTTCCATGCTGGAAAGCCCGACATAGAAAGCCTGTCAGAAACTGACATCATAATCCCAATGGCGGAAATGCCGTCCGTAAGGGATTATGTGGTGGTACTGACTGGCTGAGCCTGTTGGATGCCAGTTGGATTGACCGGCTGGTTTAGATTCCAAGCGCTGTCATTGCAATACGCCGGTCATACTTCAAACCAAGGATTTCGATCTGTAAGCCACCGATGAGCGGTCGGAGGCTTACCGACTGACATCTTAATCAGGCCCTAAATTGTAAACTTACATATGTGAGGATCGCCCCAGGTGGAGGTGTAGATTTACACTTTTAGGTTTTGTAAATAGTTTTTTGTGGTACTTTAGTGGTACTATTGTAATACGACTAAACAAGCTACATAATTCAGTTTGTGTATAGCCCCATTATTTAAACCTATATGCCAATCAACTCCATTAAGTGAATGAAAATAAATTAACTTCAATCAATAATAAAAGCCTTATAACCCAAATGTAAAAGTCAACTGAGATTTACCCTAATCAATTGTTTTACTTAAGGTCAGGGGTCTTCTGGAAGCAAGTAAATGCTGCATCTCAGCCATATCCATATTTCCACCAATTTGCATCATTTTGATGATAGTAAATAACTCAGACCTAACAGATTTCATCCACAATGTACTGATGAAGAGATACCCACCAAATTATACTTGGGTTCCAACAGGCAAGTTGTATATATATTTCTACCATTGTTTATATTAAACTAAACAAATAACCATACGCCTTATATAATTTAAGTGTTATTACTAATGTTAATCTAACCTTTATGTCAATACCAAGCCTCAATTAATTCAAATTACATTGAAATATGTTATTCATAACACTATCCATTACATTAAATAACCTCAAAAGTATATGCCTTTGAAATTAGCATATTTGATGTAGTGATGCTCTCAGCAATGGTAATCTCGGTGGTAGTTTTGATGCAGTGCCACCTCGTAGTAGTGGGTTCCAGGTACAGGGGCTGCAGCAAATGGAAAGGTCAGGTTGTCACGGATTTCGGTGGAGCTATGCTTTCCACTTGCTGCCTCACTCCCATTACTTAGCTTCCTTTACTTTTTGTACTTTCTTCTTACTTGACTGTCACCAGAACAAAGTTTATGTAAGGGTTTTCCCCTTACCTCATCTGCGCCACAGTTGGCTGTGTGTTCTGCAGACGCCGGCATCACTTTTCTTAATTGATGCTTCCTACCATTTATCAGGCGACCTTTGGTCTAAGTGTCAACTACCAAGCATTTACCTCCTCATCGCCCCTTTCATTGCACCATTGGAATCCTTCCTGAACCTATAGTCCCTTATGGGCTCATGTTTTCCTAATCATCCATGGAAAAACAAGCTCTAAGAGAATACACTGATGTAAACTTAGAGAATCGTCTGTTTACTCCATCAAAACCTCCAGCTGGAGCCTATTTTTTGGACCACTGAATGGTTCTTCAGAACTTCGGCCTTGTATTGAATACAGGGGTTAAATCTAGTAAGAATCAAGGACTGCCATACGTTGCCCTTCATTTTCAATATTCTTGAGGCTGTCCAAGGGGCTATGGTTTTTCAGTAAATTGGATCTGAGAGGAGCCTATCAGCTGATTCGGATTAGATCAGGTTGTAAGTGGAACAAAGAATTTAAACACCATTTGGGCATTAAGAATATCGTGTGATGCTGTTTGGCCTCTGTAATGCCCCTGCTCTCTTCCAGCACTTTATGAACGTGTATTTTCTGACCTGTTCCTCCAGATAACGATTGTCTATTTCAATAACATCCTTATATTTTCTAAAAATCCAGCAGACCATCCATCTCATGCTAAATAAGTTCAGCAGCATCTGAGACAGAATAAATTACTGGCCATACCTGAAAGTGCATTTTTTGGAAAGATTTGGTAGTTCTTTTGGCAATGTTTCTCCTCTAAAGGTATAGCTATGGACTCTCAGAAAGTCCAAGCCATTCTGGATTGACCCATTACTTCATCAGTAAAGAAAACACATAGGGGCTTATTACAACTTTTGCGGTCGTTCCACTATCCGCTGTAGGACTGCCAAAGCCTTGGTGCTGCCCACCGCCAGATTAGGAATTAAATCCTGGTCATTGAAGAGCTTGACATGCGAACCGCCATTGAAGAGCACCGACTGCACCTTCCTGCATGGTCTGGCATATGTGCCACACCATGCAGGAACTGGGGATGCAAAACCAGAGGGGCACAACATGCCCTCCTTCCCGCATGCTCCCCCAGGCCCAGGATCAACCTTTAGGACTCCCTTTAATGCGTCTCCACCACCCTTTTCATGGCAGGCTCACCGCCCTGATTAGGGCGTTGGGCAAGCAGCTCCTAATATGCTTGGCAGTGCTGTAGCAGCACCACCAGCATATTAGTGATTCTGACCAGTGCGCGATCACCGCAGGATCCTTGATCCCTGGTGGCAGCAGCGGTCCTGTAGTAGTCTGACCGCCACACTCATAATACTGGGGGTGGGCCCGTAGTGTGGCGGAGGTCACCACCATGGGTTCAGCTGTCCTATGGACTGCCAGACTCATAATAAGGCCCATAGTTTCCTGGGTCATGAAGAATTTCTCTACACTGAACACTCTGATAACTGATCTGCTCAAAAAGAATAACACCTTTCAGTGCGATCATTGTTGCCCAGTAGCCTTAAAATTACTTAAGAAAGAGTTCATTTTCATGCTCATCTTCCAGCAACCCAATGCTTTCAATGTTCTTATTCTTAAGACTGATGCCTTGGGCCAAGCTATGGGATCCGTCTTAATTCAGATCGGTCAAGACTGAGAAGAGCATCCAATCACATTTTTCTCCCCAGAAGAGAAAAATTATTTTGTTCTGGAAAAAGAAATTACTGATATTAAATATGCTTTTTATAGAGTGGAGACATATTTTTACCAGGAGCACAATTTCAAGTACTTGTCTCAACTGACCACAGAAATATATTCAGGTTCTCCAACAGGCTGAATGTCGGCATAGCAGGCATGCCAACTGGGCGTTTTTATCGTACAATTCGTTTTTTCCTTACTTATATTCCCATCTCAGAAAATGTGATTGCTGATTTGATGTCTAGGTGTAATTCTGACTCACAGAATACCAGGGCCATTGAGAAAATTATGGCTCCTCAAGTCTTTATTTCATCAACTATTTATTGAGGCTATTTGTCAAAAATCAAAAGGCATTAATCACCATGACTCAGAAAAATATTACCTTGATTTCTGATAAAAAATATAAATGTCTTATTTTTGTTAAGAACAAACTCTTTATTCCTTCAAAACCTCCATAAAGTTTGATTCTGCAATTATGCAATTAATCAGTTTGCACACAGGAAGAGGAGTAACAGAAGATCTAATCAGAGGGAACATCTGGTGACCTTCTCTTCACCACTATGTCACAAGATTCGCAGACTCTTGAGAAGTCTGTGCCCAAAATAATTCTGAAACACAAAGTAAGGCAGGATTATTTTTAACACGTGAAATTCCCTCCAAATCTTTGGTCAATAATTCTGCTAAGTTTAGAGTAGATTTGCCTCCATCTGAGAATTGCACCATAAAAATTGTTACAGGAGATTAGAGTACTAACATGGCTCACTTTTCAGTTCTTCTCAAGTTGCCAATTGCGTTAAAAATGGCTGAGGTTTCAATTTGCCACTGGTTGGACATCTATGCCTTAACAAATGTTGCAATATGAGATGGCACCCCCAATCCACTTACCAACATCCACGGAGTTAGTGGCTACCTGAAATCTCAGGCATCCCACATTACTCTGTAACAGTTCCTTTCTAAGTCAGAATTTTTCCTCTCACGAGGGCATGCGGAAGAAAAACAGTGAGCCCTCTGGAGATTGGCTACATACACCAACAAGGAGTTCTTCCTTCTTTTCCTTAAATCAACTGGAATTCTTAATGCTTCCCTAGATTTTAGAGATATTTTAAATGTTTTGAAGACCTTCCTTGGACATATTGCTGATGACCTTTTCCTGCTTGAATTTGGCCCACTGATATTGAGTATTTTCTCTGTGTATTCTCTTGAGAGTTTGTGAAAATCTGTGGTGCTAGCACACTATTTCTGAAGTTTTGGGTCAACCCTGCAAAACTATTACTGAGAATATGTTCAAATATGATGAAATGTAAAAACCAATTTTTTTTCCCCAGTTATGTTTCATTTAAAACAGTCACTGAATGTGAGAAATTAGGTTGTTGGTTGAGGGGGTGAAACTCTACTCAAGCAACAATCACAATCATTCTCAGGGTGAACCACAAAAGCCACTAAATAAACCTGTGCCTTTTTAAATAAATGTGAGGTTTGCAGGGGATTCTGGGGAATTAAACGCAGGAGGATCCACGCAAGCCACACCGCCAGCCAAGCACCATCCAAGCACATTGCCAGCCAAGCGACAGCCCACACACACCACCAGCCAAGCAACAGCCCACACACACCACCAGCCAAGCGACAGTCCACGCACACCACCAGCCAAGCCACAGTCCACCACCAGACATGTGCTATCCATGCAGACCGCTAGCCAAGCGACAGTTCACGCACAATGTCAGCTAAGTGCTAGTCCAACCACACACTGCCAGCTAACCGTCTAACTATGACAGAGGACAGCCTTTTATTGTCTGCAGAGGGGGTGAGACCAATGATCTGAAAGTTAAAACGCTATATGGGTGGGGATGTGTAGGAAATGGACTCTGGCCATTCCCTGTGCTCCACCCTTCATGGCCGACCAACCTCTATTGCAGACTGCCCTAAGCCATGTTTATTGGGGTCGGCTGTAGGGCATGGCAGTCAGTCCCCTTCAGTCCACTCACTGGTGGTGTACTGAGCGAATGGTAAAAGCCTATCGACAGCGGGGCTCCTTATGACCATGAAGCTTGCACCTGCTGGTGGTGCACCAGACACATAGCACTTGCACCTGTGCAGTTGAGTCCCTTAAGAAATTAGGTTTGCACCCAGTGGTGATGAACTGGGTGGGTGGTACTAGTGCCGCCGTAGCCAGGCACCTTGGGTCCGTGAAGCCTGCACACAGCATCGAGGCACTGGGCAGGTGGTACTAACCTCTCCTCAGCAAGGCCCCATGAACAGGGCTGGACTGGGAAACCAAAAACAGCAATGGCAGAAATGATCAAACCATCCCTCTCCCGTACTCTCCTCATGCTATCTCACTGTTGCCATTCACCCATTATCTCTCCTCTTACCCTCCTCTACTCTCTCTCTTCATCTCTAATCGCTTTCTCTTTAACCTCCCCGTCCTGTCCCCCTTTCTCTCTCATAAAGCCTCCCTGTGCTTGTTTGATTTAACTTGGGGAGATGGGAAAGTGAAAGAGGCACCAGGAGCAGTTCTGGGCTTTTAAAATTGGCCTCCGGTGGTTTCGGACACCAGGGAGATGTCTAGTGGAATAAAAGGCCAGTCCAGCCATCCCATGATTTTATGAAACTTGCATCAAGATGTGGAGGGTGGCAATAATCCCTCTGCAGTGGGTCCTCTTGTGTCCATGAAGTTGCGCCTGGTGGTGATGTACAGGACTGGTGGGACTAGCCTCTCTGAAGCCGGGTCCTGTGAGCACTGACGCTTGCACCCAGTGTTGGTGTACCAGCCGAGCATTAATAACCTTTCAGGAGCTGGCCCATGAAGTTTGCACTCTGTGGTATTGTACCAGGCCGTGCTAGCACCTTCGTAGCTGGGCCCTTGAATCTGTGAAGCTTGCAACCAGTGGTGATGTACCAGGCCAGCAGTACCACCAACACTGAAGCTGGGCCCCTTGAGCCTGTTAAGCATCGACTTGGTGGCGGTGTACCCGGTGGGTAGTACTGGTGCCTCCGCGGCCAACCCCACTTTCTTTTTTTTTTTTTTTTCAGGAGTCAGGGACTGAGACCTGTAATGGCTGCTACATCATTTTCTTTCAGTTATATTCTTTGAATCTGTGGATTTTGCTCAGGATTTGTCATCTAAAATGGTGCAACCGAAAAAAAAATCACTTTGTCAATACCCTGAGCCTCTTTTTAAATGCTAATTTTTCAAAAACTTCTGAATGGATTTATGTCAAACCAGCAAAAGCAGAATCCTTAATTAACTTCTAACTTTGTGCCATGGTTGGTGTAGTTCTATTCGGAAGTTTTTATTTTATAACACTCCTTGCCCCCCCCTTTAATTTCCACCTACTTGATGGATCAGCATTAAACTTTCCATGAAGCCACCAAAGTAATTGAAGTTTTTTTCGGTTGGTTTCATGTATATTCATCAAACAGTGCCAGAGTTATTAAGAATACAAAAATGCCTTTCCTATGGAAACTCTGACCTAACCATAGCTACACTGGTACTATCTGCACTGTTGCTCTATCTATATCTATCTATCTATCTATCTATCTATCTATCTATCTATCTATCTATCTATCTATCTATCTATCTATCTATCTATCTATCTATCTATCTATCTATCTATCTATCTATCTATCTATCTATCTATCTATCTATCTATCTATCTATCTATCTATCTATCCATCCATCCATCCATCCATCCATCCATCCATCCATCCATCCATCCATCCATCCATCCATCCATCTATCTATCTATCTATCTATCTATCTATCTATCTATCTATCTATCTATCTATCTATCTATCTATCTATCTATCTATCTATCTATCTATCTATCTATCTATCTATCTATCTAGATATATATATATAGATATATAATCTCTAGGTGTATGTATATTGAGAACAATAACTCTACAAATATCTATATATCCTTACTTTAATGATATTTTGGTAATCCTAATTCTGACTGCATGTTTGTATGGTGATATATAATGCACAATATTTTGAAATAAAAACTGGTGTCTTTTCCTGTCAAAAAGAAATAGTACTTTGCATTTAAAAATGTAATTTTACTGAGGTTGCCTGAATGCCAAGTAGGGATGGACCAGAGTAAGTTAATTTCATGTGAAGCAGAACTGGACATGTGACTTATTCCGCCTGGCCCCACTTGCCATGCAGGCGTGAAATTTTCCTCTATGCCATCTGGGTCTGTTATCTTGCATTTATATTCTAGCAAGTGTTGGTAATGCCAGTGGGTCTAGCTTTAAATGAATGTTGTTTGCTAATGTGAAGCATTACAAGTAAATAGCATGGAAATGAATATGTATTTGTGTGAATGTAAAGCACTATAGAATAATATTAGTATAGGTTAAGAGGTCAGGTGACTGTTGCACTAGACCTAAAAATCCATGTAGGCTAATGACTACCTTCCTCTCATCTGTGCTGCTGTTAGAGAAAGACAAACACCATGAAGTATCTAGTTATCTAAGACACTTTTACAGCATTACAATGTCATGTTTGTGACCCTAAAAGTTAAAACTAAACCAGCTGGATAAATAAGCAAAATTAGAATAGCTTGTGGAGGGCAAGCACTTTTTTGTGGGAGCACACAACATCTTCCCAATCAAAACATGTACTCCTGGCTCCCAACATGCGGGAGGAGCCAAAGCCCCTCACTAGTGTTTCTCACATAATTGTCTGGTGACAGCAGCGCTGCCAAGCAGGACCATAAAAATAGTATGATTGTACTGTGACTAAAGCACACCTTTCATGATGTTCTAAGGCAGTTAGCTGCATATTGTCATAAGGCAATCCAGAATGCCAATTAGTCCTAAAAGGTATTAATTCTTATATCCTCATATTTTTGTTCAATTTGTGGGAAATGGCAACTCCTTATATTTTGGGGGGATTTTACATTTGGCGAGAGTGATGATTGGATAGGAAATTAGAGAGCTGGATATTGTGTGATAAGGGATACCGGTATGTGGGTGCGTAAAGGGCAAGAGAGTGGAAAAGGTGAACTAGGATAGGAAGGTGTTAGAGCAGATATGAGCCCAGTGAGGGGGTATGACTGAATGAAATGAGGACTAGAAGAAAAGATGGGTCCAAAGAGTGCCTTGGGACAATAGAATTGACGAGGATGTGAGAGCAAAGGTGTATGAGAGAGGTAACTAGGATTGAGAATATGGAATGAGAGCTGGTCCCGAGAGGAAAAGAGATTGGTCTGTGAGATTCAGAATAAAATGAGTAGATGCCACACAAATGCAATAAAGCTGGGTATACACTTATTTCAGGTGTTTAGTGAAATATAGATGATTTTCTTTTGTTCTTTATTCTTTAATCGATCAAATAGAGATCATTCACAAGGTTTATAGACAACAGGCTTCCTGATAAAATACGTTATACAATAATACCTAAAAAGTTATAAATATTTATAATGACAAAAAATGATTAAAAACAAGTGACCTTTAACATTAAAAACAAATGTTATCAAAACAGTCATAATGTTGTTCACATATTATGCTTTAGCCTGTGTTGTCCTATGTTTTACCTTATGGTTAGCAACTTAGACCTAATGCGCCAGGTGTAGAGCAAGTACCATGATATGGCTAATAGTAACCATTTTGTGGAATCTGATCTAAGTATTCACAAAGCATCTACTGGTCGCCTGAACAATAAAGCCGACATGGAGGTATTAGCCACTTTTTTCTAATCTGTACACAGCAGGGACAAAAAAACATATAGTGGTCTAATGATTCAGGAATAAGGGAACATGCAGGGCACATTGGGGTTACAGTAGCCTGAGTCCATCTACTTCTAATATAATTCAGCGGTAGAGTTCCATACCTGAATTGTAAGTAAAGTGCACATGCATGTGGTGGTTTAATGTCATCCATGATAGCCTCAAATAAAAATTTACATTTGAACTCGAAGAATCTCCCTGTTAGGGTGCCCTGTGCTGCGACGACATAACAGGACTCCTGAATTAAGCCCAGAGCTTCACTTTTAAAAGAGGTACTGCATCTTTCATCAGGGATTTAGGGTCTTCCCACATAGCCTTTAGCCCTAGTCTCATTAACCAATATCTCACCTCTCTAAACCACTTCACCCATGCATGTCCATGCAATGGGATTTTTAAAATATGTCGTAGCACCTAGAATATTTGACTTGTATGAAATTGTCTTCTGTGGCAAACCCATATTTATTCTTTGGGTGTTTGTACAGTCTTCATGTCTGTTTGTGTCACCAATGCAACCCATTAGGCAACAGTGCCAGTCGCCTCTGGGTAGTAGCAGTTCAAAGGTACTGTGATAGCACTGGTTCCCAGACTGGCCCATGCAAATAAAAGCAATGTATTGAGGAGCTGGTGGCCTGGTCCAAAACATGACTCCCTCCGGCTCCTGCCCACCATCTGAAATACAGGTCCGCGGTGAAAGTAGGTGGGGTGTGGAAAACCAACAACATTCCCTTAAGATCAAGGCCCATTTGATGTGAAATAAATACATTGAACTCTTGAGCAGTCCTGCTAACCCTGGGGGCAATTGGTGCCTCTATCTGCCCCTACCCTCAATCTACGCCCCGCCAGGGGACATAAAATGCACTTTCTACGCTGGATAGAAATTATGAGGTTCATATGGCATCCTGACCGTAGACATGCCTTTCTCTCTGGCTTTTACCCAGCATCTCTATTATAGATTCCACGAAGGAACTAACCAGAGGTGTCACCCCAGCTCCCATAAAAATGCAATGTTACCATAGAGACCTTAGGACACAGCAGCTCACAGTGTGCAATAATGTTATAGATGCATAGTACACGGGCTACTGTGCATGGAGACAAAAGAAGTCTGCAGACTATAAGCCACCAGAATGCAAGTCACATGCTTTATTTCAACATAACATATCAACGTGTGCACCTAAAACAGGAATGGCCCCGTAGAGTGTACTGTGCTATGGTGTGTGTGGCAACATGAAGAATATGGTGCCAAGTGGAGTTTGGCCCCAAGGGCCACTTGATGCTGAAACAACATTACAAGGCAATATAATAATTCCAATTTTCCCTCGCAGTGTCCCTAGCCACACTGAGAGGCATACTCAATGGCGTACTTGCGGAATTCCATCAATTGCTGAAGGACTTCTGACAGCAGGGGTCTTGAAAGCTAATACCAATTTACAGATGTTAATTATTTTAGCAACAATTCAAGATGAGCTCATACTATTACCAAGCAGACTCACTCTTGAAAGTCATATGTGTTTTTTTTGCTTAACGATCTCTCTTGCATTTTATGGCAAGACCGGAGGTTAGCAATACGAGTTAGTATTATAAACATAATTCTTTATAACTGCTCTAGATACCAGTAGCAAAGCGTTTCGAATACATTTGGATTATGAAATGCAAACTCTTCTGTAGGATAAAATGGACTAACGTTCTTGAACATGCCTTTATTTATTTTTTTAATATACCTTCTGTCTGTTCATGGTATGAGTGAAAACTGGCTTCTTTCTTTAGTTAAATTATATGGTGGTAATTTAAACATTCATTTTGCAACAAACTAACCACTTACGTGTAATTCCTGCTAGCCAACATTCTTTGTCCAAATATAGGTAGGATCTCTTAGATGTTAGTTAATACCACTCATTAGCATAATAATGATGTGACTAGAAATGACATCATATGACCTTTCCGCTGTTAACAGCATCGGTGGGAGTGAGACCAAGAATGGGGATTAGGCCTGTTGAGAGAAGGCAGGATCTAGAGCGGATCGCCCACTCTTGCAAAATTCCCCGATACTTGTCGGCCATCTTACATTGGTCTCCCTAAATCATACATACCTGTGAACTGAAAATATTGAAACTGATCATGTGTCTCTGGTGGCAGTTCTATATATGGCCACGAAACTGTTTCCACCTCTAACCCGCACCTATAAATGAAAACAAGGTCACTAGGGGTGGGCGGAATTTGCGAAATTAACTTTCGCAAATTATCGCGAAAAGGTTCAAAATTATCGCAAACAAGCGGAAATATCGCGAAAATTCAGAAGTTTTTTTCCCGCATGTTCGCGAGATTTTCTGCATGGTTGTGGGTCGCCAACTTACCCATGTGGTTGCTTGCGGGCGCGGCCATCTTGTTTTGAGTTGTCTCGCGGTGCATGATCGCGAGAAGAAAGACATGATCGCGCGACGCATGACGTCACTGCGGGCGCGAACTGTCGCGAGACAGCGCAAATGGCTAAAAACAATACAACATCTCATGGAGAACGCGACCGGATCAAGAAAACTTGTCGGCGAACGCAGGGATTCAGGTAAGGCAATCGCGCGCGCGCGAGAATGTATTATTTTACAGCGCGAGCAAGAAACAAATTATCGCCAAGCTGCCTAAACCGGAAATTTTGACATTTTCGCGCTCTCCGCAGAACGCGAAAATGTCAAATTATCGCAATTTCCGCGAACGGAACAAAATTTTCGCCCAGGCCTAGTCACAAGACTTCACAGCAACTGTTGGATGTCAAAGCATTTATATAAATGGACTCCATGGGGCAGATTTACAAGCCCCCTGCGCCACTTTTGAGTCATTTTTCCAATGTTAAAAATGACGCAAAAGTGGCGCAAGAGGCTTGTAAATCTGCCCCCATGTTTGCATATCGCTGTGAAGCCAAACGTTTAATTTAAAGTAAAATTCTCTGGGGCTTATTTACAAGCCCCTTGCACCGCCAATACGTCACTTTTTTCTGTGTTAAATGAGACGTACCGGCAGCGGAAGGAGCTTGTAAATAAGCCCCTATATTTCTTCGTGGTTAGGGAAGAACCTTCAAGAGATTTCTTCTCTGTGCTAAATTGGAGCCTATCAGGGCCACCTCTGTGGAGCAGAAAGAAAAGTGTCCCTGTAAAATGACATTGTGCAAAAGAGGCAAAAGAACTCCATACAGAGGATGGCCAGGCTCACCTGGTAGGACAAGGTGAGGACTCTGGTCAACTTGAAAGCGAGAGAAAGATGAATAAATCAAAAAGAAGCCTGGCAAATCTCGCTTCAAGGGTAGAGGTGTAAAGAAAACCATGAAAGCTAAAAAGAAAGCTCACTTTTACAAGATCTAAACCTTTCTCTAGTTGGAAAAAGAAAAATCTATCTGAAAGGAAAGATATCTGCTGTGGCATCCACATACCCTCACCGCTAGAAAGTGGGAAAGGAGTAAAGTAACAGAGTAGTGGCAGGTTGCCGGTCTCTATTATCGTGAGTGGCGGTAGAATCATTATCACATTATTATTATATGAATTGTTTTCTACAAGCTACTGGAGGAACAGTATTTGTGGGGATTCAAGCTCTAATCCATCTTTGAAGGTGAAACATTTATGGGCACAGTTACATATCCAGAAGGGGTGTAATATTTAATGCCATAGCCGACATCATCACAGTTTGGTTGACTGTCTCATGATCACATGCTCCACAATATTGAGTACAAAGGATAAGGAAGCTGCCAGGCTTGTACAGATGTAACATCTTGCTTGTCCTGTGACATGTAACAAAGGACTGACCATGGCAGACATCAAACCATTTCTTGTAGGTGTCATCCATCATCTTAGAAAAGACACTGCGAGAGACTTAGACATATAGACAGAACTATGGGGCCGATTTACAGAACTAATCTGAGATAGAATCCTAAATTTACTACTTCTGATATTCACAGAAGGCACTTACGATTGTTGGTATTCACAGAAATCACTTACGATTCCTTACTTTACGTCTGCAGTCGGGCCGGAATCTCCGCACGCAGACCTTACTCTCCACACCCAGGCTGTACTCTCTGCACCCGGATCGTACTCTCCAGTTAGGGCCGTACTCTCCGGCTCGAGACGTAATCTCCAGCTCCGGCCGGATAAAGTGTATTCAATGGGCTGGAATGCAATTTTTACAAAAAGGAACATTAGAAATGTGTGATAAATGGTAGAGGAGGTCATTAAAAATAGTCTGGGCAGGGAAAAGGGTATGGCCAGACACTACATCATTACCCAGAAAAGTTTGCTCCTTTGTATCATGGTACATGCAGTGCACAATTTGCTCGCCCCTCAGTGTTGACTGCGGCCCCCAAAGCTATAGGAATGGCTTGGGCTGCAGGTATTAGTAGCTTTTAATGTATTTTGAATTAATAAACAACTGTTTTTGTGCACACCTCTACATTAGGCAAACAGCGTCACCATGTGACAGTGCCGGTATCGACAATTAAGTGCTTGTGCCAAACACCGGAAACCGCCAGTTCAAATTAAGCCCTGATGGAAGGTTGGATGGGTGAAAGGATGCGTTGATGGGTGAAAGAATAGATGGGTGAAAAGATGCATGGGTGGGTAAGCAAATGGGTGGAAAGGTGAAAAGATGGCTGAACGGATGGATGTGTGAAAGAATGTGTGGGTGGGAGAAAGGGTTGATGCCTGAATGGGTGAACAATGGGTGGGTGGGTGAAAGGATGTGTGGGTGGGTGAAAGGATGACTGAAGGGTGAATGGGTTAAAGGATACATGGGTGGGTGAATAGATGTGTGAGTGAGTCAATGGTCTAAATGATGCATGGGTGAGTGAAAGGATGCGTGGGTAGGGAAACTGGAAGGATTGGTGAAAGGATAAGTGAAAGAGTGAATGAGTGAAAGGATGGATGGATGGAATGGTGAAAGACTGAATGAGGGATCAAAGAATGAATGGATGGCAGAATGTAAAGGTGAAATGGTTGGAAGATTAATTGATAGATGCTTGGATAAAGGAGAAAATTGAAATATTATGAGGAGGGTCAGGCTCACTTGCTTTGCTTGCTTGGTGCCATCAGAGTTTTGCTTCAAACAGGGAAATATGTTAGTGTTCTAGATATTCCCTTGTACCACAGTAATATAATAAACAACTAGAGCTCTAATGTTTGTATTGACAACAATAGTGTAGCACACTTGAGGCAATCGTGATGGAATCACAGCTATAAAACTGAAAACATTTGCTTTGGAAAGGATCAAAGTGAGGTGTGTTCTTTCTGTCATAGAAATTGTGGTCAGTACTCTAAAAAGCTAAAATGAGGATAAGCAGGTAGCAGTGACAATTTGACAATTTATTTATTTATTTGCACAGTTACTCAAAACCATAGCAATAATAACACCAACGGTACAGCCAACGCTACAGCCCTAAGTGCGTTAGTAGTACTGTATTGGAAATATATTAGGATAAAATCATTACTGATAAAAGGGATTCTTACGCAATGTCCCTACTAAGGATAAAACCATTGATATCAATGTTAAAACATAAATTACAAGAGAGGCAGCAGGGGTACAAAATCGATCACGGAGTCACGCACATGGACAACAGAGGGGGTAAGGGGACACTGGCAGGGGCCGAAAATGAACAGGCAAGGCAGGCAACTTGGGCAGTGGCAACACAACTACTGAGGTAGGAGGAATAGGCCCTCAATATGCAAACGGGGAGCATATGGCAGGAAGAAGGGAGAAGGGGCATGCATATGGACAGTGGAGGGCAGGGGGGAGGTGCAGGCACAGCAAGCCCACCAGGCAGGGTAGGCAGATGGAGCAGTGGCAGAACAACAGACGGGGAGGCAGGGGCACACACACGGAGAACGGAGGGCAGATGGAGGGGACAGGTGCAGCAAGTACCACCGAGGGTAGGCCATCATGGCAGGGGCAGCTAACAGACCACACAGGACAGACAAGAAGGCCAGGGACATGCAAACACTGAAGAGAGGGCAGAGGAAAGTGGAAAATGGGCAACATGCTGACCACTGAGGGCAAATGAATTGGTTACTGATTAACCTCAGGCAAGCCACCCATTTGAAACTTCTCCTACCACCGGAAGCATTTTTAAAGCTCCACGTGGGTGGGAGTAGACATGCCTTACCTGCCATGTAGGAACCGGGGCACGGAAGGCATATCTGCTATCACTCGGCAGGGGCTTTAAAAACGTTACTGCTGAGTGGAAGTTGCTTGCGCTCTTGCAGGAAGGGAAAAATACAGTCCTATTTAGCCTTGCTCATTGCTCAGTCACATGACTTAGAATGATCTATTTGAGTGGTCAGTGTTAAAAGTGAAAAAATACTTTTTCGCAAAAATAAAACAGACTATTGAATATCCTGTTGTCCTGTTGAGAACTTCTGCATTGTAAGTGGGCACCATAATGATCGTATCCGATGTTTTCACTGAATACTCATCAAATTATTTTAAACGGTGATCCAAAATAATCAAGTATTTATCAGCCAAAATTCATAAGTCCTTTCCTTCATAAGTGGAACGTCTCAATTCATGTAGTATCTATACTTATAGGATAAGAACACTGTCAGCTGTGGTCTTCTTCCTCATATTTGCTTGACGGCATTAGGTCCACCTCCAGGCACCTCCAACTCAGGATGTTGTAATAGCACTGAGGATTGCCCAAGTGAGGGAAAGGGTTGTTGGATAGGAAGGGAGGTCTTAAAAGGAAAAGAGAGATGAATACTGCCAGACGACTAGAGAATAGTGAGCGCTGCTCCCAGGGCAGGGCCAATCTTTATCTCCGGCCACACCCAAGATGGCCACCATCTGTGGCAACTGGGAAATGTAGTTCAGAGAAAAAAAACTGGGCCAAAACAGAAACAATGCGGTTGTAAAGCAGGATTAATAATGGCAATGACTGTGCAGCCACCAGCATGTTGAAAGAACAAAACCATGGGCCTAACCAGTAGGCAGGCCTCTAACATTAGGGGTCTTGCAACACAGTGGAAAGAACCTGCAGGCCAAGGGCCTAACTGGCCCCTAAGATTGTATACGTGAGGTAGTTGGGGTGGGCCCTAGAGTGCGCACCTCAGACATATTGACAATACTCCCCCCTCCCAAGCGCGATATTCTGGAGGTGGAAGCGTCAAAGGAAACGAGGAGCACGGGTGCTCTCGGATGCCTCCAAGAATAATTTTCAGGACCGCAGCCCTTCCAGGACCCCAATTAACAAAGGGAAGAAGCCCATAACTTGGAGTCCAAAATTGCACGAGCCTCTTACAATGGCCGCTGGTGACACCATTGCGGGCCAATTTCAGAAGGAAGGTGTGAAAAACAGGATGAATGCGTAACCTACGAGGGAGGCTGAGATTGTATGTTACTGGATTGACCTGCCTAATCCCTTGATACTGTCCTATGTGCTTCGGGCGAAACATGTCCCAATGCTTAAAGGCAATGTGCTTAGTGGATAACCATACTTTGTCCCCAGGTTGGTAGGCAGGACCAGGATGGTGAAGCTTGTCATTGCAAGGTTTTGCACCTGCCCTAGGCCTTGTCAAGATGAGCATGTATTCGAGAATGAACCTGATGGATGTGGGTCAGAGTGTCTTGTACCGTGGACATAGAGCCTATGGATTGTGTTAAGGACACAGCTAGTATTTGTGGGTGTCACCCATAAAACCCAAAGAATAGAGTGGTACCAGTAGAGGAGCGGTAAAAGTTAATATATGCCAATTCTGACAATTAGAGAAGGTCCACCCAAGAAATGGTGGTGTCTTCGGCATGGCAACTTAAATACCGCTTGAGGGTTTTGTTTAACTGTTCTGTCTACCCATTGGTTTGTGGATAGTGGCTAGTGGAAAGTATTGGGGTGATCCGAAGTACTTTGAACCAGGTCTGCTAGAAACAGGCTGAGAATTGGCAGCCGCAGTCTGAGAGGATAACCTTGGGCAGACCGTGGGTCCGGATCACATGGTGTAAAAGAAGAGTAGCTAACTGAGTAGATGTTAGAAGAGTCTTGCAGGCAATGAAATGTGCATATTTAGTCAGACTATCCACTACGACAAGAATTACAGAATGTTATTAAACCTTAGGAGACCACAAATTAAATCCATTGGTATGTGCTCCCAAGAAAATGTTTGGGTTGGACGGGGGTGCAACAATTCTTTGGGTTTAGAGCGGGCAGTTTTGCACCGTGCACAGATCTCACATTGTTGAACCATTTGTCACATGACTTTTTACCAATCAGAAAACTAAAAGTACCTTTGTACCAGATGTCCTGCAAGAGGGTTGGTGTGAAGACAATGAAAAATCGTCAGTTTTTATACTGGGGTTGGGATTAAGAAGCAAGAATATTGTAATGGTAGGCCTTGTGAGATTTTTCACTTTTTCATTCGGTTACCTTAAAGTTGTCTTGGATAGTGTTTAGAAACTCCTCTGTGGGGGGTTATACAAAGGACTTTGGATGGAGCTATAATGGACCAAGGGGATTCCACTATGTGAGTCATAGTAGAATAATGCCGAGATAGGGCATCATCCTTTTGGTTTTCGGTTCCAGGCCTGTAAGTAACCATGAAATCAAAGTCTGTGAAGAACAACATCCAACGCAATAGTCGTATGGTCGGAAGTCATGCTGAACTCATGAAATGCCAGATTCTATAATTTGTGAAGACTGTAGTTGAGTGTCTTGCACCGAGAAGGTAATGCCTCCATTTTTTTAAAGGCATCTTGGATTGCCAAAAGTTCTTTTTCAGCAGAGGTTTTCCTTGGCATATACACAACTTGGTGAAGTTGGCCTGTTTCAGAATGCCTTTGATAGAGTATTGCACCTACCATGATGTCAGTGGTATCTGCTTCAACAATGAAAGGGTTTCTCGGTGTTTGGGTAAGCCAAGATGGTGCCATAGTAAAGGCGGTTTTAAGATTGTGGAAAGCAGATTCAGCCTTAGGTGACCATTAAAATTTACCTTTTGCACAATAAATTGGTGATAGGTGCCACAGTTTGAGAGAAATTGTCAAGGAACCGGCGAGAACAGTTCACAAAACCAAGAAAGCATTGTACATCTTGAACTGACTTTGGTGTGGGCCAGTCCAACACTGCCTGAACCTCTCCATCTGCCATCTGCATGCCCAATAGGGATAAGATTATACCAAGAAACTCCACCTGATTGAGATGAAATTCGCATTTGCCCAATTTACAGTATAATTGATGTTTTCGTAATGCCAGCAGAACCTTACTAAGATGCTGCTTGTGAATGTGCTCACAGTCTGAAAAGATGAGGGTGTCATCTATGTAAACTATGACAAACAAGTCCTGATAGTCTCTCAAAACATCTTTTAAGAAGAATTGGAACACTGCAGATGTGAGGCACAGTCCGTGTAACAGTGTATTCAAACAAATCATGACGTTTTTTAAGGGCTGTCTTCCATTTGTTCCCATTTCTCATGCGAACCAAATGGTAGGCTCCTCTCAGATCTAACTTGGTGTATATTACTGCTGATTTAACTTGATCAAGTAAAGCCAGGATGAGACAAAGTGGGTACTAGTTTTTAATGGTGATCTTATTCAAGGCCCGGTAGTTTATGCAAGTTCATAGTTCCCCATTGGCCTCGGGAACAAAGAAGAGAGGGGATGCTGCTGGCGATCTATAAGTTCGAATGAATCAGTTTGCCAAATACTGATCCAAATATTTCCTCAAGCGTTGGTTCTCCTTGTTGGATAAGGCATATATCTGGCAACTAGGTACACTTGTTCCGGGTCCTAGGTCAATTTCACAATCATAAAGCCTATGCGGAGGGAACATCTCAGCTTCTTTTTCGATGAACACATCCCCGAATTGTTCGTATTGAGGTGGCAGTTCTATATTCTTCTCTGAAGCGGTGGCGATTGCAATCTAGAAGACAGACCAGAGTTTATTGTTTCATGAAAAAACAATCTTCTACTGCTAATATGAAGAGAGTAGCTGAAGTGACTGTGTGATCCAGTCAATGCTAGGATTGTGTAACACCAACCAAGGCATTCCCAGGATTAATCCATACTGTGGGTCCCTAATAATATCAAACATGGTCAGTTCTGAATGATAGCCAACAGGTTTATGACATGCCATCAGAATTTTGGATGTTTGTAGAGTCACAGGACCTCCTTAGATTGCGCTACCATCCACTGCTTGCACCACCTCTGGGGCTAAATTTTTTACACACGCAGTTTAAAAGTCCACAAAATTGCCCAGAGCACCAGAATCAAAGAGAACTTGAATTGTACGTGCCTGTTCAGCTAGGTAAAGGTATACCTCTGTATCTGGATGTGGTGTGCGATTGGCTGAACAAGAGTTTACTGATGGGATGGTTAAGGCACCCAAGCAGTCCCCTTCCTTCCAACTTTGGCTTACTAGTTTTCTGCCACTGTCTCAATATTTGCCACACTCATTTTAGTTGACATGAGATGGAAAGGCTTACCTTTAGACTTGACTTGACATTCCTTGACAAAATTTCTCTTACGACCACAATTCAGACATTGTCCACTTTCTCGACTGGTCTCTTTTTCTTCTTTTGACAATGGCTGGTGAATCTTTCCAATCTCCATTGTTTCTTTGCCTGTGCCTAGGGTCATATTGTGCAATCTGGGTTTCTCAGAGTGCCAATAGGATTTGCCGGATCATATTCTGTCTCCTTATCTTTCCGACAACTGATGATCTGGCTGCAGGGTTAGATTAATCAGATCTGCACAGGAGACTGGTTGTGGGTCAGTTTGTGCCAATGGATCTTCTAATTCTTCTTTCAGACCTCGGTATAACAGAGCTTACCTTTTTTCTTTGAGTGAAGTGTGCTACATAGGTGATTAAGGCACTACTTCCATGGACGTAACATAGGCCCCTGCAGCCCCTGTGGTGCGGGGGCCCGAAGATCTAGGGAGGCCCCTCAGCACTGGAGTCCAGCCGGAAAGCTCCTAATTAAGTCCAGAGGGGCCCCTCCATGTACCTTGCAGGGGGTCCCCCTCAAGTTTCGTTACGCCACTGTCTACTTCCTTGCATGAGCTTGAGCAATTCTCTGTCTGCTGACATGGTGTCTGCTCACCAATTGAACACCTTCCAAAATTTGTGTACAAATGCTTGCCAGTCATATAGAAGAGGACTGTCTTGTCGCACCAATGGAATTGCCCCAGTGGCAGCATTTCCTAATAAGTATGAGATCAAAAATGCAACCATGGACTGCGGGTCTACACGTGAAATGTAACTCTACTTTGGTGAGAAAAACCTAGACTTTCCCTGGGTCCCCCAAAAAATGTTCAAGTGTGACCGCAGGTATTTCTGTAGGGACAGGTACAGAAACAATTGTGGGAGGTGAAACCCCTGGACAATGGAATGGGGTTATGCCAGCATGACCGAAAGTCTTTGTCCAAGGGACATCAAAGGGGTTTTGGTCTCAACTACCTTAAAGCTCCCCCACCTTAGTGTGCAATTGGGCCACCTTTTCACATTTTTGGACTCCACTAAGTCCCTCTGCATCTGAGTCATCTAAGAGGGTTATATTAAAGATCTTCATGCAAACCAGGAGGAATTGTAATTCAGGGCTCACTAATCTGTCAGCTGTGGCCTCCTTCCTTGGGATTTGTGCGGCAACCTTTAGGTCCACCTCCAGGCACCTCCAATTTAGGATGTTGTAATAGCACTGAGGACTAGAGTGGCCAGGTGATGGAAAGGGTTGTGGGATGGGAACAGCAGGGAGGGAGATCTGAAAAGGAAAAGGTTAAACAGAAAACTGAAAATGTACGCTCCTGTATACTTGCCGGTGGACTGTTATCTCCCAATTCTGGTCCAACTTCTCTAAGATGAATTAGCCATGAATACTGTAATTTTTGTGGAATTGATGATAAGCTCACCTCTTGCTCAATCTCACACTCACAACAAACATAAGTTACATGATGAACTTCCAATAGCAATTGGAAGTTGGACAAAATATAACAGGCTTACCGGGAAGACCCGACCGCTCTTACTGAAATCTCTTGAGCAGAAGAGCCATTCCTGCAAAAGCCACTGGAGGTCCATGGACAGTCACCAAAAAGCAGGGAGCTCAATACTGCTAGACGATGAGAGAATAGTGAGCGCTGCTCCGAGGGAGGGGGGCGCTGTCTATGCCCGGCCATGCCCAAGATGGCCATCATCCAGGGCAGCTGGGAAATGTAGTTCGGAGTGGAAAAAACTTGACTGAAAAAGAAACAATGCAGGTTGTAAAGCTGGATTACCGAAGGCAATGACAGCACAGACACCATGGTGTCGAAAGAAAAAAAGCATGGGCCTTACCACAAGGCAGGCCAAAATATTTTGTGCACTGCAACAAGGTGGAAACAACCTCTGAGCAAGGGACCCACCTGGCCTCTGAGATGTTATACCTGAGGTAGTTGGGACGGCTGTGACTATTGCAGCCTGCACCGCCGCAATAGTGACAAACACCAATCAATCACCTAAATTAATTTTGTTACAGATGAAGTAAAAATGAGTAGGTGCCCAGACATCTTTCTTCTGCATCAGTGCGACCTTGACCTTGCCTTGCCCTTCAGACTCATGTTGGCTTCTGTCTCCTGCTGTTTTTCCTGTTAGCTGCTAGTTTTGCCCTGAACTCAGTTACTACTCTTTGTGCCATGTGCTCTATCTGCCAGGACTCTGTTTAACTACTCCTTTTTGCATCCGTTGCTCCTCTCAACCACCCTTTTTTGCACCTTTTGCTCTTCATACTGCTCCAATTTGCATCTAGGTCTCTACTGTCAGTTTTTGCCCACTGCTTGCTCCGCTGATTGCATTTTTCTGTCTTGCAGCTCTCGCTGGACTTTTCTGCTCTCCCCTCTAGACTTTCCCACTCTTGCTGAGCCTGCCAACTGCCCCCACACTCCTCCTACTTTCCAAAGCCTTACTTAATGGAGGCCACAGCGCGTTTCTGACTGTCTGCTCCTGTCTGCACCTGGATCATGCCAGGTGCCAAGAATCCTGGTCCAAATACCTCCTGCAGCTACACCCGAGACAAAGTCCACCTGCTCAACCCTGAAAGTCACCCCAAATGCGGCTGCTGAGCCGCACCTCAGTCCACATTGGGCACTTTCACACACCCACTCCCACCACCCACACACACCGCACCATTCACCGAGTCAAAACTTAAGATCCACACTCAAGAAGTCCACACACCCACCCAGCACAGCAACACTCACTCACATGCATGCTTCTCAAAACATGCTCACTTGGCAAGCACTCCACCAAGATTTGAGACCTCATCGACTCCAAAGCACAGGATCTCCACGTCCTCACTGAAACCTGGCTCAACTCCACATCGGCACTGGACATCGCCGTAGCCATCCCTGATGGATATAAAATCCTGCACTAGGACCGATCCTATAAACCTGGAGGAGGACTCGCCATCATGCAGTGATACCATCAAGCGTACCTCTTACACAGACTCAGAAACCACTTGTATAGAAAACATGCACTTCAAGCTTCAGACAGACAGTAAAACCACTATCAAAGGCACCTTAACTGAAGGTCCCAAAACCAATCCACAGTCTCTCCAAACAAGCAAACAAGATGCTCAAATCAACTACTGAAAGACCTTCAGCAGTTAAACCTGAGAGTACTAAATGGACCATTTAAAGGAGATACACCGCCAGCATCAACATATTTTTCCTCAACCACTTTTTCTCATCTCGACTTCACTCTTGCAACACTACCACTGTTTGAAATAATAAGCTCGTTCAAGGTTGGAGAGAACGGCCAAAGTGACCATTTGCCACTAGAAGTGAAACTAGGCGTCACCAGCGGGAACGATACGGAAGCAAGGAGAAGTATCGGCATAGAGTATACCACCAATTATAGACGAATAAGGTGCAAGACTGACAAAGCAGAAGAATTAACAACTAGTGCAAAAACAATCCTGCACCAGATAACAAGTTCAACAAAGAACCCATTAGAGGTTTGGGAAGAATTTGTAACGGTACTCTGAACAACACACGCCACAGAGCAAAAAAACCGAAAAGGGAATAAACCGTGTAATATATTCGGTAAGGTAATCACTCCAGAGATAAAAAATCTAAAACGGCAAATAAACCACATCCTTAGGCAGCTCCGTAAACAATCAAATAACGAAGCCCTGCAAAAAGAGCTGCGAATCCTAAAGGCACAGCTAAAGAAGAAGACTTGGGAAAGGAAAAGGCAATTGAATGAGGAACTCTGGGCAAAAATCGTGTACGACTCGAAACAAAAGAATAGTGCTAGATTTTGGAAAATAATCCATAGCCTCCAAAGGCCAGGCCACAAAGGAATCAACTCATACATATCAGAACCCGAATGGGCACACTACCTATCAAATCACTTCAATGATAAAAACCCAGAGGGGGACCCACCCAGAGGTAGAACTCGGATAATCGAAATGAATCCAAGTACCTGCAAAACTGGAACACACAAACATGAAGTATATGACGACCACATTACGACAGCGCCCCTGCGCAAGACCGCAAATCCGGAGGAGGTAGCAACAACAAGCCTCAAACCAACCTTAAACAGAAAGGAAAAAATCACGCAGCAATAGCGGCTAGGATCAAGTCACAATTTTCAAAAGGGAAACTAGAGGGTGCTCCCGGCCCCAGTGGAATCCCGCCAATAATGTACAAGCAAGACGCCGACTTTTGGAGCAACACACTGGCGCCAGCCTTCCAGGAAATTAGGGAAACAGCAATATGTCCATCATCCTGGAGAGGTTCAATAATAAGTCCGATTTAGAAACAGGGCGAAAGGAGCAATCCAAGCAACTATCGACTTATTGCCCTAATCGACAGAGGCAAAGTACTATGCGGGACTTATCTTGGAGGAACTAACATCCTGAGCAACCCTAAAGCACATCATCCCAGTTAACCAAACCGGATTCTGTAGAGGCCAGGGCACATTAACCAATATCATGGCGCTAACTCTTCTGACAGACGCGGCAAAAACAGCCAAGAGCTCGCTATTATTATGTTTTATAGACTATAGCGCTGCATTTGACCATGTAGACCGCAGCAAACTCTGGCAGAAGCTGGAAAAATGGGGGATTCCCGGGCCACTTCTACAACAGCTGATATTACAACATACCAACACTTGGGTCAAGATTAAACTGGGCTCTGGAACGCACCTTTCAAGGCAAATCAAAAACCACCAAAGGTTTAAAACAAGAATGCGTCCTAGTCCCCATGCTGTTTAATCTTTTTCTCGCAGATCTCCCTGGAGAATCGGAGAAAAACAAATTGCATGCCCCGCGGCTGGGAGATATCTCGCTTTCAAATCTCTTATATGCAGACGACCTGGTCCTTATTAGTCGGTCCCCCATTGGACTTCAACATCTCCTGGACACCACCAACAAATTCTCTATAAACAATGCATTAAAGATTAACCTAATCAAATCAAAAGTCATGTCAGTGAATTATAACAAAACAAAGAAACTCGCATGGTTCCTGGACGGACAGAGGCTAGACCACGCAGCCACTTACAAATATCTAAGCGTATTTTTAGACAGTAGAGGTTTGTTTAAACACCAACTAGAGGATATTCGTCGGAAGGGCACAATATTCTATCTCTCAATGAAGCCCTTGAAGAAAGTTTTCCCCGACCGGTCACTGGATCCCCTTCTACAGGTGATTAGAGCACGTTTACAGCCTATGCTCACATACGGCAGCGAATCCATGCAAGGGAAAGACACCACGGCTCTAGACAAAGTGAAGTACTGGGTATTTTAGACCCAGCGGTGCAGGGGCACACACCCTATGACTTCTGGGTTCACCCTGTTCCAGACCTACAGAAACACAGAGTCTTCTGGGTGAAGTCAAAGATTCGTTTATTGGCTGCAGACCAATTACAGGTATCCTAGAAGTACAACAGCGTGTATGTTCTCAGGAGACTGCTGAAAATCATAGGAACGGGTTTCTCCTTAAGTACAAAATATCATGCTCCAGGCACACATTCCTTGGTTTACGATATGGCCATATAAAGGTATACATTACAAACGAAAAAGCAGAGTCATGATGACCATCCCACATTCCAGTTCGGCCAGCCCACAATGATTTACACAGTAAGGTTCAGATCCCACATCAGATGTAAACAGACCCCCCAATAAACATGAGCATCTCCTGTTTTGGGAAACAAGTCATAAAGCAGGAACAAGCAGGTGTGGAAGAGATTAGCCGGGGGACTGTGTAGAATGAAAGGGTTTTATGACGGGTCAAGCCCTGATGCTAATCACAGGTGGACGGAGGAAGGGGAGCTCGTGAGACCGGTTTGACCTGGGGCAGCAGAGCCAGCTGCCCAGGTCACAGAGAAGTCAGAGGAGAAGCCCATGTACTGTGAGGCCCGTATTTACTCCATTATAGCCTATGTGAGGGCAATGACAAGATGGCCACTGCTTCCAAAATGGAACCCGCGTAGTGAAGCAAAATAACGTGTACACAGTGCATTCATAGCTAGAACGATATATAAAGCACTCGTACATGCCGCATTTACCATTTGCGGTTTGCTAATACCAAGATAGACAGGGGTAGGGCCCTGTCCCCTACGCGGTCCCGAATATTAAAGTACGACAGACCCTCCTTTTGCCCTTACATAGGCAATCACTATACTCATCTTAATCCGAGTCCAGGTCAATGTTCACAAAGTCATGGAGATGTTGCTGTAGCATCATCTTATTACTTAGTTCGTCCCTCGATACAGGTTTCCTTACACATAAGGTAGCACAGAGACCACATATCGCAGGAGCACTCTGTATGTACAGACAGAACAGGAAAAGAATGGCTAAGATCATTCCAATGACCATCAGAACTTTCCAACCCCAGGCAGATATCAATTCCCAGAACCACCCCACCAGTGACCAATCTCCCTTATCCACGTGTATGGATTCAGATATTTTATGGAGTTTGGAGATGGCTTGATACACTGTTGGAGCATTATCTGGTATGAAAATGCAGCAACTGGATTGGATGACCTTGCATACCCCACCGCGGTCTGCAAGAATAACGTCTAGAACCATGCGGTTCTGCAGAGTCATAAGGCGATCCGCTTGGAGCTCAGCTGTCAGATTACTAAGGGCACCAGCCGTTACATTGACAGTGGATTCAACCACACGAGTCAGCTGTCTCAGGTTCCTACTATTGACCATAGGTCCCCAAAACGGCAGGAAACCCAAGAAGAAGTCTCCCGCTTCCTGACCGGCAGTATCCTCCTTACTAATCACACCTCTCACAACTCTGGTTTTGTGATAGTCAGAGGCAGCAGTAAATGTCGGCGGTAACAAGTTCGCAATATAACATGTGCCCGAGAAATCAGGGGGCAGCCATGTATATGCTCGGTCATAACAGATGAAATATGTGCCCTTGGCAGCCAAAAACGCAGGGGAAAACTGTGACGGAAAGGTGTACGTTTCAGTACAGTTGAGCTCTAGGATTCTGACCATTACCCTGTAAGCAGAACCGACCCATGTGGGGTACGACCCAGATAGGAGATGAGATTTTTCGCTGTCTTTCACCCAGACTAATACTATACCCTGTCGCGTTCCATCCTACGTAAGGTCTCAACTCTTCTTTGGGAATGGATGAGTACGCATCAATATCCCTACTCATATCAGCAACTCCTTTCATCAAAGCCTTATTATTGGTGATAGGTCTAATGGAACGCGGTTGGCGAGGGGAGTATGTATCTAGAGCATAGAGAAACATGGTTTGAAATGCCCATGACGATCCATTGTAACTATACGGCAGCACCAGGTAGGGAATACCCTTGTTAATGGTATGTGGCATTAACCCACACACCCAGCAATTGGTCGTATTCATTACCAGTTGGTGCTGGTGCAAGAGCTGGATAAACGAGTTATTTACGAACTCTGATCGTCTGGTCTGTTCGTGCTCAGGCAAAGGGTGAAAAGAGTGAGAGGAGGCAGTAGAAAGAGGTATAGGCTGTTCAGTGGGTGTAATGGGCTTTTGAGCGGAGAAAAACACAAATCCTACAATAAACATCATTATGCTACACAGTGTAAAAAGGCACAAAAAGACAAAACATTTACTTTTTACAATTCTACACATCCTTGCGTTAAAGTTCATTTCCTCAATCGGTCTCTCCATCTTAAAAAACTCCATCCTCTACTCGGGCCGCTCGCGGTGGATGAGTTTCTTCTGCTAAGGAGTACGCCTGTCAGTCCAGGGAAACGCCCTAGACCAACCAGAACCGTTGACCTAGCGTCTTCGGCCTGTACCCCAAAGTCTTGGCACCGCGACCCTGCGGCAGAACCCGGATGGTGGTTCGAAAAACAAAAATCAAGAAAGTCCTTCAGATGGGAGAGCAAAAATGTCAAAAAGGAAATAGTGAGGAAATCTTTATTTGTCCATGGGCCTAGGTCTCAAATTATAGCGGAGACGGCCAGGTGCTGTTTGGTCTTGAAACAAAAGTTCAGGCTCAGTGGTGTCCAGTCGATTTGATGGTGGCACAGCTTCCTGCAGAATATTGTCACTCTCTTGGTCTGAAACTGTGCCTCTTATGCGTGCGTCACTGAATGGTACAAAACGAGGTACAGTGTCTGTCTCAGAGTCGGCGATACCCTCCTTGACCCACTGGTCATATGGCAGGGGCAAGGGGACTACTTTACAGTGGGTACCATGGATCCAGTGTTTCTTCCCTTTTACTCGCACTGCTGATCTTGTCGAAAGAAGAACAAGATGAGGGCCGATCCAGCGAGGCTCGTCGTTGCTCTTGCGCTGGAAATTTCGGACTAGCACCCACGTACCAGGGTTGATAGGGTGTCCAGGAGGTTCAGAAGCTCGGGGAAGAGTATCATGTACCTGTTGGTGCAAAACACGTAGTTTAACAGTCAAATCATACAGGTAATCGAGCAGTACTGGATGCTCTATCTCACTGAACTTCATGGGCCTCGGTACACCCCATACATTGGCCGGACGGCCAAAGACAACCTCGTAAGGGCTAAGCCCCACTCGTGAGTGTATGGTCATTCTGGTGGACAGGAGTGCTAGAGGCAGAGCGTCAGGCCATTTAAGACCAGTGCTCGCCTGGATTTTGGCCAGCTTGAGCTTTAAGGCTCCATTGTAGCGCTCTACTAATCCAGCTGATTGGGGGTGATTTGCAGCGTGGAACTTCTGCTTTATTCCTAGCCCTTCACATACATTCTTCATCACTTTACCCACAAACTCACTTCCATTATCACACCACACCATTCTTGGCATCCCAAACCTAGGGAAAAATTCCTTCACAAGGGCTTTGGCTGTGGATAGGGCAGTGTTATCTTTCAGAGGATAAGCCTCTATCCATTTTGAGAAAGCACAAACAACCACCAGTACATATTTCAGGTTGTTGCATCTTTCCATGTGAATAAAGTCCAGCTGCAAAACTTCGAATGGACATGATGGGGGTGCAAAGTGACCAGCTGGAGTTGGGGTTCCCCTACCAGGGTTGTACTTCAAGCGTACTATGCAATTCTTGACCACATTCTCTGCACACTTGGGAATCCCAGCATTCTGCCATACTGGAGCCAACAACTTGCATATACCTTTCGTACTGATATGTGCCATTCCATGTGCCATAGTAACCACTGGAAGCACATATGCATCAGGCAACAACCATCGCCTATGTTCTGTCAGATCAATCCAACAACCATTCTCATCCAACTTACCCATACTTTCTCTCCACTTGCTTAACTCTTCCTCTGTGGCTTCAGCTTGAAGCGACTTCACACTCTCTATTGTGTTCTCACACATTCCCACATCATTAACCCATCTTGCGGGGCCTGCAACATACATTCTAGTCTTCACATTCTGTGCTGTTTCTTTCGCGGTCTCATCAGCAAACGCATTCCCACGTCCAACATCATCTGTGACTTTCCTGTGCGCACTGCATTTCATGATCGCAACTTGCAGCGGTAGGGTCAGTGACTCAAGGAGATCATTCACCAACTTGCCATTCTGAATTTTAGCACCATGCGACGTCAGGAACCCACGCTCCTTCCACAATCGCCCAAAATTATGAGCCACGCCAAAGGCGTACTGGCTATCTGTGTATATGTTCACTCTCATTCCTTCAGACAACACGCATGCTCTCGTGAGGGCGATTAATTCTGCTGCTTGGGCCGAATTATGTGGCACTCGTGCAGTTTCCACGACCGTATGCAAAGTCGTGATAGCATATGCAGCAGTCGTGTCACCATTAGGGAGCTTGAAACATGAACCATCTACCCATAAAGTGCCATCACACTCAGTCAGGGGAGTATCTTTTAGATCTACTCTCCCTTTCGTCTCTTCTTCTGTTCTGAACAGACAGTCATGTTGCTCAATCTCATCTGAGTCTGCTGGAATTGGCAACAATGTAGCTGGATTCAGCGTATTGCATCTCTTTATGTGTATGTGATTTGCTAACAGTGTAAGTTCATAACCTGATAATCGCGCACTAGTCAAGTGTTGTGTCTTGGTCCTATTTAATAATGTGTCTACAGCGTGTGGAACCATAACAATCAATGTGTTGTCCATTACCAAACCAGCAGATTGTCGGATAGACATCGCTGCAGCAGGTGTCGCTCTCAGACAGCTTGGCAATGCCCTTGCTACAGGGTCCAAGGTTGATGAGAAATATGCGCATGGGCGCGGTCTGTCGCCAAAAGGCTGTGTTAACACTGACAACGCACAACCATCTTTCTCGTGAACATACAATGTAAAAGGCTTACTGTAGTCAGGGGTACCCAACACAGGTGCTGAACACAATGCATTACGCAATTCCACAAAACTTTTCTGGCACTCTTCAGACCATGGGATAGGATTCGGTGTGTCTTTGCATGTTAAGGCTAACAAAGGTTTTGCCAATAAAGAAAAACTAGGGATCCAATGCCTACAGTATGAAGTGATGCCCAAGAAAGCACGTACTTCTCTCTGTGTTTTTGGCACACTCAACTGTGCAATGGTTTGAATTCTTTCTGGGGTCAGTTTCCTTCCCTCCTTCGATAAGAGATGACCTAAGTAGGTCACTTCTTGTCGACAATATTGCAGCTTAGAGAGAGACACTTTGTGATGGAAAGCGGATAAATGGCGCAACAGTGACAATGTGGCTTCTTTACAAATCTTTTCAGTATCCGCAGCAATTAGTAAATCGTCCACGTACTGAATCAGGATAGCGCCACTAGGTAAAACAAGTGCATCAAGCTGCGCTTTCAAAGCTTGACTATATATTGATGGACTTTCACAGTAGCCCTGGGGAGCGCGTTTGAAGCGGAAGCTTCGGCCTCCCAGACTAAAACCAAAAATGTCTCTGCTCTCTTCTGCAATTGGGATACTAAAGAAAGCATTCTTTAAATCAATCACTGAAAACCATGCAGCAGAGGCTGGAATCATCGTTAACAAGGCGGTTATATCGGGGACAACCGGAAACTGTGGCACAACAATCTTATTAACCTCTCTAAGATCAATCACAAATCTGTAAACAGGTGGCTGTGAAGGATCCGTTCGTTTTAAGGCAGGTAAAATCGGGCTATTGCAAACGTTGCCTCTTGTCTCTTCGATCACACCCTTATTAATCAAGTCGCTGACAATGTCTAACAATGCTTTCTGCCCTTCATTGGAGATCTTGTATTGGGGAATACGTGGCAGTCTGACATTAGCCTTTAAAGTCACCACATATGGCGGTATCTCCAAGAGGCCCACATCATTGGGACCAGTAGCCCAAAGGGCATCCGGAAGGGATGACAATTCAGGTGGCATTGTATTTTTAGACAAATACATTGGGGAAATCACTTTCTTGCCTAATGTAAGTTGTACTCCTGAAGGAGAACAATACAGTGTAGCGTGCAATCTTTTCAACAAATCTAATCCCAGCAAATTCTCACCACAACCTGTTGTCAGAATCAGGGGTGCTTTCAGCTCGCAAGGTCCAACAGAAAGTGACATGGGACTAGAAATCGGGTTCCTAACTGGGGCGCCAGAAAAACCTACCGAAACATTTATATCGCCAGACAAAGGTGCGCCAGGGAGTTTTGAATGCATGATTGAACTCTTTGCAGCACCAGTGTCTAGCAGAAAAGGCTCCGTTACATTTGCTGTAGTCACCTCAACATACGGTCCACTCTGATCCACTGGCACTGAAACAACTCCCTCTCTCTGTCTATGGCTGTCCTAGTAATCATTATTTTCTGCATCACCGTCCTCTGCATAATAATCATTATTATAATACTGGGCCGTATTACTAATCGCGTTAGCTTGCTGATCAAAGCTCTTGATGGTACTTTGAGGCGGCAGAGGACGCGCGTTCTGGGGAACACTTCCACGCCCTCTGCCTCTAGGAGCTTGCTGACCACCCCTACCTCTGGCGCCATACGCATTACCGTTCCGCTGCATTAATTTAGGGCAACTATATTTATAATGACCTTCCTCTTTGCAGTATGAACATTGGTTGGGACCTACAGGGACACGTGGTTGGTAATACCCATTCATTTGCTGATTGTTCTGAAACTGTTGGGGTTGGTGATAGACACCTTGGGGTTGCCTATAATTATTCTGACCTCCACGTGGCGGATAGGCCTGCTGTAAAAGGACATTTGTCTTTAGTTCCTTCGTTTTCTTCTCTGTTCTATCTTTCTCGTCTTTATCTCTATTTTCATAATACTGTGCAGTAGCCAGTATTTGCGCTGAAGAAGAAACAGCCCAAGAACTTTCTGAATCTTTTAACTTTTTACACAGATCAGGAAGTAAATTCTGCACAAACTTGTCCACAAATAACCGTTGGCCACCCTCAGTACTCATATCCTGCCCACTGTGATCAATAAACGTTTCTTCAAACCTAGTAAAGAAGTCTGACACTGTCTCATCTTTCTTCTGCTTGCATGCAGATAACTTGTCCCAATTTACGCGCATCGCAGGCATTATTGTCTTCATATACGTAATGATTCTACCAGGCAGTTCAGCTACTAAAGGTTCTGGTTTCGCACCACCAGTTTGTCTAGCATCAGCAGCAACAATGTTAGCCCATGTATCCCCTAGTTCTGCATTGTGATCTACATTACGAATTGATCCCCATAGAGGCTGTGGAACAACATTACCAAACAACATGTCTATGTCGGCCAGATTCATAATGCATGACCCTGCCGTCTGTGACAACTCTTTATAATAACCTGCTGGGTTCTTACGGGGATCAGGCAAGGACTGCTTAAGCGCTAACACCTCAGAGCGCTTCCATGGAACATGCACCCAAACACGCTGGAAATGCGCTGCCACAGCGGGGTTACCACCGGCAGCTGCAACCGCTTCCTTCCATACCGGGGGAACTTCTCTCATAGGGTATTGTCGCGCTTTTACCTTTTTCCCCACAAGGACATCTTGTTCAAACAATGATTGTTGGCAATCATCATTCCTAAAGGACAACACAACCGCAACTGCTTTATCTACCTCGCGGTCCACAATTATACCGGTTCCAAAATCGAACCTCACTCTACACAATTCCTGCGGGTTCGGATTTTTACCACTATCCTCCAATTCTTCACAGAGAATTTCGCACATTTTCTCAAACACATATCTCTGTTTCGGGGCATCCCATTGATGGAAAACGTTGACAACTGATTCCACATCATACAGTGAAGGGAAAACAATCCATCTACGCGCCATGTTATCTATTACCTTTTTCTCATCGGGGTTAGGCAATTGGCTACGCAATTGCTTACGCTGTAAACCAGGAGTCGCACCAGATGCCTCAAAGAGAGGAGACATTAATGTAGTAACCACATTAGCTAAGCGCTGTCGCGCTGAAGGAGAAGCTGAGGCGAGAACAGGGGGAAAAACAGAGGGAAGAAAAGAGGATGTAGAGACAGGTACTGGAGTGGTGGAAGGAAGAGTGTCAGGGGAGGCAACTGCTGTATTAGGCAAAGTCGCAGGAAGTGCGGGGGCAGTTGGAAGCACAACTGGCGGTCCTTGAGAGGGCTGCGCTACAGGGATAGGAACCGGCTGCAAAGCAGCTGGCGGTAGCGGCAAGGCTTGCAGTATATTCACTGGAGGTGGCATATTTACAAGCTGGGGAGGCGCCGTGGCATTTTGAGCATATGGGGGTGGCGAACTCAACAAATGTGACATCAGGGGATCTTTCTCCTTTTCTTCTAACCCATTCTGCTTAGAATGTGGTAAGGCTGGGTAACATTTGTCAATCCCTAACTTGCGCTGCCTATGCAATTGCTCACTCATCTGCTCCTCCTCATTGTCTTTAAATTGTACAGCTGCTTGCATTACTGTCATACCTTTCTCTCTCTTATTCTTTTTCGCTAGCTTAATTTCCTTTTGTTTGGCTTCCTTTCGCCATAAGCGGAAAGAGTCAAACATCGCCGGCCGGGCTTTCTTCTTAAACAATTTAATTTCCAGATTATCCAAAATATCGGTATCAAAACTACCATTTTGGGGCCATTTTAAAACACCATCTTTCCTGGTGTAGTGGATCCACACTTCGTTATATGCAATGGGGCCTACACCATGTTTTACATAGAGCTCATAAGTTGGAGTTCCAACCGGAGGAACCGGACATGATTCCTCTAGCTGGAAATCTTTTCCACAACCCAAACAGAATAATCTACCAAATAGTCCAGAACCAGGCATCTTTGCTCACTAGTCTAGATCCAAACGTCAAAGGATTATCGATTACGATAGCCTCGTGAATACACGAGTCCTCTGGTTTTGGCGTTTGCAAACTCCAAAGTACCAAATTACCAAATCAAACGATCCCGAAGGATACCAAAAACAAATAGGAGACGCTCCACTTATACTTAACTTAATATTGTTGATTGATGGCGTCACCAGAAGACTCTCTCGATTGTTTCGCTCTCTCAAATTCGTCAAGGGTCCAAAACAGGTCGATTAATCAGGGCAGCAGTCCTTCGTAGCCGTCGGGACGCGGAGAACCTTGCAGAAAAGACTTTCGGACCACGTCGACATGCAGGGGTCGATGAAGTGGCGGCCTTCCTCCGGAATTTCCACACGAAGCTCCTCACGAACCTCTGGCTTGGACTGGTACCGCTGAAATCGTCCCGAGTTGGGCGCCAAACTGAAGTACTGGGTATTTTAGACCCAGCGGTGCAGGGGCACACACCCTATGACTTCTGGGTTCACCCTGTTCCAGACCTACAGAAACACAGAGTCTTCTGGGTGAAGTCAAAGATTCGTTTATTGGCTGCAGACCAATTACAGGTATCCTAGCAGTACAACAGCGTGTATGTTCTCAGGAGACTGCTGAAAATCTTAGGAACGGGTTTCTCCTTAAGTACAAAATATCATGCTCCAGGCACACATTCCTTGGTTTACGATATGGCCATATAAAGGTATACATTACAAACGAAAAAGCAGAGTCATGATGACCATCCCACATTCCAGTTCGGCCAGCCCACAATGATTTACACAGTAAGGTTCAGATCCCACATCAGATGTAAACAGACCCCCCAATAAACATGAGCATCTCCTGTTTTGGGAAACAAGTCATAAAGCAGGAACAAGCAGGTGTGGAAGAGATTAGCCGGGGGACTGTGTAGAATGAAAGGGTTTTATGACGGGTCAAGCCCTGATGCTAATCACAGGTGGACGGAGGAAGGGGAGCTCGTGAGACCGGTTTGACCTGGGGCAGCAGAGCCAGCTGCCCAGGTCACAGAGAAGTCAGAGGAGAAGCCCATGTACTGTGAGGCCCGTATTTACTCCATTATAGCCTATGTGAGGGCAATGACAAGATGGCCACTGCTTCCAAAATGGAACCCGCGTAGTGAAGCAAAATAACGTGTACACAGTGCATTCATAGCTAGAACGATATATAAAGCACTCGTACATGCCGCATTTACCATTTGCGGTTTGCTAATACCAAGATAGACAGGGGTAGGGCCCTGTCCCCTATGCGGTCCCGAATATTAAAGTACGACAAAAGCTATCAGTCGAGCATACAGGGCAATCTTCCATCTGCCTAATTACGTCTCCCCAGCACAAATCCGCCTCGAATTTGGTCTCCAGAGACAAATGGTGGAGAGAAGAGGCGCCTATATAAAAAGCTGGTGAAAAATCAGAGGCGCCGAGCAAGGATCCTTAAACGCCCACCTCTGGACCGAACTCTCTACCCGAGAGAACTCACCCGCCAGGAAGTATCTAAAAGAATCACTGGAGATCCTGGGACTAACAAACCTCTGGGAGTCATCCACAGACATCAAAAGTTTCAAAAAAGTGGTTACAAAAGTAACCAAAATGATATCATCCATAGATGACAAAGAAATTCTGGCCAAGAGGGCTCATGGATGGACAGTGCTGAAAGATTATAACGCTCTGAAGCCGCAGTAATACCTGAAAATGGGCCTCACGCAGACGACAAAAACACATTTTTTAAATTTGCGCCTCGGCATCCTACCAATATTACCCCACTTGGCACCTTGGGAAAAGGAGAACAGAAGAACACCCTTGCCGACTTTGCAGAGCAGGGAACGAGGACCTAATACATATTATCTGCATCTGCCCAAACTTGATGGACATAAGGCGCTCCTTATTTAGAGTTTTATGGAACCAAAAGGGCATAACAAGTTGCAGGCAGGCTGTGATGTTGTGCTTTAATCCTGATGAGATTCAGTTAAATTGGAGACTGACAAAGTATTTTGATATCGTGGCTAGAAGACTCCTGAGTTAGCCACACAGTTCATCTAAAGTACAGCAAGCAACATCACCTCAATCCAACAAAGGACAGCCCGCTTAGTCATTTGCCAAGTTACAACTACGCTTGGCAAACCAAGGCACATTGACCTTATAAACTTACAAATGGTCTATACCAAAATGCAATTGAGACTTTTATGATTTTATAGAGTGTAAATACCTTCTTTTCTTATTCTTACACTAGAAATGTAAATAAGGCTTAAACGTCTTTTAATAATGGAAGTTTTTAATATTGTGGGTTTTTATTAACTGTGCAATAAATAAAATCAAAATCAACCAAGGACCTCGCACCCATTTCACCCTAACCCTTGCCATGTGCACCAAATACTTTGTACTCCTAGGTGATCTCAGCTCTTATCTCAATGACCCACAGACCCCAATTTCCCGAGTTGCTGAAAAGTCTACAGAACATCAGTCTCATCCAGTCATACAAGGTGCTACCCGCATCGACAGACACACAGTGGACCCCCCAACTTCTACTGCTGCGACAAGATTAAAGTCAGCTACATCACTCCACTCACATGGATGTACCACTCCATCGTCCACTTCCACATAACAGGGCCACCAACCTCCCCTACTAAGTATAGCAGCACCCAAGCCACTACTGGAAGAAAGTTACAGAAATGGAATTGCTCAACACTCTCCAACAAAACTACCCAGATTCCACCAATGACCTCATCAACGACACAAAAAACGTTAATAAATGGATCATCACCTGTGCCAATACCCTGTTCATCCTGAGAAAAAACATACCCAAATGATCAAACAAACAAGCTGGCTAGTACAACATTGACCTCCGAGAGTCCACGATAGTTTGCAAACAATTTGAAAGGAAATGGAGAAACACCTGAGGAACCACCACAAGAAACTCCTAGAACCTATCACCATCAAGTGATAGAGACCAAATCAAAAATGCTCTGACCCTGAGAATTGAATCTACAACGGCAACCAACGACTTCAAGGAACTTTTCGCCATCATCAAGGAATTCACCAACCCAACAGCCACAACCAACACCTTCACCCCTACACAAAAACTCTGCAACAACCTCTCCGACTTCTTCCAAGAAAAAAATCACCAAGATCTACAGCAACTTTGAACCCCAGCCCCCCCATCGACCTTGCCAGCCTATTAACCACATCAACTAAAGGCTATCAACTGACAGCATTGAACAATCCATCCAATAAGGACACTGCAGCAATAATGAAGACAGTCCACTTAGAGGCACCCACAGATGCTTGCCCCACCATATCTACAACCTGGGAAGAGCCATGATTAGCGCTGCACTCACCTCCATCATCAACACCCCCATCAAGACAGCCACCTTCCTGAATAGCTTGAAACACGCTGAAGTCACTGCTCTCTTACAGATCCCCCATCTGAAGTACTCAGCACCTACCAACCCATCCTGCTGCTCCTCTTCCAAACCAAAGTAATCAATAAGACAAATAATTCTCTGACCATTAAGAACACCACAAACACCTGGACGACTTGCAATCAGGATTCTGACAAAACCACACACTGGGGGGGGGGGGGCAAATTTACAAGAAACAGACGCATCTGCAATACCTTGTGCCACCATGGATGCTCTGTATTTATAATACAGCGCACCATAGTTCAAGGATTGACAGATGCACCAGAAATTCTGATGCATCTGTTGGTCCGAAAGTCACTCATTGCTGGAGTCGTGTAGCAAGCATGACACAATTCCAGCAATGCATGTTGAGGTCTATACATATTGTACTGCGTCAGTCCTTGGACCTGCTTCAAGCAGGCGTTATGTTTTGACACAGTGACGTCCTAGAAGTGGTGCAGTGAAATCTTGTAGATTTCACTGTGTCACTCGTACGAGGCTTTCCTGCATGGATACGCCCACCCTGCATACATTATACCTGACGCAGGTATAATGTGATGCAGGGCTTTACAACGTAACGCATCCCTAGATGCGTCATGTTTTAAATTGGCTGTATTGTTTACGCCGCCGCTGCGTCACAAAAGTGATGCAATGGTGGCGCAAAAGTGTCACAAGGGGCTTTTAAATCTGCCCCTGGATTTCTAACCTTCCTGGTTCTTACATCATCATTCTGCATCCAGAATGTGGCTTTTCCTAATTGCGATTTCTTAGTTGGAAATCACATCTGTGCAATTTCCAAATAGGAAATTTACTATTTGCGAATGTGAATTTATAGAAATCACGAGTAGTGGAGTACTCTCCTATGTACATCTAATTTTGGGATTTCCAAAATAGCAATTCCTATGGATTCACTATTTGAAAATTGCAAACAGTAACTAAAGTATATGTGGCCCTGTGAGAAGTTGGCCTGGTATATGATGTTCACTAGTTAAAGTGACCACCTTGTACCATGCAAAGCAACCCTTATGGTGTGGTTGTAAGTCAACCTTTTCGGACTAGCTGCCCTAGTGGTAGCGTAGGCTAAGCAGTCTTTGAGGCTAAACTCGTTAAAGCGTGTTAAGCAGGCTGTTTTACCATATGCAACCCCCTTTTATACCAATGAAAGGACACCACACAGATATATATTCAAAATATATATGTATTTATTACTCAAAGTATCCCCTAGACTCTTTATGAGCACAGGAGCACAAATCGTTAAACAAGAAAGTATTACAATATACAGAAGTTGCACTTTATATGGATGGGCCCTGGTGGCCACTCAAACCATATACTAAAATAGTGGTATAAGTACCACGAACAGGAAAGGGAAAAGGCCTAGGGCCTCTAGAATCACTGGGCCTACAAGGAGCTAACTTTAGTTAGTGACCAGGAGGTCCACGGATCGCGTGTGCAGTGAGGAAAGTTACACGCGTGCTCCCATAGGTTTTCAATGGGTGCGTAAAAGTTCAAAAGTTACTGCTAGAAGGGTCTTCTGGATGGACTACGAACTTAAAACTTAAAACACAGACACTAGAGATGTTTCTCTACACTTGGGCACCGGGGTGCCAGCGTTACCTCACCCACAGGAAGCGGGTGCATAGGTCTCGAAGTGCGTCGGGTTTCGTCTATCGATTCAATGGAGCCTGATGACAAAGATGCTGCAGGCGGCCGGTCCAGAAGAGATGCGGTGGATCCAAGAGTGGATCGGAGTTGTAGAAGACCTGAAAACAGAGGGGACAGTGTTCACAGTCACTAGCCAGTGACCGGCGTGGCACCAGGTAGGTACCAGGCGATGTCCGGTGCAAACAGGTGATGAGGTGTACCGTGTCTCTGCAGCCACGTGGTCCCTGAAGGTCAACGACGTCCAGGAGTCGGTTCACGAGCTGTCCCACGCAGGCTCTCGCTGTCGGCGGTGTCGGCGACTTGAAAGAAGCAAACAAGTCTTGGCAAAGGCAGGAGTCGTGGAAAGTAAAGAAAGCTGATTGGTCTGATCAGCAAGGTCAGAGGGGATGCTCCTTTGGAGAGCAACTGGGGCCAGTCCAGAACAACCAGACCAGCGTCGTAGATTTCAAGGTTCGTTGCCAAAATGGCCACTAGCCAACGGGCCAGGGACCGGGCAGGCGCGTCGAGATGCAAAGTGCAGAGGGGCCCCACGCAGATCGTGGAGATGCTGGAGGGCTCACCTTTGGTACAGATGCTGCTCGGGTGTTGGGCTTCTCAGGACCCAAAGCACAACTTGGAGGGAGCCTTTGTTGTTGCGCTTGCAGCTTGTCGTGGGTCTTTCAAGATGGCTGGCTCCACGTGTCTCGGTGCCTCCACGGGTTCCTTCTATTCAGGGACTGTGGATCGGGCGGTGAGAGGTCTGGAGGTCCAGGTCTTGTCGGGCTCTGGGCTCGGGCTCCAGCAGGAGGCGGCGGCAAAGCAGACGTCGAATAGCTGGTTGGTGCTTGCGTTAGCAAGATGGTCACTCCCTGACCATAGGGGAGATTTCCTTCTGTCCTCTGTGCAGCAGAGCATCGAAGTTCCCGTCTTCTTCTTTGTAGTAAGTTGATTCCAGGATGTCTGAAGTCTTAGGACACAGCTCCTACCTTTAAGCGGATTCTAGGGGCCGGACTACCTGCTAGGTCCCTCCCTAAGGGTGGGACCAGGAAGGGGGGTGGTTACACCCCCAATCCTTTGTCCAGCTCGCCCCAGGTCCGGGGCTGGTGTGCCCCAGGACCGGTTTGAACTGGCATATGCATCGAGGCTCCTTGTGAGCCTCAGGCATGTCTGATTCCATTCAAGCCCTACCTGACCAATACACAAAATCCTGTCTGGGGTGGTGCACGCACCTCCCCTGGCAGGAAACCCTTTGTCCACGTCTCCCAAGCTGGAAGGGGATATATGACGTTACAACGCACACTTTTACAACGCATGCACTTACAACGCATTTTTTACAACGCATAATCCATTACAACGCACTACACTTACAATGCATGACACTACAACGCATTTTTAAAAACTACCATTACAACGCATACCATTACAACGCATAATATTTAATTGCATTTAAGGTAAGTATTAGATAGTATAGGGGTAAAAATTACTTTTCTAACTCCAGGGGGTGCAACAGTAGGGTAAGTGTTGGATAGTATAGGGGTAAAAATTGCTATTCTAACTCCAGGGGGTGCAACAGTAGGGTAAGTGTTGGATAGTATAGGGGTAAAAATTGCTATTCTAACTCCAGGGGGTGCAACAGTAGGGTAAGTGTTGGATAGTATAGGGGTAAAAATTGCTATTCTAACTCCAGGGGGTGCAACAGTAGGGTAAGTGTTGGATAGTATAGGGGTAAAAATTGCTATTCTAACTCCAGGGGGTGCAACAGTAGGGTAAGTGTTGGATAGTATAGGGGTAAAAATTACTATTCTAACTCCAGGGGGTGCAACAGTAGGGTAAGTGTTGGATAGTATAGGGGTAAAAATTACTATTCTAACTCCAGGGGGTGCAACAGTAGGGTAAGTGTTGGATAGTATAGGGGTACAAATTACTATTCTAACTCCAGGGGGTGCAACAGTAGGGTAAGTGTTGGATAGTATAGGGGTAAAAATTACTATTTTAACTCCAGGGGGTGCAACAGTAGGGTAAGTGTTGGATAGTATAGGGGTAAAAATTACTATTCTAACTCCAGGGGGTGCAACAGTAGGGTAAGTGTTGGATAGTATAGGGGTAAAAATTACTATTCTAACTCCAGGGGGTGCAACAGTAGGGTAAGTGTTGGATAGTATAGGGGTAAAAATTACTATTCTAACTCCAGGGGGTGCAACAGTAGGGTAAGTGTTGGATAGTATAGGGGTAAAAATTACTATTCTAACTCCAGGGGGTGCAACAGTAGGGTAAGTGTTGGATAGTATAGGGGTAAAAATTGCTATTCTAACTCCAGGGGGTGCAACAGTAGGGTAAGTGTTGGATAGTATAGGGGTAAAAATTACTATTCTAACTCCAGGGGGTGCAACAGTAGGGTAAGTGTTGGATAGTGTAGTGTAATATTATGCGTTGTAATGGTAGGCGTTGTAATGGTATGCGTTGTAAAGGTATTTTTTAAAAATGCGTTGTAGTGTCATGCGTTGTAAGTGTAGTGCGTTGTAATGGATTATGCGTTGTAAAAAATGCGTTGTGAGTGTAGTGCGTTGTAACAGTTGCGTTGTAAAGGTTGTTCCCCCTGGAAGGACTCCCAGCAGCAGGAGGGCAGACTTGTGTCTGTGGTGGCAGCATCCATTTTGTGGAGCTGAGGCTATGTCTGATTTTACCCGGGTTTCAGGTACTCTACATGTCGTGTCCCTCTAGAAGGGTGGAATGCTAACCCCGTCGCCAGAATTGGCGAGGGGTTAGTATTCCAATTCGTATGACACCTTACTCGACATGTTTTGATAAAGCCAAACCAAAGATAGCATTTAACCGCGAGGTTCATAATGCACTTAAGAGTATATGGTATGGCGATATCTGGAAACTGTAGAAGGAAGTTGTTCCGACCACTGCAGACAGGCTCAGCTCATGCCAGAGCACCATCTCACATGGAACCAAACACTCTGCCTTCAGGATTGTCAAGGCCTGCCATAGGAGTGACTTATAGGTTACCAGGTGATCCATTTAAGGTTAGGTATAGGTATACTACACCTAAGTAAGAGGTGGTTACACCAACTTACCCCAGCTGAGTGATCAGCCAGTTGTGTCAAATTGCTAGGCCAGACCAGGGGTGGCATAATACATGCTTCAGCCCCTGGTAGGCCTTAGATACACCAATGCCCTGGGTACCTAGTGTACACTGGTACAGGGGCTCACAGGGTGATCCACTTCCAATTGGTTATGCACCTATAGTGCATAGTGTTAATTTAGTAGAGAGAACAGCAGGCTGGGGTCTGATTAGCAGGCCCACAGCCTCAATATGTCAAAAACCAGTGAAGCAAAAAGCAAAAATTTGGGGTGACCATAGGATAGCAGATCCTACTCTCCTACAGGCCCCTAGGCCTCATCCTGTACACCTGCCTCACCATGAAGTCCCAGCTCAAAGCCATAACCATCTCATGCTTCCACATCTTCTGGATGTTACATAAAATCTTCAAGTGGATCCCACTGGACACCCCACATACCAGCACCCAGGCCCTAATCACAATCAGATTAAACCATAGCAACACACTCTGCGCCGCCTCCCAACTTATCTTCATAGACTTCAAAGCATCCAAATTGCCACCATCAGACTCATCCTCATCTCCCTGCACTAATCCCACACCACATAGCACTTGTGAGAGCTCCACTGGCTCCCCATCCAAAAGCACTGTCAGGTCAAACTTCTCACACACACATTCAAGTCACTATACAACATGGGACCCGCATACCTCAATCACAGCTTCACTTTTCCCAGTCCACCAAAAAACTTTCACCCCCTCCCCCTGCATCCACAGAAGCAGAACAGGAGGCCGATCATTGTCCTTCCAAGCAGCCAAATCCTGAACGACCTCCCCCAATACATCAAGTCCTCCTTACTTCTTGAACTCCACATGAAGCTGAAGACCTGACCTTTCAATTAGTCTTCTTGTGGGACCATTGAGACTTCCTGTACTCAGGCGCTGCCTCACCACGCGCCTACTCTCACCCACTCAGTGTCTGAATGCCCTCAAGGGTGACAATCAGCGCTCTATAAATCCACCTTACCCTACAATTGGCAGATCCTCATACTGGTTTATTCCTGCTGGGTTGTGCATTCTAACTCAATAACATATTTGGACTCTGAGCTTCTCATTTTCCCCACTCTACCCTATGTATGGGGTTCTTAATCAATCTATCTATGCCATAATACTCCAAATCTTCCCACTAGGGATTGCAATGGTCCATAAAGTGTTTTGCTGATTTAACAAATCACCACTTTTGCCTTTGCAGGGGGCTGCGAGAATAAGACAGCCTTAAAGGCAACCACACCCACCTCCATCACTGAATACCTATAACATCAATCACTTCCAAAGCATTCCCTTCTCAAAATTACTTCAACTCCTTCCAGTTGATATGAACTTTTCATCCTTGCAAAAAAATGTAAGTGATGTGACCTATCCTCAAAAAATCATATTTCTACCCTGATGAACTCTGAAACTACTTTCCTATCATCCACACTTCTTTTATAGGGAAAAATCTTTCAGTGGTCAATAGCTGATGAGGGTCAAAGGCCAAAGCAAATCTTTTACCATGATCTTCTATTAGAAAACTCCAAACCACTTGGAAGCAACAACATATCTCAGCGTCAAACCAACATGTCACACCTGATTGGTAAAAACCTATAAAGAATGCAAATGGTAGCATGCCCTTTATTCCGATGCTCCTAGACCTGGTAAAAACCTATAAAGAATGCAAATGGTAGCATGCCCTTTATTCCAATGCTCCTAGACCTGGTAAAAACCTATAAAGAATGCAAAATGGTAGCATGCCCTTTATTCCGATGCTCCTAGACCGTGGAAAACTGACCCTTGCGCCATAGTTAGACTTCTTCCCTGCAGCCCTTCAGAAAAGATCTGAAGACTCCTCTCTCCTCCTTCTATCTAAATCACCTCCTTCTCTCCATTTCTTCTCTTCATCATGTAACATATTCTCCCTGTGCAGTTTGTCTGTCTGCAAGACACCAATGCCTGTGCTATGTAAGAGCCTGTGCTATGTAGTTATTCTTGTGGCCATTTCTACCCTCTATAAATAGATCAATAAAATAAATGCATACAATTAGTTCTTTCAAACCCCTCAGACAATCTAAACTTATTTCCAAGCAAAAGAAAAAATCTGGGCTGGGAAAATAATTGCAGCAGTCGGTGAAGCAAGGAAACTGGGAACTGGCTTTTCTTTAATCTTTATTCTTTCATCTGACTTGTTTTTTATTTTTTACAACAAAAAAAGGTGTTCACAAAAGAAGAGATGTTTCTGGCAACATATTTATTTGTTCCATGCTATTGCTCATTACAGGATGGGTAGAATGTCTGCATGTTCCTACGCAATCTGAGCCATAATATTTTTAAGATAACTTACATTAAACTGATTGTAATATCTTTTTTACAAAAATTACTAACTGCTTTTTGGTAGGTCTAACTTTGCAGTTCAAATTCTGCTTTTATTCTTGTGATGTGCAATGAACATGAAAGAGCAAAACACCAAGGATTTAATTGGCTAGTGAGAAGCAGAATGGTGTGACCTGTTGTGTCCAAAATAATTATTCCAAGGGCCACGCTTACCATTGGCCCGCAATATTAGGTAAGAAGGAGCAGTTGGCAACGTGGAAGGTTCAAACGTTTATTAGCCACCACAGAACTCTATATAGAGGAGCCTCGTCGATCCTCACCCATCAGGTGCGCCGAGGAAGACTGCTGGCTCCTTGACAGTAACACACTTTTATACATTATCAGTACAGCATACAAAACCATATATGTGGAAAAGTACCAGTTAGTCCTGGCGCCCCTAATGAGCTCATGCCTATTTCTAGTTTCGGTTACACATACAAAGGGTTACTATCTTTACAGAGAAGGTCGAAAGGGTGACTCCCTTCTCGTCCCAGGCCTAGAGGAATTTGCCTGATACTCCCTTTTAGCAGATGTGACCTTGCTTCTCAGCAACTCAGCCTGTCTCCTAATTAAATGCAAGGAAAGGGGAAAGCAGGGGGTGTGCGGAAAAGACCACGTGACTCCCAAGTGAGAGAGAGAGCCGCAATCCAAGATGGAGGCGGTTCGGTTTCTCGGCCCTTTTATTCGTACTAAACATAATCGGGGATTTCGAACCGTTTAATACACCATAACGAGGTAAACTATCATTAGATATACTGCGCTAATCATATCGTAATATCTTGAATACCTCAGAACGGCCCTTTTAGCGCAGCATAGCTAATAACGAGGTCAGTCTTCGAAAATACCCTCATCAATCTGCATTAAGTCGTGCGTCTCCTTCTGAGCCCGCTGAGTATCTATTCTGGTTTGGACGGGCTCAGGCCTAGGGATGGATCGGCGAACTTGAGCAGCACAATATGCACAGCAAGCAGGCCCGCACTGTAGACAAAGGCAGCAGGTGAAAATGAATCCCACTATTCCCAAAAGAATCATGAATAACTTCCATCCCCAGGTGGTCACCAGATCCCGAAACCACCCGGACAAAGACCAAGTACCAGTCTCGGTGTGAATTTCAGAGGCTAGCCGATGCAGTTTCTGAATGGCTAAATGGACAGAAGGGGCGGAGTCAGGTATATATACACAACAGGAGCTGCCGATGACTCTACAAGCTCCTCCGTGATCAGCTAGGATAACATCTAAGACAAGACGATTTTGGAGGGTCACAAGCCGGGTCGCCTGGAGCTCCACTGTGATATTAGTTAATATTCCTGCAGTAGTATTAACCACCCCTTCCACTACTCTAGATAGCCTCCTAACTTCTTTACTATTGAGGATGGGTCACCATATGGGCAACGCCCCTTTTATGATATCAACGAAGTGTTGGGCTGGAGTGTCAGTCTGGTCAGTGGCATCATTACTGGCGGCTTCAGCTTTTAGGCTCCGCCGATTTAAGGAATGAGATTTGTGATAATCGGAAGGAGCTATGTAGACCGGTGGGTAAAGAAAAGATAAGTAACATCGGCCTGCCCATCCCCTGGGTAGCCAAGTGTATGCATTTTCACCGCACACAAAATAAACATTGGGAGGGGTGAGTGTTGGGGGACTACTGAAAGTCTGTAGTTTATAAGTGTAATTACATCTACTATAACCTATGGATAGATGTCCAGTACCCTGCACGCAGAAGGAGGACGACGTATTCAATACCGGGACCGGAATGATTTTCTCATCTGAGACATTTCGCTCCTGGAAATACTTGAAATACTCAGTAAAATTAAAGGTCATGAAATCCAACACTTCATCCCTTAACCAGGTATCATTCTCATGATCAGTGTATACGTTCATACAGGCGGTAGGATCAAGGGTACCATCCGTCCCCTCAGCATTAGGAGTAAAACCTTGGTGTGTCTCTATATAGGCTAAGATCAAGGCATAATCCTTCTCTGAGAATCGACGTTCATCTATAGCATAGTGTTCATATAGCATGGATAACATTTTGAACCAGGCTTCGCAACTACCTAAATAAGACCAGGGCATTGATATGAACAAATCTTGCTTATGCATCACTGACGGGAGAAGACCACAGACCCAACAATCAGTAACATTTGTGGAACTATGAGTCTGGTGTAGCATCTCAATGAAAGCATTATGTACATATGTCTGTCGGTGTCTCTCCTTATGGGGGGCAAAAGTCTGGAAATGATGTTCCTTAGGAGCAGGGGTAGACACTATCAAGGTGTGCACAGGATGGCGAAACTCTAGATATATAAACAGACCTAAGCATAGTACAAATGATACAATCAATATAGAAATGAAAACAATTTTAACACGCAAGCTCCATGAGGAGAACATTGGCAAATGCGAGGGAATGGCACGAGGTACTATGGGCCGCCCTTCTTCAGGGACAAAACGAGCAAAAGGGTACATTTTCTCACTAAAAGTCCAATATAATCTCGGGAAGAGGGCTACGAGCAGTCTGACCTGCCGGAGGGTGCTTCTTTCCTGTGTCCGTATAGAGCCTCACAGGCAGACTCCTATTGTTCAGAAAAACAAAAAAAAGAAAGAATAAAAACTTCTCGCGTTGGGGTCGCACTTGACGCAACCCTTGTTGAAAGGAAACTCCACCTGGGCCCCCACCAACCGACCAATGTCTCTACCTTCGTTCTGAACAGAGCTTTACTGAAAGTTCCATGCTCTCAACGAGTTCAGTCCAGTGTTCTACCAATCCTCAGGTCTTTGCCGAGGCTTCCAACTTCACTCGCCAAGGCTAGACCTGGGATTCCCTATTTCCGGGGCCGCAGGTGATATCGATCCCGACCAGGGGTTTCAGGATTCACAAACAAAGCAGGCACAGTGGGATCAGACGAGGAGCTGGGCTCCCGACCAGACGCCTCACTTGGAGCAATTGAGTGGTCGCAAAAAGGGTCTTTCAGGCTCACAGCACTCTCCCCTCGCCCGTCAACTTCTCTGCGGGTGTCCAGGGAAAGTCGTTTTCTAGTGCTGGGTTCGCCCTGGGTTGGCAGGCCTTCCTCCTGGTCAAGCTGCTCCCTTGGCAATGGGAGAGGAACTCGCTTAAGATGGGAGATATGGATCCAGCGCTGCTTACCCTCAACTTTCACCGCCGTTTGCGTTGCCAGGAGCACCTGGTACGGTCGGGACCAGCGCGGATCCAAACTCGATTTTCATTGGTAGTTTCGAACCAAGACCCACTGTCCAGGTTCCACGCTGTGTCCGGGTCCCTCCGGCAGGGGCTGCAGTACGGCAGATATCTGTTGATGAATGGAATGGAGATCTTTAGTCAAAGCATACAAATAATCAGTCAACATAGGATGGTCGATGTCCCTGAAGGATTTGGGCCGAGGTACTCCCCACACGCTGGCAGGTCTGCCAAAAATTACCTCATAAGGGGAGATACCGCTCCGGGAATGGGGAGTAGTTCTTACGGACAACAGGGCCAGGGGCAGGAGATCAGGCCATTTTAATCCTGTCGTGTCCTGAAGTTTAGCCAGTTTCAATTTCAGAATCCCATTATATTTCTCAACTAGACCCGCTGATTGAGGATGTCGGGCTGCGTGAAACTTCTGCTGAATGGACAAACCCTTGCATACATGCTTAACCAAGTCAGCATTGAAATGTGTCCCGTTGTCACTCCAAATCACCCTTGGCAACCCATATCGAGGGAAAAACTCCTTTACCAGAGCTTTCGCGGTTGCCAGGGCAGTATTTTCCTTTGTGGGATACGCCTCCACCCATTTACTAAAAGTACAGATCACCACCAGCACGTATTTCAGATTGTTAACTCGTTCTAGCTGTATGTAATCCATTTGAAGTACTTCAAAAGGCAGGGTGGGCGGCGCAAAACTACCCGCCAAGACGGGAATGCTAACCCCAGGATTATGCTGGAGACAAATCATGTAATGCTGAACCAGGTTCCTAGCTGTCTTATGAATATTAACATTATACCAGACAGGATCCAATGTGGCACAGATGCCCTGGACCCCTACATGTGAAGGTCCGTGCGCCATAGTTACTACTGCATTTACGAATGCGTTTGGTAGTAACCATCTACACCTCTCTGACAAGTCAGTCCAACATCCATTCTCATCAAGCCTCTCCACCTGTTCTTGCCAGTATGTCAGTTCTTCCGGGGTCACCTCCTTTTGTAGCTCTTTCACACTGTCTATGGTGTTGTTAAAAACCCCTGCCTCTATCATTTTTGTCACTACAAGCATGGAAATGGTGTCAGACTGGGCTGTTTCCTTGGCGATCCTATCCGCAAAGGAATTTCCCCTCCCCACATCATCCACTACAACCTTGTGTGCACTACATTTCACTATGGCCAGGGTTTTAGGCAACGTTAATGCAGCCAGCAATCGGTCAACTAATGGCCCATTCTTTATCTTTTCGCCATGAGATGTCAAGAATCCTCTTTCCGCCCATAACCTCCCGAAGCTATGTGCTACACCGAACGCATATTGGCTATCGGTGTAGACATTTAGCTTCAAGCCTTTCCCCAACTCGCAGGCCCTGAATAATGCAACCAATTCGGCCGCCTGGGCCGACCGGTATGGTATCTTGGCTGCCTCGACTACCGTTTGCAGGGTAGTGATCGCATAAGCCGCAGCTGTCGTACCATCCGGTAATCTAAAACAGGACCCATCAACATACAATTCTCCTTGGGCATCAGATAGTGGGGTGTCAGTTAGATCTATCCGGCCCTTGGTTTCTGCTTCAGTTCGAAAAATACAATCATGTATGTCTTGTCCACCATCCCCTGAAGGGAGGGGCAACAACGTGGCAGGGTTCAAGTTAACACATCGTTTGATCGTTATATGAGGTGCAAACAGGGTCAATTCGTACCCTGTAAGACGCGCACTAGTTAAGTGCTGCGTCTGTGTCCTGTTTAATAATACGTCCACAGCATGAGGCACCATCACTGTCAGATCCGTATTCAGGACTAGCCCTTCCGATTGTCTGATCGCTACAGCCACTGCCGCTGCAGCCCTCAGACAACTGGGAAGTGCTCTGGCGACGTTATCCAAAACCGCCGAGAAATATGCACAAGGCCTTTGCTTACCACCAAAGTCCTGTGTCAACACTGAAAGAGAACAACCGTCCACCTCATGCACGTAGAGCACAAAAGGTTTCCGGTAGTCAGGGGTGCCAAGCACAGGAGCAGAGCAAAGAGCAGTTTTCAGAGCAGAAAAGGCAGTCTGGCATTCCTCAGTCCAAGGTAAGGGTCCATGCACATCCTTCGTAGTTAGATACAAGAAAGGTTTAGTCAAGAGAGAATAGTTAGCAATCCATTGGCGACAGTAGGAGGTTATACCAAGCAAAGCGCGGACATCACGTTGCGTGCGAGGAACAGGCATGTTAGTTATGGTTGCGATGCGCTCAGAAGTCAACCGTCTTCCCTCCTTCGACAGGAGATGACCGAGATAGGTCACCTCCGGTCGACAATATTGAAATTTAGAGAGCGACACCTTGTTACCATGAGTGGCCAAATGCCGTAGCAGGGTAACCGTAGCATCGCGGCAACCCTGTTCTGTATCAGAGGCCACAAGGAGGTCGTCAACATACTGCAATAGGACATTACCTGGCGGCAATTGTAAAGAATCCAATACTCTTTTTAGGGCTTGGCTGTAGATACTAGGGCTTTCGGTATACCCCTGGGGGGCGCGACAGAATATAAAGCTGCGGCCCCCCAATGAGAAACCGAACAAATGTCTGCTATCTGGATGTATGGGAATACTAAAGAAGGCATTCTTCAAATCAATCACCGAGAAAAATGTTGCAGTGGGAGGAATCATGGTCAAAATGGAATTAATGTCTGGTACCACCGGATATTGGGGTACCACAATCTTGTTAATCTCTCGCAAATCAATCACAAATCGGTAGGTATCAGCATAATCAGGGGATTGGGGTACGGGGGCTCGTTTAAGAATCGGAAGAATGGGACTGTTACAGACATTAGAAGCCGTTTCCTCCACCACCCCTGTTCTAATCAAGTCAGAAATAATGGCCAGTAAAGCGCGTTCCCCTGCGGGGGCTATTTTATACTGTGGGATCCTCGGCAATTTGGCATTCTGTTTCAGGGTGATGGACACCGGGGGAATTTGTAGGAATCCTACGTCAGTGTCCCCCAGGGCCCAAAGATCCTTTGGGAGTTGTGCAAGCTCAGGAGGTAGTGAGTCCGTTTTCGAAAAACATTGAACGGAGGGGATAGAGGTATTCCGGATGGTCAGATAAACTCCATCGGGGGAGCAATAGATGTGGGCATGCAATCTTTTTAATATATCCATACCCAGGAGATTTTCCCCACACTGGGAGGTGAGGAGGAAAGGTGATTCTATCGAGACCGGTCCTAGAGTAAGGGAAAGTGGCTTAGAAATGGGGCTCACCACCGGAGTTCCAGAGAACCCCACGGACACATTAGTCTGGCCAGACAGAGCGGCCCCCGGGACCAGGGCACGTGAAACAGAACTGTTCATAGCCCCTGTGTCAACCAAAAACTTTCCTGATGCATCCAACAATCGTGCATGGACATAAGGTCCAGCTTGATCTATCGGGATTCACACATGCCCCTTACTCTGCCCTTGGCTGTCCTATGCTTGAGTATACCCGGCGTCTTCGTCCGTTACACGTCCATCATTGTAGTACTGTTTACCCTGGTTTTGGTCGAAATAATTCTGACTGTTCTCACCTCGGGCTGCCTGTTCTTGTCTCGTGTGTCCACCTCGATGCCCACTCATCCTTCCCCGTCCGCGACCCCTTGAAGCCGTATTCTGTTCATATAGTAACGGACACTGCGCTCTCCAATGCCCCTCCTCTTTACAGAAAGCACATTGATTTATGCCCAAATCTGTTCGCCCAGCTGTTTGCGTCGGTCCCGCCCCTCTTGGAGCGAAATTCTGCAACCCTCATCCTCTTCCTCTACCCCTCTCCACTTGCTGTAGTAACACTTGTGTTTTCAACTCTTTTGACTTTCTTTCTGTCTTATCCTTGCTCTCATTCTCCCGATGCTCATAATACTGAGCCATGCTCAGTATCGTGGAGGGCGTGGTGGTCGCCCAGGTACTCTCAGCTGCCTGTAACCGAGCCGATACCTCAGGTAGCAAATTGGTTACGAGTCTATTAACAAATAAACGTACACCCCCTTCCGTTGCCAAGTCCTGTCCGCTGAAGTCAATGAACACTCCCTCAAACCTCGTGAAAAATTCAGAGACACTCTCGTCCTTCTTTTGCTTACAGGCCGTCAGCTTGTCCCAATCTACTTTCCTGGGTGGGATCAGTGAATGCATATAAGTTATTATTCTCTCAGGCAAGGCCAGTATCTCAGGTCGGGGCTTGTTCCCTGGTTTACGATCTCTATCCCAGTTTCTCAGTTGATCCCATGTCCCGCCAAATTCCGTAACATGGTCCTGGTCATGTACCTGGCGCCAAATGTCCACCGGTACTAATAAGGCAAAGAATAATTCAATATCTGCCAACGTCATTACCGCTGACGAGGCGGCCTCGGTCAGTTCCTTGTAATATGCGGTGGGGTTCTTTCTAGGATCTGGCAACTGGCTTTTTAGGGATAGTACCTCACTCCGCTTCCAGGGGGTATAGACCCATTGTTCCTGGAACCGGGCGTCTACCCCGGGACGGGTAACGACGCCGTGGGCATCTACTACTGCGGCAACTTCGGGATGGAAGATAGGGTGCACTTCCCGCATAGGGAACTGGGAGAATCCGGCGGGAGTGGTAGACTGCAAACGAGTTCTATAAGAGACCAAAGTCTGTACCTTCCCATACACCTCCTCCGGTGTCAGCTGAGATTTATGGACCTGATCAAGAATATCATATAGTATAGCCGGAGCCTTACCTTCCTGATGTACCTGTTCCCACACAGAAATAAGACGGTTGGCCATATGCTCCAGAGCATGCTGTTGCATCACCGGTTCATAGTCTCTCATAGTACTCCAAATATCGGCCAGCGTATAAATGGGATGTCGCATCCACTGGGATGCTTGTGTAGCAATAGTTTCCCTTTCTTCCGTTCCCAAGGCCGAACGAGTGAACAACTTCCTACCCTCAGTTAGACTGGCCGGACGTAGCGGAGTAGTTGCAGCTGTTACCGGCGTGGTACTGGCGGAGGAGGAGGGTAGAACAGAAGGGGAAGGCATTGACCCCAGCGACAGCTGAGGGGTCCCGGCTGCAGCTGTCGTCAATAAATTAGGCAGTATGGCCATAACTTCAGACACAGATGTCGGTAACCGGGAGAGGTTCGGCAGGGAGGGAGGGGTAGTGGTGGCCGGGGGAGCCGAAGCCGAGGCCCCCAGGGACATATTTGGAGCCGGGGCCGAGGCCCCTGATACCTCTGGATATATCCTCTGTGGTACATAAGGGGGTGGTGGCCTAGTGTCCAATAAATCCTCTAGTTCATCTTCTGCATTCGGGCGGGTCATATAGCTCTTATCAACCTTTAATCGAAATTCGCGATTCATGCAATCCAATCCTTTTTCTACTCTTTCTCGGTCATAGGCCATAGCTTTCTGAGTAACATTCTGTCCTGCCTTGGCTCTGGCTACTTTTTCTTCCCTTATTCGCCATTGTTTGGCCTCCTTCTGCCATGCAATTAGAGCATCAAACATGGCCTGCCTACTTCGCCTAGAAAACAGCTGTTCCTGTAGGAACGCAATTTTCTTCTCATCAAACGAACCCGTTTTGGGCCATCGCAACTCCTCATTGCCCTTGGTATACTTATGCCACAGAGTGCAGAACAACAACGGAGAGATCCCATGTTTGACATACATAAAATGGCTAGGACTGCCCTCCGGCGGGGCGGGTTGGCTCTCCGCTAGTCTGGAGTCACTTGTTCGACAGCAGCAGCCAAAACAATTCAATTTACTAAAACAGGACATTTTGGTTAGTTTTCAGACATGTATACACAAACAACAATCAACACGAATCATACACAACGTACAATCAGTATCAGAGAACCAAGTCCGTCGACTCTGGTTCACAGTTCAAACACCAAACTACACGCGGGATTCCGGCCACCCTCCTGGCTCACCACTAAGACCAGCCCCCAACGAGGACTTGCCCCGTCAGGAGTATGCCCTGTGGCTACCCAGCCTAGGTCGCGGGTCCTTCCACGTGCAATCCGTTTGTAATCCTTCGGCGCGCCGTTTTTACTCAAATCAAATACAACCTGTACGTACTTCGAGTCAAACCACGGTAATGCTATCCTCGATCAAGCAAGACACCACCCTCCGGTGCGTGTCTTCAAATCAATGCACCGCTGTCCAGCGCGAGCTTCAAACAAATGCAATCCGTGTTCAAAATCAAAAACGCATCGTTCTCAACGAATGCTCTCAAATCAATCAAATAGCACACCGTCTTCAACGCGTGCCTTAACCAATAATGCACCGTTTACAACGCGTGCGTCAAAATCAAATCAATACTCACCGGGTGCACCCAGATACGAATGTTCGTTCTCCGCTGCCAACTCCTCCCGACCAAATCGATCCAGTTTCTGGGTTAAGCCCGTAGGACCCCGGTGAAGGGTAACTAGCAGCAGGGGACGTACCGAAAAGTCGTGCAGGGTGGGAGAAATCCTCAGGCTCCTCTCCCGCCAACCGGTCAGGACGCCCCTAACCCCACCTCCCGAATACGGGGGGGGGGGGGAGACCCTTTCACGGGGTCCCTTCGTGGTCGCCAACTGTTGTGTCCAAAATAATTATTCCAAGGGCCACACTTACCATTGGCCCGCAATATTAGGTAAGAAGGAGCAGTTGGCAACGTGGAAGGTTCAAACGTTTATTAGCCACCACAGAACTCTATATAGAGGAGCCTCGTCGATCCTCACCCATCAGGTGCGCCGAGGAAGACTGCTGGCTCCTTGACAGTAACACACTTTTATACATTATCAGTACAGCATACAAAACCATATATGTGGAAAAGTACCAGTTAGTCCTGGCGCCCCTAATGAGCTCATGCCTATTTCTAGTTTTGGTTACACATACAAAGGGTTACTATCTTTACAGAGAAGGTCGAAAGGGTGACTCCCTTCTCGTCCCAGGCCTAGAGGAATTTGCCTGATACTCCCTTTTAGCAGATGTGACCTTGCTTCTCAGCAACTCAGCCTGTCTCCTAATTAAATGCAAGGAAAGGGGAAAGCAGGGGGTGTGCGGAAAAGACCACGTGACTCCCAAGTGAGAGAGAGAGCCGCAATCCAAGATGGAGGCGGTTCGGTTTCTCAGCCCTTTTTGTCGTACTAAACATAATCGGGGATTTCGAACCGTTTAATACACCATAACGAGGTAAACTATCATTAGATATACTGCGCTAATCATATCGTAATATCTTGAATACCTCAGACCATATACTATAACAAATAAACCACTCCCTGACATACATTAAAAAGATATTGAAAGTCTCCTCAGAGTTTTATGACCCCCTAAAGGAAATTGGTCTTGGTCATCTATATGACATGAAACTTACCGCCCTGCCATAAAGGCTTTTTGTCACATATATAATGCCAGACTCCAGATGGCGCCAGATTCTATAGCTGATCTACACTACTTTCCTGGATGGCGACAAAGGACTGGACCCTGAGAATATCTGTTAAGTTGTGTTCTTGAGTCTCCATAAAAGGGCAACTCCTCCCAGTAGACATGGTGATACCCAGTACACAATAGTTCTTGTGAAATGTGTCAAGAGAGTCCTTTAGAGGTCAAGTTAGGAGAAAAGAGCCAAAAAGGACAAAAATACTCCTTGGCAATATCATAGTTGTCTTTTGGAAATGAAGATTAATGTAGGTGTAAACAGCAAGGCACACATCCCTCCCTAATACCATGGAAGAGGAATAAGCTAAGCAATAGATCCAAAGAAAGATTCCAACTGTAAGGAATTAAATATTAGTAGCAAGAACAAAATAGTAGTAACAAGAGAGTGAATGCAAAATCATGTCATGAGAAGTGTCCCTCACTCATAAATGCATCCTGATATAGTTGATTCAAACAGTAACTGACATCACAGGAAAAGACTTGACTTAATCTTAGTTTGGGAACCTCAGGCAGAGTTCCATGGACAGACCTCCATCTTGGAAAGAGCAGTATATAAGCGTGTCCACACTCCCTTCCTGTAATCCATGATATTGGCCCTATAAATGAAGCCCACATTAGACATCATTTGCCCAGCACACCGCTCCACATTCCCAGCTTTCTACCTTACCTCCTGCCTCTCCACCTTGTTTGTGGAACACACTTCCAGGTGACTGTAGAAATGTCAGCATGGTCCAAAACGTTAGTAAGCCCAGCCACACACTGATCACAGCACCCTATAAAACTCTTCCTGACTGCAAGGAAGATGCGCAACTGTATTCTTGATGCCCACAAGTTTTGATAAGCGCTTGCAATAGATGTAAGAAGGTCTTTTTTATTTAGGGGCTCATAGTTTTGGACTGGGCCATACAAAAAAGCCTGACATCCCCCATTCTAAGCTTGAAAACGTGGGATTGCGGGTAAAGGTGGTGGAGATACCAATTAGAATCGATAATTCCAGGTCTGGGATCACCACCTTCAGTTTTGGACTACATTGCTATGTCGACCCTACGCATTATTAGAATTCTGCTATGGTGCCCTTTCTTCCCCCCCCCGCCCCCCTTTCTTTACCCTCCTTTCCCTTTTTTCCCCCCCTGTTTAGCCGCTCTGACACACAATTTGTTTTCACAGAGCACTCCACAAATAGGCGACCCAGGTCCTGAAGATGATCCTAAATTGAGAGGATCGAAACGCCGTCGACCACTGTCCACCAGCTCAAACGCCTTAGGCGCATGCCCACCTGGTTCATTTAAATAATGAAAAGTACCAATTATACTATTGAGTAAATTGTTGTATGAACCTTTTAAATTGTACATATTGCATATTCTTCTGCGCCGCTTGCTGTGGTTTTTTCACGTTGTCACTTACGCCGTTACTTCACCAGCACGAGCACTTTGTACACATCCTACACTAGGGTTGCCTGAGTATTTATACCTTGTAGTGCTCTAACCACAATTGTATATATTCATTGATCTTCTGAATACATGGAGCCTATAGGCGCTTTGAAAAAACAACTTTAAGCCTCCTCTCTTTCGTTTGCTGTTTGTAATGTCTTGTACATACCAGTTTAAATAATTTCAATATATCCTGCTGAGATATTGTTGCACTTACACTAAGGCCTTAGCCAGTACTTTTATATACCACTGTGGTTTCCTCAGTGGTACTTCTGAAGTGCCACTTATGTTTATGTCACTGATTGTGATGTTCCTTCTTTTGGTGTCACGGGGGCAAGGATTATGCCGTATCAAACTGTTCCTTGCACATAGATGTGGAATTTGGAACACCTGCGTAAAGCATACACATAATATCATTCAATAGCCAAGGGAGGGAGTATCAAAATATGACTAGAGGCATTTCAGTTTGTGATAGAAGTGAATTATGCAATGATATTTGGGCTAATCTTCTCCCATATTTGTTTTAATGTGCTATTTGTAATGGCGACATTAATTATTATTATTATTTTGTTTTTTTCGTTGTGAGGAATAGTAATTGAGATGTTTGCTGCACGGTAATCGGTATGCATGATAGACCTTTTATCTCATTTTTTGTAAAGGGTACTTTAAGATTATTGGCTGATGGCTTCATCTAAAAACCTCGAATAAAGTGTATTTGAAATAAACAGTTACTAGTGAATAGCAGGATATCAGCCCAGTCACGAAGAAGGCCCGCGTCCGGGGAGCGCGCGGCCCTGCATGGCCGTTGGCTCCTCAACCTCTGCTGGTGGTGTGAGGGGAAGCCTTTTGTTGTGGTATGGCGTGGTCTCTGTTTCACCTCCGAGCGGTGGGACAATGCTGGCATCGAACCCTGAGATAGCGACGCTGTTTTTATTTGTCGCTGGTGGCGTCACGCCTGATGAGCACGCGCCACCCATATAAGGGCTGTGTTTTGACATCCAGCGAGTGCATCATGCCCCTGGGACCGTGGGACTTTACACTCATTGAAATGTACTCAGCTGCCATTCCGGGGCTATGACGTGTGTCCTCCAGCTGCCTCGAGGTGAAGCCAAACACACAGCAAAACCAAGCAACATGCTCAAAACGCGAGGGTGGCCAAATACGGGACTATGGGGGGCACCGTTAATGCAAGTTTAAAGGGGCGTTGGAGAGGCAGAGACATGCCTGACAGTGGGTGGTGTGGGCAAGGATGGGCGTTGGGTATGAGGCCTGAGGCCAAAAGCATATCCATAACCAGGGTCACCCGTGCCAACTACGTACACCAGAAGCTGGCACACCACCCCGGGCTGCGTCAGAGCGGAGGCATCTGCCAAGTACATCCTGTGAATAGGTTTACACACGAAAACAGGATGACGCATTCAGATCCCGAGATGCGCTAGTCACCCAGTAGATAATTGATGCGATAGTCACCCAGTGGATAAGTGTGAATGAATCATTGATTTGTGAATCGGGGCTGTGGGCATTAGTACAGGGGTGGAAACCGTGAAAGTAACCCTCCCACCTGCACTTAGGGGCAATTTTCTAACAGCACAGAAGGAGCGACCCCACGCCCCCCGACGAGAGTTCAAGTGGTGTGGGGTATGGGGCTTAAACAAATAGGTTTTCAAAGGAGTTTGACTAAAACTTACACAAATTTCAGACAGTTCTCACTCATGCAAGAATCTGAAAAACGAAGGACTGACTGACTATGAAAACTTACCTCCCCAAGTGACATAAGAAGGGCTCGCCATAATATTATAAAACATCACACATGGGCCTTGGTTGTACATTTCACAAAACGATTCTTAAAAGAATTATCTAAAAAGCCGTATTCTGTACACAAGTTGGTGCTGTCCACATTACAACCTATATCGATAATGCAACAGGCTTCAATCATTCTGGCGTCTTATGTATGTGTTCTGAGTCCAACTTTACTCATATTCTTCAAAGATATTCAATCCATTCAGCCCAGCCAATGCATTTCGTCCCTTAGGACTTCATCTGGGTTGTATATTGGTTCAATATCTAAATTCTGACAGGTGTATACCCTTCTACCCAATCTAGTATCTTCATGAGGAACCGGTAATGGCCGTGGGTGGTATATTACCTCCCATTCTATCTTTCGCCTATGTGCTCCAGTCTCGAAATGCCACGCGGAATGCACTTGTATACAACCCTGATGAAGTCCTAAGGGACCAACATGATTGTTTGGGACTTTGAGGTTGTAAGGATGCAGTTACGGTGCCTGGATATTGGTCTGCTGCCAACTGACCACCTTTGTGAATTTAACACCAGCTCACTAAAATTTTCCTAGAGCTGGACCTGCCAGAATTTCCTGCTGCAGCATATCCAGAGTGTGGAACCAGAGGGTTGCCTACTTCCTTAGGGCTTGGTCTGAGCCAGACCCTGCAGAAGCTCTGCTGGCCTGTCCTGCTGTTTCAGTTGTACTTGTCCAGCTCTGAAGACCCCAGTCAGCCCATGTGATTCCCTTCTACAAAGATACTGCAGACAGCCTCAACTGCTGTACCCCTCACCGCGGAACAGAGGCAGTGATAGAGTCCTAATGCCAACAAAAACGAATTTCAGAAAACCGGAGCCGTGAAGGTAAATAGTTTGGGTGAAGACCACACCTAGGATGTCAGGGATAACCGGTCCAAACTAAGGTCCACTAAGGTCCACTTGAGCAACGCTATAGACATCACTATGCAAACATCAGCACTATTTGCTTTGTCAATACCTTGTATTCCTAGTAATAAATGTCCCAGTACACACGAACATTATTTTGCCCTCATCGTCACCTTGCCTTATTGATTACCCAGAGTGAAAGCACCTGGCTTCAGAACCTGACACCCAGTGCTTTATTTAAAACTATGGTTGAAGGAGGGGCCCACTTTACTCATTTTTGGGGACCGCCAATTATTTTTCTTCATAAGACATTGAAAGAAGGCACGAGAAAAAAAAGACAAAGGAGGGGTGGATAAGAAAGGTAGCATGGGTGGAAAAAGTGCCAAAGAGAGAACGCAGGGATTAAAAAGAACCTGATGGAGTGAAATAAAAGGAAGTGGGTGTCTGGTGGTGGGTTAAGAAGTCACAAGGGAGAATCAAGACTTTACATCCTTGGTATTTGGCACCCCGACCTTCAATAGCATCGCCAAATGCTTCTGAGCAAAATACTGAGTCTGGCACATATTTTCTTTTTACAAATTAAGCACTGCTGACACTCCACTAATAAATGTTAAATCTGAGAACCTCGACTCATTCTTCGCCAAAATATAGATGACATTTCACTGGATGCATTTTAATCAACTTAAATCTTTGAGGACCCTTTATTATCCAGATAATCTCAGAAAAATGATTACACGTGTGTCACTGGTTCCCTTAATTTCCTTTTTCTGTTTTACAGCTGACCTAGAATACAACAATGATGTCAGATTGAGCCTGTAATCCTGGGCTCAGTCTGGAATGATCAGAAAGGCGCCAGCTACCTGCTAAACCCGTGCAATTCCCGGCTTCTGGGCAATGAATCAAGGCTGCTTGACATTGAGAAAGGAGAATGGAGACCAGAGGCATCTAGAAGAAGAGAGCAATGTATATCATGCAGGAAGGGAGAGAAAGAATTTCACTTTCAAAATGTTTTTTTTTTCATTCTTAGTGCCTATGTTATTCAATTAATTTTTTCATACAGGTGTTTGGAAACACCCTAAAGGTCACCATTTCAGAGTACTCTGTTTAAACGACACACATAACAAGCATTTACAATGCAATGGTCTCGGCAATATTATAGGTAGAGCTATTGGTATTGCTCATTATTTTTTTATCATTTTTGTATCCCTAAATAAATGGCATTGTCATTTCTATTGGCATTAGCTTTTTTTTTTGCATATGTGATACCTATTGCCTTAGCAGAGAGTGAGGTAGTGAGATAGAGAGAGTGAGGTATTGAAATAGAGAGTGAGGTAGATAGAGAGTGAGGTAGATAGAGAGTGAGGTAGTGAGATAGAGAGAGTGAGGTCACACTAATCCTCATTTAAAAGGTCACTGCAGGAAGCAAGATCAGAAGTCTGAGTGGGGGAGAGTCACCGAGCGAGTCTGCTCTCCCCTTGGCATAACCTGTTAGAACGCATCCAAGCACAGCATTCTGCCTCAAGGCGCTTCACAAAACCTTAAAGTGTTGCCTTATTCCAGATATCACCCACTGGGCTGGTTATGGCTCTGGGATACACCGTCCTACACAATAACAGCTCTCTCCGAGAGAGTGGGTGTATCCCACAGCCATAACCACATGGACGAGTTACCTGCCCGCGGGTGTTAATAAGGAATGTTAATAACCAAGGAGGGACACAAAGAAGGCATGGGAGAACAGTGTGGGGGTTCTGAAGCAAGAGGGAAGAAAGCAAGCAGAGAGACATCACAACACCCATAGCACATACACAAGCAGGCGCATGGGTGGACATAGGATGAAATCACGGGCAAACAAACAGAAATACCAGGAGCATTGACAGAAAGGCAAGCACATACAGACAGGTACACTTCTTAACACACGCAGGTAAGCTGACACACAAGCAAATAGTTACAGATACACGGAGAGACAGCAAGCTTCAACTGATGTATAGATAGAAGCGCATGCATACCACAGTCCACAACAGAGTCAGTTAAACTCAGACAGAAAGACAACCACACGAACACCTGGAAGCACGGTTTGTGCACACACCATAACAAAGAACAATGCAGTCCAACATGCTCGCAAAAATATACGTAGAAATTCAATGGCACATGTAGCCAGACAGGAAGTGATAAACTGTCCAACGAGATGACTAGAACCGCGAAAACCACAACTGTTTCACACGATAGAGAGACACAAAATTACAGCACACAATATATATACCAATTATTGCGCAAATTAGAAGAAAGGCAAAGTATCTTGGTACACAGACACAAAGGTCAACAGGCCAACCCGCACATCGCCAAGCAGGGAAATACTTAATGACAGACAGGCACCGACGGAACCGACACAGAGACACCTAATCAGACAGGCACACTAAAAGGCAAACACACAAACTGTCAAAGGTACAAAGTCAAACAAAAACAGGCACAGAGAAACGCCAACAAACGGACATAGAAATATAAAATCAAGCAGGCACAATCTACAAACTGGCATATAGAGACAAATTCAGACAGTCATACAAATAAAAGGACAGGCACATAGATACACTGCCACAGAGACACATACAGAGGCAAATACACAAAGATGGACCAAGACTTGAGCACAGCAGCAAGAACACACTCTCAGGCCAGCCATGTAAAGTCACAGTGCACAAACAAACTCCAATGGACGCAAACGGATATGCCCCGTGAAAATAAAATAACACATTTATGCAAGCACATATAACGTTACCAGCCTACGCATACACACAACAACGCATTCAGAAACGGAGCCCCGCCAGGCAAGCTAGACATGCAGAGACAAGTACTGAGTTATGTTACGATAGTTGACGCCATGGGGTGGTGATACCAGGTGTGACCGGTAGGGCAGAGCCCATAATGCACCTGTGTGGGGTCAGTGGTACTCGATGTGGCCTGTCAAACATAACCCACGCTGCACCTCTGTGTAGTGTCCGATAGCGGTGCCGACTGCGGCTAGTCGGGCAGAGCTCGTGCTAAGCCAGTGTCGAAGCTCTGTGCGGACTTTCGGACTCCGTCCATACTGCACCCATCTGGGGCCATGGAGGGAATGCTCGGCATAAGCCATAGTACACAAGTTTACTGTCCGTGGCATAATGCATTATATATTTATATTACACCAATGCGGAGCCTATGGTGCAGGTACTGGCTGCAGCCGATCGGGCACTAATGTGGAGCATGTGGTGCCGGTTGAGGCCGCAGTAGGCCAGACAGGCAAAGACCACTCTGAGCAAGTGTGGGTCTGGAGCTGTGAAGCTAGTGCTGCATGCAGGTAGTCGGCCCCAGCGTTGGCTCTGTATTTCCAGACGTGGACTGTCAGGCCCACGCTGCACAACTGTGGGGGGTCTGTGGTGCATTCCACTGCGGACTGAAACCTGCACCAGAAAGAGCTCTCTGCAGCCGGTACTGGGTGCGGCTGGTCGATGTGAGCCCACACTGCAGCTGCAGCAGCAGCAGCACACAGGCCAGCTGCCACCGAGCCCAGGCTGCGTGCCGTGGAGCAGGCTGTGCCCGTACCGCAGCAGGATAGGCCATCTGCCAGCATGCCGCTGCTAGTGCCTGCTGCGTGTAGTGGAGCTCAGCCCATACTGCAGCAGCGTGGGGCAAGCTGCCGTCATTTGCTCGCTGCTCAGTGCCACTGGTCACATGCGGCTCGCCCTACGGTTCTGCAGAGCCAGTTGGATTGGAAGCTAAAACACGGAGGTAACAAAACATGCAGAGTTGGGGGAGAGGACGCCATATACACCGCCGGCTTTCTCCGAGGCGAAGCAGAAATGCCTCGGAGAAACGCAGTGTCTTTTTCAGATTCGGGGGCGTGTTTCTTTTTCTCTCCTCTTGCCATTGGCTGGAGGAGAGAAAAACACGCCTGAGAAAGGGCGTGGCTAAAAAGTGGAAAGAACAGCACGGAACACGCCCCCGAATCTGAAAAAGACGGAGCCTATTTGGAGGGACGGCTCTCTCCTCCAATGGCTGGCCTCCGTTTAGGAAGCCAGCCAATGGAGGAGAGGCAAAAAGAGAGGCGGGCTAAAGAGCCACTCTCAGAAACATTAAATCTCTGACTTCCGGTTCTGCCTTTGGCAGACTGGACGGTCCTCGACCTAAAAATGTAGCGGGGTGGTAAATAAATTGGGTCAAATTTCAGGATATCCAGGGTGTGGGGGAGGGGTGAAGAAGTTGAAGTTTCCAGTGATAACGGTACCAGTGAAGTGGACAGCACTTACGTTTCACGTGATCAGTGGAAAGCAGTTAATGAGCAGTGTGCATTGAAAGACAATTGCAGCGTTTATGAGATGACATAACTGGACCTCCATTTTGATACTAGCACTGTTTAATATGGTTGCTCTACCTTATACCTCCCTCGATATATCCTCTACCTCCACTCTCTGACTCATCCCAACCTCATTCTAATAGTCTCTCCAATGGACTCCCCATTACTCACCCTATACCTCTCTCAATATATCCTCTACCTCCACTCTTAACTCATCCCAAACCTCATTCTACTACTCTCTTCAATGCACTACCCTAATTCTCACCCTATATATCTCAATATATCATCTACCCCCACTCTCTAACTCCCGCAAAACCCAATTTTACTACTATGAACTCCAAAATAACCCTTTCTAGACTCTTCCCTCCTTACATCATCTCAAACCTGCTGTACTATTCAGATCTCCCAAACATGCCTTTCTAAAAACCTTCTCTCGGACTCTTTCCCCTCCACCTCCCCTTTACTCATCCCAAACCTCCTCCTACTGCTATGATCTCCAAATGAAAAAACCTTTCTAGACCCTACCCTCTTCTATCCTTTATCCTTTTCAAGCCACAGACTCACATGTCCACAGCTCAAATTAATTTCATGTTTCCCTATGCTAATTCATCACTAATCCTGTTTGGGTTCCGGAGTAGCGTGCTACCTACCGAAAAGCGATTTGATACTTCATTAGGGGTCCATCTTCTATCCCTTCACTATCTTTTTTTAATCCAAATAACAAACTAACATGTCCACTGCTCAAATTCATTTCATATCTACCTATACTAATTCACCACTAATCCTCTGTGGGTTCCGGAGTAGCGTGCTATTCACCAAAAAGCATTTGACGCCTCGTCCGGGGTAGTAAGCACTATATAAAAGCAATCACCAATACAGTACGATTAGAAAGGATCAGGTAAAAAATCAAAGCTTTGTTTGAAAACTTCTGCTTACAAACTCCATCTGAAGAGCAGCTAGTAGAACTTTGCACTGGAGGATGGCTCAATATTCCACCATCTTAGGGAGCCAGCTGGTGTATTTGTAGGGTTTGAATTTTGGTTGGCTTCATCAGCCATTCCTCAAAGTATATCATTTGGAAACACCACCAGGCATCATCCTTGGCACTTGATCCAATGGGTCGTGTCAGTGGTGCACAGCATTTTAATTCAATTCTGCACTTAAGTATCAGTCAACTGGGTGTTCTAATGCGGGTTTCATGTACTTGTTTCATGTCAAGTCCCAGTCGCGCAGCAAGATTTTTGTACTGATGATAGCCTTCGTGCGAAGAAGAAAATAGCAGTTTTCTGATTTCTAATACTTCTCAATTTTCTGTTGCTGAGAAATGGTTAGATGCACGCTCTAACATTTTTTTTTAAATAGCAGGGAATTAAGCATAATTTATTTTGTCCTCCTATTATTATGTTGTACTATCCAAAAGCAAATCACTACAACTACATTAAACTGCAGTTTTAGTAACGGTCTGAAGTTCTTCCACTAATTGCCCTTTATTTAATATAAAAACGGGAGATTCTTGTCACAGCTCTCCAAAGATTAAAATGATTCTGAAATTGCAAAATGTGGATTAGTTAACAGTGTGCATTATCTAAAAAATGCACATAATGTGCTGTTAAGACTCGAGTCTCCTAAAGATTGTTGTCCTGAAGATGTCCGCACAGTTTCACGTTGCCAGATCTCTAGCAAGTAATGGACTTCCGAGCCGGCCCACCCTTTGGCACGGACACTGGTGCTCCTTTAGGGTGGATTGACCCCATAGCTCCCATAATTGGAAGCTCTTTCATTAGGCGTCTTGCAGACATATATGTTTGTCTGTACACCTTGTATCACATCTCTACTAAGTTGCTTATGAAACACGCTTGATGTGATGTTGTATATCTGTGTTTTGTCTGAAATTCGGGATGGACATATACATTTATACTTCAACTTGTGCTTTCATCATTTTGCGCTTTGCCCTGAAGAAGTCCAGTGTGTTGGACGAAACACATTGTGATACTTGGCCATGTTACCACCTACTGTTATGATCCTCTCATTTTCTTTCTTCTTTTTTGCCTTCTTTTCCATAAAATTCAATAAAGATCATTTGAAATAGATGTTATTTTGAGAAGAACAGGCATATGCCGCCTCAAGGATTGGATGTTTGGGAGCAACACTAAACAGTCATAGAGAGTATTTCGACGGGTGAACATAAGACTTCTTACAGAAAGTCACACACATTTTTGTAATAAGGTCTTACTGCTATGATAAACTAGCACACACTGTACAGTTCTAGATCTATATCCACGTTTGGATACCTAATGAAAATAATGTATCCGTTTAATAAGAATTATCTAATAGAATAATGGAATTTTGTGGAATAGATTGACAGCATAGTTAGAACTTCAGTACACCACTCTGGAGATCTGCAATTAACATTTCAGATGATTAAAAGGACCTTTCATAACTTAAAGAAGTAGAAAGATATAAGTTTTTTTTTTTGTCCATTTGTTCAGGGGGTGGTTTCTGTAGCTCTAGTTTTTATGAAAGGTGCAGGATTTGCCACATCAAGCACACCCTTCTACTTGCTTAAAATGGGATATGCATGTCCAGTAGGTTCTTTTCAGCCTCCAGGGGCTATGAGATATATTATATATGTAATCTCAATTTCCTCCCGAGTAATCTCCTGGACTAGCTGTTCATGGTTCCAGTTACAGCTCAGCAGTAGTTAGTGTCTAAAGGTGTAATGCACTTCTCCAGCATTGGAGCACTCAAATGTATGAAGCAGACCCACTCTCCTATCTACCATAGAGCATCCCAACTGCAAAAGAAAATATTTTTTGAGGAACCACCTGGTTCTATCCTAGTAATAAAGACTGTATGTAGCTTTTTGAGTAGGGACGACTAGCGTCACCTTCAACACTGGCTAGAGTAGCCAGCCTACTCGTTGCCCTACGAACTCTGCTTCGACACCCATTTATAGGCCTGCCTGCTTCCACATTTTATGACAGTGTTACACTGGGATGTGGAGAGTGCCTGCCCCAGAGTGCCCTGTCCTACAGCACGCAAAGATTGCCTGACTTAATTTTGTAAGAGCTACCGCGGTGGTAACCAAACCACCAGGCGAACCATTGGATTGTCCACTGCACCCTTAAAGCTGAACTCTGAATGTCCACAACATGAAGTCCAGATGTGGTCACATCCTTCGTTAGTCCATGAAAATGTTTTTTGTTTGATTGTAGAGGTTTAGAGAGCTATGGATCATTTATGTCTGGGAATGTGTGTGAAAGATGACTGCTTTGTCATTTAGCAGTGTTGTTGCCGGTTGGGGGAGTGAGTAATCAAACATCCAAGAGAGAGTGGGACAAGGTGCACTGTGTTTTCTGTTGTGTGAATGATAGACACCCTATGAGTTAAGGGCTACAGTATGCCCAATAAATATTGGGCTCGTGCGTGCCAGTTTGAAGATTTCCCTACAATACCAATATCAGGATTTTCTCAACTTTTATATGTTGGAAGGTTGCGGCTGGATTTTAACAAATGTGTTTTACCTACTTGTGATGCATGTACACAACCCGTTAGCAAACCACGGGGCACTCCCATGTATACATTTTATTAATTGGCCAGTCACTCTAAGACAAAATATGGTACATCCAAACTGGGAATGTATAGACCACTTTTGCTCACACTAAAACTGGCTCACGATGCTGTAGCCAACCTGAAGTATTTACTATTTATCCAGGAAGGGGACGATGGGACATTTGCAGCCTGGCATCCATAAACCACTTCTAACTTGCTTTGTGTTATGTGTTCCCTGCATAAAATTCGCTTGTGCCATCCAGTATAATCACATATTGATGTCTTATCTATTCGCATTCAATAAACTTATCTTTTGAAACTTAAAGATAGGCTTGAGGGCTATGAGCATAGCAGCATAACCTTACATGGTATACAAAACCATATACATTCTTTAACAAGCTCTGCTGTATTTTACCTAGGTTCATTCTATTCAAAACATACATACCCACACACATACATACATACATACATACTAGGGAATTACAAAAAGCTGTGCATTAAAGAAAAAAACCATATAAACACACCAAGACAGACAGATTCACCGTAGTGCTCTCATTGAGGCCAAAATAAATTACATTTCACCCAAACGTTTAATCCGTTAATATCTCTCTAGTGCAAATGTCACATGCAAGCTTTTCTGGATGAATACAAGTGCTTGGCAGCATACCCTAAGTCATTTTCTCTAAGGAGAACACTTCAACATCAAAATGAAACTACGCGCTATATAAATGTAACTGCCCATCCACTACTCGTGTCGTCCGGGGGGCTAGCCGAGGTATGTTTTAAGCCTCTGGATGTGCTCTGCACATTGCATCTTGTGTCGCGTTAACAGCTATGCTGAAATGTAGGCTTTGAGAAACCCCTCGGGGTAACTGTGTGCCCTACAAATCTTTAATATTAATAATCTTTAATGATTGGCTCTGGCCAAAGAGATGTATTAACACTGGTGGTATGCTCTTCTAGAAACAAAGGGCCATTCAGGGAGGCAGGAATATTGGTGCAAATCAGAGCTCAGTATATGGACCCTAACAATGGTTTCTGCGACGTCTGAGCCCAGACCCAACAATCCACTAATTCCCTCATTCGTTTTTTTAAAATGCAAAATAAAGTAAACCCCTTCTACTGTGCCTCAAAATTTCTCAGATGTAAACTTGACAAATGTACCATACATTACAACGTTATTAGAACATTGGAATGTTGGGTGCTCCATTGAAAACAGTGGAGTGCTCCCAGCTTCTAATGGCATGAAGAAACCCGGCGCTCCAACATTCCAATGTTGTCTGTTCTCAGCTGTTGCTGTGAAGAAAGGCCGGTGCTCTGTGATGCCTTTGTTTTATTTGTTAGAACATTCTGCTCTCTAGTGGTGGAATGTTCTAAAAGAGTTATAGTCCGTAGCTGGCTATACTGGCATTAAAGGCCTACTCCCTTGTTAAAGGCCCTCACCTTTGGTTCGGGCCTTTAACACTACGGCGGTCTATAAGGCTATAATATAGCTCCTTCGGAATTAAAAAAAGACCGTACTCCTCTAGAAACTGCAAATCAGGTTAGTGAAAATGTGAAAATTGGAGGGGTCAGTAGCGTGGAAGATTTTCCTGCGTCGTATTCTGGGGTCTTTCTTACAGGGGCCTTGAAGGTGATATTTCCCACTGCAGGGAGTCAGTTTAGATTAATGAGTAAGTGGGTGTTGTGGTCACCTCCTTGGCTTCACTTTCTAGTTGAGAAGCAGATTGTAGGATCCTGTTGAGGGGAGCGATTCTATGGAAGGATAAGCCAGAGGGTTGGAATTATTATCTATGCGAAAGCAGCATGAAGCTTCAGGGGAACAGCTGACTGAATTTATAGAGTATATGAAGGTGAATGGGTAAGTCCTAGTGAGCTTTGTAATGCTGCATTATATGCTCAAGTGGTAACTGAGAGTGAAGCCAAGAAACGTAGACTGAAATCACTGACTATAAAAGTTTGTTATGTTTTGTCATGTTATGTCAGGTTATATTATATAGACTTGTAAAGCACACTCTCACCCTGCCCCTGCCAAGCCTAGGGCCTAATGTGGTTGCTCTAAAAGCAAGGTCTTTAGCTTTTTGCAGAATTCAAGAAGTGAGGGGTGGCTCTGATGTGTAGCAGCAGGTCCATGTATGAAAAGGCCCACCACTGCATCTGGTTTTCGGAATGCGTGGGTTGTGTACAAGTGGGAGCCCGGCCGAGCTGAGGTTTCTGGAGGATTTGTGGAAGCACATGCAATTACTGAGGTGGTACAAGGGTGCCTGCGTTGGCGCTAGGCAGCTAAATTTAGCGCCAATGCAGGGGGAAACACAGAGCTGCACCATATTATTGTATTCAGAAGTGACGAAGAGCGGCGTTAAGCTAAGAAGGGTAAGGCCATGCTCTGTCACGTCTTTGTAAATATGCCCCGTAATGTCCTGACTTCATTATCTAACCTGCCTGATGCCTGACACCCTTTCTTCCCCACTCCCTTTTCTCCTGCTACCACTTTCATGTTTTCCTCCTGTATTTACCATACCCACTGACATTTCTCTCTCTCTCTCTCTCTCTCTCTCTCTCTCTCTCTCTCTCTCTCTCACACACACACACTCACTCTCTCTCTCTCTCTCTCTCTCTCACTCTCTCCACCTGCCCCTGTTAGGATTTGACAACCTCCTCCCCTCAGTATTTAAACAACCTATTCTCTCTATTTCTCTTTCTTTGACTTCTAGTCTGATTTCAGGGCAGGGGATTTTTCATCCACTGTGATAGAAAATTTCCCACCTCTGCCAAGGTAGTGGAGGAGGATACACCAAGTTGGGGGTACTTTGCCAAGGTGGCCATGGATGGAGTCACTTCCGTAGAGGTATATATCTCGTGAAAAATTCTCCAATGAACTTCAGAAATTAGACTAACATATACGGCATTAAAAATATGACCCTCAAAACAGGAGCACTATGTCACATATAGCCATATTTTCTATGTATGGTATATCTAGTCATTGTATACAGTATTTCGTATCATCTTAAGGACACAATAATTATGAATGTGTGAAAAGCCACTTTCCCTTGCGTGAGGGGCTTTTCTGAAAGTAACTGCGGAAGATGTGGTTGGGGAGGTCAGGTGAGTGGACCACCACCATTACTGGAAGTTACCTCTGCACATTGGAAGGGCAGGTGGTAGCGCTGGAGCAGTTTCCTTCCAGAAAAGGATTCCACCTCCCTCTATAAATAGGATGAAAAAGCCTTCAGCAGCCCTGGCAAGTTTCCCAGGTCCACGTGCGATGTGCCGCTCCAGTCCCGGTTTTTTCTTTGAATTCTGGGACATTTAGTCTTCTTTATTCCATTGTAAACCAAGACTACAAGACCCAGAATTCGAAGGGAAAAAAAACCTGGAATGGAGTAGCACGTCACGCATGGACCTGGGAAACCTATCAGCTATGCTTCAGGGGCGCAGATGGTAAATCCTTGAGGTTTTGGGAGGATGTTCCATTATCATACTCGGGGGAATCAGGCTTATGGTATATAATATCCTCCTGTCTTCAATCTCTCTCCCTTCCTCGCCTCTCTTTTATCTTGTTTCTACACCACTGACAGCTGTTGCGTGTATCACTCATTAACATAACTGTTATCGGTCAGCCCTGCTGTGAGTATCCACATTCAAAAGTTTTAAATATTTTCCATTGTATAGTGTATTTTTAGCACATGATAATGTGCTTCATTGCCCGGGTACAAAATGCCAGTACACAACATACTAATACCAGGAACAGCATTGAGCCTTCCATATATAAATGCAAGTCCATTAGCTGACAAACACATATGAAGGTGACCCCTGCATTAAGGCACTGAAGTTTTTAGGATTAGAGCAATGTCATCACGTAAGAAGTATATACATAATCAAGTAAGACTCATAATTGTACAAAATTAAAATGTCGGAATTTTTTTTATCCATTTAGTTTATTTGTTTTCCATGTGTAGCCACAACATGTTACCTAAAGAAATCAAAACACTTAAGGAGAATGCATACAAATAACAACGAGCCATGAACATAGATAGGGATTCACTGAAAACCTAGGTGTAGGAGAAGTGACTTCATTTACCCTGTGACCCTTTGACTTTGATGATGCTAGGGGCGAGGGTAAGTGGAAATGTAAGAATATACAAAAAAATAAAATAAACATAGCTCTTACTCTGTTACTCCTGCATTCTTGACCCCTGAGGGCACCAGTAGCCAGATCAGTGGTCTATGTTCCAAAGAGCAAGCCAGGGGTCAGCGGTGCAAAAGAATTAGCCAAGGGCAGCTGCTGTCATACTTGGTTTTCTGTACTTACCGTTCATGACCATTATTGGAAAATAACTGGTAAAGGGATCATGTCGACCACAGACCGCTGTATTTTTCATGATCAGTTCTTGGTAATTACTTTGTGTGGCATTAAGCCATGGATGCCACCTTGGAAATTACGTTTTTCAATTGTTTCCTGAACTAAATACAGTGGGTGAAATGCGTTCAGTAGTTTGGATTTTTTACCCCATCATTGAAATTGCTTAGTTTGAGGTCACTGGCTTCCAGTAATGACTCAGTGGTGGTCCCCGGATTCCAATAGTTATTCAGCAGGGGTCTCTGGATTCCAGTATTGATTTAGTGGGGGTCCACAGAAGTTAAACGTTTAAGAACCACAGGTCAGTGGTGTTACTATAGATGAATAGTACATTATTTTGTTCTTGTTCAGCACTAACTCTGGACTGATATATTTAAAGGCACTTGAAAACAACCTATTTGCATAGGATCACACAATGTGATCAATTGGATGCTGTGATTGATACAAAGTTTCCTGGTTTCACATGGTTATCTCTTTCCCCCTTTTAGATCAGACCTTTATACTTTGGGGCAGATTTACAAGAAAGTGACGCATCTGTACAGATGCGTCACTTTCCCTGCGCCACCCTTAGAAACCCTTGCGCCACCATAGATGCGCCGTATTTACAATACGGCGCACTATGGCGCAAGGATTGACAGATGCGTCAGAAATTGACACATCTGTTGGCGGAAAAGTCACGCATTTGCTGGAGTCTTGCCTCAAGCATGACGCAACTCCAGCAATGCGTGTTGAGGCCTATTCCCACTACACTGCGTCACTACTTACGCCTGCTTGAAGCAGGCGTAAGGTTTTGACGCAGTGGCGTCCTAAAAGTGACGCAGTGAAATCTTGTAGATTTCACTGAGTCACTTTTACGAGGCCTTCCTGCGTGGGAACGCTCACCCTGCATACATTATACCTGACGCAGGTATAATGTGACGCAGGGCATTACAACGTGACGCATCTCCCTAGATGCGTCACGTTGTAAATAGGCCGCATTGTTTGCGCCGCTGTTGTGTCAAAAAAGTGATGCAACTGCAGCGCAAAAGTCACGCAAGGGGCTTGTAAATCTGCCCCTTTGTATTTCATTCTGTGAGGCACTAAATCAGCACACTGTGTTAAATACCTCTGGGACATGCATGTGTCTCAAGATTGGTGGACGTAGTGTTTGGGAAGGGTGATGGAATGTGGGGCATATGTGAAACAGATGGAGGGGGGCCTGGGTGCAAATAGCTGTAGAGTAATCAGTGGCTGGATTCAACCTGAAGCAGTGGGAGCATTATAATGGGGGAAATAGATGGACAAAGAGGCAGGAGGAGATTGAAGACACTGATAAGCTCATTCTCTTGCTCTTTAATTTACCAATACCACCCAAGGGTGCCCTAGAAAATGGGGATTTGGGGCCCGATTACGTCCGCCATTGTTTTGCATACGCTTACTAAGCAGCGGATCCACAGGGCAAATTAGAATGCGACCGCCACCATGGTGGTCGCATCGCCCATGTTTTGTATTGCTGCGGATGCTGGGCTCTGCAGCATCCACAGCAGTGCAAAACAAACACCCCACACAAATCCCCGCACTACATGGCTGGCACCATGCGGTCCAGGTCCCGTGTATGTGTGTCAGAGGGTAAGGGGGGCCCGCAAGGGGCCCCCAATATCCCTTTCTGCCAGCCTCTTCATGGAAGGTTCACCACCATGAAAGAGCCGGCATGAAGAAACATCGTAATGCCTATGGCGGTGCCTGGTAGAAACCACCACCATTGTAGGCATTACTCAGCCTCCGATAGAGGAGCCCGTCGGATCTGTGGCATTCGGTATTTCCAACCGCCACACAGCCGCCCACCACACAAATGTGGCGGGTGGCAAAGTTGGTGTCAGTGGCGGTCTCCCTGCCATTGCAATCAGGCCCTTAGTGGTTGAATAAGCCACTGAATCCAAATCCTATAGAAATTTGTGTTATATTCCATATAGGTAGCCTAATATAGGTCAGGGTCATATAGGTACCCCACTATAGGACAGGTTAACATCCCAACCTTTCACCTATATTCGTCCCTACACTACATACATAACGGGCTGCTAGGACTGACCCTTTGCCTAGTTACAGTACTGCTTACAGAACGTGGGGTTTTCCCTGAACACTAGCCTCATACATTATGCATGAGGATCCATGGATTCTTGGGAACTCAGCAGGACTACCATCTCCTGCATAATAACTATGTACAAGGTTCATTCCCATCATAAGTCTGACAGTGGCACAGCAAGGTAGGACCCCTGGGGATACCTTTTGGTATATAAACATCTCATCTTGCTGAGATAGTCAGAGGAGATCACGACTTCCATGCTGATACACTGACGCAAGACGCTGAGGTTCCTGCATGCAGATACTGCAGCTCGCAGTGGTATGAACATCCCTTGCGGGGTATCCAACTCAAGACCAAGACGGGGTTCCACAGTCTCTCACTTCAGGTAAGGGGGTTGACTTTATCCTAGAGGGATTCTTGGCTTAACCCCTACATACATGCTAGGTACACTTAGGTACATTTAGTTAGGGTAGCGTTGTTGGAGTACACATTTTATTGATATTTATTTTATATACTTGCCTGTATTTATGATTATAGCAAAATGGTAGAAATCTACTATCCTTTTACTTTCTTAGTGCTTCTAATCATTTATATATGTTACAGTCTAATGGTTGTTTCAGAACACCTATTATACACTCGAATAACGACCGTTCAATAAATACTTATTGAAAAAGGTCCCTACCGTTTATTCTGTGTAACTCTCTGAGACTAAGTGAGCTTGAGTGACTGAGCGAAAAGTAGTACACTGTTTTCACGGTCCTGAGGGATTAGGGTTGTCATGTACGATAGTTGCCAAGAACTATTCTCTCCTTGGTAAGAGGAGTTTCTAGTGGCACTGTGAGCTATACAGGCCAACATATCCGGGGGGGGGGGTCTGGAATAAGTTTGAAACCAAGCCCACAGGGTATGTTGTCCGAACGTGCAGATCCTGTATAGGTTTTATAGGAACAACACAACATTTGCATTATTCTCTTTTCCCCCACCCCACACTAACATTTCACAGGGGGCACACTCTGAAAGACTTGTAAATCATGTTCATCGAGAAATATAGTTTACAGCAGACTCCGGAATTGCACTAACCTTGAATGAAACCGTTAGCCATATGCAGTAGCAGCTGTGGTGGAAGGAGCATCACATTGGAGTAATTCAGATAACAAAAAGCCTATGGGTACTGAGAAGGTGCAATGGTGGTACAGAGAGTGGTGATCTGGTAAAGATTGGTGCACCTTGAGCCATTTAGAAGAGGCTGGTGTAATGAGGTACTGTACCAGCAGCACTTGGAGGAAGCAACTGGGATACAGAGCACCAAGGCAAAAAGGCAAACTGGGTGCACAGAAGTATAATGAATGGATCAGCAGGTGTAGAGTGAGAAGGCATCTGATGCTTTTAGAAGATGGGATGTGAGCCATCTTGTTTTGGGGCTCATGGGAAGGTTTGCAGTAAACAGAGGGGAAAAGCTGCAAAACAAGGTGGGTCATTTTTGATTAAATAGTTTGGATTGGATATAGTATATTCTCCAATCACTTAATAGTGCAGAAGAGAAGATTGGCACCTCACCACTACCTACTCATAACACTCCTGGACCTGATAAGAAAATGTCTCAAAGAAAGAGGACTGTGCCTGATTGCTGGAAAAAGAAGATCTAAGGACTCCTAACTCGCTGGCACCCAGGGACTGGAACTCCTTTTCAAGACTGAAGAGGTTGACCTCCTGGCTCCCTGCTTCAGGGCCATGGATTGGAGAAGGACTCCTGACTCCAAGACCGCAAAGCTGCACACTGCGGACTGGACCCTGCATGTACCCTCATCGGAAAAAGTTCTGGTGTCTAGAAGCCTTTCTTGAAAAACTGAGGGCTGTAGTAGTGAACTTTCCAAGAAGTTGTAGAAAAATGGGAAGAACTAGAACAAGGTGCTAAGGCTTCCCATGGGAGGGCAAACCCTCTGCGTGCAAGAAAACTAGGTTCTTCATGTTCAGAGATTTTTGCCTCGCTGAAAATTGTCTTAGTGGGACCTTGCAGTGAAGGTGCCCACCCTTGTTGAATGCTGCCCATTTACAGCTTCCAGTCTAGCCCTGCTGGTGGGTTTTGAAAGCCAAAAAATATGTCGCATATTTATAGGCCCCTATCACCACAGGAACGTCACTTTTAATGATGTACCTGTGGTGATAAACCCTTCAACTTATTTACAAGATGATGTTAAGCCACTTAACGTGGCTTAATGGCGCCTTTTAAATAAGGCCCCCTTTCACACTACACTTATCGTGAAAGAGGCGTGCAATGTGTGTTGGTGGTGGGCGTTCCGCCGCAACACCCATTGATTTTAAGGCTGCCCTCTTTTTACAAGGTTGGCGAAAATAGGAGGCATCACCAACATTAGGACCAGGGAAAACCTGCTCTAAACATGGCGAAGCGAGGAGAAATGCTTTATTTCTCCTTGTTTTTGTTGTTTCTATGTGTGCTGCATTGTGTAAGAATACAAGTCTTTTCTAAGTTGTGTACGTACAGGATAGCAAAGTTACTTGCAAAACATGCTCCCCTGGAAATACCTTTGACTTGTAGGTAAAAGGTGTCCTAGTTTAAGAATGAATTATTGCTGAGGGCAATTTTGAGTAAGTCTATTACAAATTCAGTTGGGATGCGGGTGGGTTTAGGTCTGGCATCCAAAACATTTTGAATGATCAATAGGCCATCGTCATGTTGGATATTTTTGTATAGAGACTAAGGGGCAGATTTACAACAAAGTGACGCATCTGTAAAGATGCATCACTTTCCCTGTGCCGCCCTGAGAATCCCTTGCGCCACTATCGTTGCGCCGTATTTGCAATACGGCGCACCATGGCGCAAGGATTGACAGATGCGTCAGAAATTCTGATGCATCTTTTAAAGCAAAAGTCACGCATTGCTGGAGTCGTGTCGCAAGAACGACGCGACTCCAGCAATGCAGGGGGAGGCCTATCCTCATTGTGCTGCGGCACTCCTTACGCCTGCTTCAAGCAGGCGTAAGAATTTGACGCAGTGGCGTTCTAGAAATGGCGCAGTGAAATCTTGTAGATTTCACTGTGTCACTTCTATGAGGCTTTTTTGCATTGTAATGCTCACCCTGCGTACATTATACCTGATGCAGGTATAATGTGACGCAGGGCTTTACAACGTGACGCATCTTCCTAGATGCGTCACGTTGTAAATAGGTCACATTTTTATGCTGCTGCTGTGTCACAAAAGGTGATGCAACGGTGGCGCGAAAATGACGCAAGGGGCTTGTAAATCTGCCCCTCAATGTCTAGGCCCACCATCAAGTCAGTATTGGTATTGAATGGTCTGTCTTCTATGAGGTTAATGAGGTTAGTATTGTCTTGCATGAATGTAGCCATAGAAGGAACACATTTCTTGATAATGGCATCTAAATATTTGCCCAGTGGCTCAAGGATAGAGCCACATCCAGAGACTATTGGTCAGCCTGGAGAGTTGACAGCATCCTTATGTATCTTTGGTAGTACATAAATGGCTGGGGTCCCTGGATGTGGGTTCTCCAGGAAAGAATGTTCCTTTTCTGCTATTATGTTCTGCAATATGGCTTGATTAGTCCCTGTTTGTATTTTAGAACGAATATCAGGTAAGGGGTCATAGGCTAAAGTGCGATAGTGAGACATATTAGATAGTTGTCTCATTATCTCCAAATTGTATTTCTCTATGTCCATAATGACAATTCTGTCACCTTTATCAGCTGGTTTTATCACAATATATGAGTTGTCTTTTAGATTGAGTAGAGCCTGTTTTTCTGCAAGGGTAGGATTGTAAGGAACAAACTCAAATTTGTTTTTTATTCCCATGATTTCGTGAAGAACTAGTCTTTCAAAGGTCAGAACTTTGTGGAATTTAACCACTCCTGTGACCAACAATATTCTTATTCTATCCACTTTTTATTCTCGCCATTGTACAGCACCGGCAAATTCCTTTTTATCCTTTCATGAAGATGACTTGAATTGATCACTGGTCAAAATGTCGTCGACCACCCAGTGCAACATTTGGCGTAATTTTGGTTCTCTAACTTGTTAATTACTCTGAATTGTTAAAACAAAATCATTAGAACTTTTGTAGTTATGCAACCATTGAAGTGATTGTATATTTTCCTTGTGCCGTTTTCGCTATTTTCCTTGCCTTACTTGTCACTTGCACCATTCACTTATCTGCACGATCACAGTTGTGCACAAGATTCTATGGGCTACACCCACATTTAATGTAAATAGTGTTGATACTTTTTTTGCATTCATTTTTCCTAAATATAGACTGCTCCTTACATTTTCCAAAAGACCATTGATGTCTCCTTGATTCCTCCTTTCTGCAATTACTGTGCAAGTTTTATATAATTGTCTGTGAATATCACTTGTGGAGACGTATGCTATAACACTAATCACCCAGGTCTCAACTGGGTATACGTGTACCCTCCTGTGGTTTATTACTGAGTGGAATAGAGTGGCATAGATTGCAGTTGCACAGGGTAGATTGCTTCAGAGTAGAGTGAAGCGACGTAGAGTGCAGTGGTATAGAGTAGAGTGTCGTAGAGTGCAGTGGTGCAGCGTAAATTAGAGTGGATTGGCGTAGAGTACAGTGGCTTAGAGTGGAGCGATGAAAAGTAGAGGGGCACAGGGTTCAGTGGCGGAGAGGGCAGTGTTGCTGAATAGAGTGACATAGAGTGCAGTGGCACAGAGTGGAGTGATGCAGAGTAGAGTAGTGCAGAGTGCATTGGCATAGAGTAAAATGGAGCAGTGGCACAGAATGGCAAAGAGTGCAGTAGCATAGAGTGCAGTGGCGTAGAGTGGCACAGAGTGCAGTGGCATAGAGTGCCGTCATGCAGAGTACAGTGGTGTAGAATGCAGTGGCTTACAGTGCAGTGGCATAGAGTGGTGCAGAGTAGAGTGGGACAGAGAGCAGTGGCATAGATTATAGTGGTGCAGAGTAGAATAGAGTGGTGTAGAGTATTGAGGAGTAGAGCGCAATGGTGCAGAGTGACGTAGCGTGCAGTGGCATAGAATAGAATGTTGTAGAGTATAGCGGTATAAAGTGCAGTGGTGTAAATAATTTGGCAGAGGTACAGTGGCCTACTGTGCATTAGTTTTGAGTAAGGTAGTGTAGAGTGAATTGGCATAGAGTGCAGTGGTTTAAAGTATAGTGACGTAGCGTAGGGTGTATTGGCGTAGAGTGGAGTAGTGCAGAGCGCAGTGGCATAGAGTAGATTGTTTCACAGTAGAGTGAAGTGGAGTGGCACAGGGTAGAGCATAGTGGTGCAGGATAGAGGGCAGTGCCAAAGAGTAGTAGTGTATTGCACAGTGACGTAGAGTTGAGTGGCACAGAGTAAAGTAGCGCAGCGTTGAATGCAGCTGCATCAAGAAGAGTGGCATGGAGTAGAGTGGTGTAAAGTGCAGTGGCATAGAGTACAGTGGCGTGCAGTAGATTGTTTCAGAGTAGAGTGAAGTGGTGTAGGGTGGAGTGGTGCAGGGTAGAGTGGAGGGAAATATAGTAGTGGCATAGAGTGCATTGGCGTAGAGTGCAGTGTTGCAGAGTGGAGTAGAGTGGAGTGATGCTGCGTGATGTGGCCTAGACTGGAGTGGTGTAGAGTGTACTGGCATAGGGGAGAGTGGTACAGAGTAGAGTAGAGAGGCTTAGAATGCAGTGGTGTAAAGTGCAGTGTCTGAGTGCAGTGGTGCACAGTATATTAGAGTTGTGTAGAGTTCATTGGCATAGAGTGCAGTAGAGTGGCATAGAGTGGTGCAGATTAGAGTGGCATAGAGTTCAGTAGCAGAGAGTGCAGTGCTGCAGAGTAGAGCCTTTTACAGTGCAGTGATGCAGAGTAGAGTGCCATGAAGTGCATTTGTGCAGAGTGCCGTGGCATATAGTGGTACAGAGTAAAGTGACATAGAGTGCAGTGGAATAGAGTAGAGTGGCATAGACTGCAGTGGAATAGAATATAGTAGAGTAACGTACAGTGCAGGGGTGCAGAGTAGCTTGGCATAGAGTCTAGTGATGTAGACAGTATTGGTTCTGCGTAAAATAACATTGAGAGCAGTGTCACAGAGCGCAGTGTCATAGAGTGTAGTGGTGTGGTGTGGAGTGGTGTAGAGTGGAGTGGAATAGAGTGGAGTGGTACTGAGTGGAATAGAGTGATGCAGATTGCAGTGACAGAGTTGATTGTTTCAGAGTAGAGTGAAGTGGAATAGAGTGCAGGGTTATAGAGTAGTGTGTTGTAGAGTGCAGTGGTGCAGAGTAGTTTCATGTGGCTTAGAGTGCATTGACGTAGAGTTCAGTGGCATAGAAGGAAGCAATGCAGAGTTCAGTGGCGTAGAGTTCATGTGGCGTAGAGTTGCATAAAGTAGAGTGCAGTGGCGTAGACTGCCATAATGTAGAGTGGCATAAAGTAGAGTGCCAGAGAGTGCAGTGTTGCAGCGTATACTGTGTTAGAGTGCAATGTAATATATTAGAGTGGTGTGGAGGGCATTGACGTAGAGTGCAGTGGTGCAGAGTAGAGTGATGTAGACTGCAGTGGTCAAGAGTAGAAGTGCAGGGACGCAGAGTAGAATAGAGTGGCATAGAGTGCAGTGACAGAGTACAATGGTGTAAAGTGTAATAGTGCAGACTAGATTGGTGTAGAGTGCATTGGATTTTAGCAAAGTGGTGCAGAGTGTATTGGCATAGAGGGCAGTGGCATAGCGTGGTGAAGAGTAGAGTAGAGTGGTGTAGAGTGCAGTGGAGTGGTGCTGAGTGCAGTGGCCCGATTGCAGTGGCAAAGAGTAGATTGTTTCAGAGTAGAGTGCAGTAGTGCAGAGTAAATTAGAGTGACATAGAGGAAATTGGCATAGACTGCCTTGGCATAGAGTGCAGTGTTGCAGAATAGGATGCCATGGAGTGGTGTGGAGTGGTATAGAGTGCAGTGGGGAAGATTGCAGCAGTGTATAGTAGAGTAGTTTGGGGTAGAGTGCTTTAGCATAGAGTAGAGTGGAGTGGTGTAGAGTAGAGAGGCATAGAGTGGTGTGGTGCAGATAAGAGTGCAGTGACGCAGTGTGGAGGGGAGTGGCGTACTCTGGATTGGTGCAAAGTAAAGTGGGGGAGAGTAGAGTGGAGTGGGGTAACGTGTAATATGCATGGTATGGTAGCGCACTGTATTACAGAGAAAAACATCTTTAATTGAAATGACCATTACATTTGTAGTCACATACAGTTTTGCTGAGAAAAGTATACAGCGCACAAATGATCATGTGTGGAAATGTCATGACCCAATGTACTGATTTGATTGTCAGCACAGTTCATTTACAGACATGTAAATTTTGTTGTGTGCTCAAACAAAAATATCATCGTACACCCTTCCTCAAGCACCCCCATTAGCTAGTATGATTGTCACATAAATCCTCTCACTTTGAAGTCAGAGAAAGAAAAATCAACACCAAGATCCCTGGAATACACAGTCTGACATTTGATCTCTTTTTGAATGCACAGCAAATGTGACAAGATCAGAACAAGATTTATAAACCTGTGTACAGAAAGTGAGTTTGTAGAGAATACAGTAAATATAATCCACATTTGTAAAGCGCGAACAATCACCCATAAGGGTCTCTAGGCGCTGGGGGCCATCGAGAAGATTAAGCAAGCTATTGCCCAGAGTCACATGGTGCTGGGCTAATCTGCCGCCGGGGATCAAACCGTGATCCCCAGATTCCGGAGTCAGTTGCCCTGGCCGCGGCGCCACACCTCTTCCACAAGGTTTTGGCAATAGCAGGGACGATCTCGAGCTGGACAGCCTAAAGCAAGCAGAAAGCCAGAAAATGTGAGTAACAAACCACAATGCCAATGGTAAGCAGCGGTGGGAAGGCATTCCTAGGTCAACTTTTTGAATGTCCACAAGATGTCATTAGAGAAATCATGCGACCTAAAAAGGAAATTGGGAACACAGCAGCTAGAGCTGGGAAGCAGAGAAAGCATTGTATTGAGATGCCTTAGATTAGAAGACACAGCAAGAATGGTTGTCTTGCTGCACTGAGTGGTACATTTAGGAGTTCGGTTGGTGTGTACCGGGTCTTCCTTAGACGTATGTTCTGCCATTGCTGACTACAGGAGGCCTGGTGGTTTAGTGGATGACCTCGTGGTCATCTACAAGAACTCCTAAAAGACTAGTTGACTGTTGTGACCTCTTCTATCTTTCTCTTTGTGTATCCAGTGTACCTTTGACTGGTGAGTTTTTGGGTGAAGGTTTTACATTTTCTATGCGTCACCTTTTGGCATCATATCTGCCGCCAATATCAAACTTACAGGGCTACCCCACTTAAACATGGACATACAGAATTTAGAGTGAGAAACAGACAAATCATAGAAGATTTTCTACATTATATCTGGAACCATTGCCCTATTAAGTGGGACTAGTAAATAAAAGTCTGAAGTAACACGTTCTATAGGTTGACAGAAGAGAATTGTGAACCCACATTTCAAATGATTAATATTAACAATAGGACTCAAAAATAGGTTTATTTAGTCTTATAGCATAATTGTTAGTAATATGTTTTCAACCTATAACTTGGTAACTTGGGTCTTCTAGGTGATAATACTATCTGGGTTTTCGTGGGTACACTAATTCTAACAGCCCTATTTTAATTAAGTGTGAATCTATACATATTTCCTTTCTTATTAAGAGCTCTAACTGGATACTGAGTTTTTTATATTATTTGTGCAACACTCTACACTAGGTTTTTTTTTTTAACTCCTACACCCTTTATCAGCTCATCCTAGCTACCAATGGAGCATCAAGTGTGATAATGGAGGAACTTGAGGCCAGATGTACAACCCTCAGTGTTTGCGATTCGCAAGTTGCATTTTTTTGTGACTAGCAAATTGTGAGTCGCAAACACTGATGTACAATAGTGTCTGAGCCACTGTTTGCGATTCCCAAATGGGTCGCAAAGGACCTGCCTTATCAATATTCATGAGGCAAGTCACATTTCATTGGAAATTGCTGGCACTCACAGGGATGGTGGCCTGCTGGGGTCAGCAAACCACCAAGTCTGTGACTGCTTTTTTAATACAGCAGTTTTTTTTTTAAATGCAACCCTTTTCCCTTAAAGGAAAACGGGTTGCGTTTAAAAAATAAACATGAAATGTGTCATTTTTTAAGAGCAAGCAGCGGTAAGCAAGCAGTGGTCCTTGGGACTACTGCCTGCTCTTAAAAAACCTTTTTGCTGCCGATCACAAAGTAGAAGGAGTCCCCTGGGCCTCCCTTCCCATTTGCGACTGGCTTACCACCAATTTGAAATTGGTGGTAAATGCAATTGTTTTGCGACTTGCAAAACCTATTTTGTGAGTCGGTAAAAGGTTACTGACTCGCAAAATAGGTTTGTTACATGCTACAACCCTTTTTAGCGGTTGCAAATGGATCGATTTCCTGTTTGCGACCGTTAAAAAAGGTCATACATCTGGCCCTTGGTTATCCAATTGGAGTGCATTGGCCAAACCTTAGGGGTATCAATGGCAAAAGACAGAAGTCATTGAAGGTCCCTGAACAATAAACCAGTGAGTTTGCCAGGATGCAGGAAAAAATCCTCACATCATTCATTCACTCGAGTTAAAAGCATATCGTTAATCTATTTATCTTTAGAGCCTCAACTGGGATACACAACATGCCCCGAGCAAGCTTTACTCTGCATGATATGCTTTGCAGCACTTTGCGAGAGACTGTTCAGAGAAGTTCCTTCATTTGAAAACCTGACTGGTCCTGCGAATGCTCCGCCACACGACTTCTACTAAGCAATATGCAGTTAACAGTCATGTAGACCCAATAGAGGCAAGCATGACAAAGCCAATAGGTCTGGCTTTTTTTGGTGACAAAACAGTCCACCAGTATACGAGTGGCACATGGAAGATGAGGCACCTGTTGTAAAACCCACCTAATGTGCCTGTGTAAATTGACAAAGTGAAGAAAGGTTCAACATTCCTATGCGACACTGAAGAAGTAATCTATGAAAACTATACTCTGCTGCATTCTAGGTTTGCATGACAATCAAATCCGTAAATTGGGGCATATGTAATAGTGCCACGCCAGCGAGGGTCTTGTATAAGAGTGACTGAGCAGAAACGTGTTGACTGTTAAATATGGCAGACCTGGTTCTAGTAGTGACACCTGAGAAAGGGGTGTAGCAGTGGTACCATCCATGAGAGTGTGTTTTACAGAGAAGAAACCCCCTTTAGAGGAAGTATTTTAATGGCTACAGTCTTCACTGGAGCTGTCTCTAGCTGAGGCAGTCAGAGGAGCGTTTTACGAAGAAATGACATGCTCATTTTCTGAAAGGGGAAGTAGTGACTCTCGCTCAGTGTTCGGAAGTGGTGGTTTCTGGTTTGTGATCACTTGCAATCAACCCTTCTGAGCAGCAGCTGCGCCCAAAGCCATGCTGGGCCGAGGGTGATTGGGCGCTGGACCGCCGCACTACCCCTGCTCCTTTTGGGTGAGTCTGTGACTGCTTCTTTGTGTTTCATCGCCTCGACAGGTACAGCAAGCGCTATGTAGATACAATTTACCATTACAATTTACATATGGGTGGATTCTCAGCCTGTTTGAAGTTGTGCTATACTCTGTCATGCCGAATGGGTTCCAAATCTGCACAGAAACTCAGAGATACCACTTAGCTTTTTTTCTAGAAATTCCGGATCCTACTCCAGGATTTCCTTTGGTTCCGAGGGCACTGACCTTGGCACCGCTGGACTAAGAGGCCATTGTGGGACTGGTAGGCATAGGAAGTAAAATGAGTTTTGGGCCATGTTTACTTTCTGTGCTGTCCATTTCTTGCTCTTCGCTTCGCCCGACCGCAGCAAGAAGGCTGCAAAGAGGTTTAAGACGCAACAAGAACTGAACCATCTGATGTCAGTGAATGACTGCATGACGTCACTTACAACCAAATGCATTTTTATGAATAGACACACATACAGATGATTTTGCTGCATGGCCTGTAGACATAACAGCTAAATCTTAATCAAATAAAGCCCAAATATCAAAAATATAAAATGGTAATATTTTAATTTTATTTTTGAATAGTTTATGCTGAGACAACACCTAATGAGTCAAATTATGTTGGGACCACTAAAATCAGGTGCAAATCAGACACCCAATTATTTGCGATAGCCTATACCTGTGTTTGTAGCCAATCAGAGGGGTGGCAAATAGCGGCCTACCTAAGTAATATTCATTAGTCATGTTGGTCTGTGATCCTCTGCAACTGGAAATGTTGCTATAAGTACATAGGTTGCATCACAAACTTTCAGGTTGGTCACAAAATGGTGTACAATATGCGGCCACTTTTTTTGCCCTGACTCGTCTTACATAAGACCCTTATACCTCTGTTTACTTTCTTTACCTGGCAACATCTTCATTACCTCTGAAAGTAGAGCTAGCTGGGGAATTTCAGAGGTACTAAAGGACAAGCAATGGCGGCAACTGCTGCACACTAACATTTTAACTTGGCAACCATGCTCAGCTCTCTGCTCCATGCTTTACCTCTCATAGAGGTAAATCCACTTTATTGGAAATACTAAATGTTTGTAATTTTGCCGCTGAATAGAAATCTGATTAGAAAGTAACTATAGGAGGCAAGAACGTTAAAGCCTAATAATGCTAATAATACTCCCAGACCACCATCCACTTTTCTCACCTAACACCATTTCTTTATTCGCATTGTCATTTACTAAACAATAAGTAAAGAGGGCAGGAAACAGATTGCGGACAAGGTGCCCCCCATCAGAGGCTAGATGTCTGCTCCCTTCTGTTTAAATGTCTGTTATGCTATGCAGATTTGTAGAGTGAATATTATTACCCGGGAGGGTATTCTGGTGCGGAGCAGGTGTGAGTTGTAGAGTGACTATTATTACCCGGGAGGGTATTCTGGTGCTGAGCAGGTGTGAGTTGTAGAGTGAATATTATTACTCAGGAGGGTATTCTGGTGCTGAGCAGGTGTGAGTTGTAGAGTGACTATTATTACCCGTGAGGGTATTCTGGTGCTGAGCAGGTGTGAGTTGTAGAGTGAATATTATTACCCGGGAGGGTATTCTGGTGCTGAGCAGGTGTGAGTTGTAGAGTGAATATTATTACTCAGGAGGGTATTCTGGTGCTGAGCAGGTGTGAGTTGTAGAGTGAATATTATTACCCGTGAGGGTATTCTGGTGCTGAGCAGGTGTGAGTTGTAGAGTGAATATTATTACCCGGGAGGGTATTCTGGTGCTGAGCAGGTGTGAGTTCTAGAGTGAATATTATTACTCAGGAGGGTATTCTGGTGCTGAGCAGGTGTGAGTTGTAGAGTGACTATTATTACCCGGGAGGGTATTCTGGTGCTGAGCAGGTGTGAGTTCTAGAGTGAATATTATTACCCAGGAGGGTATTCTGGTGCTGAGCAGGTGTGAGTTGTAGAGTGAATATTATTACCCGTGAGGGTATTCTGGTGCTGAGCAGGTGTGAGTTGTAGAGTGACTATTATTACCCGTGAGGGTATTCTGGTGCTGAGCAGGTGTGAGTTGTAGAGTGAATATTATTACCCGGGAGGGTATTTTGGTGCTGAGCAGGTGTGAGTTGTAGAGTGAATATTATTACTCAGGAGGGTATTCTGGTGCTGAGCAGGTGTGAGTTGTAGAGTGAATATTATTACCCGTGAGGGTATTCTGGTGCTGAGCAGGTGTGAGTTGTAGAGTGAATATTAATATTAACCGGGAGGGTATTTTGGTGATGAGCAGGTGTGAGTTGTAGAGTGAATATTATTACCCGGGAGGGTATTCTGGTGCTGAGCAGGTGTGAGTTGTAGAGTGAATATTATTACCCAGGAGGGTATTCTGGTGCTGAGCAGGTGTGAGTTTAGTCACACCTAGGGCCTAGTGGGACTCCTCATAAAAAGAGGTCTCCAGCTTCTTGCAGAATTCAAGGAATAAGGAGGAAGCTCTTATGTGTAGTTCCAGGCTGTAGTAACCAAGTAGGAGAATTTTCGACCACTGTATCTGTCTCTTTGTAGAAGCATTAATGCATAACAACCTCTATGCAAACTGACAAACCAGCCACATCAGCCTAATCACTTGGGGGCATATTCACAAGCCCCTATCACCACAGGAACATCACCTATAGTGACGTTCCTATGGCGATATGTGCTTTGCCTTATTTACAAGACAGTGTTTAGCCACTTAACGTGGCTCGATGCTACCTTGTAAATAAGAACCCCTTTCACGCTATACTTGGTGTGAAAGGGGTGGTCAATGAGTGTTATGGTGGGGGTTTCACCGCAAAACCCATTGATTTTGATGCTGCCCCATATTTACAAGGGCAGTGCAAATATGGGGCAGCGCCAAAATTAAGATCAGGGAAAATTTGGTCTTAAATAGGGGCAATGAGGACAAATGTTTCAATTCTCCTTGTTTTTGCTGTATCTATGTGTGCTGCGTTGTGCAGCACACATAGAAACAGCAAAAAGCTATTGATGGTTTATGTGCAGGAAGGTGACCCTTCCGGTACATAAATAATCAGTTTAGAAAATTACGTTTTGCAACTTCTATGTGTGCTGCATTAAGCAGCATCTATGTGTGCTGCATTAAGCATTTCAGATTGGACACCTTCCTGCACATAAGCAATCTTCCCCTCAATGCAGTCACCCTTGCCCTATGGTGCACGGGTGCCTGCTTTGGCACTAGGCTGCTAAATTTAGCGGCAGCACTGGGGGATTCGCAATGCTGCGCCATATTGTTGTAAATATGGTGCAGCCCTGCGTTTCAGAAGTGGCGGAGCGCGGCGTTAATCCAAGGAGGCTAACGCCATGTTCCGCCACTTCTCTAGTAAATGTGCCCCTTGGTTTCTCATTGAATGAGAACCTACACATTAAAGACTGTATCCAATCAATGGCCAAATTAAGAAGATTTCACTTGGAGTAACTGAGGAACCCAAAACACCAACATTCGGATCTCGATTTCAAGATAGATGTTGAAGTCCTATCATCATATTTGGATTATTGATTTGCCCTCCTTACTGCTGATCTCCCTGAACAAGAGCATTTCACTCCTGCCCACTCTGCTCTCCAATGTTTACCCCATTGTGGACTAGTCCTCGCTGAAAACAGAATGCTTTACAGGATACCTAGCCAAACAAATAGAGATCCCGGAAGGTTCATGTAGTTCTAGAAGTAAATTCGCACTCACCTTGATCCTTCTCTGCGGTAACACTTCAAGGATCGGAAATGGCTGTTCAGTTTGCATCACAAACTCTGGAATTTAACAAGGAAACATTTACAATGCCATGCAGATTTTGGTGCAGTGAGCAACAACATTCGCATGATATCCCCCAAAACTCAGATTATGTGTAATTTATTGCACCTGATTAAAACCGATACTCAGGGTTTCAGATTTAATGAGGGGTAATAAATGAAATTTAGTCCTTCAGAGCTCTCACAACCATGGCCTAAGTATTTAGAGCGCTATATGACTTTAGTACAATGAGAGGTGACAGGCTTGTGCAATAATAAATGCATGTCTAAATGTAACTATCTATGCGTGTACTGTGAGTGAAGAGGGGGCTGGAAATGTTGTGTCACTTTCCACAGTGGCAAGGCTGAAAGGCTGGATGTTGCTTGAAAGTTGGTACCATGTCAATAAGGCATACTACCCCCCCCCCCCGTCACATATTTTTCCTCAAAGATATTCTTAGCCCTGACCCCACTGGAATGAAGATGGGCATGGTAGGGCAAACTGCAGGAGAGGCGGGTGCAGGGAGCACAATATGGCACATTACAATGCGATGTAATACATCGCCTGCCAATACAACGCGGTCGTTACAATGACTGCGTTGTTAGTATGCGATGTATTACATCACAAGTCTTTACAACGACTTCCAGTAGGGGGCACTCTGGACTTAGGAATAGTATTATATACTATTCCTACTCCAGTTTGCGCAACAGTAGGGAAGGTGTTGGAAATAATTTCCAATACCAGAGCGCCCTCAACTAGAAGTCTTTGTAATGACTTGCGATGTCATTACATCGCGTATTAACAACACGGTCGTTGTATTAGCACGTGATGTAATGACAGCGTTGTAAACGCTGTTTCCCAGGGAGCACAGTCCACGAAGCCATTGGGTTCTGTTTCCTCAATTTAATCCTCCTCTTACTCATTTGGTACCTATGAAAAGGAGTTAAATGGTGTACGAGGAGATGGCCTCGTTATTAATTGCAATTAGTATGAAAGACTTGTCATTCCCACTTTGAAGAGACGTTCAGGGCTTTATAAATATCAATATCAAAATCAATTGAAAATCAAATGTATGAGAAGTGGCGCATCGCTGCGTGAAAGCAGCGATGTAACACTTCTCAGTGCGCCCTCCTTGCGACACCAATGATGCATCATATTTACAGTATGACGCATCATGTCGCAAGGAATGATAGATACGTCAGTATTACTTACGTATCTGTGGGCTTAAAACTGGCGCATTGCTGGAATTGTGTCAGAAGCGTGACGCAACTCCAGCAATGTTCATTGCACATGGGGCAAGCCCCATGTGAAATGACCTGTGTCACCCTTGCCTGCCTCATAAGGCAGGCGTAAGGTTTTGACGCATTGGCGTCCTTGAAGTGGCGCAGTGAAATCTCACAGATTTCACTGTGCCACTCCTATGACCCTTTCTTGCGGGGGAACGCCCACCCTGCATACATTATACCTGATGCAGGTATAATGTAGCGCAGGGGTTTACAAGGTCACACATCTGCCTAGATGCGTCACTTCATAAATATGTCGCATAATTTACACCACTGATGCGTCACTAAAAGTGACGCAACCACGGTGCAAAAGTGACTCAGGCCTTCATGAAAATGGCCCTCAGTATTTTACTCTTATTGTTAAGTGACCATCTTTTGGAAGTGGATAAAGCACTTATAGACAGTGATATGGAATAAACTGAAGTCATAATTTAAGGCATCACACCTGAAAAGCAGTAAGGGGCAGATTTACAATAAGCTAATGCAGCGCGGAGCAGCAAGTCATTTTGCTGCGCTGTGCCGCGTTAGTTTGGAAGCACAGGGATGCAACATATTTACAACAATATGTCGCATCTTTGTGCTCCCCCTGCTCTGGCGCACAAATTGCTGTCATGCACCGGCGCAGGCACCCTTGCACAATGGTGCAAGGATGCCTGCGTCACGTGGATGATTATTTATGTACAGGAAGGGTTTTCTTCCTGCACATAAAGAATAAGAAATGGTGTTTTACAACTTCTGTGTGCTGCATTAGCACACATGGAACTTGAAAAGTGTCTTTATTTAAAGGAAAGTTTATGTGCAGGAAGGGACACCTTCCTGCACATAAACAATCACCAGAGGTAATTTACTCTTTTTATGTGTGCTGCAGAATGTAGCACACATAGAAAGAGGACAAAAACGAGGAGAAATAAATACATTTCTCCTCGTTGCGCCTCCCTACGCCTCCCCAGGGGAGGCGTAGCATTCAGACGCATTTCCAGAGTTACTATTTCTTGTAAATCTGTAAATGTGTCTGGCTCCATGGGTGTTGCGTGGGAACACTCACAGCAACACCCATAGAACACCCCATTCACGTAAAGTGCTGCGTGTAAAGGGGCCGTATTTAGAAGGACAGGAAAAGCCACACACTGGCAGCGCAAGGGGCTTGTAAATCTGCCCCTAAGATATTGATGAAAACGTATTATAACATATTGGTTCCGAGCACCAACCCCTATTAAATCCATGAGAGGTTGAGAGTTGTGCATAAACGAGTAACACAAGGGAAAAGGGGTGTGAGGGGTGGTGACAGGAGGGTGATTCATGGGCCTGGTTTGGTTCCTCCTGGTATGTCATGTCCAACACCCTTTTGAATTGAAAGCATGTCAGTGGGACCCCATCTGCATGGATCAGGAAAGGCCCCCCTACATTAAGTGGTCTAACCTGTAAGTAGCTCTCGTCGTGTGATACAGGACAGCATGGGTTACCCTGTGCTCGGTGGAGAACTACCCCATCACCCCGGGCCTCCTGATTGGTCTTGGACTTTTTGATCGATATTAGTAGGGTGTCGGCCCTGACTTTAATGCATTCAAACTGCAGGCCGCCGTGTATGTCTAGTTTGTTTTGGGCCACTAGCTCCCCAATTCGAAATGCGCTATAAAAGGCCAACGAAAAGGCCACAGTGAATAACCGCACTTCCCCTGATGTGTTGCAAATTGCGGGGAGGCCTGCTAGTATTGACGTCAAAAGCTCCACCCCAATTGGCTGCCTTGTGTCTGGGGCCGACCCCTGGAGGCGTTGCCACCCTTTCAGAGCCTTCCTCACTGTGAAACTGTTAGTGGGATCACCCCTGTCGCTGATCTGAGCAAAGAAGGAGATCGCCGCCACATGTCTCCTAGCTGCTGCCGCCGAACGCCCGTTGGTCTTTAAACAACCTAGGTATGCAATGAGTGCCCAAGTGTAGTGCCACCGCTCAGCCCAGCCCGCACCCAAGAATGAACAATATTGCCAAAACGCCCCTTCGTATGCTTTCCTGGTCCTGGGTGCTAGGCTGGCTGCCACGAGGTCCGGTAGGTGGGGGCACCAATCTGTCAGAGTCGTTCTGGGAAGAGGGTGGCATACTCTGCCGCTGTTGGGAGGTGGGCCCTGAAAACCTGCATCTTAAAGCGAGAAAGTGCATCAGCAGCATGATTAAGGACACCAGGCACGTGTTTAGCCCTAAATTGCACATTCAATTTCATGCATGTGAGAAAAATCTCCTTCAAGAGGCGGAGAATCATCTTACACCGGGCTGCTTGCTGGTTGATGCATTCAACCACGGTCATGTTGTCTGACCAGAAAACTACTGACTGTTTATGCAATTGTTCAGGCCATACCGTCAATGCCACCCATATGGGGAAGAGCTCCAGGGACCCAATGTTACCTGTTAGGCCATTCTCTACCCACCATGCCAGCCAACGTTGTGCCACCTACTCGGTACCGAGTATGGCACCAAATCCCTCACTGCCCGCGGCGTCAGTCATTAAACCCAACTCCGCGGACGCAGTGGGCAGACCGGGCCACACTACTCTGCCATTGAAATCCTGCAGGAATGCCATCCAAATCCGCATGTCCTGCCGAACCTCAGCCGACAGCCTTGTGTGGTGATGTTTCTCCTTGAGGCCCACCATGGCTTGGGAGATGGATCTGGAGAAACGTCTAGCCATTGGAATGACCCTTAAAGCAAAGTCCAGTTGCCCTACTGTCTGCTGCAGCTGGTGTAGTGTTACCTTCTGTTTGCCCAAGCATAGCTGTAAAGCAGCCCTGAATTTGTTGACTTTGTCCATGGGTAACCTAAAACATCTCTGAATAGAATCCAGCTCAATGCCCAGGAACTCTATCGTAGATGCCGGCCCAACTGTCTTTCCTGGAGCCAAAGGAACCCCCAGGTCCTGCATGAGCGCGCAAAATTCCTGCAGCGCCCACCCACATTCAGGGGAGCCCCGTGTCCCCAGGATAAGAAAGTCATCCAGGTAGTGCATGACCCACTGGTGCCCTGTCTTCTGTCTGAAAACCCATTCCAGGAATGAACTGAATTTTTCAAAATATGTGCATGAAACAGAGCAGCCCATTGGCATACACATATCCATATAAAAACTCCCTTGAAACTTAACCAAGCAGGTGATAATCGTCCGGATGTAACGGGAGTAACCGAAAGGCCGATTCTATGTCAGATTTTGCCATCAAAGCGCCAGGGCCCAAGCCCCTGAGGATCTCCACCGCTTGGTCAAAGGACGCGTATTTAACACTGCAGAACTCATCATCAATTGCATCATTCAGCAAATTACCTTTGGGGGCTGACAAGTTGTGTATTAGTCTGAATTCCCCCCTCTACCTTTTTGGGAACCACATCCAACGGGGAGCAGACAAAGTTCTCAACCGGCACAGACTCGAAAGGGCCCGCCACCCTACCCAGGCGCAACTCCTTGGCAATCTTTGAGGAGACTATACCTGGAATGGTCCGAGCAGAGAGTTGCTTCTGGCACTCAGATGACCCCACATAATTAGGGGCTGGTATCCTAAAACCATCCCTGAAACCCTCTAACAGAGTTCTTGCCGTAAGATGGCATGGGTATTTGTTGAGCCATGGTGTCAGAGCCGTCAAATCAGTGGGGGACCGCGCTTTGAGCGGGGACACCCTCTCACTCCTGCTTTTTTCTACCCTTATCCTTTGATCTTTTGAGGCATTTGGACTCGGGGTGGGACGGGTTGGAGCAAATGGAACACGCATGCTTGAATATGCACTGACCCTGTGGTCTGGTGCAAGTCCGCCTGTTGAAGTCCCAGCAAGTCCCTTTCCTCCCACCATTGCCATTTGTACCAGTGGTATAACTTGTACTACCCTGTGACCGAAAGGGCTGAAAGGGCTGCGCTGCATGCGGGGACTGACTCTTTGTGTTACCATGCCGATCGCCCCCAAAAAGATCCAACCAAGATATCGTGTAAATTCGGTCCCAAGACAACGATGGGTCGGATGCCTTTGCCACCCTAAAATTCCTGTCATACTCTAACCCCCCTCCGCCCGCAAATTTATCATGGGCCAGCACTATCCTGTTCTGATAGCAAGCCATCTGCGCCTGTACATTAGGGAAACGCTCCGCTGTGACTGCCATGAATATGGAAAAGGCTCTGATCCAGTTCAGTAAGTTCTCCTCCACCCTGTACTTCAACATCTCATTAGCCCATTCCCTGGGAAGCATATAATCTTTGTTCTTCCTTGATTCATCCCTCTCCCTCTCGCAGATCAATAACGAAAACATATTAATATATTCACCAGCCCATATTCTGTTTTTTAACTCCATATACACATGTCTGCCTAAAAAAACTCCCGCTCAGAGCTGGACTCACCCACGCCCAACATTGGTAATGTTGGCAGTTTACCTGTTGTCGCGGACCCCGGAGCCTCCTGAGGAATCCCTGTCGCACTGGGGACTGGCAACCCCTTGTTCTCCAGAGTGCCGGTACCACCCCCTGAACTGATAGGTAACGATGCAACAGGCCCAGGATTGATTTGTTCTTTGGGCCCCGCATTAAACTGAGACACATTTCGCGTTGCTTCTGCTAAAGCATCGGTACCCAACTCCTTTACCCCCACCGCCGGAGCGAGAATGCCTACCTTCCCCAACCACGGCAAGATCGCCGCCAAATGCGACACTATCTCTTGCGGGACCCCCCCCCCACCCGGCGGAGTATCCCCAGCGGGTTGGGGCACTGGGACCACAGGGCGAGCAGGCAGTATAAGGGGAGCCAGTATTGGCACTGGGACCGGTGGCAGCTCTGGAATCATAGGTGGGGTCTGTGGTTCTAGCACTGGTGCTACCGGGGGTAATGTTGATGGGACTGGTGCCAACAGGGTCTCTGGACCTGGCACCGGGTACCGGGATAGGTGATGCAGGGTCGCCATACCTAGGAACCTGTGGAATGGGTGGATTTAGTCCCTTCCCTATGCGTTTCCTCGCTCTAACCCGTTTGGGGATTAGTGGAAAAGCAGCCTTAGGGGGCACATTGGGGCACCTAGGCCTCTCTCCCTGCCCCTCTTGCCCTTCAACCTTCTCCCTGAGGTTAGCGAGATCCTGCCCCATCTCAGTCACTTTCCTCATCATTTCCTCCATTAGCTTCTCCATGCGAGAGCCCTGCTCCCCCCTCTTAGCTTTCCCCGCCATTAGCTAGTAGAACGACCAACACCCCCTCCAAAAACACTCAAATGCAGACAATGTTGTGAATTGCTACAACTTTAGCTTAATGATGTGCCTGGAGGGTATGGGAAATGGCAGCCCTCAGAGTTGATGAAATTGCGTTATACCCCAAGAATGTTGCCCCTCGCAGACAGGCTAAATACAACAGCAGCCAACAGTCCTACTAAAAAATTCGACCTGCGTTCAATAACAACATAAAACCCACGACTGCACAATTCTTAACATGTCTTATTCAACATTCCATCCCTTCAGATGCTCAGTGACTCAAAATCCCCCAAAATGGTAGGTACAGCAGCAAAAGGAGCGCGCGTGTCCCCTGTTCCACTCAACACTGCTTTACCAGGCAAAGAACTCTAACTGGACAGAATCATGGGGATTTAGCCTGTTACCTTGAGAGCACGAGTCTCAGGCCTCAATCATTCAGCCACAGTGACTCTAATGAACCAATATGCCCCAATGCGCGCGTTTATTTTCACAATCTGGTATAAGATTACAACCAAAGAGGTTGCTCTGTGTGCGCATAAATCTCCGCTTAACGCGCGGTGCAGACAGCACAAAAGAACGCGCCTGATCACACCCCTAGAGCTCTGTGAGCATGCAAGTCTCCGCTCAAAGCGCGATGCAGACAACACAAAAGAACGCGCCTAATCAAAACCCCCAGTGCTCTGTGAGCACGCAAGACTCCGCTCAAAGCGCGGTGCAGACAGAACGAAAGAACGCGCCTGAACAAACACAGTGCCACGCCGGAGGGGTGCGCGCCGTTACCGGCCCTGCACAACCCAACCGGGTACCTGCTCAGGATGCTCCTGCCCCTCGGCACCTGTGTGGAACAAAGCGGCCTCCGTTCGCGTCTCCTCTATTCCCCCGATGTCCGGGCAGCACTCGACGGCCAACTCCTTCTTCCCGCCTCTGAACGCTGTCCTCCGCCGATACAGCAGTCGAAGGCCTCCCTTCTTCTGGATTCCTCGATGGAATCGGCCAATGTCCGATGCCCGTCCGATGCCCGTCCTCACCGCCGCTGACCACGACCTGTAACAACAACAAAAGTAAAAGTTAACGCCTCCTAGCGAGGTGTGGGGGGCAAGCTGGGGAGTCAGGAACCAAGAGGCTGATTCCTGGGCTCCCCAGCCCTTTATACCCGTGATGGTCCGGCCAGACCTACTGGCCGGACGTTTGCCCATCGTCGCGACCCGAAAGTGATTCCAATCACTTCCGGGTCGCGCCTGGGCCACTGGGGGTAGGGGGCACGCCTGACGCGTCACCTAGGTGCGTGAGAGGCACGCCCCCGGCTGTAGCGGAGGGGGCCGGCTAAACCGCCATACTTTTGGCGTGGCCGATGCCGGCCCCGCCGTTCTATACTCCTTGCTTCCTTACTGCAATGAAGGGGGACATGACAAACTCATGACCCACAAGCAGCCCCTGTATTTATGCTGGCTGCTGTTTGTGACGTACTCGTGCTCTACTCCTGTGAAAGAAACATCGCACTGGAATTTACAAGCCCTGGCCTAGTGTATGGAAACAGATTTTGAATAATGTATGTTTCCACACTACTAGGCCAGGGCTTGTAAATTCCAGAGCGCTGTTTCTTCACAGGAGTAGAGTACGAGTACGTCACGAACAAAGTGCAGGAACAGCAGACAGCATAAATACAGGGGCTGCTTGAGGCGGGGGGGGGAGGGGGGTGGGGCACGAGTTTGTCATGTCCAGGCAAGAACGGGCGCAGTTTGGTTTGCCTTTGCCACGCCTTCATGCTTCACGGCATGCCAGTTGTACATCCGCGCATTGGCCCGCTTTTTTTGATTGATAGGGTGCTTAGGAGGCAGCATATGGTGGCCACTACTAACTATCCCTGTATAACGGACTAGCTAGCACTAGCAAACTAGTTTTGTGCAATTCTTTCTAGTTTAAGTCAGAGATATTGAGTGAAGCTGTTGTCATACCCAGGAGTCATGGCCACATCTCAGTGCACTTCCAATCTGCAGTTTGTTGCCATATTCCTGCAGTATGCCACAACAATGAAAATACAGCACTGTACAAGCCTCTGTAATATAAAACACCCTTCCACTCGTCCTCCATGGTAAATCCGTCGTAGACCATTTCTGGAGGCCTTGAAGCCTGTTTGTTTCTAATCCAGTCTTGCTATTGGCCTGTGCTTCACTCTTGCTGTGCGAGGTTTTTTGTGGTGCATTGCCTATGGCTCAGACCATCCCATGGGTCTTAAAGAGAAGGATCTAAGGGTCTTTTACCCTGAGTAATGCTCTCTAAGCATCACATTGCACAAGCACCTTTACCGGGTATTTGCCGAAGCAGTACAGGGCACTGGGACGGCTGCTTGATCCATGATCAGCTGCGCCAATGAGGCAAGCCCTCCACAAGCTCCCAGCACACACTAGTCGTGGTCTCAACATGCACAAATCAAGCATACACTGCACACAATCCTAACGTAATGTGTCACACCCATTTAAAAAACCTCACACTGATTTGAAAGATTCACAGATCTGTGATTTGTAGCGTAGCTATGAACATGTGTGCACTCCTTCTGTGCCCCCTTGTTCGTCCCCATCTCACACGCTAACTTCTCTCTCACTATTTCCTCTTCCCCTCCACCTCTCTTTCCGCCCTCCCACCACAGCCCACAGACCTCAATGAAATCAGCTTATTAAAAGTATATCTGTGCCATGCACAGGAGACACCCTTCTCAATGCGTTGCTGCACAGCATGCCACCCCCTGCCCACCCACCTCACAGAAAACCATGTCTGATTTTCGATTTATTTGAATAGAGCAGCTCTAGTAGCCAGAATGGCCAACAGGGAACAGTAACTAGATTAGGAAGCGCTCGTCTGATCGACACGCCCAGCCCCACCTTCTGGTTTGTAATGGCTTTATCTCCCCTGAGAGAAACACTCTTACATTCTTCTTTGTCGTCATATGAGTTGATTTGTATATAATTTGTCATAACAGTGTTTATTTGTATTCTTATACATTCTGGCTTTGATTCTGCTGTATTTATTATTACTTCTTGCTCTCTCTTGTATATTATTATTTCCCAAGTTATGTGAAGTGCTCTGATGCACCTGGGCTTTGTACGTGGCACATAGAAATAAATGCAATATCACGTCTCCATGTATTTTGTTTTAAACTTGTTTGCAATTTTAATTTTCATCATTATTTTTCTTTCATGGTTTCCATGCCCCAACTTTCTTATGGGCATCTCTGAGTGGAACAGAGAACCCAGTGGCGGTGCATCCATTAAGGGCGCTGGGGCGTTGCCCCACAAGCCGCCCGCACTGGCAGCTCCCTCGGCGTCGAGGGAGAATTTTCTGACAATCATGTCAGTCACAGTCAGCATGAACTCGGACTGCCCACCCCCTTCAGAGTCTGAAGGGGGAGGGCGGTCCGACGTCATGCTGCTGAGTGACTGACATGCAGCAGACCAGGGGTGGCGCAGAGCGCACAGCAGGCAGCAGTGCGCATGCTGGGTGAAGGAGGTGAATTTTCGCTCCGTGCCCAGTCATGCGCACTACTGTCTGCTGTGGCTGGCGCATGCCCATTAGGAGAGCGAGGGTTGAGCAAAGGCTCAAACCTCGGTCTCCTAATGGGCAGGCGGGCGGTGAGTCACCCTGCTCTAAGCCAATGCTGGCGCTGCTGGAGCAGCGTCAGTATTGGCTTAGAGGGGTTGCCAACCAGTGTTGTTAGAAGAGGCGCCAATGGGACCCGGCCGAGAAGCAGAGAGGCGCCGCGCGGACCTGGTCTGGTAAGCTTAGCTTTCTTTTTTAAATTTAATCCCCCCCCCCACCCCCGGCGACCTCCTCCCCTCTCCCGCTAGTATTGCGAGTAGTGAAGTTGTATAGTTGTACTTATTCTATGCACGCACAATTTTCTGTCATGTTTTTTTGGTAAGTGCACAAGCTTGTTTTGCACTTTGCGTCTTTCCAGTTTCTCCTAAATTGATTTTGAACTCAAGTGTATTGAACTATCTAGTAAATCCATAAGAATCTTGTGAAAAGACTACATCACAAAGATTTTCAAAAGAACAAATAATACCCATTGTTTTTTTTATATTTTCCGAAAATTGCTTTATGTTTTAGAGAAGAAAGGGTTGAGTTTGAGGACTTGTTACTTGAGGTAATTAGTTAAAAAGATTGCATATGATTTGAACGTTACAAGGTTCCTTTTCTAATCTTGTATCGTGTCATGGCAGATTTCCATAAGCAGAAACCGAGGGAAGTGTGACGATCCACGCACCAGGCTTTTTTTCTTTCTTCCCATTTCCCTTTTCCTCTCTGTATGGGCTGCTGTGATTTCTGTTACAGTTAGAAATCATGGTCTCTCCGGGGAGGGGACTAGGATTAGCTTCATGGCACTCCTACAGACTAGTAACAAAAAGCTGTGACTACTTGTAATGACATTCTCGGTGATGTATAGATGGGACAGGGCTGTGGCTTGCGCAGGAATGCTTGCAACGGAATTTCAAACACAAAATATTTAAAGGGACAGCATTCTTTTTATAGATGTTGTTCGTGGTTCTGGCTGCAGCAGGTTGGTCTCAACAGGGCGCGAAGAAGGTAGGAGGACTAGGAGCGTCGGAATCGGAATGAAAATTATGTTTCTTCTCAGGGCTGGCTTTAGCGCTGGTGGCACCAGGTGCGACCAACACGTTTGGCGCCCCCCACCCCATGACCTCTTCCTTGGATTCTCTACTACCACAGGGTAAAAGTGCCCCTCTTCTCTCCAATCATAATTTATAGCTAAAGACAGTACACACCCTGAGGTCAGCGCCCCCCTCCACAGGACAGAGCCCAGTGCAGCTGCACCAGTTGCACGCCCTTTTTCCATTGTTTTTATTCAAATTGCACTCAAACTTTAACTTCAGTACATTTTGACAAACTGGTAAATCTAGTTTCAGTAGCACAAAGTGTCTTGTGATTTACCAGTGTTTCAAATGTAATTTTAAGGCTTACTTAGGCAGACCGGTAGGTGTGCATTATTAAATATGTTCCCTTTCAGCACACATAATTGGCAAGTGTATGCACAGAGAAAAATAGCAAGTCTGTGCCAAGTGGGAATTGACAAGTCTGTGGTTCCTCCCCCATCCCCTAGCCACAGTGGCAAAGAACTTGGGTGTAAAATGTGATCAACAACTCATCTTCCTACCCCAGGCTGATGCTGTTGTGGGCTCGTGTTGTGTGTTTTTGCAGTCCCTCAAGATATTACTTTATTTTGCTGATTTACTCCTAGAGAATTGTGGTCGATGTTCTTATCACTTGAAAGATGAATTACGCAAAAAGCCCTTCTCTGGGCCTTCCGGAAGACTTAATTTAGCACTGTGGGTGGTGGCTGCTCACCTCTTATTAAACAAGCATAGCCAATAGGGACCTTATAAGTGTTTAGCCATGCCGCGCTGAGTACTGGCCTACTCTTGGGTCTTGTAGTCCTGGTGCATCACAGGGAGCCCATGGTAACGGAGAGCCCCAGATTTAAGCATGTGTCCCTAGTAAGGCGCATGGTGATTGCCCTTTCCCTTGCCATCCAGAGCAGTTTGTGTGATGTAAATGAGAGGGGGACATGAGAACCCCGAAACAATTTGTTTTTTAAATTTCTCCTTGATTTCGTCTCCTGGAAGCTCCCAGAAAGGGGAAGGTGTGACCAGGGGAGCTTATGAGGTGGCACCGGACCCAGTATGTCTGGCTGCGGGTTTTGTGTTTGTCACTTTGTGAGTAAATCGAGTATTTCACGTCTGCTTGCAGCTGCAGCGGTCTCTGTATACTTTTTTGTTTATAGGTCTTTAAGCCGAAACAAATGTTTGTGACTCGTGCTTTATGTGTGTACTTGAAAGGGTTTGAGTGTGTGTTTGTACTTGTGTTGGGGTAAAGTTGATGGATATAAGGATGTTATTACAGATCCTGTCATAATACTTTCGCAAGTGCTTTATCAACCTTCCTGCTTCCTCAAATTTGCTTGAAAATGCTCCATTTATCCACTCTTTTTTCAAAATTTTCTCGGAGGAGTTATTAGGGCTCGCTCGCTCGCCTCAGTGCAGTACCATGATAACTTTACGCCATACCACTTTCAAATGTCACCAGCCGCCACTGAGAGAACCACAGGTAGAAGAAGGGAAAGGGTTGTTGTAGGAGAGAAAAAGAACAACAAAAGAGCCCGTGGGTCTGAGGAGATCTACCTAACGATGAAACCTAGAAACCAGTTTGCATACCCCAGTAGAGGATCCTATCTACAAGGACCAAGTCCCATCACCCACCGAGGTGGCATGCTTCATCATATGGGACCTCCCGTTAACCACACCTGGTGTGGTTAAAGAGCTACTACTCCTTTAATTACTTAAAAAAGGAGGAGCTCAGGGATGTTTTTAACTATCCAACAGGGGGGGAAACACTACCAAAATGGAAGGAAGCTGCCTATGGTGTGGTGAAATGAAGTGCAGTGTGTGAAAAATGTGAATTAAAATTGATTACCACGGGAAAACTGTTTTATTAAATATCCAGTGATATCAACAATAAAAAGACGCAGAAATAATAGAGTAAGGCGTGTACACCAAACAATACGGAACACGTACTCTGAGTGTAGGTCTACATGTTTCAGCCAACTAGCGTCTCTGAGAGATGACCGTGGCTTTCTTCAGGACCAAAGTAATACACTACTGCAATGTGATAAAGTGTGCAAAGGGATAAAAAAGGAACGATACAACCAACAGTGGTACCTGCTTGTCATTGATCTACGGCACCATCTGGGGGTATTCAGGTCACCTGTTAAAAGACAGAATGGTCTCTGTTCAAAATGAAATTGTTGTTGACCTAGGATAAACATACAAATTGTTGCAAACTGGATCGAAAAGACATGATGATAGATCTACAGCACACGTTAAATAAATGAACGTCTGTCTAGAAAAGGATCAAAAGATGCCTCCTTACCCGTCAAGAGATCGGGGAATGTCCCACACTCCTGGTCACAACTCAGGGCGTGAGGCAACGCTCTAAAAAAACAACAAGAGGAACAGATACAACAGAATGTAATCTGCTCACTGATGTAAACATTTACTACGGTTAGCTCTAAGACTCAAACATTATAATACAGGGTGAATTGACTGTAACTCAGAAAAACTGCAACAATTTGTATGTTTATCCTAGGTCAACAACAATTTCATTTTGAACAGAGACCATTCTGTCTTTTAACAGGTGACCTGAATACCCCCAGATGGTGCCGTAGATCAATGACAAGCAGGTACCACTGTTGGTTGTATCGTTCCTTTTTTATCCCTTTGCACACTTTATCACATTGCAGTAGTGTATTACTTTGGTCCTGAAGAAAGCCACGGTCATCTCTCAGAGACGCTAGTTGGCTGAAACATGTAGACCTACACTCAGAGTACGTGTTCCGTATTGTTTGGTGTACACGCCTTACTCTATTATTTCTGCGTCTTTTTATTGTTGATATCACTGGATATTTAATAAAACAGTTTTCCCGTGGTAATCAATTTTAATTCACATTTTTCACACACTGCACTTCATTTCACCACACCATAGGCAGCTTCCTTCCATTTTGGTAGTGTTTCCCCCCCTGTTGGATAGTTAAAAACATCCCTGAGCTCCTCCTTTTTTAAGTAATTAAAGGAGTAGTAGCTCTTTAACCACACCAGGTGTGGTTAACGGGAGGTCCCAGATGATGAAGCATGCCACCTCGGTGGGTGATGGGACTTGGTCCTTGTAGATAGGATCCTCTACTGGGGTATGCAAACTGGTTTCTAGGTTTCATCGTTAGGTAGATCTACTCAGACCCACGGGCTCTTTTGTTGTTCTAGTTCTGGTATTTGGGGATTTGCCCGTGCTGGTCTTTAAATTCCCTTAGACCCGCCATCCATTGTGTATTTACCGGTAGGAGAGAAAAAGACACATTTTTTAATCTACTTCATCGGCTTCATCCCAATTAATTTCAGGGAGAAAACTGGAAGTACTCCAGAGGCCGTGCTTGCATTCTCCCACCAGTAAAAAAAAAGTGACGTGATGGGGAGCCACGGCCAACTGCCAATTAGGTCAAGGGAGCCACAGGTCTAAAAAGTTTGGGAACCACTGTCTTAAGGGTTAGTGATGTTTGAAGACTCTTGATAGCTGATTTTAGAGAATATTTGAGCTGTGTTGAAAGTGTGAAAGGTGTTATGTTTATTATGTTCTGTAAGATGTTTGTGTTTGTCATGTCTAGGTGGTAAGTGATCCTGGGAACACCATGATAGCCGACTGTGAGGATCATTTATACCCAGTGCTGTTATCCTATTCATCTATGCCCGCTCTCATAGGTGTAGTAGTACTCCATTATTTACTGGTGGTTGGTGATTTTTCAAAGTGGTAGGGCACAATATTTTCCCCAAAATTCAGTGAGCTAGGCAGAGTTTGGGGGGGTGGGAATTCTGTGAGAATTAAAATGGGTTCGAACAATGCATTTTTTGGCATAATTGTCACATATATCTGCTCAAAAGGTATAGATTCTGAAAGGCCACTCATGAAATATTCAAGAACCTTTATGCTGTGCCAAGTCAATGAAGCATGATGCTACCCAAAAGTTGACCTCATTTTTTCGAAATGCGCAGTGGGTGCGCTCCCAAAATATCAATAGATAGTGTTGTTGTGCCAGTGCCTCCATATGAAAAGGGTGTCCACCTGTGAAAAGAATTACATACAATATGTCAGCACCAGAATTTTGAAACTGCATCCATATACCTTTGGCGACTGCTGTCTCAAAAAGGACCCTCTGTATACCAGGGCCAGCATTTTGTAGTGCTTGCCAGTCCTTGGCTTTATATGCCTTGTTTGTCTTCCCTAATGCCAAGAATAATTAAATCCATTATACCAGTGGTGGCATTTTTCCACTGGTCTCCCATTTGGAAAGGATTCATTTTGGAGTGCCAGCATTTTGCCAGTCATGCTCCTTTTTGCCAAGAACTGCCTCAAATACCCTGGAACAATCATTTTACTATGGGCATCCCATATGCTAAAAATGATGTCCAGTGCGCCGGCACCAGCATTTATTTAGCGGCGTCCCATATGTCAAGAATTATCTCTGGTGTGCCAGAGCCAACAGTTTGCCATGGGTGCAATTATGCCAATAATTGCCTCCAATAGGCCAGCATGAGCATTTTGCCAAGGGTCACTCTTAAGCCAAACATTATGTCCAGTATGCCAATGCCAACATTTTCCACTGGTGTCCCATATGCCAAGAATTACCTCTAGTATATCAGTGCCAGCATTTTGCCATGGATGCATTTATGCCAAAAACTGCCTCAAATATGCCAGAGCAATCATTTTGCAATGGGTATCCACGTGTGCACAATGACTTACAGCATGCCAGCACCAGAATCTATTCAGGGGTGTCCCATATGCCAAGAATTACTTCTGCTGGGCTACAGCCAAGCTGTCACCATGGGTACAATTAAGCCAAGAATCACCTCCAACATGTCACCATTTTGCCATGTGTTCCTCAATTGCCAAGAATTACCTCAAGTCTGCCAGGGCCAACAGCACACTCCCAAGGATAACAGGCTCACAAACACAAACTCACTCATGCTCACTTACATTTGACTTTGAATTTGAAAGAGATTTCAAAAGTGCACAGTTAAAGGGGTCCTGGCTTTGAGCTAAAAGGTAGGCTGGCAGAGCTAGGTGAATGGCACGGGCATAGTCCATGCATGAGGAAATGAGGGTAGGGATTGTAGTTTTCTAAGCAGAAGGAGGCAAATATGGCAACATTTTGGGAATAGTTTGAACCATCACAAAACTCTTATAGGAAATTTAGGCAATATGGGATCTGATTTAAAGATCAGTGTAAAATACTACCCTCAGATACCTTGCAAAGAAAGAGGGAGATGGTATAGGTCCAAGTTTTTTTTTGCCACCACTTTGACCACCGATTAGGACTGTTGACATTGAAAAATAAAATCTGTTTTTCAGTAATAAGATTCAGAGAGCTTGTAGTCATCCATTAAAAAAGATCAACATACAGGAGGCGAATTCATCCTACACTTGTTCCAGATTGTTGAAGTTTGAAACAACAATCTGGGTATCATCTGCATATGTCATGCAGCAAAATCCACAGGATCTAATTAAAGTCCCCACTTTTACATTCACTCACTCACACTCGCTCTTGATCAGTGCCTCACTCTTGCTCCCTCATAGTTTCTCATGCTCATTCTCTCTCATTCATTCTCACTCATACTCACATGCAGTCACCCTTACTCATTGGCACTCACTCACTCTTTGTCTCTCACAGTTTTACTTAATATTGCGCACTTACTCTGTCATTCACTCTGGCTCACTCTTCATATTCACTATTTTTATTATATGATGAGTGAATAATGTATTTTCTAATGCTATAATGAAAAGGGGCACAAAACAAAGAGGGTGGAGCCCTGATCCACATAATGATGAGCCACCATCGCACTAGTTATAGCAATGATTAATGAAAAATTTCCTAGCTATCGTAATGGAAAGTTTCAATTCTATTAAGGACTTGGAGGCGGAGGCGAGGATTATGCTTTATCTTTCTTCACTTTAATGACAGCAGCCATTTTAAAGTCACCAAAACAAACAAATATTCCCATGAACCATAGGGAATAATACAAGAAACAATAGAGTGTCCAAGGATAGAGTGTCCTTCGTCCTTTGCACCAATCACAGGGCTCCGAGGTAATGGTAGTCCTTCGTCACTGTCCAATCTCCCTCTTTCAGCGCTGGAGGCCAGCCAGCCCAAAGGGTTCACGAATCTTGTTTACCCAACTCGCCTAAAACACAAAACAGAACATAAGCGAATGCCGGCTAAGGTTTAGCCTGTAGGGAGGAACCACAGAATACGCAATCCAGTCAACATTATATGACATCTTAATAAGCAAAAGATGCTACTTACTCCAGTACGAAGATGGGAGAAAACAAAGAGGCTTTGTACCCTGGGTGGGATAATCCTCGCCTCAGAGTCCTTAATAGAATTGAAACTTTCCGTTATGATAGCTAGGAAATTTTTCATTCTATGTCAGGACCGGAGGCGAGAATTATGCTCATTCAAAGCTTGCTCACCACCAAGTGAGCTATGTCAATAACCGGCTTAAAGTAGAACCGTTTAAAAGTAGAATCTGAAGATCAATCTGCTGCGTTCAGAATGTCTTCCAGACGAGCTCCCAGGGTAAAAGCTTTAGAGGCCATAGGTCCTCTGGCCGAGTGAGCTCCAAAGGCCCGAAGATCAATTCCGGCTTCTTGCATCTTACCCACCGAGCAATGGTGGGGGAGAAAACCGCCCTTTGAGGTTTCCTAAGTGCAATGAGTAATTGCTGCTCCCCAGGAGGGCGAAACTCCTCGGACATTTCCTCATATGCCTTAAGGCAAGCAACCCCACACAGCTTCGGAGAATCCGGAAACGCCGGATAGGAAATGGATCTCGTCCTGCACTTTGTCCGTCTGCGGACCATAAAAATGACCCCTGTGGGGGAAAAAATCCTACTCGAAACATCAAGGGCTCTGACATCCGAAACCCTTTTGCACGAGATAAGGCAGAGCAGCATTGCCAACTTCGCTGACAGTTCCTTTCCAGTCAATATCTATTCGCCTGCAAGGACAGAAACAAATTTAAAACCTGGCTAACAACCCAAAGTTGGGAACAATGAGGTTCAGGTGGTAGCGAAAGACGAATACCTCGAAGGAGACAGCAGACCAAAGGGTGTTCAACCACTGGGGACCCGTCCACCATAGTGTGGCCCGCCGAGATGGCGGAACAGAAGGTGTTGACAGTCCTATAAGCCAAGCCCTCCTCCGCTAGAGAGGCCAAAAAATTCAGGATAAAGGTCACATACGTTGCCATGGGATTGAGACTCCGTCGCACACACCAATGACACCACCTTCTCCAAGAAGAGCGGTAACGCTTGACTGTGCTATCGGCCCAAGCCTTTGACATAAACATTTCAGCCGCTCCCGAAAGGCCTGGGACCGCCCAGCATCCCCTGTAATCCTCCATGCCATGAGGGCGAGAGAGCCCTGCTGTATCAATGGGTGAGGGACTCTGTCCGGACTGAGGAGGAGAGTCGGAAAGAGGGGGAGTGGGATTGGAGAATCCCTAGAAAGTTCCAGAAGAACCGGAAACCACACTTGAGATCTCCAGATTGGAGAAATGAGAACCACATCCGCCGTCTGGCGTCGCACCTGGGCTGAGACCCTCGTGATCATGACAAACGGGGGAAAGGCATAGCCCTGTTCGTCCCGCCAATTCTGAAGGAACGCGTCTGTCTGCGCTGCCAGAGGGTCCGGCCTCCAACTGAAGAATTTGGGCAGTTGGTGGTCCAAGTGAGAGGCAAAGAGATCCACTGAAAAAGGACCCCAGAGAGACTGGAGATCCGCAAAAACTCCCAAAGACTGCGTCGTGGAAATGGCGGGAATGAAAATCCGCAATTTGATTGTCCCGAGCCGGAAGATATTCCGCCGTCACGGACACATGATGGTCCAGACAGTATTTCCCAAAATTTGCCGCCATGTCCGAGAGTGCTCTCGAGCGCGTGCCCCGAAGATGGTTAATGTACCTGACGGCCGATATGTTGTCCATCTTGAGCTGTACGCAAGACCGCACTGAGTCTTCGGTCCAACACTGGATCGCAAATGATCCCACCAACAGCTCCAGACAGTTGATGTGCAAATCTTGCTCTAACGGAGACCACACATCTCCTGTCATGAAGTCGCCACAGCACGCGCCCCAGCCTGATCTGCTGGCGTCAGACTCGAAAACGAGATCTGGCGCGGACCCGAAGATCGCGCGCCCATTCCAGGCTTCCATATTGGCAAGCCACCATTCTATCTCCTCCCTGGCCTCCGCCGAGAGAAACACCTTCTGAGAGTACGAGAGACCTTTGCGAGGGTGTTGGGCTTTAAGACGCTGCAAGGCCCTGTAGTGGAGGGGTCTGGAAAAATAGCTTGGATCAACGCCGAGAGGAGACCCACAATGCGGGTTACCTGTCGGAGAGAGAGCTGGTGTTGGGAGAGAGCCCTCCTGAGCTCGTTACGGATCTTCGTCATCTTTCGGGAGGGAAGGCTGAGAGTAGCAGCTACGGAGTCTATGGAAAAACCCAGGAAAACAACCATCTGGGAGGGAACCAGCATGGACTTCGTCTCGTTAATCACAAAGCCCAGGTCTTGGAGCAGATTGACAGCCGTGCAAAGCTGTTGGGGACAGCGCAGGAGGACATTGAGCCATGAACAAAATGTCATCCAAGTACACTATAAGCCGCATCCCGGACGCATGCAGATGCTCGCTCACCGGGCGCAGTACCTTGGTGAAGCACCAAGGAGCGGAGGATAGTCCGAAAGGGAGTGTGGTGAACTCGTACACCCTGTCGCGCCAAAAAATCTGCAGGAACCTCCGGTGAGGAGGAAAAATAGGTATGGCCAGGTATGCATCCTTTAGGTCGATACGCGCCATCCAGTCGTTTGGTCTGAGAAGGTCGCGGAGAAGATGGATGCCCTCCATCTTGAGGTGGCGGTAAACCAGCCACTCGTTGAACTCGCGCAAATTGATGACGGGCCGTTGGCCCCCATCCGGCTTGTCCACGACAAAAAGATTGCTGAGGAAACCGCGAGCATGGAGAGTGGATTGCACGACCGCACCCGAAAACCAGAGGGTGCGGCAGACAGGGTTGGACGGGTTCCCCGAGAAACTCTATATGAAACCCCCGGACAGTTTGGAGTACCTAAGCGTCGCTTGTGACAGAAGTCCAAGCCTGGAAAAAATGCGCCAGCCGGCCCCCCACTTTTAGGTGGAAAGAAGGGAGAACACTCACCGGAAGAGCTGGCTTGGTCTTGGTAGGTTGCCTGGTTGGAGCCTCCTCTCTGCTGGTTCGGGCGGCTGTACGAGCAGCCCCTGCCTCATCCGGCACCTCGGAAAACCCGAGGGCGAAAGACCTCGCGGATGGAAGTTTGCGCCCTGTCCAGGGATGTGAAAGTGTTGACAAAACGCCCCAGCTCCTTCATAAAGGGCTTACCAAAAAGCCGCCTTGGGCAACCGGCCCTGCCTCCGAATCCGCCAGGTCGCCAAGTTTGGGGTCTACTCTTATCAGAAGGGATCTCCGGTGCTCAGTTGATATGGCGCTGTTGGCATTCCCCAAAAACACCACTACAAGCTGGGCCCAGGAGGAGAGATGCTCCGGAGAGATTAATGCTCCAGATGATTTGGCCTCCTCAGCCATATCAAGAATTTTCGTTATGGGCCCAAGAATGTCAAGGAGCTAATCTTGACAGGCCCGCCAAGACCTGTCGATACCCTTCTTAGGCTCCTTCACAAATTTTGGGAGAAACGTCGCCATACGGGGATCAATTTCTGGGGTGGCCGCCACCTTCCCGTCTAAGGAGGGGCGAGGACACTCCGCCCGAAGACAGTTCGCACTGAGGCCTCTAACGGCCGGCGGGTACGGCTGGCGACGTACTGGGAGACCTTGTCACAGGGTGCCCAGTCCGAAGATCTAGGATGCAAGATATCATCCGGGTCGAGCATATCCGCGCAGAGATTCTGATCATCTGCATTAGGCGCAGGATCGGCAGGCACTGGCTGCGGCGGACGCCAGGGACGGGACGGGCCAGCTTCATCGTCCCCTTGAGCAGAGTCTCCCGGAGGAGTAGCTGTCACAGGCGAGGGTTTGGTAGCTAGGAAAGCCTGCTTGAGGCGAGTGAAGGCATCAGTATCAACCCCTACTTCCTTGGCTCGCTTGGCAGGGGGCAGCTGGGGATCAGCGGAGGGACTGCTAGGAGTGAGGGAGGCTGGAAGGCCCTGAGCCGCCTTGGCTAACTTATCACATGCCAGCTCAATTTTGCGGGAGAGGCGATCTTCTAAAGGGGCCATAGCCTGCTCCACTGCTTTATTTATCGAAGAATCCACTGTCATAGAAATCTTCATCCCACTGTAGAGCAGTGAGTGGATCTTCTTCCCACTGGTCATCCAGGTAAGTGTTGTCCTGATAAGACTCCATGAGGGACTACAACAACACTACCAAGGTAAGTGGGAGTTAAAGGAGGGGAAACCTCGTAAATTAGGGGGGGCTGGGTGTCAGCCTACGAATTAAGCAAGCAGCGCTCGCGTTTGGGCAAAGCCCTGGGACCCACAGCCCTGGTGCTAAAATCAGAGGGCAGCCTGCTGACAAGTGGTCCTCAGCAGGTCACAGCCTGCAATACTGACTCATAAGAGTGTGTAATAGGCCTAAGGATACGGACCCCCGAGGCTCGGGAAAATCAAAGCTCACAGCCTCACTTTTTAAGGCAAAGTACCGACCTTACACAAAGGCGTTCAGGGGGCATTCAGAAAAATTGCCTAAGGGCACAAAACAGACCGCAAGCGGTGTTACAGCAGGCAGAGGCTCTTAACTGACGTGCGTTCCGAGATTCAAAACGTGCGGAATGCGCTGAATCTCTGGAACGCGCGTCAGCGAGGAGGACGTGCACACGCACCCTCTAGCGGGTGAAAACACACCGTGAGCTGCACCGATCACAGAGCCGCTAGGGAGGAACACTCCCGCGGCCGTAAGCGAGACAGCCGAGTAGCGGCTGACTCGCGCGTCACCAAAGAGCAGTAATGGGCAAATCTAAACAGCGCTAATTAGCAAACAAACAAACGACGCCCGTCGGATCAAAGCCGGCACGCGCCGTACCAAGAAGAGCCGCGAAGGCCCAAACAGCTGAGGGGAAAAGCGATCATCTAAGAAACCCCTCCAACACAAAACACTAGCAAAGCGAGCAGAAAACACAGCGCAATGCAATCCAAAGGCATAAATTGGAACTGTAAATACCACACAAGTACAACAGTATATCAAAACAGGAATATCCTGAGAGAAAATCAAAACAGGACTTATCTGGCTGCAAGCAGCAAAGAAAGAGGGAGATTGGACAGTGATGAAGGACTACCATTACCTCGGAGCCCTATGATTAGTGCAAAGGACCAAGGACACTCTACCCTTGGACACTCTATTGTTTCTTGTATTATTCCCTATGGTTCAGGGGAATATTTGTTTGTTTTGGTGACTTTAAAATGGCTGCTGTCATTAAAGTGAAGAAAGATAAAGCATAATCCTCGCCTCCGGTCCTGACATAGAATCACCTACTGCAATTCTGGAAAGTGAAAGAAGTGTCTGGGTGACTGGGAGAGGCACTGCACAAGAGGAGGGGTCCTGCACAATGCAGATACAGGGACACAGTCACCTTTAGAGAGCCTAGGATATCTGGAGACCTTCAGTTTAACAACCCTGTAAATTTGAATGAAATCCATGCTGGGGCATGTGATAGAAATATACTCTTGGTTTATTTCTTCCATTATGCATTGTTCAAGATTCACATAAATGATCAGATCAAGGGACAGATAGACAGGGAGAATACGATTTGCCCAAGATCAAACAATTTGGTAAAGGTGGAGAGCTGAGACTTCAAGGCAGCACTGCTTGTTCCAAAGATTATTACTTTACCACCATATCACATTTTGGTGGTAATAAATCATGACAGTGGGCATTATTTGACACCCCTGCCACCACTGAGAAACTATAGGTTTTTTAAATTTTATCACAAATGTGCAGCTTTAATATTATTCTAAATGCTCCCAATCTTGGACAAAAATGAGGGCAGAGGAGTAATCTTAAAAGACAATTTCCCAAGAATACAGCATTTAGCCAAACCAGGAGGCCTGGATTAAAAACTATGTGGCATATCAGCAAGTCCGGCGATAATTATCGCTCAGTGCTCTTAGCGTGAGGATAATTATCGCCGGCCAACTCTGAATTTTATCGTGGAGATGCGTGCTATTACCAACGCTTATCTTCAAAGCGATAAAATTCAGAGCGCAAACTGCCAATTGTGAGATTATCGCTGGAAATACAGCGATAATCCCACAAGGTTTGGCGATAGCTTGCTGATAGGGATAGACATACTTAGCCATGATATCCACCTTACATAGGATATCATGGCTAAGTCCGAAAAATACCAGACTAAAAAAGCAGCATTAACCGTGGTTAGCGCAGCCTTTTTTTTTTTATCTCTAACAGGGTTAGCGATATCCTTGATAATAGGAGAAATGTCGCTTAGCGACATTTCTCCTATTATTTTACTCTGGAACGCCCCCTTTGCATCTCGTTAGAGATGCAAGGTGAAGCATAGAGAGAGTAAAAGGGTGCTAACATGCGAATTTGCGTGTTAGCACCCTGTTGCTGATATGGCGCTAGTTCTATCTCTGCTTTTTTGGCTTTTAAAGCCAAAAAAGCAGATTTGATATGCCCCCATGTCTCCTGATTTACCAGTTTACAAAAAGCCTACTAGACCAAAACTGGGTTGGGAGTAGGATTTTGCATAGGGTCTGCGTCATAAAAGTAATGCAATAAATAAATAAATAATAAGTCTGTGCTGGAGTGTCCCGTGCACGGAAAGTGTCTAAACATGCAGAAAGTGGCAAGTGAAGTGATGCTGAAAAGTTGGTCACACTAGCACACAGCTATTTCTGTAAAATGCTACACTCCTATGGGAGAGACGTTGGTTTTACCGACATTTCTGCAGACTTTGGAACTTGGACACCAGGTTGGAGTCTTGGATGTGGCTCAACATTCTGTGGTTCTATGCAAATCATTTAATCACCCAGTGCCCAAAAAACAAAAGTCTGACCTTGTGTAATGTTACGGGTGCTTATGTCAAGAGCTCCGATACCTTCAGGTGATTATAAAACTGCAACAAAAAAAAGGGCAACGAGGGATCCTTCTTGCCCACATAATGTCCTCAGTTCATCTTCTCTCAGACATTGCACACAGCTTTCCGCTTTAAAATAGTGTTTCACCTCAGAGACGTCGGCGCAGCACTTCCTCTCTTTGACATTGCACATAGGTATAGGTCTATCTGTCACTGCATTTAACCCTTTCCTGCGATCATGCAATGCCATCACAAACAGGGCTTCACCACACTGGCTCTGCACACAGGCCTTACCCATAGACACTGCAGTGCACACACACAAACGTCACACTAACAGTGCACACAGCCCTTCCCCTCGGACTCTGCACCCAGGAAGCACACCAGCATGGAAGAAGTTGCCCTCAAAAACAATGCGGACATCTGTTTACAAAATAACCCTTTGCATAATGCATTCAATGTTAGTCAAAGAACAGTCTCAGAAGCACATACGCCGTCGGAGCAAAGCCTCCAGTCCTGAACAGTAGCCGGTGGAGAGGACCCCGAGCAAAGGCGTGAAGCCATGTCTGTTGTACTCAACAATCACGTGCACTAAATTTAGGTCAATTATTGAACAATAATTAACTACTTATTTTAAAAGGGTAATTGTCTTCACCTAATAAAGGAAGCAATTATTTTCTCATTTTATTTTGTAGCCGTGCTCAACAGCAAGTCAATAGAGTGCGCCATGATCCCCGCTCCCTAATGAGCTGTGACATCAAGTCAGCCGTGGCCTGGATTTATTCTCACTCTGGGCCTCGAGACTTCACTGACGGAAGCCGCAGTTCACGTGCAGTGCTGTGCCTCTCTGTGGCGCGTTATCGTTCGCCCGTGCCTTTCCGTGAGCTGGCAGTGGCGGCTGCCTCAGAGCGGCGGGTGGTGGGCGTGGGGAGGGGGATGAAAAATGAATAAAAAAGAAAGTTACTGTCGCAACTGCCATCACCCCTCCTCCCTCCACAGAACTGGAAGCACCCAGGCTTCCTGCCTCTCCCAGCCAATCAGCGTCGTGATTGTTTTGAGAGGCAAATAGGCTGCCTGGTGGAGAACATGCTAAGTGTGCATGACGGTTTGGCTGGTCCAAAAGGCCCGACTAAACCGTCAAGAGCACTTAGGGAGTGCAAACCACCCCTCACTCTGCTCTGAGGGGGGCGAGCAAAGAAAAAGAAAATCATAATAACTCTTGGTATTATCATTTTTATTTGGCAATGCTCGCTGAGCAGTAAGGTGGCATTCCTCCGCCTCGAAGGAGGAGCCGCCACTGAGAGCTGGCCAATTTTTCCTTAAGTCTGAATTGCACTGAGTTGTGCACTGTCTTTCCATGAGCTGTGCAGTGTCTCCTTGTGGTTGAACCATTCAGTGTTTTCGTGTGAGCTTCTATTCCAGAAGTTCTTTGGGGGTAAAGCCTAATCTACGTCATTCAGCTCTACGACACTTCACTCCCCTCCATGCCAATCCACTTTATAACACTAGATGTCACTCCAACATACGACACTCTATTTCACTTCACTCAAGGCCACACACTCCACACCACTCCACTCTATGCCATCCTATGCCACTCCACTCCATGATTTGATACTACTCTACACCACTCAGCGACACCCCAATCTACGACACTCCACTCTGCACCACTCCACTCTATGCTACTTTACTCCACTCTATGCACTCCACGCTACCCCTCTCTACGACCCTTTACTCTATGCCCCTCCATTCTATGCCATCCACTCTATGACACTCCACTCCATGACACTCTATACCACTCTATGCCCCTGCGCTCTACGAACCGCCCCTCTAGGACTCTCCACTTCATGACACTCTACTCTACAACACTCTTTTCCACTCAATGCCCCTCTACTCCATTCTACGCCACTCCATTCTAGCTACTCTACTCCAGAAATAGTCCTTCTACTTATCGGGGTTTATCAACAATACAACCATAGTAACGTGTCAATGTGTGCTATTAACCTCCTACGGAGATATGCAGCATTAACCACCTGCCACTGTTGTCACATTATACCACAATCGTAATTCCCAGTTTAATGTACACAACACCCCAAATTGTGGCTGAGGCATTATAAAAGTGCACTGCTTGTACCATATGCCTCTATTGGTATAAACCTACCTCCAACCCATACCAGCAGTAGATTTACAATAGCTTTAGCCTCCTAAAATAGCGTTAGGAAAGTCTGACACTGGCTTCTGTTTTAAGGTCCATTCACATTAACAGACATAGAGGCTCATTTAGTCCCTGAGGATGGAGTGCCATTCTTGTGGGGGCCGGAGGACTTAATGGCTGCCACCCTAACAGACAGTAGTCCAACCTATTTAGAGATAACCACAGGCCCTGCGGCAAACGCTATACATTGAAAAGAATACTGTCATGGTGGATCCCTTCAAGGTACAAAAGTTTTGGTGGACAGCTTCTGTCCACTTTAATAGGGGTCCACCAAACTTTAAACATTATTTGTTTTTCAAAACCAAACTCCCAAAAGGAGAATACGTTTAAAAAAAGGACAACAAAAAAACCTAGTGAATCCCCCATACTCTGTTGTGCCAGAATGTTGGGGTCATTTTTTTCTGCCCCTCACCACTAAGGGTTGGCTTCCAATGTTGGTCGGAAGGGCTCTGAATCGGATTCAGGTTTACCGAATCCGATTCGGAGCCCTTGTTTGCGACCGATTCGGACACACTTCTGAAAGACCAAGTACAATGCCTGGAAACTGTTAGGGCTGACTGAATCGGTTCCAAAAGGCATTTGGACAGGTCGAGCCTTTCCGGAGCCGATTCGTACAGCTCTATGGACTCGGTTTCTGAGAGAGTGAGTATGATGACCGGTTCAGACAGCCTTTCCGATTCAGTTTGCCAGTAATGAAACGGCTGTCGAAATCGGTCTTTGGGGGCCCGTAGAAGGCCCCCCTTCACTCAGGGCCCTCTGAATCAGTCCCTTGGGAGTAGCCATGAGTCCCCTCTTCCCAACCATGCACACTGTGACAGGCACCATGGGGTGCCCCCCACAGGGTGCACGATTTTCCCCAACCACCCCTTTCTTCAATGGGAGCCTGTGCTCATGCTGGAGCAGGATTTTCTAATAAAAATCTATAGGGTTTTGAAGCTCTGGTTTGTCTATTTGTCATAAGTTAACATTATTAATTATTAATTACTAATTATTTATTTTGTGTAAGTGTTTTTACTTATCAACATGTATGTATTAACAAGAGAGAACTACATGTGGGAACGCGTATGTGTTGCCTATTGACAATGTGCATGTTTTATTAAATAAACGTTGCTGAGTGCTGTTTATTTTAAGCACGAAACGCTTTTGAATTAATGCTTTTCTGTGTTGCTAAAGCTAGATAATTACATACACATAAGGGTATTAGTGGGGTTAACACTGTTTAATCACTATGCTGTGGTAACGTTGTTTTTGTCTCTTTTAATTAAGATGGTCCATTTTGGCCTAACCAAAAATGTCCGCCGTTTGCAGCCTGGCCTCGAGTGAGAAATTGTGATGAGAGGGCCTTGCTGAATATGATCACGAGACATTTGATCACAGTCCTTGCCTGGTTAAAACTTTCCGTGAGGACAGCAGCAGTTCTGGGCAGGTTTCCAGATGTATTGGACAGCCTTGGAGGACAAAGGAGCTGTTAAGAAAGAACTCTGAGCATTGTGTCATCGCTGAGGAAATGTGGTCGCTAAAAGATACTTTGTTATTTTTGGTTCCTGTTCTGTCTTTTTATTTTTGTGATTTCCTGAGCGGAGATTTTCCAAATGTAGCGATGCTACATCCTTTCCTGCTCGCTCTGCTCAGCGGTTTGGCGGACATGTAAAACATTTAATGTTTCTTTAATATTGCAAGTTTCATTATAAATATACTAGACTAGAGAGGGTCTGTGTCATTGCATTCGGGATTTTGAGGCCCAAACCTGCGTTGGTGAAGATCGATGCTGAGAGGACGGTGACTTGGGAGATTTCTACTGAGAGACTTGTCCTGATGACCCATTCTGACATTTAGCTAGAATAGGTAATTATGAGAAAATGATTTATTCTGATTAATTTCTTTGACTAATTTTAGATAAAGAATTATAATTTTAAATATGGTGTTGGTGATTATTTCTTGTCAATTATTGAGTACTCTATTTAATTATTGATGTATAGATTGTTTAGATTATGACAATTGCAATAGCTAGGTCTTATCGACCTCGGTGTAGACGTGGGGTTTAGGAGTTTTCTTTCCACAGGTTCAATGCTGGTGGAGTATTTGAGTGTATGTTAGTGAAATGGGCCCTAGTGTATGGTGAGTGTATGTGCGTGTAACTGTGAAATTACTCTATCCGTGGAAGTAGGGAGATTTTATACACCCCAATCTGCATCAAGTTCCTGGTAGCAGAGTGATGATGGTTATTGATGATTGTCTTGATCTGATTAGATTGCTTGTACATTAGCTTATTGATTATTGATTATTGATTGATGTTGGTATATGTACTAATACTATATGTTGGAGTCGTCATGTTGAGTTATATGTAGTGCTTCTGGAACTTGGGAGCTAGTAGCAGTTCCGTAGTAGGGCAGAGGGAAGTATATGCTGCTCTCGGGAAAGACGGGATTGTTGGTCCTGTATGTATGCAGGAAAAAGAAAACGTGTGACAATCGAAGTTGCGCGTCACATTGTCTGGATTCGGAATCAGTGACATTGTTGTATGTTACTATTAGAAATATTTCTGGTATATAAGGAGTGCGTATGGTAGTGAAGGTTATCTGTGAAACTCTGGTTTTAAGTCCCAGGGATCCGTAAGGTTCGCCGTTAAAGCTTATCGCGGGAGAAGTAATAGGTATTCTCTGAGCTTGTTTGAGAAACTGGGTAGAAGTAAGCTGCTTGGTTAATGTGTGTTATAATTCTGTAGTAGAGCAGATTGTTCGCTGTTCTCGGGAAAAGCAGGATTCTGTGTGTATGTACTATATTTTCTTGTATGAATGTGCGTGAATGTTCGTATATTTAGTTGATTGTAAGACTCTTTGGACAAGTCCTAGAGGAAACAATTAAGGAATGTATGAAAGAATTCCGTTGATTCTTGTGAAATAGATTTTCTTTACTATTCTGTGGTTAGCGAGGCAGACAATGAAGATGTTTATATGTTGTAACTAATAGATTTTGTAGAAATTTGACACAGAGTCTACTGAGAAATTTTGTAAAGGAGGGGTAGACGAGTGACAAGAGACAGGAGACAGAAGTGACTGCAGCGACTGCTGACGTCAAACAGACCGCGCTCTAATTGGATATTAGATCAGAATAGTGTTCGCGCTGAGATTGGTGCGTTGGTGTGAGTCGCGCAAGGATTGGAAGAGCTATTCTAGTGACGTAAACGTTCCAGGATTGGTGCGTTAGTGTGAGTCGCGCTGTTATTGGTTAAAAAAATCATATTGTGCAGTTGTATTACGGAAGGGATTAGAAAGTTTTGGTAAGCGTTAAAATGTATTACCAAGAAGAGAAAAAGAAAAAATCTTTGTTCAGAAAGATTAAAAATTGGTTCGACAAGGATAAGGATGTTAAAACGAGAGAGGGTGAATTGTTACCTCCATCGAAAACGCCTGCATCCTTCATGGCTGCGAGATATGGGTATCATACCTGTATATGGTTGGAAAATTGGGTTAGGTATACCAAAGAAGATGGAGTTTTAGCATTTCCAGAACATGGTTCATTTAATCTGGCCGTGTTGAAAAATTTACGGGAAAAGATGTTATGTCTTGACCCAAGACCAAGGCCGACACAGTTCGAGGCTTTAGTGGAATGGGAAGAGGAAGTGCATGAGCGAGAGAAACAGCGGTCTGGAGGCAACTATAGGTATATGTTCGGGAGGAGACATGGTCGTGAAACTCATCATGATCGAATGACGAGATGGCGAGATGCTAGTATGTCAGAGGGACTATATCCTGTGAGAACACTTGAAGAGGGAGCAGAAAGGGTTCCTGAGGCAGAAGTGAGAAGATATGGAGTTAATGAATATGAGGATGAGGTTTTGAATGACATGATTTACAAAAGACCACCTCCATATAGACCGGAACCAGAAGAGAGTACACCAGTTGTTTCTCCGATAAGAGATACAGTGCGTATCATTGAGACAGAAAATGTGACACCTGAGTTAAGAAGTGGTAATCCTTTCAGGGAAAGAGAGAATAGAAGCAGTGGCGAAAATACGAGAGAATTAGCCAGAACTACATCGGAGTTGACTGAAAAGATCAAAGAACTGACAAAGAATTTAGACGCTGTTACGGTACCCGTAACCATAGGTCCGGTTATGCCTGTTTTTGATAAGCAGAGGACGGGTGAGAATGGTTTGGTGATTCCATATGTTGGGAATAGATTGACAGGTTTGGCTGGTCCTTCAGGAGATTCCGGAAAAAGGGCAGGAAAATTCAGACATGACACATGTAGTGAAGGATTAGAGGAGTCTAATTCAGGACTGGATGCTGGTGAAGCTAGTTGTTCAGGGATGCCAATTTTAGAACCGCAGAAGAAAGTGGTTCCAGTGAGAAAATCTACTGAAATAACAGCTGAAGATTTGAATGAATGGATGAAAGTTCTTCAAAAGAGGGATAAAGATTCACAAGCAATTGATGTTGCTAGATTACGTGTAGAATTAGAAGAGCTTGTTGCAGGGACAGTTCCAACAGAAATTCTAAAAAATCATCATGATGGTGAATTATTGTTTATGTGTAAGAACATCACCTGGAGAGCGAGAAATACACATGACAGATTAAGAGCAATAGCAAATGACTATGGAGTTGACATTGATAAAGTGAAAGTTTTGCAGAAGTCTTACAGGATGGATTTCACAGACAAAGATATTGAGAATTTGAATGGTACTGGTAGAACAGGACAGATTAAAGAGATGATCGCTTTATTGCGAAAATGGGGTGATGTTGAGAAGTGGAAGGATAGATGGTACAAAAAGAGAGAAGAATCAGGGGATAGGACTTATTCAGCATTTCCTGTGAGAGAAAAGGAAAAACCAGTGGATACTTATCCTATGAGAGAAATACCTGGAGGAGGATATGTACATGTTCCATGGACCAGACAGGATATTTTATCATTTACGAATGATTTCCCTCGATTGAGAGAAAAGCCCGTCGAGTGGTATAGGCAGGTAGACAGGTTTGTGAAATTGTCAAAAGTGCTGTGGATTGACCTGAATAGTCTGTTTGATATAATTGTTCCAGCAGACTTGTGGGCTGAGTGTAAAATAGTTGTGAGTTGGCCTACTGAGGAATATCCAAGAGATCAGAGAACAGGAGCACCAGATCCAGAAGTAATGAGAAAATATGAGCAGGTGATTGTATACCTGAAAAATAAAGTACCTCCAAAAGAAACAGACTGGGTTAAAATAGATCGAACACATCAGGAAGCAAAAGAATCAGTTCATGCTTTTTACGAGATGCTGATATTGGCATTTAAACAATTCAGTGGAGATGAACACCTGGGTGACAAGGATTTGAGTCATTTTGTATACAGATTTGTATATGGCCTGAGACCTGAGATTAGTGAAAGAATTCGTGAGCATACTGTGGATTGGCAAAGTAAGAAAATAGATGAGATTCTGAGACATGCAAAATACTTCAGTGATGAGATTGAAGCAAAACAGAGAAAGCTGAAAGAGAAAGCAATGTGGGCACAAGTGAAAGTTGCGGAAAGACAGGAAGCACAGTTGGTGGAACAGGCGAATAATGCAGGAAATAATGCAGGGAATAGACCTAGGTATGCAGGGAAAGGAAAGGGGAATCTTGAGGAAGCTAAAAAGAAGTTCCCATGTCACAACTGTGGCCAACTGGGACATTGGAGATCTGAGTGTACCAATCCACCATCACATTTGGAACACAGGCTCCCTTTGAAGTCAATGGGAGTCTGACCGAATCATATCCTGATGCATACAGATGCAGCGTACTCTGTTGGTTGGACTCCCCCGATTTGAGTCGTACGGAAAGCATTCCAGGACCAATTCAGTTGGTATGTTTTCCTAACAATACTGGAATCGGGCCCTAGGTGTTTTCTGGCAGTGACAGGCAGAAAACAACCCATCAGACCATCTACTCTAAATCTGCCTGGCCATCAGAAGTAGCTTTTTGTCGGCAGAGCCAATGAGGGTTCTGTTGATGGAAAGCTGACTGCCCTCGTTTTTTGTTATTTTTAACTTTTCTATCTGTATTTATCTGTATTGATTTTTTCCTCCATTTATCTGTATATATAGATACTTTTTGTGCTTTAGTGTAACAGTAAAGCTGTAACAAGTATATTTCAACATTTATTTAGTCAATAAATATAACCACCTTACTCTTGACAAACAGGTTTTAGCACTATAACTAGTCATATACAACGTAATACACTCATCTGACAACACTGGAATTGCAGAACAGCTTTCATAGATGCACACCTGAACTTGAATATGAAACCTTTTTCTTTCTACCTAGCCTCCCTATCAATCTGGTATTCATGAAAGACAACATTAAGAATCATTCGAAAGAAAACCTATTTCAGTTTTTTTTCTGTATTTAAAAATCAATGAAAAAATTCAATGTTGTCTGTATTTGTAAAAATCAGTAAAAACGGCAACCTGGGAGCCTTTTATACAATATTCATCAGGACATGTATAAGTCAGACAAGAAGTCTGGTTTCCACATAATAGAGATGTTGTGGCCTAATGACCTGTAATGTATCTCACACATAGGTCAGGGACAGACTGGTAGCAGCAGTGCACAGTTCCTTCACACAGAAACACACAGAATATGTACAACATGTGCAGGAGCAGTGCAGACTCCTTCACACACAGGACAGAGCACAACAGTGCAAGTATATCTCTCACCAAGCAGATACAGCGCGGTGCCAGGAGTGCACAAAGCTCTCATAGAAAGGTAAGAACTGCATACACAGCAGCAGGGCATGCTCCCTTCGCACTCAAATGGCACAGAAAATACAGGGCCTGACAAATCAAAGGGTGCTACCAGGCCCTTCGTGACCCGGGTCTGCTAGGTAGAGGCTGACATATTTTATTTTATTTTTCGCAGTTTTTATATAGCGGGAATTTGAGCTGCAGGGATTTTGGCGCTTTACATGAGCACCAGTTACATTACACAAGGACACATTTATTTTTGGTAAGTACGGGGACATTAAGTGATTTGCCCAGAATCACAGGATGTTGAGCTGACGCCGAGACTAGAATCAGGTTCACCAATTCCAAAGTCGGCAGCTCTGGCCATTAAGCCACATCCTCTCCCCAGCATGCTCCTGGCACTGATGTAACAGCAGGTGGAGATGTTTTAATGCCAGATTCCAGACCTCAGGAGGGTCTTTCTGACTGATTGGCCTTTTCATCAAACGAGGCAGTGTTGATTGTAGTGTGTAAATCTCAGAACTTGCAGGTACAGCACCTATGCTCAGGGGTCGCTTTCAGGGTTGCGAGTGGGGTATCTTCCACGCAAAGGGAATGGTTTCTTGTAGGACAGGGCATGTTTTTTGCGCAAAAGTAATATTTAGTGCATCATTATTATAGGGTTTCACTTCATTTTTGATTGTGAAGCCTACACTTTTCACTCCTGGATACTTGTTTTACTATAAAATGTCCCAGTGGAGTTTGTGAAGCTGCTTGTGTACTGCGGTCACATGACCTGCAGTATGGCGGTTGCTACATGACTTTAGAAACTGTGGGGAAGATTTACAAGCCCCTTGCGAGACATTTACGCCGCTGTAGCGTCACTTCTGTGACGCAGCGGCGGCGTAAACCATGCGCCCTGTTGCGCCTTATTTACAACGTGACGCATCTAGGGAGATGCGTCACGCTGTAAAGCCCTAAGCTACCTTAAACCTACGTCAGGTTTAATGTATGCAGGGTGGGCGTTCCGTCGGAAAAAGCCTCGGAAAAGTGACGCAGTGTAATCTACAAGATTTCACTGAGTCACTTTTCCGACACTGCTGCGTCAAAACCCTGCGCCTGCTTGAAGCAGGCGTAAGGCACGACGCAGCATGTTAGGTATGGGCAGCCCCTGAGCATTGCTGGAGTGGCGTCGTGCTTGCGACACGACTCCAGCAATGCGCCGCCCTTATGCCATCAGATGCGTCACACATCTGTGTATCCTTGCGCCACGATGCGCTGCATTGTAAATGCGGCGCATCTGTGGTGGCGCAAGAGTAAACTTGCGTGACGCATCTTTCCTGGCGCATCCCTGCTGATGTGTAGGGATGCGCCAGGAAACATAAATCTGCCCCGATATGTATGTATACAGAATGAGCAGGTTTTCTTAGTTACTGTTGTACACAAGGGTTTAAGTAACATCCAAACAACTTCCAAAGTGTATTTAGCATAATATGTATAATTATCACACAAATTATGCTTTTTTTTGTTATAGAAAAAAATATGCAATTTTGCTCACCCCTAGTCTCTCCCGGAATTTATCATCTTTTTGTAGAAAAAAAAAAAGGTGCCCTCTGACCTATACCTACAGACCAACCAGCGTCAATGACACCCTAAGAAGTGCGTTGCATTCCCGTTTTGGAGTGTATTGTCATAAAATAAACCGCCATGCTCCTTTGCAGTGATGGAAGAACAGTTCTGGGTTTGACTTAATGGCAGCAAGGCCGAGTCGATAAGTAAGTACCAAGTGGAGTGCCAATGCTGCACAAGGCTTTTGCCTGCTCTTATTTTAACTGTGAGTTGAATTAAACAATCACATAGTGGACTCCTTTTTCAGTCAGATTTAATCAAAGAGGTAACTCAATTACATCATATTTTTCTTTTTAGATTTTTAACAATTCATGATCTCTTCATAAAAAAACCACACCGTGTTTTGAACAATAATTTTGTGACACAATATATATACAAATTTATAAGATTTCGACACCTTCCTAAATACAATTTTAAACAAAACGGCATTCAACTCTTCAACATTCATACCCATACACACCCATTCATATTCTTCAATAAATATCCAAAACTAAGTGAGCACTGTGTCAACTGACACGTGAAGGCCATCCAGAAAGGTTTTTTTGAACTTTCGTTGCCTATACTCTTTCTTTTTTGAAAAAAGGTTTTTAAGATGATCGATTGGCCTTTGTTCGTAAGGTCTACGCGTTTCGGAACCCGTATCTTGCTGGGAACCTCATCAGGACCAATGTACTGCAACTTCGATGCAATCAATGCCTCACAGGGGATGTGTTTGCCTCGAACTGTTGAGCCCGAATTTATTTTGAAGTGTGCGTCAAGGTGCCAAATCTCGGGGGTCTTTGTTCGTTTTTATCCGACTCCTCGGTGTGACTGGTAGTCTAGATGCCGGCCGTTTGTTTACAAAAATGGCAAACTACATCCCGGGGTCAATCCAGTGGCAAATTGGAGGAAGTGTTAACGTAACTGCCAGAACCGCCGCCACTACTTCAGGAAATAGATGCCCATTGACACTAAGTCAGCAATTACTGGAATTGCAGAGATGCGGTTACCAAACTGCTCTCCATGGATTGACCCCGGGATGTAGTGGAGCACGGCAGGGTGAGGAACATACCTGAATTCAATTCCCGCGGTGAGTGTGCTTCACCGTGGTGCTTTCGTAAAGGCTGCATTATCGTGTCTACTACAGGACAAAACCGTTACTTAAATGGTAATTCACGATATAAAAGCCTGCTCACTTAGAGACTATTGTTTAACCACGATGACATGGCGGACCTTAAAAATTGTATTAATATGCGTCATGCGAGTCCGTCATCACTTGCCAGTGCTCTTTTTGAATGAGATAAGAGCGCAAATGGACAAACCAGAGCGGAGAACACGCGCTACAAACAGCATGCAAGGCATTGAAGAGGGCGGAATGCCGAAACCGGTCTGCCTGCATAATAAAGAATTTTGAATTCAACATGAAGTCCGTGGAGTGCGTTGTAAAACCCGATGAAGGGAATTTGCTTGTACATTAAATGCGTGATGCCACAATCACGCCAACGGCACCCACCCGCAAGTTGATTCGGCAGTCAGTGGCAAATTGGAGGAAGTGTTAACGTAACTGCCAGAACCGCCGCCACTACTTCAGGAAATAGATGCCCATTGACACTAAGTCAGCAATTACTGGAATTGCAGAGATGCGGTTACCAAACTGCTCTCCATGGATTGACCCCGGGATGTAGTGGAGCACGGCAGGGTGAGGAACATACCTGAATTCAATTCCCGCGGTGAGTGTGCTTCACCGTGGTGCTTTCGTAAAGGCTGCATTATCGTGTCTACTACAGGACAAAACCGTTACTTAAATGGTAATTCACGATATAAAAGCCTGCTCACTTAGAGACTATTGTTTAACCACGATGACATGGCGGACCTTAAAAATTGTATTAATATGCGTCATGCGAGTCCGTCATCACTTGCCAGTGCTCTTTTTGAATGAGATAAGAGCGCAAATGGACAAACCAGAGCGGAGAACACGCGCTACAAACAGCATGGAAGGCATTGAAGAGGGCGGAATGCCGAAACCGGTCTGCCTGCATAATAAAGAATTTTGAATTCAACATGAAGTCCGTGGAGTGCGTTGTAAAACCCGATGAAGGGAATTTGCTTGTACATTAAATGCGTGATGCCACAATCACGCCAATGGCACCCACCCGCAAGTTGATTCGGCAGTCAGTGGCAAATTGGAGGAAATATATATATATATATATATCTAAAGACAAGAGTTCATAAATAACTGTTGACTGTTGAACAAATCATATTATGGAAGGCTTGAAGATGTAGTTACTTCGCGGGTTTCGGCATAAATGCCTTCATCAGGAAGCCGACACATAAATATATTTCGCGAGTGTCAAAATTGGGTTAACTTTGCCCAATAACTCTAATGTATAAACTGAAGTTGAAATCTTGAAATGATGTTCCGGCACAGAATTTGAGGAATACCCCGAAAGTGTGTAATTCAGCATTATATGTAGCACCAGTGCCGGTAAGGGTACGCGCTTGCTATAAACCACAATATGTGGCGGCTATACCGGTAAGAGTTCACACTTATGCTGGAAGGCAGGTACTCGTCTTGATGACGGAACTCCAAGCGGTGGAAACCCCTCCCAGCGAGGCAGACTAACTTCCAAAGGGATATAATATTAGCTGGTACTGTCGAGCCTCTAAAAATTCTGTGCGCGATTCGGGTAAAGAGCCTTGTGTCAGCTTGTTTGCTGTCATTCCATTGATCATGCTGTGTTTGAGGCACTACTTTTATTTTTTCTTCTTCCATGTTGTTCTTGTTGGACCTCTTGCCAGTTGTAGCTCTGTTTTAGTATGCCACACACACACATTAAAGAAGCTCTTTTATCCTTTGAAAATGGATTTGATTGTGGTAACAGATGTTATCTGCTTTTATTGTGACAACAGATGTTATCTGCTTGCAAATTTATTTTCACTAAGGCATGGACAAGAGTGCAGTTTTCCCTATGTGATAGGATTTTTTTGCCAAATGTCAGATTTTTTATCTTTTTCATGCATAGGGTGATTAACTGATTTGCACAGAATCACAGGGGCGTTGAGCCGAAACCTAACAAGCATTGGAAAAGCCAATAGGTCTCGGCTTTGAGACTATTGGCTCTGCTATTGTCTTTTGTTCTTGCTTTACAGCATGGGCATTGCTGACATTAGCAAGGATTTGTAGCCATACTACAGAGCAGCGTGGCTGCTGTGCAGCATAGCACCATTTTTTATAAAAAAGTACTATGATGCATCCATCACTTCTGCACTTTAAGAAAAACAAAAGCGCATTAGCATTGCTGCATCATGGCGCTTTTTAAAATCAGTTTTAGCCACACTGCATAATATCCACAGCGCTGTACAGCATGGCTACAAAACATTGCCAAAGCCATTAGCTCTCGCAGGTGAGACCTATTGGCTTTGCCAAAGCTTGTTTTACTTTTCGTTGTTTGCGTCTATGTTGATGTGGATGTGTGTCCTGCTTGAAAGTCTAGTGTGTGCAAGTGTAATCACATTGGTAACTGCAACAGTAACCATTTGTGCAGAACCCAATAACTTGCTTCTTATATAGTAGTCAAGGTATTACTAAAGATTTTACGTTAAGCATTGTAATGTAGTGCAGTTGCATTTATAAAGCAGTTCTTATCCCAGACGAGCTACTAAACCAACCAATTTATTACCAATCAGAATTTTGTTTCAGGGTTTTTACTACTGCATATTAGACACTTGACCCAATAATACATTGCATATGAATTCTTCAAGTTGAATTAGACCTAACCGAATGCAGTGCAACATTTGTAGCCACATTTATCAACACTTTGCACCGGATTTGTGCCATGAAAGTGACCTAAAACCATAAAAAGTTTTGATTTTCAGATTTCCTTTCCAGTACAAAACATAATTTGCACTGGAAAGTAGCCCCAAAGTAACACAAGATAGGGCTTTGTGCAATCGTGTGCAACTTTGCGTCAAGGGGGCATACCATGGTTGGTATATGTGCGTTCCCATGCAACCACCCATGGATTTTGATGCTAAGTTAAAGATAAGGTAAAGACGTTATTGCTTAATTTTAAAAACCATTGCAATGTATTAAAAATTAATGAAATAACATTATATCCAAAGTTACATATTTGGAAAAAAAGTAACACATTATAAAATACACGCATAAAAAAGCCAGACAACTAACACCTTAGCGAGGAAGCAGGCCAAATCAAAATAAAGTGCAGTAAATTTGGCTAAAATACTTAAAATAGCCTAATGCTGCAAACATTAAAAGCAGGTATGAGTAAAGTGCTATGACTAAGATGATTTAAAAGTATAGCCTTTATCACTGCATCAAGGGTTTGTGCTCTGTCTAGACAGCCGGAATCTGTTAAAAACAATTTCAGAAAAAAGTGCATTCAGAAAAAATGTTTCTTTTAAAAAAAAGTGCATTCAGGGACCCAGTACCAGGCACGTTAATAGCCTCATCACCTCCCAGCCCTTCAGCTACATAATCCGAGACTTCAACCTTTTTTGAAAAACAATGAATTAACTTAACCAGAGCACAGTTTATAATGGTATTGGAAGGATCAAAGCAGGCCAGCATTGCATCCCAGCGTTCCTTGTGCCCCTGGCAACCCACCCTCTTCTTAACAGCTCCCTTCTGTCCTCCATAAGGGTGGGGCACAAACACAGTACATGAATTATGTCCTATTTTTGTTTTGCTGTTTACAGAGCCGACCCTTTGCCTGTTCTTCACCCCTTTTCCAGGCTGTATAATAAGTTGAAATCGGGATTACCCCCATCCTTAGTTTCATAAACAGTGCCTTTGACTAGTCGTTGTAAAGTATGTTTAAGTAGCACTGTGGTTTCAGATGTTTCTAGGTGTGTAATGTCATCCGGCAGTGTTTATGTAGAGAAAAGCAGGCCTTGTCCTCTATTAGTGAAAACTGTTTTGTGCAGATTTAAAAAAAATGTTTTTAGTTCTTTATTAACGTTTGAGAATGCAATCATTACATCAGGATATGAGTTTTTCTTACATTCAACGTCATATATTAACAATGTTCTGGCCCATACAGTTTAGTCTAGGCACTTTTCCCATTTTGTTCCCCACTGGAGGGAACCCCTCCATCTGGGGTCCCGTGGGTCCCGGGGTCCGTTCATCTTTTAGTTCGCTAACATAGAAGCCTATTCCAGTAGATCGTCTTCCACATTATCATCCTTTCACACAAATTTTATTTGCACCAATTCCACAGTTGCTCATTCACACACATCTCTGATCCATTCCTCTACCTGTGGGGGACGAGGACGCATCCATGCTATAACAACGCGTCTCTTGGCTAAGACGAGCCCTAAGAGAGCAAAACATCTACTCAGCTTCCTGCGTCTCGGGCAGGCAACAGTCCCAGCAAGACTTGTCTAATCTCCCTAGGGATACTCCATCCCGTAGCCCCTTGTAATCGTGTGAGTATTTCCTCCCAGTAGGAGAGCAGGAGTGGGCAGGACCAGATCATGTGGAGGAAATCCTCCGCACGTTCATTACATCTTGGATATTCATCTTTGCGGGACGGGTATAATATGTGTAGCATACGTGGGGTGAGGTATACCTGATGAACTACATTATATTGGAGTAGCTTAAACCGTGCGTTGGCGCTGACCTTCTGTACCCCCTCGTAGACCTTCCTCCATTCACCCTCTGTCAGGGATTCATCTACAAGCGCATCCCATTTTCGCTCAATCCTAAGCACTTTGCTGTATAGATCATCTCTCAATGCTCTATAAAGATGGGAAACCAACCGTCTACCCTGCGCCATATACAACATTACTTTCAATGTATCGGTGATGGGGTGCTCATCTGGAAACATTGGCCAGATCTCTCGAGCTACCCCAGAAATCTTTTCATATTGTAGGAATTGGCCCGGTCCTAGACGGAAGGTGACATTTGTTTCCTCCCAGGCGATACATTTCCCATCTATATAGAGGTCCCCCAATGTCTGGCCAGCACCTTCCTTCCAGCGGCGCACTGACATGGAGTCAGCTATACTGGCAAAAGGGTGCAGCACTCATAGGGGGCATGCTGCACCACATTCTCCCACATTGTGGCTAAGTGCCGCGCTATGTATGGACTCTCCCGGGGGTACCACACCCAAGCATCAAGATCTTGGCTAAAGGGCGGTCTTCGTACGTCTCCGCCAAGAGACGTTTCTCCCTATTATCTTCACTGTCCAACCAGTGGACTGCATGTTGCAACTGGGAGGCCTTGTAATAGAATTCCAATCGGAGGACCTCCAGCTCAAGTTCTTTGTAGCATTGTCAGATGCACTCTTCTGCGTTTCTTTCCCCATAAGAGGGCTGTCATTAGACTCTCTAGTGTGTGGAAATAATGCAGCAGAAATATATAGAGCGAGTGCTGCATTCCATAGAGACAGCGAGGTAAGACAATCATCTTAGCGATTGCAATGCGCCCCATGAGCGATAATGACAGATCTTTCCACAAACGTATGGACCCTTCAAACACCCGTCCAATATTGAGATCCAGGTAGGCAGAGGCTGTGCTCGCCAGACGAATCCCCAAATATCGCGTCCCTTCGCCTACCCATAGCAGCTCGTCTCGCAGCAGCTCCGACACTGGTCCTGGGGCCAGCCAGCCAACGGGGATCAACTTGGACTTCCCGGGGTTAATATGAAGTTCTGAAATGTCCTCAAAGTTCCGCACCTCCATAAGGAGTAGGGGCATTGAGCACGCCGGACGCGATAGGCAGACCAGCATGTCGTCCGCGCATTGGGAAACCACATGATTGGTTGTTTCTACTTTGATGCCCCAGGGTCCCAACACACCTCGCAGGTGTGCCGCCAGAGGCTTCATAGCCACTGCAAGTAGCAGGGGGGGAAGTGGGCACCCCTGGCGGGTGCCACAACAGAGAGTGACACCGTTGTTTCCAGTATGATTCTGGCCATAGGGGCCATGTAAAGTAGCTGCACCCATTTGAGAAACCGCTCTCCCACCCTGATTCGTCTGAGAACCTGCCACATATAGGGCCAATCAACAGAATCGAAAGCTTGTTCGATATCTAGCATTGCTATGGCATAATCGTTCTCCAGTAATTCCGGAGCATGCCTGACATGTGCCAAGCATTGTAGGTTATGAGCAGTACTCAATCCCGTTATGAACTCTGCTTGGTCTGAATGGATAAGACACAGCATCTTCGAGAGGAGATGCTCGGCCATAATCCCTCTGAGTATTTTCACATCAATAATTAAGAGTGAGATTGGTCTATAGGAGTTGGGTAGGAGCGGGTCTCTGTCATTTTTGAGTATCAGGGCAAACAGCGCTTCTCGCATAGTGGGTGGTAGAGATCCATTCTCCAACGCCTAATTGTACACCTCCAACAGTCTATGTGTTAGCAGTGGGGCGAACTGTCGATAGAACTCCTCAGGGAGCCCATTGGAGCCCCGACTTTTGGCCGGTTTGAGTCGGTGTATGGCCAGCATTAATTCCTCTTTTGCGTTCAGAAAGGCAAGACTTGCCTCCTGACGGGGGGAGGCCGATGGGCATATACCACCTGTAAATGGCTAGCTAGCATCTCCGATATCGCCTGTTGTGTATAGACTATTTTCCCATTGTTATTGCGGGTTTTGTGCTGATTTTATCCCCCCTTTTGAATTCCTGATCGCTGAAGGTTAAGTCCCAAATGTTTCTTAAACCAAGCGTGCTCAGAGGTTGAGACAGGTAGCACTTTCCCGCTGACCTTCACTTTGTTTTTGTCTAATTCAGTCGATAGGTGGAGGGTCAAAGTGCCTTCTTTTTCAGCCCTGAGCTTGTGACAGCTTATAGCAAAGGCCGCTTTTCGTGCCAATGCCTGACTGCATATGACAAATTCCAATCTTATTTGAGCTGGTGATGTATGAGAGGGAAGCTGAAAAATTGTTCTACATATCTGCAAGAGCATTCTGTTGAGAGTCGTACTGTCGTGCCCTTTAAGAGCCTCAGTCCCATGGGCTAAGGTCGGGAGAATCTTTGCTTGGGCCAACTGAATGATAGGCATGATCGTAGGACCTTTTAGCTTTATGTATACAGATCTGAGAGCGAATGATAGTGCAATGCCTTTCTTCTTTATTTAATTCATCTGATTCCTATATCTACGTTGTTAAAATAGACTCACAGGTACTTGAAGCATTTGGTTGCCCCTAGTTTCTCCTGCTCCAGAAACCACATCAGTTTTTGAGTTCTAGCACATCGGGCCACAACAATCTTAGTTTTCTTCTTATTGATCAACATGCCATTCTTAATTGAAAAAGCAGAAGTGGCATCCAAAAGGTGTTGCAAGCCGACGTCGGTTTTGCTGATGTGAACCAGATTGTCTGCGTACAGTAGGTTTGAAAAATGAAAACCCCTCAATTTGGGAAGATGGGAGTTAAAAGAGTTCAGAGCTGGGGCCAGGCCAGATAAAAACAGGTTGAATAATGTAGGTGCAAGGCTGCAACCTTGCTTAAGTCCTTGTGAGGTGTTTATTGGTCAAGACAGGCATGATCCATCTCCAACTTGTATTCTGACCCATGTTTCATGGTGCAGCAATTGCAGGCCCGGGATTTTAAGGTGGGCGAGTTTCTGCCAAAGCTTCCCCCTATCAAACCTGTCAAATGCAAATTTATAGTCCATAAAACCAAGGTAGACAGGCTGGTTGTTGGATTCTGCCTGATCACATAGAAGGGAGAGTGCAATAAGGTTAACGGATGTCCCTGTATGCTTCATGAACCCAGTTTGGTTTGGCGGAATGATTTTGTTTCTCTAAGCCCATAACTGTAGTGCCCAAAAAACCAAAAAGAAGGAGTGAAGAGGTGATACTCAAGAGAGCGATGGAGGTGGATACGTCCTCCTCTGGTCAATATAAAGAAAACAAAAGGATGCATCCTCAAACTGATGTATAACCGTGTCCTTCCAGACTATATGTGTTTCCTACAGTTTGGAAAGCACACAGCTTTGTTAAAATACCCCTCACACACCAAAAGGACCCTTGGTGTCATGCTTCATCATAGGGGTCTTCCCGCCCCGCTGCGGGACAGGGCGTGCTACAACCTACGATTACGCAGGAGCACTTTTTGTTTTGAAAAGAACAACAAGGCTATGTGTAGTGTAGGAAAGTGAGTGGAAGGGTCAGGAGTGAGTGAAAGTTTGATTATGAATCAAAAATACCTGGCTCTATGGATTAAAAAAACTTTAATATTCCTTTGAGCAGGTATTGTTAAAAGTGGGGAATAGGTTGGAGGTACTGTGCTATAATGAGCAGGGACCTCCTATGTCAACCAGTTTCGAAGCCCTCCCCTGGCTTCTTCACACTATATCACCTTCCTTACAGGCCACCACGTGTCACAATGGATGATATGTATGTCATGCTTTTTTAATGCCTTTTAATGCTATGTTTTCTCTTCCAGATTACATAAAGTAGTGTACCAATTGGGGTACTGTATGTTGCGCATGTTTATTTGGCATGCTTACCACGTAGTAGTGACTACATGTACATACACTTTTCTTGATATATTTTTTTGACATTTCTTTGTATTATATTGTGAGTGTAGAAGGGATCTTTTTGGTCCTGATGAAGAAGCCAGGGGAGGGCTTCAAAACTGGATGACATAGGAGGGCCTGCTCATTATAGCACAGTACCTCCATCCTATTCCCCACTTTTAAGAATACCAACTCAAAGGAATATTAAAGGTTTTTGATCCATAGAGCCAGGTATTTTTTAATTCATAATCAAACTTACACTCACTCCTGACCCTTCCACTCACTTTCCTACACTACACATAGCCTTGATGTTCTTTTGAAAACAAAAAGTGCTCCCGCATAATCGTAGGTTGTAGCACGCCCGGTCCCGCAGCGGGGCGGGAAGACCCCTATGATGAAGCATGACACCAAGGGTCCTTTTGTTTAACAAAGCTGTGTGCCTTCCACAACTGAAGGAAACACATATAGATCTGGGAGGACAAGTTTATACATCAGTTTGAGGGTGGATCCTTTTGTTTTCTACATAACTGTAGAGCGTCTAAAAGCACACCAGCAAAATATTTAGCATCATTGTCAGTTAAAGCTACCAAGTGATAGTTCCCGGGGATCCTTTGGTCACCCCCCTTGAAAATACGAGAAAATATCGAACCACGCCTTGAGGGGAGGATACAGTTCTGCTGCAATATGGTAGAGAGGAGCGGAGCTAGTTGGGCAGCCCAGAATTTTGGATCCTCCATGTAAATAGCTGGTGGTAAACCTCCTGGCCCTGGTGTCCCATCTCTGAGGCCTTTGGCAATTTGTTTCTAGACTAGAGCATCAGTGATGAAACACCAGGGAGTAGCCTGGTCACAGCTCTTTGAATGATGTTCTGGTGGTTTTGAAAGCCTCCAAACCGCCCCCCTGAGTAAGCAACCGATAAGGTTGCAACTGCTTGTTAAAGTGATCATACACAAATGATAACAGGTTGGCTCCGAGTTGTTGGAGGAAGCCACATTTGGAAGCATACCACCCAGTCCATTTACAGTTCACCAAAAATTCACAGTTGTTTGAGCTGATGTCATACAATAGTTTTGTCCAGAAAGAGTTTCATATCTCCCTTTGATTTTTCTTTTCGCTGACTTTAGATTTTTTAAGTTACAAATTATTTTTGGGTCCATTGGCTACCTTCTGAAGCTTCTTCACAACTGATTGGTCCTTTTCTTGGCACTCCTCATGAGGAGATTGGTTCCCCCTCCTTGTGTGGAATGCAGCTTATATGTCTTTAAGTTTGCTATTTTTCCTGGTACAGGCTTTACGTGCTGGCTTGTCAATTTTTAAGTGAACCTTGCCCAGTAAGAAACTAAGGGGCATATTTTCAAGGATCTATCGCCGAGTTATCTGCACTTTATCGCAGCCAAAGTCGCAATAAATCTATCGCCTCATTCACAAGCTGGTGCAAACAGCCGATACCACCAGTTTACCTGCGATAGCATATGCAAAAAACATCGCCACAGATGACCCCGGCAACTCTCGCTAATGAGATGCAGAGTAGGCGTTCCAGAGCAAAAAGCAGCGACAACACCACACCTCACCATTCTCAACGACCAGCCAGATCGGCGATAAGACTACAAAACAGGCAATAAGGCTAGTTAGCAGAAGGAAATTAACACCTGCTCTGACCTGGTGCAAAGTCGGACGACAACCTGCACCAGTAAAGGGAGCCCAGCCCAGAGCCACACCAGAAGAACCACAGATGCCATGGAGCGACTCATCATGCAGGTCGGAGCCCCAACAGGTCCACAACACCAACCGCAACCACCACCAGGCCCACAACGCCCCCCACCCCCCAGACCACCACAGAGGCAGCGCAGACAAAGACCTTCAGGAAATGCACCAGCCTCACAGACTTAACACCAGAGAATGTCATTGTCCACCACAGACTCAAAAGGACAACCATCCTCCGCATCCTGAACATCATAGCCCACAGGCTGACGGTACCAACACAGTGGATAACCAACATCCAACCTCAGACAAAGATGCTGGCTGTGCTGCACCTCTGGGACATTCCAACCAACATCCCCCAGATCCGGAGGAGTCTTACAGCCAGCCCTATCCAAGTTCCTCACACCTGTCCTGGATGCCATCATCAGCTTAGTACCCCAATACCTATACTTCCCAGACACTGCGCAGGAGCAGCTAAAGAGCAAGCAAGGCTTCTACACCATAGCTGGCTTCCCGCACTTGTTGGGGGCAATTGACTGCACATATGTCCTACTTGTGTCCCCTGCCGACACTGCACACAATTACCTCAACAGAAAGCACACGCATTCCATCAATGTGCAGGCAATAGTGGACCACCGGGGACTCTTCACCAATGTCGTCACCAACTATCCAGGCAGTGTGCATGACTCATACATCTTCCGACAGTCCATCATCAACCGGCGCTTCCAGGATGGCACCTACAGAAATGCAGTGCTTGTTGGTAAGTGCCAAATGAACACACCACACACCTCAACTCCACAATCATGCAACTCACAACTCTGGGAATGCACACGTTACAAATTCACATACAACAGGCCAAACAACATGCCCACCCAACATACACGACAGCACAACATACTGCGGTAACCTGGGCTAGCCATGTACATGAGCCATCAACGGCATGGCACCTCAACCACACAATAGCAGAATGTGGGGAGAGGTATGTGTGAAGGAGGCAAGTGACCCATGTATGAGAATGCACACAATGCCAAGTGTGGCGTGGATGTGATGGACAGACTGCAGTATGCAGACCACAGACATATCCATGTTGACAAATACTGCAGGTGATGGTAGTGTTGTGGACAGTGGACGCAACCATGTCACCCCAGTCAGTGGGGAAGATCTCGGAAATGTAGCTTGTTACGTCCCCCCTGTAAGCGTGTGCGGAGTGGGCTGGCCTGGAGTTCACCAGGCTAGCGTAGGGGTGTGAATAAAAAGCACGGAGCCCTAGGCATGGTTCTCTTCTGAAATGGCCAACGTGTCTGCCAGGGTGACACCTCTCACCCAGCCACGAGGCCGATGCAGTGAGCGTTGGGGCCTGCGATCCTGTGCGCCTGCTGCACCCCAGGCAGCTGGTACCCAGTCCTCGTCTTGCCCGCCCCTGCGCATCCAGGCCTCACTGCTCACCTGCCGACACCGGCGTGTCTCCAAGAGGGCCCACCACGTGCCGGTGCAAGCTCCAAGCCCGAGGCCCACGACCTTGGCAGCCTCCTCAGACCATCAAGGCCTCCGCGAGCAAGGCCCGCAGTACTCCTTTCTCGTTGACGTACTCCACCGGCATACACAGCGGACAAGTAGGTCACAAATTTGGAACTGAGTCTTGATTACACAATGGTAGAGTACATACTTTATGGCTGAGTTCATGTCACTATACTCCCTTCGATGTGGTGCCACCAACTCTGTGCATAGCATCCTAACGACACCTATCTGTGGTCCCTTGCTGCTTACTGCCCTCTGCCTACACTGCGGTCGAGTAGGTCACACATTTGGAACTGAGTCTTGATTTCTGTATGGCAGAGTTCAAATCATTGTACGCAAGGAGAGGAGTAAGAGGAAGACGTGGTGCAGTCTTGAGGAAAAAAGGATCCTCGTTACGGAGGTGATTGAACACTACCAACAACTGCTATGGTGCCACTAACTCTGTGCATCGCAAGCCAACAACACGCGGCTGTGGGCCTATGCTGACCGCTGCCTCCAGCCCACACTGCGGTCCTGTAGGTCACACATTTGGAACTGAGCAATGATTTATTTATGGCAGAGTGATATCATTGTACAGGCCTCATCGCAGACTGCATCCCCTTCCAGCTCTGGTGCCAGGGACTCTGTGCCACGGGAGTCAGGTACACTCTTTGGTTGAACTTTGGTGGCGTCTGAGTCTATGGCCTGGGGGTTGTCTTCATCATCATGTAGCTGATACTGACATGGTGGGAAAAAGAAGACTGTAGCATTCAACTCCTCCATATTGCCTGTTTCAGCTTGCTTCTGCCCTCTGCATCATGCCCTGGATGGACACCTTCCACTGTCCTCCGTAACACTCTGCGACATTCTCCTTGGACATCAATGAGGACCCGCTCAGCTCTCGTGGCCCTATCTCAGTGCACCGCAAGTCACCGTCCCTTGCGTTTGTGCCTGTGCCAGCTGCAGTGCATCCGGGGCCACTAACTCTGTGCAAGTCAAGGACCCTTGCTGTTTGTACTTTGAACTTCTGATTCTCTGATCACTGTTGTAGTTGTTTCCAGCACCAACCTGAGGGGTGGCTAACACTACCTGACACCCATCCAGCACAGGCGTCACTGGACGTGTGACCCTGGCAATAAAAGGTGCCGGGAGCACGTGCCCGTAGCCAGTTCCACAAATTATCTCAGTGTGTCCGTGTGGTCATTATGTATGCATGAGGGCCCCGGGCCATACCACATTACATTGTGCTGTGTACAGCGGGCGCAACCTTGTCCCCTCAGGCAGTGGGGTGGACCGGGGACATGTAGATGTGTCGGACCCTCCTGTGAGCGTAAGGGAGTGGACTGGCGTACGGCAGTACGGCGTAGGGGTGTGTTCATTCAACACGTGGCTCTGGGCGTGGTTGACTTTAGGCCTTGCCAAGGAAGTTACTAATGCATGTGTCTCTGGTGTAGTCGGCGCCACCCGTCACACAATATACATTGTTGCTATGTAGCATGTCCCCGGAGTGCGGGCTCAGCTGAGGGGTACATGAGGGCGCGCAAGCCCGCTCGGGGTCAGGGATCAGACATGCGCACTGTTGTTTGTGTCGCTATTTCCGCAGCATAAGCCAAAAGTCTACCCTCAACCGCGAGTTCAGCCAGGCATGAACTCTACATCTGTGTCCGCCCTTTCCTTGCCATGGGCCTACACACCTTCAGCGCACAACATCACTGTGTCGCTGTCAGGCATGTGGACATGTGCAGACAGGCATGACAATGGTGTGCCGTAGGGGTGCAAGTGATGCAACCGCGCTGCGCACACTAGTGCATAAGCTCGGGGGGACGGAGGAGCAGCAGTGAGGCCACGTAATACACATTGATCCCGCTCATTTGCAACAAGCAGCGCATGTCATACAGAGATCACAAAGTCACACATATCACACACAAATGAACCAGTGAGCCTGCCAACACATCATGCAGAACCAACTATTGACTCATGTCTCTCTGCACTGTCACAGTTGACCAAGGATATGCACTTGGCGCTTGGATGATGACACCCCTCCGAGCCCCGAACACACAGGCCCAGAGGCAGTACAATGCGGCCCACAAACTCACCAGGGGCATCGTGGAACGCACATTTGGTATGTTGAAGTCACGTTTCAGGTGCCTGGACGTCACAGGTGGAAGGCTCCTATACAGCCCAGACATCGTGTACAAGATGATCGTTGCATGTTGTGTGTTGTACAACATATGTGTACGCAGCAAGGCTCCATGGATACAAGTGCCAGATGCACCGGACGATGATGATGAAGATGAGGCAGATGGACCACACCCCACTACAGCTGCAGCAGGAATAGCCTGTAGGAACATCATCGACAATTTCTTCACATGAGCATGTCACATTGTGACAGTCCTTAGCAATCATGGGACAGTACAAAATGACCACAGGCACAGCATGTGCAAATAAATGCATTCCATTAACACATTCCCTGAGTGCATGTCATTCATCTGTACAGGCACATCACTCAGACAAGTGTGAGTGCGACATGTAGTGCTGACAATTTTATGATTTGTTCATGGATGGTGGGTGTGTCACCTCTGTGCAGAGAGACTGTTTAGGGTGTCACGTATTCGAAATGCCAGTTCTGTGTGTCACAGTTGTTGTGGAATCCTACTCTTCGGCGTTTCACATCCGTCCAAAATCGTTCCATTTTAGCTGCCATTTGTAACCTACAGGTGACAACAGGGCTCCTTTTGGGGTCAGATATGTACCACCATGATGCAGGGATGCCACCTGTGACTCAAGTCCCACAATATGGGCAACATGTACACAAGTGGGAGTCACTGCCCCTACATTCGTCCACGCTTTCATAATTGATTGATCATGGTCATGACACGTCTGTGTGCAGGAGGGGTTGCTTTTCCCTCTGCAATGTGAAGGGGAGATGCGGTTTCACAGTGTGTTCCATGCATGTTTCAGCATTGGCACAGTTTACATGCAGACTGCATGTCAATGTACATTGTGACTGTGAGGAGAGGCCTATTTGATGTGGGACAATGGTCATTTGTCCTACGTCACAGATGTGGGGTTGTGCTCGTACATTGTCATCTCACCGTTTTTTTACTCTGCTTTTCTGGTGTATTTTCCAGCATGACCTGTGGGAATTGCAGGCCTAGCGCTGGTTGTCGCTGATTTTTGTATTGCGATCGGCCTCATCGCAACTTTTTTCTCATGCGTGTTTTGCATTTTTGCGGCGTCGTGTTGATTTTTACTCGGTCATTTGACGCGTTATTGTGGGACTATCGAATGGTGCCGCCGGGTTGAGAATACTAAGTTAACACAGCGTTGTTTTCCCCCGATAGAATGTGATATGCAAAGTTGCATTAAGCTAATTTTGCAATGAGTATCACACGTTCTTGAGAATATGCCCCTAAGTCTCCCTCTAGCTTGTAAGTGTTGGCCAGTAGTTGCATGAATTCTGAGACCAGGCTTGCAAAGGAGTCAGTGGTACACGTAATGCGTTTTGAGGTTGATTGTGTGACCTGCGAATCCTAGATCTGCTGTAACCTCATGCATGTTTAGCCTAATGTTGAGAGTCAGCTCTTGAGGGCGGTGGTCACTTTCCATTTTTTTGTGAAAGTGAAAAAAAAGGAAGTAATGTTGTTGATTAAGGGGAGACTGACAAATATATAGTCAATTAAGGAAGCCCCGGTGCTCGTTAAATTTGTGAGGCTGGGTGGTTTATTGGGGGAATATTCAGCCATTTAGAACTCTTAGGCCAAGATGTTCCAGGTTTCCTTCAAGTGCCCATCCTCTGTTATCCTCGTTGTGCTACCCAGGGGGATCCTGATATGGAATTGCCTAATCGCCATCTTGCACCTCCGTTATCTCATTTGAAGGTAGCTCACTCATTAGCCACATATTAAAATCACCAAATATCATGATGTCCATACTGGCCTTCTCCGATCTAAGGCTTAAGACAGTATCGATCAGCTTCTTGGAGATAGCTGCCCTTGAACTGGAATTGCAAAAAGAACAGATGATGGACGGAATGCTGGAGAGCACGGGACTGACGTCCGGGCATACCCTTCCCACTTAGGGTGACAAATGCAAAAAGAACAGATGATGGACGGAATGCTTGAACTGGAATTAGGGAGATGTAAACATTTATCAAGGTTATTCTACTTAGCTGGCCATTAGATGTTTGAGAGTTAGGCCCACTACTTGTAGGCATGCAGTGTCGTTGTCTTCTTCCCAGGACTCAATTGCACTAGTAGTGGTTTTGAAGCCAATCCCTATCTACTAATTTGGTATGCAGGGATTTTTACCAAAATGTATACTTCCTGTATGTGGCGTAACGTTAGAGAAAAGTTTTCTTTTCTCAAAACTTTTCTAACTGTACATGTGTGCTGTACTGTACAGCACGCTTACAAAGTTGTTGAACTATGCCAAAGCATGTTATCACACACACCCTTGCATTATAGTGCAAGAGCGTGTGTGTTGGCGCACAGAAGCATAAAGAGTGCCAGTGAAGGGAGAAGGAGAAACAACGGCATATCTGAATAGATATGGTGCCGTTCTGTTCTCTCCCTTCCACGCAACTGTGGTTGCTGCACTGCTTTGCATGTATTCTTTTGTAAATTTGACCCCTGGTTTTCGTTCACCTTGGTGGCAATGTGGAACTATGTGCAGTTTGTAAAATGGAAGCCATATAAAAAACATATATGCCAGTACAACTTTAATATTGCATTGATACTTGGCAATGTCTTTTGAAGAAGTGTTTATAATAACAAAAATGCATATGTACTTGCATATGTACTTGCATACCTGCCAACTCACATGGTGCCATCGTGTGACATATGATATCGGCTCCCATCACATGTTCTCCCGGTAAGGATAAAAATATCACACAGTGAGAGAGAAAACAACCTAAAAATCACTGTAAATAGGGGGTTTTCAGCTTGTTTTAGGAGGATTTGGACTGCCGACATCCATTAAGGGTTGTGAAAACACCCCAGGACATCGGCACCAGCTGTAGCAAGCTTTTTTGGGGGGGGGGGGGGAGATGGTGTTTGGGAGGTGGTGAGATTCCAAAGTGCCTTGTAGGTACTTCTTAGTATGAAGTCCCGGCCCTTTAAGGCCCCACCCCCTCCTCACACGGTGAGATTGTTCTTCATGTTGGCAGGTATGTACTTGCAAACTTTAGATGTTAGGCAGGGGCGTATCACAGGCCCCGCATCCCCCGCAGTGCTGGGGGGGGGGCAGGTTCCAGGGGGCCCCCTCAGCACTGCACTTTGTCCGGGAAGCTCCTGGTAGAGTCAGAGGCAGGGCCGGACTGCCCATAGCGGGCACCGGGCATTTCCCCGGTAGGCCGCTAGGGTGGGTGCCGGCTTTGATCCCCTGGGGGGGCGTTTTTGTTACCAGGGGTCGACAATATCGGCCCCCGGTAACAAACTGCTCGGCTGCACTTCCCCTCATGGGGGGAGGGGGGGGGGCGGCTGAGCAGTTTGCCAGGGCTGGTTTCTGTTCCCAGTCCGGCCCTGGTCAGAGGGGGCCCCTCCACGTACCTTGCAGGGGGGGCCCTCAATTATCGTTACGCCACTGATGTTAGGTTGGCTTTCACTGAATGCACCCCTTCTGATTCGGCCATGCCTGACTCCGCCCACTTGCTGCCCTGCCCCCTTGGGCCTCCCTCTTTAATCTCCCCTCCGCAGCCTCCTTATTTGAGGGTTGCCAGGAATAATTATTTTCCAATTCCAGGCACTTTTGGCAAGAATGCCATTCAAATGACCCTGGTGTTGTCAGTCCATTTTCGGGTCTCCTCCGCTCTGCACTTACTGTTGACACCCTCTTCTGCACACGCTCTGAGTATTTCCTGAGACTGCGTCTTACTCGTGTCATTATCTGTCGGAATCTAGAGCTGGCAGGCAGGCAGGCACGCTGCCGGAAATGCTTGCATATTTGTTTTCTGTGTACCCGCAGATCATAACTATTTTCTGTTTCTATTCCCACACACGCTTGCTAGATATTTTAAGATTATGCTTAGGTTCTAAAACCACAACATCGAGAAATAAAAATGAAGATTGGTGGGGTTTGTCACCTAAAATCAACACTTTTACCAGAAAATAAAGTAAAGCTATGCCAGTAGGCTGATATCGCACAGGGGCATCTGAATTGTATTTCAAATGTCTGCTATGTTTTTAACCACTGTAGATGTGTGGACTCAGGGGCGCAGCTTCAAGTGAGGTGTTTGGGGTGTAACACACCCGTAACACATGTATTCTCTGGTAAATGGTTGGGTGCAGGTGCTTCCAGTCTGGTATGGTGAACTGGTTGTCAGATTTCACCTAGGATTTTTGCATGCACACACAAGAAAAAAAAAATACACACATGCCTCCACTCTCTCCTCTCTGTTTTGTAGTTCTTAAAACTGTTGGTTGTTTACAACATATTGGGCATATTCACAAAGGGATACCGCCACCAAAACATCACTCTCAGCGACGTTCTGTTGGCGATAACCGCTTCTTCTTATTTACAAAGCAGCGTTAAGCCACTTAACATGGCTTAACACTGCCTTGTAAAAAAGGTCCCTTTTCATGCTTCGCCTAGTGTGAACGGGGCGTGCAACAGGGGCGTAACACAGGCCCCTGCAACCCACGCGGTGCAGGGGGGGCCCTCAGCACAGTACTTCGGCCGGAGAGCTCCTGATTGAGCTTGGAGGCGGCCCCTCCCAATACCTTGCAGGGGACCCCCTTCAAGTTTTGCTACGCCACTGGCGTGCAATGGGTGTTGCTGTGGGTGTTCCGCCACAACACCCATTGCTTTTTGATGCTGTCCCATATTTACAAGGCTGGGGCAGCACCAAATACTAAGACCAGGGAATACCTGGTCTTAGACTGGCGATATGAGGAGAAATGTTTAATTTCTCCTCGTCTTTTGCTACACAGGGAAAGAGGAAAACGCCTGTCAAGATTGTTTATGGGCAGGAAGGTGCCCCTTTCTGCACATTAACAACCGCCCCTGCAGCGCAGGCACTCTCTAAACATGGCACACGGGTGCCTGCGCTGGCCTCAGGTAGCTTTATTAGCGCTAGGGGAAACACAGAGGTGCGGCGTATTTTTGTAAATACGCACATCCCTGCGTTTTAAAAATGTTGGAGCGTGGCGTTGCCAATTTTGGTGTAACACAGCGCTCTGACATTTTGTAAATATCCCACTTTTAAGTAACCCTAGCAATACCCACCTATATCCCTTCCCCTACTGCTCCTTGGCCCATCATAATCTGCTCCTCAAATAATGTATATTACCATGAGGTACCAGCGTGATTGTTGGGAAATTTGATGCTCACACCCCCCCAATCTTATTGACCAAGCTACGCCCTTGTGTCGAGTGTGAAAATGAGTACGTGTTACGAACCCGGCTGAAAGAGAAGTCTATCATTTAGGTGCAATCCTACTTTTGGAATACATTTTCAGCTTTGTTAAAATTTACAAATGTTTTGATGAATGCACCTGGAAAGCAGTTGCATATTCCCAAACTTATTTATTTAATTTATTTATTCATTTATTTGGCGCACAAATCATCCCCGAGGGGATCTCTAGGCGCCTTTACAGTCGGAGATATCACAGTGTATGAAATGAGAATATAGGGTGAACTTACGCCTGGCAATCAGGGCCGGACTGGCCGTAGCGGGCACCGGGCAATCCCCCGGTGCGCCGCACGGGTGGGGGCCGGATTTGGGCCCCTCGGGGCCGTTTTTGTTACTGCAAAATCGGCCCTGTAACAAAATCGGCTGAAAACCGGCCCTGGCAAAGAGCTCGGCGGCACCCCCAAGCCTGTGGTGGCGTGGGGGGGGAGAGGGTGGGGGGGGCCCGAGCACTTTGCCAAGGCTGGTTTTGGTTCCCAGTCCGGCCCTGCTGGGAATCCTTTATAAATTCGAATTTTCGAGTATGCAAACACAATATTGTATAATATGTGTACTTCTGCATGCCTGAGTGTGGAAGTTGTACATTTTCAAATGCAAAACTGTTTCACATTAATACTGTTGCTTTTTCAAACTCGCATTTTCTTCTCCACAGAAATTTTGTTTTTCACTGTGGAAAAATCACTTCCATTGCTTCTCTCAAAATGTTATTTCCCTTCCTAGTCTAACCTGGGAAATGGTTTTGAGTGCAAATGGGCCTATGAAACATTTGTAAATACCCATAAACAGAAATGTTTGTAATGTTTCCTACCTTATTAGGGTATTACTCCCCTGGAAAACACATTAATTGCCCGTCAAAGCTTTTTATACGTTAATTCACATTCTGAGAACAGCAAAACTCGATTTTCATGTGTAGAAAAGATCTTTTGAATGTGTAGAAAAGGGTTTTGAACCTGGCCTACACCCAGTGGTTAATTTGTATAGGAATAAATATGTGGGGTGCCCCAAACCACGGCTGTGTGGTGTTGAATTCACCTCAGGCCACTTTATTCTACTAACAGGCACTCTCTGTCCAGTTATCTCACTCCTGCATATTCTTGCTTTCTCCCTCTGTGAATTTTTTTTTTCATTCTCTTCCTCCTGGCAGAACAACTCTGATCACCCTTGTGGTGAATAGTAGCAGGGCTACACTTTATCCCAGACATGGGAGGATAAGTTTACCGATTGCCACTAGATAACAGGAAGTCAGGCGTGGCCGGTAGAGGTAAGAGCGGTGAGGCAATGGGGTGGGGTGAGGGCGTGGCGGAGGGGAACTTGACATATGACGGGATAGGTAAAATAAATAAATAAAATCACTAACCTTGCGCTCACTGCATTGCGGAGTCGGCGATGCAGCGAGCGGAGGGTAAGTGGGGTGGGGCCCCGCCTCCCCGCTCTTACCTGTACCGGACGCACCTGTAGGTAGTCAGCGCCAATCATAGGCTGTGCCTTGTTGGTAATCCACTTCTCTGGCCTATCTGTGCGGGGCATATCTTCCAATGAATTTCCACAAAGATAGAGAAAAAGCAAGTATCAAAGTGAAAGAATGTGAACAAAAGGAGATGCAGGTCAGACTTCCTGAGTAAGATCTCTCCTGTTTCCAGACAATCAAGACAGGGCAAAAGGTGGATGCCGCCTTTAGAATTAGGATCGTTTAATGGATGCAGTTTTCAATTTGAGAAGGTGGTTGCAGGTGGGGCCCACCAGAACTCATTTTTGGAGACCAGCAGTTATTTTTGCTTATCAGACTTTGGCCCGGAGCGAGAGAGAGAAAAACACAAAAGGGGTAAAGAAGGAGGAAGAGAAAGACAGGAAGACAGTGATGAAGACAACAAGCAGGGATGAAAAAACCTGAAAGATTGAGCTAAAGGGGCTGAGTGAATGGTAGAGGGTGACTGAGGCATAAGGTGGAGTCAAAACTACACAGCTTTGGTATTCTGCATCTCAGACATTTGATCGCGTCAGTGACCGGCTTGATGGCGAACCTTTGGGCATTAAAGCTTATCCTTTTACAAATTTAGCACTGATTGGAGGGAATAGAGTGTTGACATAGCAAGCAGGATAGCTTCTGCGCACGTCTGCTGGTCATGCTGTCCAGGTTTCCAAACCAGTTCTGATTGGTTCTTCAACCATTAAAAGAGCTCTGGTGTGGTAGACAAAAAATGGATTCCCTCAAATTCTTCCAGATGGGCTAGAGGTGTTTGGTAAGGAAGATATAAAAGGATGTCCTGTCCATAAGGCAACAAACAGATGGCTGCTTTTATTTTGTGCTGCAAGGCTCGCGTCCATGCTGAGGACTCTATTCACACAGCTAAAGCTATTTTGGGGGTGTATAGGTGCAGCAGATACAATGGCACCAGGGCCCATTTTCTTTGCCTTGCCTACACTAGGGCCAATGGCACCTTTAAGAAGCCACTTGTTATTTTTAAATATAAATAAGCGCAAGTCCCAGAGTGGAAAGGCAGGTCATTGATGGTATGAGCTAATCATGCATGGACTTGGAAAGCATGAACTCTAGGCACATTGTTGCCTCTGAGTAGCCAGAAGGCACAGCCTATATTGTGGAGCGTGCCAGGCTGAGGGTGGGGGGCTTGAGAGGCCAGAAGTCATGGGCGAGTTGACGGGCTGCAGCAGAGACACTGGACAGCGCGTTACATAGTGTTAGAAATGGGGGTCTCTAGTTGGCAGTGGTATACGCCCTGTCCAAGTAGGGAACCTTCCTTCTAGTCAGGATAAGGGGATTACAGACCTCAGATAACCACTGCTCACCCCCTTGCTAACTTGGCACAATCAGTCGGGCTTAAGTCAGAAGCAATGTGTAAAGCATTTGTACATAACCCACAGTAACACAGTGAAAACACTATAAATGAACACCACACTAGTTTAGAAAATTAAAGTATCTTAATCTAAACAATCCAAGACCAAAACAACAAAAATACAACATACAGAGATCAAAATATGACTTTTAAAAGGTAAAAACAGCTCTGTTTATAGAAAACTATGGAAGCGTCACTTTTAGCACAAAGTACCTTGGTTGCGTCAAAATTGCAGGACAAAACAGGCGCAGGAAAGGTGATACGTCTGTTCCTTACTCACAGGAAAGGTGATGCGTCGGTTGCTTACTGCTAGGCAAGGGAGGTGATGCGTTGGTTTCTTACTGCGAGGGGAGGTGCTGCGTTGGTTTCTTACTGAAAGCCCAGCGTCGATGTAGATTTGGCACACAGGTGCGATGAATGAGAAAATCCAGGTGTTACAGGTCAATGCATCAGCGATCCAGGTGCCGCGTTGATTTCTGCAGCCGCAGATAGGTGATGTATCGAGCGCACAGGAGGGCCTAAGTCAGAGTGGGAGTTTCTGACTTCGGAGACTCGGCTGTGGCGGTTTCTTTGTCCGCTGACAGGCAATGCGTCTATGTTTTCGGCAGCACCGATGCACACTGCAGCTGCGGTGGGAAAAACAGCACTGGAAGAACAGTGCGTGGAGTTTCAGTAACAGGAGCAGCAAAACAACCTCAAAGGGCCCAGAACTAGAGTTGGCACCACAAGGCAGGTCAGAACTCCCAGCAGAGGAGTTCAGCGATGCAGCAGGTGAAGTCTTTGTGTCTCTGAGACTTCCAAACAGGAGGCAAGCTCTACTTCAAGCCCTAGGAGAATCTTCTTAAGCAGGATACCAAAGCAAAGTAAAAGTCCAGTCCTTTCCACACCCCTAAGACAGAAGCAGCAACTACAGGCCAGCCCAGCAAAGCAACACACAGCAAAGGGGCTGTACTCCTCCTGGCAGATCTTCAGTTCTTCTTCTTGGCAGGGACCTCTTAGTCCAGAAGTTTTCCAAAAGTCTGGAGTCAGGACCCCACTACTTATTCTACTTTCAGTCTTTGAAGTGTGCAGGTTCAAAGAAAGTCTCCCTTGCTTACTAGAACCAGTTCTGTCATCCCTGGTCCAGCCACACTACAGTGGGTGGAGCTAGCATTGTTAAAGGTAGATACAGCCCTATTCAGGTGTCAGTGACAACTCCTTCCACCACTCTAGCTCAGGAAGACCCATCAGGATATGCAGGGCACACCTCACCTCCCTTTGGTGGATGTCTGGAATGAATGCACAAACAGCCCCTGTCAGCTTAAACCAGATGTTGATTCTGCAAGTAGGCAGAGGCACACAGAATGGTAAAGCAAGAACATGTCCACCTTCTAAAAGTGGCATTTTCAAACAAACAATTTAAAAACCACCTTCACTAAAAGATGTATTTATTTATCCTGAGTTCAGGGAATATAAACTTCAAGGCTCTATCTCTTCCCAATTGAAAGTTACCCTTGTAAGATGATACAAGGCAACTCCAATGATAACCTATAGCCTTTCAATAGAGAAAAACGAACTTTTCAGTATTTCACTATCAGGACATGTTAAACACACCAGTACATGTCCTACCTTTCACATACATTGCACCCTGCCCATGGGGGTACCTTGGGCCTACCTTAGGGGTGCCTTACATGTAGGAAAAGCTGATGTTAGGGCCTGGCAAGTGGGTTTATTTGCCAAATCAACAAGGCAGTTAAAACTGCACTCACAGACACTGCAATGGCAGGCCTGAGACACGTTAGCTGGGCTACTTATGTTGGTGGCGCAACCAGTGCTGCAGGCCCACTAGTAGCATTTGATTTACAGGCTCTGGGCACAGATAGTGCACTTTACTAGGGACTTACCAGTAAATCAGATATGCCAATCATGGATAACCAATCATAATCACAATGTACAGAGGGAGCTCTTGCACTTAGCACTGATCAGAAGTAGAAAAGTGCGCAGAGACAACAAGCCAGCAAAAACGAAGTCCAAGGTACCATAAAAAACAGGAGGTCAGAAGAAAAAAGACAGGGGAAAAACAAACCAAGGATGCCAGGTCTGACACTAAGGGGTGGAAAAGCAGAGATGCCTGCGCTAGCATGTATTTAGATAGAAGTCTGCACTGTGAAGTAGGCAGAGAAAGTGGCTTTGCAGCTACTTGTGAGTTGGCAGAAGTGTTTTCCCAGCGGTGGGGCATGAGAGGGTTCTACAAGCGTCCTGGGAGCCAGAGGGCTCCATAGTGGTGCGTCAACTCCGTGTCACAAGCAGCAATGGTAGACACTGTTGTATGGGCTTTGTAAAGGAACTATTGGATGTTAAGCTTGTGGGGCGGTAGTGCCACTGCTGTTCTGGTGGTGATGGAAGTTGGAGCACTGGACCCTTCTGTCTGCTCACTGTGTATGGGCTCTTCACGCTTTTTTGAACAAATACTTTAACTTACAATGTTTACTTCGTTGACGGTGTCATCTTTTCGGAGTGAACAGAAGCCTCTCCTTGTCCATCTTAGCACAATGGGGCTAGCAGAAGATTCATGTGCCAGCACAAACAAGACACCACTCTGAACCTCATCCGCCACCATGGCTCCTGGAGGGATTTGTTGTAGCTTCAGAGTAGGCTGTGATGTTGGAATTTTATAATATTTGGTGGCCACCAACTGGGCAGAAGATATAATTCATTGTGCAGAGAGAAAAAAACAGTATACTGTAAAAAACCCATAAAATGAAACCAGTTCATATGTCGAGTAGTAAATCTCCTAACACACATAGGAGCATCAAAACCAATATATTCTAGAATAATAAAATTGCTCTAGTGCTAAACGCTGCTAGTACCCCCTCATGTCTGCTGCTTCTCTCTGCTGCTTCTCTCTTCTGCTTCTCTCTGCCCTGGACAACCTTTCGCGCCCCAGGTGTGAACCTTTCTTTACCAGCTGACAGCACCCACAGAACAGGTCCTGGTGCCTCTGTTGATCGCAAGGTCGTTTTTGAAAAGCATGAGTGGTATCTTAGATTAGCTGTGCTCTGCCTCTAAAGTTGATAGACACTCGTCTTTAGGCACTGCAGATCATCTGGCATTTTCTTCCTGCATGTGTTTTCCTGTATGTATGGCTTTGTCTCCCTCAGGTGAGCCTTTTCCCCTTGTCTGCTGCTGTTTACCCCCCACCTTCCCTTCTCCCCAGCTTTCAAAGTACCCCCAACACACTGTTACTTCTCCCTTCCCTTGTCATATTTTCGTACTTCTATTGCTGGTCTTTCCTTAGCTCCTGGTGGCACTGAGGGACTTTTCTTTATGCCTCTGGTGACCCCAAGGCATGTGTTCTATTGTGTAGGCTGTTGGAAGCCTTTTGTAGGGTAAATAGATCCATTTGTCTGTTCTTTTCCTCTTGCATTTGTAATGGTTTTCCTCCCTCGGGTGGCCTTAAACTTTTCTTCTTATGGTTTCCCCAACATACCCCTAACCCCGGACTCCACTGCACCTCCAAGCCCCTTCTGCTTCTTGCCCTGGTCACATCTTTTCAACTGTAGTCTGTGTGTTCCTTGGCTCCTGATAAAGCATTGAGAGAATGTGGGTTTATGCCTCTGCTGACCTCAAGGCCATTTGGAAAAGTGGGAGCAAACTCCTACTTTTGGGACTGCCCTCGTTGAAGCGGGGTAAGTCTCATTTTACCACATTATCTCTTTTTTTACCCTCAAATGTCATTCTCTACTAATAATGAAAGTGGAAGTTTTCAGGGGGTAAATTCTGGCAGGGCGGGAGTATGCCTCCTCATGTAAAACGAGATATAGCGAGGGTGAGTGCAATCTCACAAAAAGTAGTGTGCTTGCCTGGTGGGGAGAAGACAGAGTGGGCGCATTCCTGCTTGCGGTGTCAAGACAGCAGCCTACCAGGGGCTTTATCGCTCGTCCTGGCATGGGCAGGGTACGGATCTGGCTACGGTCTGATCCATGACCTGATTAGGGCTCGTCCGCCTTTCACAGCCTTCTGGATCATCAGTGTGGCTTGGCGTGAGGACCATGGCTCCATTTTTTCCATCTTTCAGCTTAGCAGGAGTAGGTGAAATCTGAGCCTTTTAAAGACTATAGTTTCTGCTCAGGTGGACAAGCCTGATTCCTCTTCCACTTCTTTTCTTGTTAACAAGGTGCATTTGCACAGCAGTAGGCAGCATCCCTCCCTTTAAGACGCGTGCATGACCACTAATCACTCCCAGTCTTGCCCACTTGGCAACATTTTACTCCATGAATGCTCATGTTGCCATATGGGCTACTGGGCCTTCTTTTAATGATGTTCACACACAACACGCCATGGCCTCTCAGTCTCTCCCGGGGCTGTGTATCTGTCTGTATCTTTTAGCTCTAACTATAACTATAATGTCCATGCCTATCTCTTACACTTCATCATCCATCACAGTGCTAGGCACCGTGCTCCAAGACAAGATGAGAGACCTTCTGTGGTAGCTCACGCAGGACACCAAACTCTTCCCACATAGGATCGCAAAAATTAAACTTTCTGCCAACCACGCGCTCACCAACGGTTTAGCGTGTTACCCATCCAAAAATGTGCTTTTTATTCCCACAAAGGGGTGTGAAGGGCTGTGTAAATGTAAACATTGATCTAAAAATCTTTAACCCACTGGGGGTAAAAAAACAGGGTTAGACAAGCACATTTTTAGAAATGGAGCAATGGAACGTCTTTTTGTACACTGTACGCTCTTTTGCCCGTACTATGACACCTTCAACCAGGCTTGGTGTTAAAGCCAAGAGTCTAGTGTGGTTTTGAAATGTGTAAACCTCTAACTGACACAGGTGGGACAATTTCAAGCCACAGGTGACAGCGCGGGAGGGCGCCTCTATGGCTATAATGTCACAGACAGGGGAGAGCAAAAGTTCCAGGTGTAGGCATCATGCCAGGTGACAGAGTGGAGGACCGCAGGCCGAGTGACAGTCATCACATTAACCACGGAAGCATCTTGGGCAGAAACTAGGATCAGTTTGGTAAGGCGGGCACTTGGGGAATGGGTTGGTATCCTAGGGGCAACTGTGGGCCGCTTTTTTGCCCAGCGTGGTGGCTGATTCAGGCTGTGTCTCTGCTGTTCAGGTGCCGCCAGGGCCTGAGCGGCCTTTTACCAACGGGGTGGAGGTGTCATTCCCAGTCTCTCGCTGGGCCTGCGCAATAAGGAATGCAGATTGAGCAGGGGGCCTGAGCAGAAGCGGCCTCACTCAAATATGAGTGAGGCCACTTCTGCTCAGGCACCCTGCCCCTACTTACCCTGAATACATTATTGTGGTTTACCATTGTGAACTAATCCATGCACAAAGAGTCCTGGCAACAATTGCACTTTGTTACCTCAGTGAAGTTGAGAAAACATTTTTCTTTTAGAGAATCCCACCCTCCATTCATCATAATACTTAAAACACTGAAGCAGAGTTTTGCGAAAATGTGCCATCCGCAAATGTGGGCCACTATTTTTACGGTGCCCGGGCCTATTTTTAATCCCAATCCAACCCTGGCAGGAAGTAGCAAAAATTGGAAATGATGGACTGATAGCGAGACTTGACGCTGCTCCCTCGGAGTGGCATGTGGGATGTGCACTATGGAGACACCTCACATTGTTTGATCTGTTTGTGAAAGTACAAGGTAGTTTCAGACAGTGAAGTCCTCACTCGTGCCCGCGACGACCGCATTGAAATACCGACGATTGAGGCCTGTCACGCGAGAGAGGCGGGTGTGACGAGATTCACGGATGCCCGTGGCGGTAACAGGAGGGCTTTTCTTGCCTATAGAGCGTGTTCACGGGCCAGTTAGGGGGGGCGGTGACGTGTCCAGCTCGGACTGACAGTGAGGAATCGCTCTGGTAAGTGTTAGAAATCCGAAGAGGAAAAAGCGCGTCCGGTCAATGCTCAAGAGGTGGACAGAGCTGCGGCTTGCGAGTCCCGGAGAACACGTCAATAATTCAGGAGAAGGAAAGTGATCCAGAGATGGGCTCTCCTGGGACCCCCGGGGGCACAGATCAGGGCAGGTCCTGACTCCTGACCCCGCACTCACAAACTTCTCTGCCGCATCCCTGCATTACCGCCTTCTAGCTTTTAACCCCTTCGAGCGCCAGTTTCAGTTCCTCCCACCGAAGACCCCAGGTGCATTCATTTATGTATTATTTATTCATTACTTAAGTAGTGGCATCTAAGGTAGGTTCAGGAGGTCTGATCTATGTCACTGTATGAGTACTGCTGCCTCCTCCCAGAAGGGACTGGAAAATAAATACTGTAGGGCCTTATTAATGTGGCTTGAGGGAGAACCAGGCTTGGGTTTGATGTGGCAGAAGGAATGCAGAACAGGGTGTGGAACATTACACATGTGTAGAGAGACCAGGAGAAGGAAGTTGGGTGGTATCGCAACTTGGTATAGTGATCGGCAGGTAGATGACTCCTGGTATGTGGATCATGGGATATCCAGCTGTAAAAAGGGTTTATAAACACTCTCAATCTGTCATGGTTTAATGAGGGAGCAGTGACACTGGAAAAAATGGGGCAACTTCAACAACCCCTGAAACGCATTCAATTGGACGGGCCGTCTTTTCTTTAAATAACTAAATAACAACATGCAATACTGGATGCATTATAAATATAACACTTGAGGTGGTTAAGGTGATTATCAGCTTTCAAGATCACTTTGATCTGTAGCACATGGGTGAACTTCTTTCATAGCAGCGCTCTTACGGGCTGGCTCGCTTCTACTGGATCCCGGACATGAGCCTTTCGATGAGATTCAATGGACCTCAATCTACTTAGTGGTCCAACAACTTCAATATGTTCAGAATTTATGATATATATTAGCATATAATTAACTTCTGGGTGGTCTGAGCTCTATATCTATCTCATTTCCTGAGAATGCTTTTGACAAAATATGTATTTGCTAAATGAGATTTCGAAAAATGGTTTGGGGTTTCTACAAAGCTATTTGAGGTCAACCTGATTTGGTTTGCGAGGCCTACTGAGCACCATGGCCGTGTTCATCTCATCTTCTATAGTTTTTTTTCACAGGTGATCCTTCCGAAAGAGTATTTTGCTGGTGTCTTCCATGGGGGAGGTATGTTTGTGTTTATTTTGAGAGTATTTTCAATTGAAATGAAGGGGAGATATGACATCAAATGGTACATGGCTCAAATGGTACGTAGGAGTAATCCAGGTGAATCTCACAAAAACTATGGCCCCTTTCCAAGATGGTCAAGAATACTAATACTGAATCATTATTCCTGCTCCTGAAATTGCAGGGCTATCATCATTTCTATCTGCTGAGGGTTTCCTTCAAAATGGAAAATTATTGTGGTAATCAGAGTTAGCACACAGAATTCCTGCGGCAATAACCCATATTTGTGCCGCTTCTCTTTCAAAATTTGACAATCTTTCTCCAGGGAAAATGTCTGAGGGCGGAGGTTATGAACAATACCAGAAATGTGGTATTCCTGTGAGAGTTGTAATTCCTGATTCACAGCAAACTCTGCTTTTGGACATGGAATGAAGACAGGTTCTACTCAAGAGACTCTCCACCATTAACTCCTGTTTGCCAAATGCTGACGTGCCCGACTTCTGATTGCCCATGGAGACTGTAAGGTTCCTGGAAAAGGCGTTCTCGTCAGCCGAGGGACCTCTCCTAAGTAAACATTAGGGGTAATGTAAATTCTTCCAGCTCCAGCACCAGCTCCAACTCCTAACCGCCTCTCTCACTTGAAAAAATACACCAGTCCCACAACACAAATATCTCACCAATTAGAAACAGCAGTGAAAACTACTGAGACATTTGTGACCTAATGATTAAGTCCTTGGACTCCTGCCCTGAGGAACAAAAAGACTGTCACTGAGATACACTTTGACAGCGTCCTGTACTCCATCCCCTATTCCGAAGGGTTACCATATTCCGGCATCCGGGTTGGGCTGCTACAAGCCTGCCAGTTGTAGGACCAGCAAAGTCTTGCAGACCTCTCTTCCTTACAGACACACATATGGCCTGGGAGAGTCCGAAATCTAACATTCTCGCTCATGACAAACATCCTGTCTGGAGGGGCCTCTCAAAATGGACGTCAGGCTTGTGATTTGAGGTTGAATGGAAAATGCAGCTGGTGTTAAGAAACAGGTGGCGGATCGAATGGTTTTGTTGCAGTGAAAGGGCTGTAAAAGTGTCATGTGCGACTTAGCATGAGTATCAGAGAGTGTACTGTCATTCAGGGAAGCATTCAGTCATACATATCATCAGTGCCGTGTTCACGCACGGGCACGCTGGGCAGTTGCCCGCGGGCCCCAGGAGCATAGGTGCCCCATGCAGACCAGAATCCAACACTCGTTTTTATTCTTGTGAGTGATGGATGTATGATGATACATCGCAAACCGTAACAACGCAAGCAACTACCACGCTGTTGTGACATCGTATAAGCAATTACATCGCACGCATTTACTGCGCATGCTGTTTTCACGCGATTGTAGTGTCTCAGCTGTTTTGTGCCATTACAACGCAGTTGATGAAATCGTCTCTCGTTACAACGTTTTTTTTCTTCTATCGTTGTAATGAGTGTTTGGCATCGCGTCCAATTACCATCGTTGTACTGGGTGTTTCCCGTAGGAATAGACGAGAAATTCAGCTCCACATCATCATCCATAAACCCTGTGTCACTCTTACTATATCGTTTGATCTTCTTTTTTTTATTCACATAACCTGCTTTACCAGGTGTGGAAGTCCTCCAAAACAACATTGCCAACAGAGACTCTCTCGGAATAACTGTTCTTTCCAAAAGCCATCCTTTAAATATATTCTCTACCACTGTGTTCAAATAACGTGAACGTAATTTTGAAATCCGAAACCCAAATAAAAATTAAAAGCATCAACAAAGTCAAGAGACTCACATTAATGTTCCCCGTATACCGTTTTTTTTTTGTGTGTTATTTTATATATTATCAGATGATTGTTACAGCAGCTATAGTGTGGGCCGAAATCCAGAGGGTTACTGCAAAAGAAGTACCTCATTGGCATATTAAATCAATCAGCAGGCTGAGCTGGAAAAGTCACATCAACTATCATTCTCATAGGTGCTTACCCGATCTGTCATGCTATTGGTTACCGCATCCTGAGTAAAAGTGCACCGATGCTAAAGTTCAAAGACCGATCGAAAATGTATATTTCATCTTCAAAACACAAAAACAGACATCAAAAATACATAATAGAAGCCAGACCCAATTAATCAAAATAAATAGATAAAAAACCCAGCAATTTCAGCATATATATAAATAGATAAAACCCAACAGTTCCAGAATATATATATAGCTAAAACACTAACAGGCACATGCATCAAAGCTATTTGCGATCGCAAACGGCGCGAATCGCAAAAATTGGCCGTTTGCGATCGCAAAAATAGCTTTTGCGATGCATGAAACAACTTGCCACTCGCAATTTAAGAAATCGCAAATTATTGTGATTTCTTAAATAGCGATTGCATTTAAGGAATCCCTAATTGAGATTCCTTAAATGCAATGCATTACAGTTTCCAAAATAGCGATTTCGCTATTAGCGTGAGCAAATTACAATGAGGCTGGACCTCATGGTAATTTGCGAAAACTTAGAAAAATGCACTTATTTGCATTTTAATAAGTTTCATGTTGCCCACACACATGCCCTTAGAGCATGTGTGTATGCAACATTTGTGCAGACTGAACATACATGGGTGCAATAGGGTGTCATTTTGACACCCTTGCACCATCGAAATTGCGGGAGCAATTTGCGAGTACCTACTGGTACTCGCAAATTGCTCCCGCAATCTCTAATTCATTCCTATGGGCCTGGAGGCCCATAGGAATGAATGGGAAGACATTCCTTAATTGCGACTCGCAATTTGCAAGTCGCAATTAAGGAATTTGTGGGAATCGCTATTTCTTTAGCGATTCCTACATGCATAGGGTTTTGCTATTCCTTATTTGCGATTCCTTAATAATCGCTATTAAGGAATCGCAAAACCCTATGATGATGCATGTGCCTGTAAAGGATGTGGTCACAATACACATAAAAACATTTGAGATCAAGCTAACAATTTGTGCCTATAAGCCAATGCGCGTGAAGGAACTTGGACACAGCCACTACAATCACAATCAAAGAATTGCTTTTGCGGAATCTAAGGGAGTCTGTTCGATTTGTGAAGCCCAAGTGGATCAATTTTACCTCGCTCTGGGTTTAGCTTATTTTGGACTGAAGAACAAAAAAACACAAATGTTCCTCAGTTTCGTCCTAGAGCATGCGTGATTGGCACCGAGTAAACCCAGACTTCACAGAGACCCAAAATGAAGTGTGGACAGCAATTGGCAGGGTACCATACCTGACCTGCAAAAACAATTAACAAGCATTCACAAGGTGAATGGAAGTCAGAAATTCCTCAGCCCTAGACCTAAATCTGTTCAACAAAAGCGTCTTGTAAGGCTACCTGTGTGGCTGGGCAATTCATGCTGGGCAGCAACTCTCTCCCAAAATCTTGATTTAACCACTGCTAGCACCGCGTCTGTGATAGGGGATGGGTCATCCCAAAAGTTGGCTAGACCTACCTCATTCATTTTTTTTTAACGTAGGCCAGCCACTAAATCCACGTAGAAGAACATTGTAATTTAATATTGTCAGTAAGCCTCTCTGAAGGGTTGTAATTTTTCAGTGACCCAAATACAGTATGTATGTACATTCTGATTTATTTAAGTTATTCACATACTGCCCACTCCCCCATTTAAAACCTCACCCTTTAACACTTGTGCTATCAGGGCCTACGATATAGTGGTCTCAGGAGAGAGTGTCGGTCAATGTAGTCTCACCTCATTAGCTGGAGCTTGGGTTTTTTACAATGATGTGTTTTCCTGCTCAATATTGCTGTTTGAAAGAGACGGGGGCCCGACATACCTGAAATTAGGAGTTACACGGGAGTGACTGGTTTCTTGAATCAAGCGGCGTTCTTTGAGCCAGGTGTTGCATGGCATATTGCATATTGCGGAGCTCAGAGTGCGTTTTGTGGAATTAGAAGGTTGTTCTGTGATTCACCTGATACCTTCTGAATTACACACCGCATCCCATGTGTGTGCATTTTTGGTATGAGTTATATTATTTCCAGCAATAAATATATGATTCTTGCCCTTCCTATCAATCATTGCCCATGCCATGTTCCGTGGCTCCGTAACGGAGCTGTCCATGCAATCTTCCGTGACTCGCGACGACCTATTGATTGACGCAAAGAATGCAGCTGTCAATCATTATTTATGTCATATAATGATGTCAATATTGCAAATAAAATTTTGAATGACGTCATAAATGTCATTGCTGCGTTTGCGTTGTAATCGCATGCGAAGGAAATGTCATTGCGCAGTTATGGCATGCGTTGTAAATGCATGCGATGCAAAGGAGCCTGCGATGGAAAAGTTGCGTTGCGATAACAAAACTACTACATTTAACCATCCATCCACCCACTCACCCATCCATCCACCCACCCATCCATCCATGCCCCCATTCACCTATCCATCTATCCACCCACTCAGCCATCCACCCATCCATCCACTCATCCATCCATCCACCATGCCCCCATTTACCCACCTATCCATCCACCATGCCCCCATCCATCCATCCACCCACTCACCCATCCACCCATTCACCCATCCATCCACCACCCATCCATCCATCCACCCATCCATCCACCACCCAGCCATCCATCTATCCACCATGCCCTCATCCATCCATCCACCCACTCACCCATTCATCCATCCAGCACCCTTTCACAATTTTACACATCCACCCAGGCATCCATCCATCATGCATTTACCCATCCATCCATCCATCCATCCATCCATCCATCCATCCATCCATCCAAATTTGCCCCGGGGGGTGGGGGAGAAATGGGCCATACAAGCCGCCATTCGTGCGCCAACGTGTCTTCCGCCACCGAGGATCAGGGATTTGGATCTCTGTGAGATATGGGCGTCCTTCATGGCATCTGCCATTGCCAGAGCTGCTAACAAGTTCTGCTGTCTGCCTTTCTTCAGTCTTCGGTAAAGCCAAGCTCCTGACATGGAATGAACAGGCACTTAAAATCCACCATATTTATACATGTCAACAAACATCCCTGACAAGAGCAAAGCAGGTTTTTTGTGAAAAAAGAATCCCGTCTTTTGAATGCAGGAAGACAAAAACTGCTTCTTCTCTAGTTTCTGGTATGAAACCCACTCGCCCATTCTCGGTGCATATAGTCACAGATGCATATTGTTCTATAAAGTAAAAGAGTGTCAAAGCCTGTGTAATGCCTGCTAAGCAAACTTTCAGAAAAGCGCTAATTTACATTTATGTGCTTGCGATCTAAAATGCCAAATGTGTTTTTCCGTTGCACTTGCTTGCGTTGTAACCGTCCGCGAAGTAAGGGGCATATCAACAACAACCGGCGATAATTATCTCTAAGCGCACTTAGCGCTAGGATAATTATCGCCGGCTAGCGTGAATTTTTATCGCTGAGATAGCGTGCTATTAGCAACGCTTATCTCAATAGCGATAAAAATCCTCACGCTAACAGGCTAACGTGAGATTATCGCTGGAAACCCAGCGATAATCTCATGTTACCTTGTTGATAGGGACAGGCAAACTTAGCCATGATATCCTCCTTCCATAGGATATCATGGCTAAATCAGAAAAATACCAGATGTAAAAAAGCAGCGTTAACCGCGGTTAGCGCTGCTTTTTTTGTCTCTAACAGGGTTAGCGACATTCTTGATAATAGGAGAAATGTCGCTTAGCGACATTTCTCCTATTATTTTACTCTGGAACGCCCCCTTTGCATCTCATTAGAGATGCAATTGGAAGCATAGAGTAAAAGGGTGCTAACATGCAAATTTGCATGTTAGCACCCTGTTGTTGATAGGGCGCTAGTTTTATCTCTAATTTTTTGGCTTTTAAAGCCAAAAAAGCAGAGATAAAGCCGTTGTTGATATGCCCCTAAATGTGCACACGATCTAAAAACCGGCGGTGTCAAGTCTCCCGCGATGTAAAACCCGCGTTGCGATGGCAGCGCGTGAATATAGAGTTGTGTAATGGGTGTTTCCCCTCCCTGAAGAAAGGTAACAAAAAGAGTCTCTGTCTATACCAAAGCAATGGGAAGAGTAACCAACTGCGGAACTAGGTCACCAAGCGAGGTGGGGCACAACAAGATGGGGACCACAGAGAGAGACTTAGGGTTCACCCTAGAGTAGGCAGTAGGCATGGGGATTGCTGCAACCATTGAGCAAAGCAGGATGTGCCTGAGTGGGAGTAAGAGAAGCAAGGTGTAATGTCGTCCCAGTTGTGAAGGGCCGCCCATTGGTTTATTTGAGCATTACTCCCCTCTGGGTGTGTACATGGTACAGCCCTGATGACATCAGGTTTAGGAATAAAAGAAGCCCCGGGAACCACAAGAGGACCTCCTGAGGCGGCTGGTAACGCAGTACAGTGTGCGAAACTCATTGGGGATAGCGCGTGCAGCAGCGAGTTTGGCCGGTCTGGATCATAACACAGGCGGGTGCTCCACCGGGGGTACTACGTCCTCAGATAGTGCTCAAAAGTATGTTGTGATTAAATGTTTCAATGCAATGCTCATAGATGGGACGGGGAGGAAAGGTTCTGGTGAAGTGAGGTAAAGAAGTCGAGGTGTGAGCGAGAACTCCATGCAGCGCTTTTCTATGAGTTCTAGATGGCGGTGATGGTGGTTATTGTCAGTGGTAACATAATGGAGGGACAGTCGAAAATGAGGCAGCTGGTGTTTTCCCGTCTGCTTCCTTTTCATGTTAACCTTGTAATTTGGGGCAGGTGACTCACAAACAGCATATTCACTGTGTTCTCTCTTGCAGGTGCTCATAGGATATCCAGACCCTGCACGCGCTGAACATGGCAGAGGTGATCGGTGGGTACCGCCTGTCTTGTGGTTAATCTGCACTTTACTGTATATGCTCATTGCTTGCAACCAAGAAGTGTGTATATGGGTGTTTATGTCAAGGATACTGAACATACATGTGGGGTTTTTAGTCAGTGAAACTGACACTGCTGAGAGGTCCCTTACTGCTCCATGAAGCATGGGTATCTCTCTCAGTTCAACAAAGGAATTCCAGGCTATGCTGACAGGGTCCCAGGGGGTTTGTCAACACAGTGATGACTCTCTGTGTTGATGGATGGTAGGAAAGGAGGAAAGGCACAGATGGTGGTGGGGGTGATTAGCAGGAGATCAGGTATTATTTTTAAATTTTTGGACACATGAGGGGGTGGGTTGAAGAGAGGATAAGTGGTTTTTAGGGCACCAGTTGTTTTCAATTTAGGTCGAGAAGGGAGGGCAAATGCAAAGGTCTGCAGGCTTGGGAGGCAGGATGGCAAGTATTTTTTTTATCGGAAATGGGGTCGCGGGGCATGGTGTGGGTAGGTAGCAGAACTATTTTTTTAAAATAATTTGGGTGAGAGAGTTGAAGGTGAATGTAGAGGGTGGTGGGAATGGGTGGCCGGACACCAGGTTTGGGAGGTCCAGGGAAGTGTAATGCAGAGAGTGGCTTACAGAGAGTGTACCGCACAGGGGGACCAGTACTCCAGTTGGCTGGTGTACAGGAGGAGCGGGTGTTGTAAAACACCGGGTTTTATACAGGGCGGGGCAGGTACTGGTGAGGACATGTTTTGTATGGCTCCCTCTTGACTTCTCTACTGCTGCACGGCTGATGGCCGCAATGGGAGATACAATGGACGTCCCCACAAAGCATATCATTAAAGATAGGCGAGCATGGATAACGGGATGATTTTCACCTCGTGGTTGAGAGTGACATCACAGGCTACTTGAGCTTCACTCTTGTTGTCTATTTAATGTCACTAAGAAACCCGTAGTAAAATGTGTCTTTATTATTCACTGTTACCCATCTATAATTATATTTGTTATGTATGGCTTCCATTGGGAGCCTCTTTCTTAAATAACTGGATTAAATCTGGTTATTCATTGATGTGACCTAACAACAGAGGGAAACAAAAGTTTTTCCCTACCGTTCTTAGGTCGCCAAAGCAAACCGTTGTCTCCCCCTGTGTTCCCCCCGCTGCCCAGGTCTGCAGAGTCCTGAGTCAGGTAGCGGAATGGTGGTCTAACCCACCGTTCTTTCATCTCCCCCCCATAGGCCCGAGGGAGGTGAAAGATTGTGGATAGTACTTTGCCTCTGTCAACTGCCACAATCCTTTTCAGTCGTGAGACTCTGCAAACACGTGCTGAAAGGGAATTGAGATTTGCACTGGCACACCTCTCCCTGAGCCTGTCAGCACCACACTAGTTCTCTGCCCCATGGAGAGCAGAGAACACAGTGGAAGCTGGGATGGTGAGGGATGGATGGCGCAAGGTGGGAGCAGCGGCGGCCCCTCCATTAGCAGAGGAGCATCACCCCCGCCACCACCATCAAATAAAACGATAACAACACGTGTTTTAAACCCGTTTTATTATCCTTTTATTTAAATCCCCAAGGACCCACCTCCAGGACTCTGATGAGTCTTGGAGGCGGGTCCAGAGGGATGACTCTGTTGGTGGGGGAGTGGTAGGGCACTCCCTTCACTGCACATGATGCTCAAGATTGTCTTTCTTTATCTGAGGTGTCTCGTGCTTCCTTTCCCGAGGCTATTTCTTCCAATCACTCCTTGGTTAAGTTTTCTGCGGTTGATTTGTCATGCACATTGAGAATTTTGAAGGGTCTGAAGTCCGGCTCTCCGGCTGACCCGTGCTCGGCAAGATTATTGTCTTCTGTGGCAGAGGTTGTGAATGCTGAAGTCAACTACATTATCAATCTGTCCTTGCATGAGGCTAGGGTTCCAAGTGCTTGGAAGCAGGCAAAAATCCTCCCTCTCTTGAAGAAATCTACCCTTAATCCCTCGATTCCGGGGAATTATAGACCCATCTCTCTCCTCCCTAGCTTCACTAAAGTCTGTGAGAAGATAGCGGGGCTTTTACATCCAGCTCAGTCGGGTTTCCGCCCCTCCTTCAGTACGGAAGGTGCTCTGGTGGAAGTGTCAGAAGCAATTCGGGAGTGTCTCGATACCGGCGGGAGAGCAGCCTTAGTGCTGCTCGACTTGTCGGCTGCCTTCGATACGGTCCCCCATCCATTACTGCTTGACAGATTGGTGGAGATTGGGGTGGCTGGCTCAGCCTGGGGCTGGATTAAGTCCGTTTTGGAAGGCCGGGTCCAGCAAGTATGGCTACCTCCGGCGGCCTCTGCACCTCAGCGGGTTCGCACAGGGGTCCCCCAGGGTTCTTCCCTTAGCCCCCTTTTGTTTAATATCTATCGTACCCCTCTCATTTTTTTGGCGGAGGTTGTGGGGGCTAAGGTGATTGCCTATGCTGATGATACTCAGCTATTGTTTACCTGGGATAAGAATGTGGCTACGGTGGCCCCCGTGCAAACGTGTCTTTCTACGGTCTTCAAGTGGTTGGCGAAGGCCCAATTGAAATGTAATGAAGACAAATCAGAGGTTCTGCTGTTTGGTGACTTTCCGACTGGGTTTAGAGACTTGATCTGGCCAGCGGAGTTTCCACCACCAGTGTCCAATAGCCAGATCGCTAAGAATCTGGGAGTCTGGTTTGATGGTAATCTTTCCTTCTCCAGTCAAGTAAAGCGACTGCCTCGCTGCTGCTTTGGCCTCCTCAGAGTCCTGAGAAGATTCTTTCCGCTTCTTCCGCAGGCGGCACGGGAATCTGTGGTGCGTGCGCTTATCCTGTCCCGCTTGGACTACGCCAATGCGCTTTATGTAGGAATCCCAGCTTACTCCCTTAATAAACTGCAAGTGATCCAGAATGCGGCTGCCCGCCTCTTGGGTGGGATCTCGCCTAGGGAGAGTGTGCGGGGCCACTTACGTTCCCTGCACTGGCTTCCAGTCAAGGCGCGAGTGGTGTTTAAATCTCTCACCATAGCCCATCGGGCACTACATGGTCGAGGCCCGGGCTATCTGCAGAAACGTTTCTCCTTTTATGTTCCGGGGAGGACTCTGCGTTCTTCATTCCTGAGACTGGTGAAGATCCCTGGTTTCCAGCGGCACCGTCTGGGGGGGCGCTTCTTTGGCTGTTCATGCGGCCCGCGCCTGGAATGAGCTTCCCTTGGCACTTCGCTGTGTGGAAGATATTGCGGATTTTAAAAAATTGCTAAAAACTCATCTTTTTATCTAAAGTCAGGTTATGCTTTGTTTCCCCTGGGTCGCGCCGGGACACTCCTTGGAGTAGCCGTGCGCACTGTAAACATAACATAACATGAGGATTTGGTCAGCCATCTCAGGCTGGCCAAACCCACATGCGCAGTGAAGTTCTCTCCAGCCCTAGCTGCGTTGCTGGGGCTGGAGAGAGCAGGCACAGGCACCCGGTCTGCCTGGGAGTGCAAGTTGCCAGCGCTCAGGCTAATCCGCAGTGCAGTCTGGGTGCCTGTGCCCAGGAGAAAGAAGAGTGTGATGCAGTGGGCAGCAACGGCGGGGTTCAAGGTACGTTTTTTTATTTTTTTATTTGTTTACGTTTTTGTCCCACAAACCCCCACTCCCTGCCTCTCTCCTCCTCCAGCCCACCCAGCCACTTTGGCAGGGGACGGGCTGCTACTGAGTGGTTGGTGGAGGGTGGCAGAAGACAAGATATTTCTTTATATATTTGGACTGGGGAAAAGGAGATTAGAAGAAAGTGTGGTGAGGCTGGATGCTGGGAGACCAGGTTTTATTTTGTTATATTTAGGCATGGTGTATTGTGGGAGAGGGATACAATATACATTGGTGGGGTGGGCAGGAGACCAGGTGTTATTTTTTTAACACTGGCAGATGCGGATTTTGGGAGGGTATTGTTGATAGTTGACAGAAAGTGTTTTTTCATATACATATTTTGACAGGGAAGATATGGCAGAATATGTATGGCTCCCCCATTACACCTCTGCCCCTGAGTAGCAGTTGAAAGTGAGGGTGGATGATTTTGGCAGCCATACATATCATAAAATTAGAAATGAGTAAAAAGTGAATAACAGGGAGTGTTTTTAACTCAGAGTTCTGAGCGGCATCATGGACACCTCGAGTTTTACTTCCGTCGTCTATTTGCTGTCACTCAGACCCCCTTGATACAGAGCATCCGTTATTCATTGTTACCCATGTATAACTCTACAGGTTAGGTACAGTTCACATGAAAAATCTGGTTATTCACTGCTATTATATATCAACAGTGAGAAAGTACTTTCCCACAGTTATTACGTCATAAAGTAATTGTAAGCCACACCCACTGGGTTCTCAGAAAGTCTGCTGTCCCTGCAGCACTGGCTCTCTGCTCCAATGGAGGGCAGATGGTAGGGGAGTCGAAAGATGCAGAGGGCGGTGTGGGATTCCCACTAATAGCTATGTCTGAGAGCCATACATGACAACCCTGTTCAATAGCAGATTAAAAATATTTAGTCCAGTAAACTGATGATTTTCACTCCTCTTTCCAGAATTTCAGTTACCTAAATAAAGGCAGTAACAACCTGGACAAGTGTGAAATCACGTGCTTAGAGTGGCACAGAATGCAAGATGTAGGCAAGAGTTAAAATCCACTCCAAAAAGGAGCACTGAAAATATGCCAGTAGTGCAAAATTCAGCATTAATTTCAAGTACAGTCACAAGAAAAAAATCCTCTGCAGTCTTTCATGCTTCTGGACATGAGCCGGCCATATTGTTCACCTACCAATGAAGAACTTACCTGCCAGGTTAACAATGGGAAGAACATTGGCTGCTAACACATGAACACCTGTTTGTAGAGGTCTTGAAAGTGCACCATCCTGGAACTGTTGTGTCTTTCACAGAACATGCATATTAAGCGGGAAATATCTGCATGTACGAAAATGCAGATGTACGTTTTGTAGTTCTGACCCTTTTGCCTTTCAAATGCTTACCAACAGCGTTGGATTGGTACCGAGGGCACTCGGGCAATGCCCGAGGGGCCGGTGTCCAGTTCGAGCTGTGGGCTGCTTTTTAGGTCGAGGACCGTCCAGTCTGCCGAAGGCAGAACCGGAAGTCGGAGATTTAATGTTTTGGAGAAGAGGGGTTTGAACCCGTCCCTCTTCTCCCCTACTCTCCATTGGCTGGCTTCTTGAATGCTGGCCAGCCATTGGAGAAGAGGCTTTGTCACTCCGAACAGGGCCCGTCCTTTTCGGATTCGGGGGCGTGTTTTTTCGTTACTTTTCTAATTATCTCCTCCAGCCAATGGCAAGAGGAGAGAAAAGCAAAACACGCCCCCAAATCCGAAAACGCCACTGCGTTTCTCTGAGGCATTTCTGCTTCGCCTCGGAGAAAGGCAGTGTACTTTTTTCGTCCGTGGGTGGTCTTTCTTGTGCCCTTTTTTCGCAGAAAACCTTCCTCTGCTAGGTGGAAGCCCTGAGAGCCGAAGAACAGGTCACGCTCGCCCTCCTTGTAGAAAGGCACCGACAGTTCCTCGAGAGGTTTCACCGTCACAACTGTGCACGCGGACAGCGGCGGGCCTGGCGGCCACGAGCCACACCAAGGCTCTGTTTGTGTGCAGTAGCGGAGGATGTAAATGAGCCTGGAGCGACTGTACAAATAATTAATGGCAGAGACACCGTAACGTGCGCTGATGAATGGCACTTCCTTCTCGCGTTCCGCCCGCATCGATTATCGCCGCCTGCTCTCGTTGCTGATGGGGGTGAAGAGATGATGGCAGCTCTCCTGCCTCCTTCTTCAGCGCGAGGTGGTGGCCGTAGCGCCTTTGTAAGTGAGGCAACCAGTGTCTACACCGTGCATCACTTGCTCTGGATGGCTCTCGGGGCGAACTAGGGGGTTGGCAGGGCCGTTGCTGTCAATAGTGTAGCGGGTGCAGTGGCACCATGGCCCAAGGGTGTGATGGGCAGTTTTCTAAGCAATCGTGGCTTCTTCACTACTACACCCGGTGGTGGTAGCGGGTTGTGTGTGTGGGAGGGGGGAGTCCTTTTTCGCATATTGCATGGGGGTGGCAATGCCCCCATGCTACGCCACTGCCTGTCGGCACTTCAACAAATGACGGAGGAGCCGCGGATGCCTTTAGGGTGTGCCAGCTCGTCTGTTGGCGCCCAGGCTCCGGCCTGCACTTCCCGGCCCATTGTTCAGAGGGAGATCTCCAGGGCAGAGCACATCTGCCACCCGTCTGCCTCAGATCGGCTCATCTCTAGGAGGGGGTGGGGGATTCCTGTCGCAACATTTTGTGGAAGAGAGGGCCTGGACAACACCCGTTTTCGATGCCACCGGGTCACTCGACTTGAAAGGGCGCGTGCATGTGATATGAACAAGTGTGCATTATCAGATATGCATGATACACGTGTATGTGCATCTGGTGTGCTGTATCTTGTGTGTGCATCGTGTGAATTTTCTGAATGCTGTGCTGAGGTTCTTGTGTGACAGGCAAGTTGTATTAATCAATCTGGGGGTGTTTTGTGTTTGGTATTTGTGTGCATCTACTGTGTGGATGCCTTGTTTGCTGAACCGAAACGCGTTAAAAAACAGTTGAAACACCACCAAGTACCCCACTCCTCGCACCTTTAGATGTTCCACGCGTGTTCCACGCGTATTCAACGAATATACCACGATGCAGGCGCGCAACACCCATTGGACTCGGAAGGCTTCAGACCCCCCCCCGGCGTGTGTGCCAGCCCGGGATGAGACAGCTTCCCGGGCAGACACACAGCCGCACCCGAGCAACTCACAGGTCTTTAAAAGACCATTTGCATTTTAATGAGGCCTCGCTGTCGTTTCACCCCATCTACGACCCCTTGCAGCTCCATTCTGCCTATTGCTCACCCCTTCTAAGAGCCCCTGCAGCTCCACTCTGCCTATTGCTTAAAGTTTCATCCCCCCCCCCCCGGAATTTTTTCTTAGCCCCTCCCCCCGAAATTTGGCTCTAGTTGCGCCTCTGCCACGATGTGCATGAAGTTCTATAGGAAGCTAGAAATAATTCCATTTATATTGCGCTATTTTGAGGAGGCGTCTAAGCGCTTTTCCACAAGTAGCAGAGCATGTAACAAAAGTACAGTTTGTTCATTAGTGGTTTTTGTGGCAAGTCCCGGATGTAAACAAGGGCATGGGTACAAAAAGTGCAGAAAGCTCCTTATCCACTGACTAGTGCTTACCGTAAGTTATGGTACTTACCTTACATAAGTTACCGTGCTACTGAAATGTTCACTACAAAGAAAAACAAACAAAAATAGGTTCTTTCACGGCAGGCTGTTTACTCATCAGGCCAAAGGTTTCTGTCCAAATGTTTTCCAGTGATGCAGGACGCATGGCGGCCCTCACACTGAAAACAAACTCACTTCTCAACGGGCCTTTTCATCAGGGCTGTGTGAAAAGGACTCAGCAAAGACATTTGCTGCCCTTTTACGTCATATTTTGTGACCTCACGTACTAATCAGGGCTGGCAAATTTTAGAAAGCTAGGCTACTCCGTGAATACTGGCAAAAAAAACTAATGCGCAGTTGCGATGTCAGAAAGGTTTTGAAATCTGTCTCCTATATGGGGAATAACTTGCATTGCTGTCATCATTAGGTGTCACGTCAGAAAGCACTGCCGGGGTATTATTTTTCAATTTAAATGTGCATTATATCATCACACATTATGTTATTTATATTTTAGAGGCATGGTGAACTGAAAATAAATGTTGTTTCGTTTCATTTTGTTACATATTTTCAGAGCAACAGGTTTGTTTTAATCGGAACACATAATAGAAGGCAACACCAGTGGGTTTTAAAATAACTGCATCCCCCACACATTCATGTACGTCATTTAGAGCAAAGTATCCAGAAGGGGTTCAAACAGCATTTGCATCCATTTCAGAACTTTCACTTATTGGAGCAGGAATGTGCATAGATCTCACTGCTGTGTTTTGGCGGCACATGCCACCAGGCCCTAAGTGATGGTAACTGCACATACAAGACGTTGTATCAGTGGTAATCCTGCGCCCAAAGTGGACAGAAAGCGTGTTTGCAAAACCTATCCCATTATTAGCGCACACGTGTTGATGAGGTGTAAAAGCATTAATGGGTTAAGAGCCAGGGTCTCACCACGCAGGTCTAAGGTACCAAACACTCTAATTTATTCCAACTGAGACTGGACACATCAAACTCTTTGACTGAATCCCTTGCTCGGCCTGATTCATCTCACAAAGGCCCGTAAAAACGTCATCAGTGCGCTCGAACACCGGAGCCTAAGCGAAACCGTAACTAAAATTCCCTAAGAGAGACCCACCCAACAAAAACATAAACAAAAATAATGTCATGAGCAATGCCAATAGCTCTAACTTTAACAATGCCGAGACCGTTGCATTGTAAATGCTTGTTTGAGCAGCCTGGGGCCCGATTTGGGCGGTTTCTGCATTGTTCAATGCCGCCAGCAGCCCAGTGGGTGCCTGAGTGGCCTTTCTGGAGGTAAATGGGAGTCCATTACCTCCCTCTTATCAACGGCAGAGGTGTCAGCCCCTTTCTCTCATTAATATATGTATACTGAGCGGGGCAGGGGGCCTGAGCAAAGGTGGCCTCACTTGTTTTCAGGTGTTTCATCAGTGTAAACTAATCCGTGCATTTTTTAAACCTCCCCTCCCCCCTTTTTTAATAAATGTTCGCTAAAGTAGTGTTTTGCAAGGCAATATGCAAATGTGGGCCACTTTTTTTTAAGCCTGCCCGGGCCGATTTTTAATCCCAATCCAACCCTGTTTACCAAGCTGTACCAGCCGTGGCCTGTGCAGGTAAAAGCAGTGGGGCCAGCTGGGGGAGATTTCGACAGACGATGACGAGGGAAAATTAATTATTTATTTAATTTCCCCTATCATTTTCCGTCAAAATCCCCCACCCGCCGGCCCACCGCTCTTACCTGCATGGGCCGCGGCTGAGCCTTACATTGAACGTTAAACGTTTTGGGCTCCTATTATAGACTCCTTGTGAGGATTAGCTGGCAGGTGAAGTCTAGATTTATGAGACATGTGTCTTGATTTAGTGGTTGGTGGACAGAGTGAAGGCCATCAGGGTGGAGGGGGACTTAACGAGCACCACGCTGCCTTTACTCCACTTGACAAATTTAGAGCTCACCTCCGGCCTTGTAGTGAACTCTAAGGGTCTGAATGAACTGTCACCACAGCAGAGGGTGCAGTGTGATAAACTACTCAGTGCGTGAGTGATAATGTCTCTGCTCTCTATCATTTGTAAAGTGCCCTGATACCCGCGAGGGTCATGTCCGCGCTATATAAAACTTTGAAATAAATAAATACACAAAATAGATAAAATAGCATTTGGAGTATTATAGCAATGTAAAAGGGACCAAGTTTAATACAAAGTATTTGAATCAAAGTTTTTATTTAAGTTCATAGGTAACACACCCGAGACAATATTGACATTTCGACCCTATAAAGTTATGGGTCTGATCAGGACAATACCATCTGTCTAGTCAACTGTGTTGGAGGAGACCATCCTCTGCACCAAGCTTGTTGACGTCCAATCGGAAAGCTTCCAAGTCTTGGATCTCCAAGTTTATTCAAACGGCGTGTCTACGAATCGTAGGAAGGCCTCCTTGCTATTTTGCCTATTTTATGTACCCACGTATATACATTTCAGACCCTGAACACGTTATCACACTGGGCCAGCTGCACTAGATTGTACATTGATTACTTTACTATTACATCTAGTACTGAGCAAGGACACAAGGTGTATAAATTATTGCATAACTTTGAGTAACCCATTGTAGGAGAGTAGGGTCTGCTATCCTATGGTCACCCCAAATTTTTGCTTTTTGCTTCACTGGTTTTTGACATATTGAGGCTGTGGGCCTGCCAATCAGACCCCCAGCCTGCTGTTCTCTCTACTAAATTAACACTATGCACTCTAGGTGCATAACCAATTGGAACTAGATCACCCTGTGAGCCCCTTGTACCAGTGTACACTAGGTACCCAGGGCATTGGTGTATCTAAGGCCTACCAGGGGCTGAAGCATGTATTATGCCACCCCTGGCCTGGCCTAACCATTTGACACAACTGGCTGATCACTCAGCTGGGGTAAGTTGGTGTAATCACCTCTTACTTAGGTGTAGTATACCTATACCTAACCTTAAATGGGACACATATTAACCTATAAGTCACTCCTATGGCAGGCCTTAACAATCCTGAAGGCAGAGTGCTTGGTTTCATGTGAGATGGTGCTCTGGCATGAGCTGAGCCTGTCTGCAGTGATCGGAACCACTTCCTTTTACTGTTTCCAGATATCGCCATACCATATACTCTTAAGTGCATTATGAACCTCGCGGTTAAATGCTATCTTTGGTTTGGCTTTATCAAAACATGTCGAGTAAGGTGTCATACGAATTGGAATACTAACCCCTCGCCAATTCTGGCGACGGGGTTAGCATTCCACCCTTCTAGAGGGACACGACATGTACAGTACCTGAAACCCGGGTAAAATCAGACATAGCCTCAGCTCCACAAAATGGATGCTGCCACCACAGACACAAGTCTGCCCTCCTGCTGCTGGGAGTCCTTCCAGCTTGGGAGACGTGGACAAAGGGTTTCCTGCCAGGGGAGGTGCATGCACCACCCCAGACAGGATTTTGTGTATTGGTCAGGTAGGGCTTCAATAGAATCAGACATGCCTGAGGCTCACAAGGAGCCTCGGTGCATATGCCAGTTCAAACCGGTCCTGGGGCACACCAGCCCCGGACCTGGGGCGAGCTGGACAAAGGATTGGGGGTGTAACCACCCCCCTTCCTGGTCCCACCCATAGGGAGGGACCTAGCGGGTAGTCCGGCCCCTAGAATCCGCTTAAAGGTAGGAGCTGTGTCCTAAGACTTCAGACATCCTGGAATCAACTTAACCACAAGAAGAAGACGGGAACTTCGACGCTCTGCTGCACAGAGGACTGAAGGAAATCTCCCCTATGGTCAGGGAGTGACCATCTTGCTAACGCAAGCACCAACCAGCTATTGAACGTCTGCTTTGCCGCCGCCTCCTGCCGGAGCCCGAGCCCAGAGCCCAACAAGAACTGGACCTCCAGACCTCTCACCGCCCGATCCACAGTCCCTGCAAAGAAGGAACCCGTGGAGGCACCGCGACACGTGGAGCCAGCCATCTTGGAAGACCGACGACCAGCTGCAAGCGCAACGACAGAGGCTCCCTCCAAGTTGTGCTTTGGGTCCTGAGAAGCCCAACACCCGAGCAGCATCTGCACCAAAGGTGAGCCCTCCAGCATCTCCACGATCTGTGTGGGGCCCCTCTGCACTTTGCATCTCGACGCGCCTGCCCGGTCCCTGGCCCGTTGGCTAGCGGCCATTTTGGCGACCTATTTTGAAATCAACAACACTGGTCTGGTTGCTCCAGACTGGCCCTAGCTGCTCTCCAAAGGAGCAGCCCCTCTGACCTTGCTGGTCAGGACAATCAGCTTTCCTCTCTTTCCACAACTCCTGCCTTTGCCAAGGCTTGTTTGCTTCTTTCGAGTCGCCGACACCGCCGACAGCGAGAGCCTGCGTGGGACAGCTCGTGACTTGACTCCTGGACGTCGTCGACCTTCAGGGACCACGTGGCTGCGGAGACAAGCTACCCCTCATCACCTGTTTGCACCCGACATCGCCTGGTACCTACCTGGTGCCACGCCGGTCACTGGCTAGTGACTGTGAACACTGTCCCCTCTGCTTTCAGGTCTTCTACAACTCCGATCCACCCTTGGATCCAACGCAGCTCTTCTGGACCAACCGCCTGCAGCATCTTTGTCATCAGGCTCCATTGAATCGATAGAAGAAACCCGACGCACTTCGAGACCTATGCACCCGCTTCCTGTGGGTGAGGTAACGCTGGCACTCCGGTGCCCAAGTGTAGAGAAACATCTCTAGTGTCTGTGTTTTGAATCTTGAGATCGTAGTCCAACCAGAAGATCCTTTCTGCAGTAACTTTTTAACTTTTACGCACCCATTGAAAACCTATGGGAGCACGCGTGTGACTTTACTCACTGCACACGCGACCCGTGGACCTCCTGGTCACTAACTGAAGTTAGCTCCTTGTAGGCCCAGCGATTCTAGAGGCCCTAGGCCTTTTCCCTTTCCTGTTCGTGGTACTTATACCACTATTTTAGTATATGGTTTGAGTGGCCACCAGGGCCCATCCATATAAAGTGCAACTTCTGTATATTATAACATTGTCTTGTTCAACGATTTGTGCTCCTGTGCTCATAAAGAGTCTAGGGGATACTTTGAGAAATAAATACATATATATTTTGAATATATATCTGTGTGGTGTCCTTTCATTGGTATAAAAGGGGGTTACATTTGGTAAAACAGCCTGCTTAACACGCTTTAACGAGTTTAGCCTCAAAGACTGCTTAGCCTACGCTACCACTAGGGCAGCTAGTCCGAAAAGGTTGACTTACAACCACACCATAAGGGTTGCTTGGCATGGTACAAGGTGGTCACTTTAACTAGTGAACATCATATACCAGGCCAACTTCTCACATTGGTGAGCAGCGGTTGGATTTGAGCTTGCTGTGTTTTACCATTGTAATCTCTTGGTTACCAATTGAAAGATCACATAGGTACCTGTAGGTACATATAAAACAAGATAGATATACTTAAGTTCTACTGAACTTAGTTGTTGTAGAGCAAAGGGAGTAGCACACCCTGACTACAACTACTATATAGGTTTAGTAGGTAAACCCAAGTGTAGGTAGATTGCAACACATCCACCCACACTTAAGAGCAATGGAGGGGGCAGAGGGGTCCAAGGTACCCATCTCTGTCGAGAGTGACCCCCAGAGGGCACCAACTCTCTTTGCTACCCTAAATCAAAATGAGCTCAGGCAGTTGGCAAATATCAGGGGCCTTAAACAGCCCAAGAACCCTACTTCTGCTGAACTCAGAGAGCTTTTACAAGCTGATGAAGATCAGAAAGCTCTCAAGAAAGCCTCCCAGTTAGGCCCCTTAGGGACTGGAACAGGAGGCCCCCCTTCTGAAGATGCTACTGAGGTACCCCTTTCCAATAGTCACCCCTTAGAGGAGATTCATACTACAGAGGATGAAAGTGATAGGGATACAGAAGGTAGTGAGGATGAAGGGAGAAATAGCCCAGCGCCAAGTGTTATACTTGGCCCAGCTAAACTAAGGCTATTGGGGACTGACAATGGGATCCCCCCATTGGATCTCCCCAGTGGACTTAACCAGGGGCTTGGGAGGCAAAGGAATCACTCAGGTGACTCTAATGCTTCTCATGCCTCTAGAGGCTCTCAAGGTCACTCCAGGAGAAGGATGACCACCCCTCAGAGGAGGGAGCATGAGGCCAGAATGCAGGAAGCCCAGCTGAGAATCAGGAAACAGGAGCTAGAAGTAGCTCTCATGGAGGAGAAACTGAGTAAGGCTAGACAACCTAAAGATAGTGGGTCTATCCCCACTGGTGGCAACATTGTCCCTAAGGACAAAGATAGGGTCTTTGACAATAGGAACCTGTCCAAGGTTGTGCCCCCCTACAAAAGTGGGGATGACATCCACAAATGGATGACTGCTCTTGAGAGGGCCTGCAAAGTGCAGCAGGTCCCTGAAGACCAGTGGGCAGCAATCTTATGGCTCTCCTTTGAAGGAAGAGGCAGAGATAGACTCCTCACTGTTAGGGAGGAGGATGTCAGAAACTACAGAGTCCTGAAGAGTGTCCTAGTTGATGGGTTAGGCTTAACCACTGAACAGTACAGGTTAATGTTCAGAGACACCCAGAATACACAGACTCAGGACTGGTCTGAATACATTGAATGTGCCACTAAGGCTTTGGAGGGTTGGTTGCTGGGAAGTAAGGTATCGGATTATACAGGATTGTACAATTTGATGATGAGAGAACAGATTTTAAATAACTGTCAGAACCAGCAACTGCATCAACACTTGGTTGACTCAGATCTGACCTCTCCCCAAGAATTGGGAAAGAAGGCAGACAAATGGGTCAGAACCAGGGTTAAGCAAAAGAACCAGAACCAGGGCCAAGGGGGTGATCAGAAGAAAACAGACCAAGAGGGTGGAGATCAGAAATCTAAAGACCAGAAGTCTTCAACAGGGCCCCAAACTAGTACTAACGAGGGTGGGTCCCAGCCAAAAGGGAAGAAGAAAGAAGGTCCAAAGAAACCCTGGTGCAAACATTGCAAGAATACAACTCACTGGACCAGTGATTGTAGGAAGGGTGGAGCCCCCAACACTGTTGCCCCTAAGGCACCTGCTCCCAGTACTACTGTTAGCAGTGTTGGTCCCCAAACAAAGGGTGTAGTGGGAATCACTATGGGAACTGAAGGAGATTCTAACTTAGACAGAACCCTGACACAGGCAGTCTTGATCTGTGATGGGGAGATGGATTTGTCCCTGACTGTGAGCCCCAGTAACCTGGGCAAGTACAGACAGACTCCTTTAATTAATGAAAAAGTGGCTCAAGCCTACAGGGACACATGTGCCAGTGTCACTATGGTGACACCAGGCTTTGTGGACCCTGGACAGTACATACCAGGTGAGAATTACCTGGTGACCAATGCCAGCAATGCCACTACTTCACATAGTGTGGCAGTTGTTAACTTCTCATGGGGAGGGGTAACTGGCCTAAAAAGGGTTGTGGTTAGTGCAGACCTCCCAGTAGAATGTTTGTTGGGCAATGACCTAGAGAGTTCTCTATGGTCAGAAGTGGAGTACAGGACACATGCAGAGATGTTAGGTATATCACCACATGTCCTTGCTGTGACCAGGTCACAGGCCAAAAAGTGCCTCACTGAACCACAGGTCTTGGATCCTGGAACAATGGACCAAGCACCTACCAAGAAGAAGAACAGGAGGGTTAAGGCTGTGCCTTCCCCCCTGCCTCAAGGTGATGATCAGCCTTCCCAGGAAGATGATCTAGAGAACCCTGAAGGAACTGTCCCTGAAGAGCTTGAACCTGATCAGGTTGAGTTTCTGGGGACAGGGGGACCTTCCAGGGCTGACTTGGGGCAGGCTCAGTTAACCTGTCCATCTCTTGAACCCCTCAGACAGCTGGCTGCTGCTGAGGCTGCTGGGAATGCTCAAGGTACCCATAAAGTGTATTGGGATGAAGGGTTCCTTTATTCAGAGGCTAGAGACCCCAAGCCTGGTGCAACCAGGAGGTTGGTTATACCTCTGCAATTTAGGGGCTTCCTTCTTACCTTGGCCCATGATATTCCTCTAGCAGGACACTTAGGCCAGAACAAGACTTGGGACAGACTTGTCCCTCACTTTCACTGGCCTCACATGAATGAAGATACCAAGGAGTTTTGTCGCTCCTGTGTGATCTGCCAAGCCAGTGGCAAATCAGGTGGCACAACAAAGGCCCCCCTAATACCACTACCTGTGGTGGGGGTCCCCTTTGAAAGAGTGGGAATAGATATAGTGGGTCCCATGGATCCTCCCACTGCATCTGGGCACAGATTTATACTGGTGGTAGTGGATCATGCCACCAGGTATCCAGAGGCAATTCCCCTTAGGACCACTACAGCTCCGGTTGTGGCCAGGGCCCTGCTGGGAGTATTCTCCAGAGTGGGGTTTCCTAAGGAGGTGGTTTCTGACAGAGGTACCAACTTCATGTCAGGATACTTGACAGCTATGTGGAAGGAATGTGGTGTCAACTACAAGTTCACCACTCCTTATCACCCACAATGCAATGGGCTTGTTGAGAGATTCAACAAGACCCTAAAGGGTATGATCAAAGGATTACCTGAAAAGCTCAGGCGAAGATGGGACATCCTTCTACCCTGCCTTCTGTTTGCTTACAGAGAGGTCCCACAAAAAGGAGTTGGCTACAGCCCCTTTGAATTGTTGTTTGGGCACCCTGTAAGAGGCCCTCTGTGTTTGGTGAAGGAAGGATGGGAGTTACCTCTCAAAAAGCCTAAACAAGACATAGTGGACTATGTACTTGGTCTCCGCTCCAGGATGGCTGAGTATATGGAGAAGGCATCCAAAAACCTTGAGGCAAGCCAGGCCTTACAGAAAGCTTGGCATGACCAAAAGGCTGTCGTGGTTGAGTTTCAGCCAGGACAGAAGGTATGGGTGTTGGAGCCAGTGGCCCCAGCAGCACTCCAAGACAAATGGTCTGGACCCCATACAATCCTGGAAAAGAAGGGAGAGGTCACCTACTTGGTGGACCTAGGAACTCCCAGGAGTCCCCACAGGGTACTCCATGTTAACAGGTTAAAAGCATATGTTGACAGGGCAGACATGGGCTTGCTCATGGCTACAGATGAGGGACAGGAGGAGGAGAGTGACCCTCTCCCAGACCTGTTGTCTCAGAACCCTGAAGATGGTTCAGTTGAAGGAGTGACCCTTGGAGGCAACCTCACTGAGCATCAGCAGCTTGAATGTATAACGGCCGCACTGCGCCCATTCCAGGAACCGTACCATATTTGTGCATCTGCACTACTAAAAAAACAGCCAACAATCGTTGTATGTGGTGGTAATTGTTGGCCGCAGTTTTTTATTACTTATCACATAATCACACTTGTACAACTCCCCCTGACATCCCCTTGGAGGCCGGGGTCATAAATCGTTGTCAGACATTATTACAAATGGGATGTCACGCCTTGTCAGCTGGACATCATAAATCATGGGCCATAAATCATTGTGCGTCATAAATCATTCTGCCACAATCGGCCCTTACTTTGTTGCCATAAATCACTCTGTCTGATCCCCACAAATCAGCAGTCCCTAAATCATGGGTCATAAATCATTGGCACGTCATAAATCATTCCGTCACAACCCATCATAATTTCGTTGTCATAAATCATTTTTGCCTGAGCATCATAAATCATGGGTCATAAATCATCGGTAGGCCATAAATCATTCTGTCACAATCTGTCATCATTTGGCTGTCATAAATCATTCTGCATGAGCATCATAAATCATCAGCCATAAATCATCGCCTGGCCATAAATCACTGGTTTGTCTTTTGCTCATTTGCACCTCCTAGGGTCGTAAATCACCCTGACAGCTCATAGATTGTTCTTTGTTGTTTACCACGCCCCTTTGCGTGTGGGGGGTAGCCTTTTCCCTGGAGTTAGGCCCCAACTCGCTACCTTGTTAGTCTCTTTTGTGCCCCACCTTCTGGCGGGGGCTGGGCTGCGAGCGCCGTCTCCGTTTGCTACCCCGATTTCGTCAGGCGCACTCACCCTGCCGTGCGGCATCCCAAAGTGAGTGGCCCTCCTTCTACACACCGCCCTGTTGGTGCGCTCCCATACAATACCAATACACTTGTTGTTTCCGCCGTTTAGATTTGCAATCTCTGTGCGCTCTTGTTGCACGGGGGCAGTTCCTACCCGGAGTTAGGCCTCAAATCGCTACCATTTTCGGACCATTTTGTGCCCTGCCGCCTGGCAGGGGCTGGGCTGCGATCGCCGTCTCCGTTACCTGCCCCAGTTGTTGGCCAACTCACCCTGCCGTGCGGCATCCCAAAGTGAGTGGCCCTATTCACACACGCCGTCCATCGGTGTGTCTCCATATCCAACCCTTGTACCCGTAGTTCCTTTGGTTTTCGTCAGCACTGCGACGCTGCTGCTCCCTAGGTGTGGGTGGGTGGGATACGAAAGTTGTTGGCGCCGCTCCCCCAGCTCCCCTGATCTGCAAGTGGGCTGCCACGAGGGGGGAGCGTCGTCTTATATCTCCCCTTTCCTTCCCATTGTTCTTGGAAGGGAGAGGGCGGGGACCTCAGGGCATTCCGCCCTGCGGCGCTTCCCGCTGGTGAAAACCAGCTTGGTTCCCTGTCGGGCTCTGGCGGCCATTATGGCGCCGGCCCTCGAGCCCCCTGCGGGGGCGGCCTCTGCAATAACGGCCGCACTGCGCCCATTCCAGGAACCGTACCATATTTGTGCATCTGCACTACTAAAAAAACAGCCAACAATCGTTGTATGTGGTGGTAATTGTTGGCCGCAGTTTTTTATTACTTATCACATAATCACACTTGTACAACTCCCCCTGACATCCCCTTGGAGGCCGGGGTCATAAATCGTTGTCAGACATTATTACAAATGGGATGTCACGCCTTGTCAGCTGGACATCATAAATCATGGGCCATAAATCATTGTGCGTCATAAATCATTCTGCCACAATCGGCCCTTACTTTGTTGCCATAAATCACTCTGTCTGATCCCCACAAATCAGCAGTCCCTAAATCATGGGTCATAAATCATTGGCACGTCATAAATCATTCCGTCACAACCCATCATAATTTCGTTGTCATAAATCATTTTTGCCTGAGCATCATAAATCATGGGTCATAAATCATCGGTAGGCCATAAATCATTCTGTCACAATCTGTCATCATTTGGCTGTCATAAATCATTCTGCATGAGCATCATAAATCATCAGCCATAAATCATCGCCTGGCCATAAATCACTGGTTTGTCTTTTGCTCATTTGCACCTCCTAGGGTCGTAAATCACCCTGACAGCTCATAGATTGTTCTTTGTTGTTTACCACGCCCCTTTGCGTGTGGGGGGTAGCCTTTTCCCTGGAGTTAGGCCCCAACTCGCTACCTTGTTAGTCTCTTTTGTGCCCCACCTTCTGGCGGGGGCTGGGCTGCGAGCGCCGTCTCCGTTTGCTACCCCGATTTCGTCAGGCGCACTCACCCTGCCGTGCGGCATCCCAAAGTGAGTGGCCCTCCTTCTACACACCGCCCTGTTGGTGCGCTCCCATACAATACCAATACACTTGTTGTTTCCGCCACGCCGCCAGGGAGGCTTACGTCTTCCTGCGGCTCCCCCCACATCTGGTCAGCCCCGACGGCAATCTTCCCACAAACGCAATGATGTGCTCTGCTCCGTCTTTGCCCTTAGTGCCCTGGCCCACTTGCATCCTTCTTTGATGTCTTACAGTGCTGTCTCCGCCCGCCCAGGGTCATACCTCTCGTGGCTGAAGTCCGGTAGGCTCCGATGGCGATCTTCAAGCCAAACGCCATGGTGCTCTGCTCCTTCCTCGCCATTTTTGAGGCGTGGCTTCGCGTCCTGTTTGGAGTCTTACAGCGCTGTCTCCTCTCACCATGGGCCATTCATGAAAACAAAATTGGGAGACAGTCAGTTACAGTTTGTGGTGGCCTGATACAGTATACATTGCTCACGTCCCATCCTCAACTTCACCCCTGCTCCCGGCAGGCTCTTCCGGTACGCACCTCTACACCACGACCTCAACCTCTCCCAGGCTCCGCTACTTCGGTTTACAGTAACTACTGGATGGGTCGGGTACGGTAACTACTGGATGGGTCGGGGTACCTCAGTGGAATCTCCAAGAGGGGTTTTGTAATCTTTACTCTCACTCAGCTGACTTCTAGTGTACCCTTAGGTCATCGCTCACCCCCGTGTAATGTACTTACTATTCAGCTGGTCCTCTGGGTATAGACCACCGCGCTGTTACCCTGGCGCGAAATGTGTTACCCGCACTAATCCGTTTTCGCGGCACCGCCTTTGTGTTCTGCGCTAAAGTACTGTGACTAAATTTGCGAGGCTATGCCACCATGGACGCAAACCCTTTCGGTAAACACAGGACCTAGTGTTGCCTCGGAAGGCCCGCATTACTCCTGCTCTGAAATTATTTATTTATTTATTTATTTTTCAACTAGCCCGGACACTTGCCTAAAGTGTGGGGCACCCAATACCAATTGGATGACAATTTGGTAATTCCGTGTACTACACCCTCTTCCTTAGTACCCAGTCAACAGGATTGATTCAAATGTGAAGAGCGTGTATGGTGTCCGCACCGCCATCCGCTAATTCCTTGTTATGTGGTCTTTGCAGCAGGCATGCTAAGCCAAGGCGCTGCGTGCCGTGACTCAAACAAACTTCAACGAGTCAGAAAAACAATCTAGACGGGGCTCCGATCTCCCCAGGAGCACATAAATCACCGTGGTCTTTAGCCACGGTTTATTTTATTTTATTTATTTATCTATTTATATATATATATCATATATATATATATATATATTTTTTTTTTTTTGTTTTCGCAGACATTTGTAGTGTATTTCTCCCTAATCTGCCTCTTATCGGATTCTGGAGCACTGTGCCTTCTGGAGCCTTAAACGGCTTGCCTCTGACTTTTTTTCTTTTTTTTTTTTTTTCTTTTTTTTTGCACATTTATATGGCGCGAAGTCGACCCGAAGGTATTGAAGCGCTTTACGTAGCATCGCATTTACATTACACATTCAGGCACTGGGAGATTAAAAGTTGCAGTGACCGCCGCTTCCGGTCCGAAGTCGGACGCCTTACCCATTAGTCCATGAAAGCACCGTGAACGGTATTGCCGCTACGAAGCCCCGATCTGTAGGGGCCTACCTCCATCAGCGCTGAATGCCAGCGCCGCATATTAACTCCCTTGAATATCGCAACCGGCACACTCTGCTGTTCGTTGTTTCCCGCATATGCATATTTTCGTAAATAGAGAAACCGGTCTAGCAGCAAGGGCCGGCATGCCAGAGGTGCCTTTCCACAGGTCTGGCGGCATTGCCAATCGCAGGGATTCTAACACATCCTCACCCCAAAGGCACTGTAGACTGCCCCCGAATGCGCGCCTGCTTAATAAATCGGCGGAGTCTGCCTCCTCCTTCCTATGGAGTCCGTGACTCGTGGACTAGTTCCCGCCACTACCTGTTTCATAATGTATTTATTGCACCGATAGCGCCGGGAAAGGGCGTGGGGGTTGTGCTCCGGTTTTATAGCTGTTGCACAGAGCGGTCTATATCCGCTTCAGAGTCCTTATCACCTTTAATGTGGCGTAACACGAGGAACCACGGAGTCGCACATTTCTAACTAGGCAGGGGCTGGACTCTGGATTTATTATATAAACGAGCTTGTGGGTTGATGTATGTACCCCAACGTCCATCTGCAAGACGTTTGACGGGGGGAGAGATTTCCCTGAACCGGTTCTGAAAAGCTAAATTGCAAGTTCGCTTTTTTTTTTTTTTTTTTTTTACGGTTATCACTTTTTAATTCGCTTGTGAAGGCCCGTTTATCCACAGATCTTCGCCTACTAAGACAAAGTCAATATGATTTTTTTTTTTTTTTTTTAACATTTTTAAAAGGCCAGCCGCATACACCACGGCTCCGATGGGCAAAGGTGCGCAGCTGGGGGCCAGCAAATTCCCCCCCAGGGGCCCGGAGGTCGAGGCCACAGCCCCAGATACTCTCCGCCTCCGTTCCCCGACTCCAGCGCCCTCCGCACCAATGGCGCCCCACACAGCACTCCGCTTCCTCCTGGCAACTCCCCTTTTTTTTTTTTTTTTTTTTTATTAGAGGCCTAAGAGTTAAGGCCACAGCTTCCATCCGTGCCTCCGACTCCTGCGCCCTCCGCCCTAATGGCGCCCCCATTAGCATTCCGCTCGGGGGAAACTCCTGTCCGATTGGAGCACTCGGAATGATGCCGGTGCACTTTAAAGAGGAATAGGAGCCAGCTTTAGCGAACTAGTTGTCCCAACTTTTCCACTTTCCTGTTTATTTGTTTAAATAGGAAAAAATTGTTTGAAACGCTCCCGATGGTATTGGCGCGCTTTACATGCGCGCCGGTTACGTTGCGCATTCAGGCACGAGGGGGGGTGGGGTTAAGCAATTTGCAGCGGATCTCACCCGCCCGAATGGTATTGGCACGCTGTACATGCGCGCCGGTTAGCGCCTTCAATCACAAGATGTGGGCGCGACCCCGGGTGTCGAACTCAGTTTCCCGCACCGGGTCGGCAGCCTAGCCGCGGGACAGCATCAGCTCCCCCGCTGCATAAGCCCTTACCCCCCCCACTGCAGAGGAGGGGCTCAGAGTCATACATCAATGTATTCCCCGCTTAGCAGGACAAAAGGCACTGCGTTAATTCAGGAGCGGCGATTACGGCAAAAGATGACTAAATGCCCTGTACATAGGCGCAGTTACCTCACTGGCGCGGCATTAATTAGGAGCAACAATTATGGCAAGAGAGGACTAAATGCCCGTCCATAGTTCATGAAAACTTGCCCCCAGCCTTTTGACACATTGTACATAATCAGCAGTTACGTTGCAACAGTGGTCCCATTGTCGCTACTACGATACACTTCCACATATCTCGCCCCTCATCTATGCAACCCAGCTGGGGTTTGAACCATTCACCCGCTACCCGGGACCATCCGTGTGTTCTTTTGCAAAACAGCTATCGAGTTACACTGTGCTGTTTGAAGGGACATTTCCTTTAGCCAGACTGTCGGGATGGTACATAACAGCAGTTCAGAATTCAAACCAGTTCCTTTCTCCAAAAATAGAGAGCAGAGTGCTGGGGATTGAGGTGTTTGATTCCCACTTGCGATTCTGGGAATACGTGATTCCATGCGTCTTGCCCCCTTTTCTTATCCTATAGTACATACAGCTCATATAAGCACTGGCAATAAAGTTGCGCATTCACGCTATACTAGATGCAGGTCTGCAGGCATTCTACTAAATATGACGCAGCGCTGCATTATTAATTCTTGTTGCTGGCCAGGGTCCCCTTTCTCCAACACTCGCACCAACTCGTAGCGAAGGCACACAACTCGCGGGGTGATCACTCTTCCCTCCCTGAGGGCTTACCCTGACACTGGTTTCGGCAGCAAAAAATGGGGGGGTCTTCGACTGCTGCCCGGGGAGCTGGGGGTCATATCTGCATCTTCCGGCCTCGCGCCTCAGTCCAATCTGCCCCGATCGTACAGGCCCCAGCGGCGGCTGGAAGCCGTGCCGCCCTCCGTCTCCCGGTGACTGGGCTCCTTGATCCCTCTTGCTGGCCGGGGCCCATCTTCGCTGCTTGCTGCTCCCGGGATCACGATGGAGACACGACGGTGATACGAAAGTTGTTGGCGCCGCTCCCCCAGCTCCCCTGATCTGCAAGTGGGCTGCCACGAGGGGGGAGCGTCGTCTTATATCTCCCCTTTCCTTCCCATTGTTCTTGGAAGGGAGAGGGCGGGGACCTCAGGGCATTCCGCCCTGCGGCGCTTCCCGCTGGTGAAAACCAGCTTGGTTCCCTGTCGGGCTCTGGCGGCCATTATGGCGCCGGCCCTCGAGCCCCCTGCGGGGGTGGCCTCTGCAAGACAGGTTCTACAATCATTTCAACATATGTTTTCCTTGATACCTAGTCAAACTGACTGGTGTACCCATGTGGTGGACACTGGTGACAGTCTGCCTGTAAAGAACAAACTTTACAGACAACCTGACCACGTCAGGGACTGTATAAAGGCTGAGGTACACAAAATGCTGGAACTGGGTGTCATTGAACCATCAGAGAGCCCCTGGGCTAGCCCAGTGGTTCTGGTCCACAAACCTCACACCAAAGATGGCAAGAGAGAGATAAGGTTCTGTGTGGATTACAGAGGACTCAATGCTGTCACTAGGACAGATGCACATCCTATTCCAAGGGCAGATGAGCTCATAGACAAACTAGCTTCTGCTAAGTTTTTGAGCACATTTGACTTGACAGCTGGCTATTGGCAAATCAGATTAGCTGAGGAGTCTAAGGCCAAAACAGCATTCTCAACCCCAGGTGGGCATTATCAATTTCTGGTGATGCCCTTTGGTCTGAAGAATGCACCTGCCACCTTCCAAAGGCTGGTGAATCAAGTCCTTACTGGGTTGGATGACTTTTGTGCAGCATATCTTGATGACATTGCTGTCTTTTGCTCCACCTGGGAGGATCACCTGGTCCACCTGAAGAAGGTACTTGAGGCTCTGCAAAAGGCAGGCCTCACTATCAAGCCTACTAAGTGCCAGATAGGGCAGAGTAAGGTTGTGTACTTGGGCCACCTTGTAGGTGGAGGCCAAGTTCAACCACTGGAGAGTAAGATACAATCCATCAAGGACTGGTCTCCTCCAACCACCCAGACTCAAGTTCGAGCCTTCTTGGGCTTGACTGGGTACTACAGGAAGTTTGTTAAGAACTATGGGTCCATTGTGACTCCTCTTAATGATCTGACATCCAAGAAGATGCCCAAAAAGGTTCAGTGGACAGTAAGCTGTCAAAAGGCATTTGATGACCTGAAGAAGGCCATGTGCTCTGCACCTATCCTGAAAAGTCCTGACTACTCCAAAGAGTTTATTGTCCAAACAGATGCTTCTGAGTTGGGTGTGGGAGCTGTGCTGTCACAACTTAATGTAGATGGTCAAGACCAACCCATTGCTTTTATTAGCAGAAGGTTGACCCCCAGAGAGAAGAATTGGTCAGCTATTGAGAGGGAGGCCTTTGCTGTGGTGTGGGCCCTGAAGAAGCTGAGGCCATACTTGTTTGGCACTCACTTCAAGATTCAGACCGACCATAAGCCCCTCTTGTGGCTAAATCAGATGAAGGGTGAAAACCCCAAACTGCTTAGGTGGTCCATTTCCCTACAGGGGATGGACTTTACAGTGGAGCACCGGCCAGGTACAGACCATGGGAATGCAGATGGTCTCTCCAGGTACTTCCACTTAGGACATGAAGACGAGACTGGTCAAGGCTAGTTTAATATCCCTGCGTTTGGTGGGGGGGGGTTGTGTAGGAGAGTAGGGTCTGCTATCCTATGGTCACACCAAATTTTTGCTTTTTGCTTCACTGGTTTTTGACATATTGAGGCTGTGGGCCTGCTAATCAGACCCCCAGCCTGCTGTTCTCTCTACTAAATTAACACTATGCACTCTAGGTGCATAACCAATTGGAACTAGATCACCCTGTGAGCCCCTTGTACCAGTGTACACTGGGTACCCAGGGCATTGGTGTATCTAAGGCCTACCAGGGGCTGAAGCATGTATTATGCCACCCCTGGCCTGGCCTAACAATTTGACACAACTGGCTGATCACTCAGCTGGGGTAAGTTGGTGTAATCACCTCTTACTTAGGTGTAGTATACCTATACCTAACCTTAAATGGGACACATATTAACCTATAAGTCACTCCTATGGCAGGCCTTAACAATCCTGAAGGCAGAGTGCTTGGTTTCATGTGAGATGGTGCTCTGGCATGAGCTGAGCCTGTCTGCAGTGATCGGAACCACTTCCTTTTACTGTTTCCAGATATCGCCATACCATATACTCTTAAGTGCATTATGAACCTCGCGGTTAAAGGCTATCTTTGGTTTGGCTTTATCAAAACATGTCGAGTAAGGTGTCATACGAATTGGAATACTAACCCCTCGCCAATTCTGGCGACGGGGTTAGCATTCCACCCTTCTAGAGGGACACGACATGTACAGTACCTGAAACCCGGGTAAAATCAGACATAGCCTCAGCTCCACAAAATGGATGCTGCCACCACAGACACAAGTCTGCCCTCCTGCTGCTGGGAGTCCTTCCAGCTTGGGAGACGTGGACAAAGGGTTTCCTGCCAGGGGAGGTGCATGCACCACCCCAGACAGGATTTTGTGTATTGGTCAGGTAGGGATTCAATAGAATCAGACATGCCTGAGGCTCACAAGGAGCCTCGGTGCATATGCCAGTTCAAACCGGTCCTGGGGCACACCAGCCCCGGACCTGGGGTGAGCTGGACAAAGGATTGGGGGTGTAACCACCCCCCTTCCTGGTCCCACCCATAGGGAGGGACCTAGCGGGTAGTCCGTCCCCTAGAATCCGCTTAAAGGTAGGAGCTGTGTCCTAAGACTTCAGACATCCTGGAATCAACTTAACCACAAGGAGAAGACCGGAACTTCGACGCTCTGCTGCACAGACGACTGAAGGAAATCTCCCCTATTGTCAGGGAGTGACCCGCTTGCTAACGCAAGCACCAACCAGCTATTGAACGTCTGCTTTGCCGCCACCTCCTGCCGGAGCCCGAGCCCAGAGCCCGACAAGAACTGGACCTCCAGACCTCTCACCGCCCGATCCACAGTCCCTGCAAAGAAGGAACCCGTGGAGGCACCGAGACACGTGGAGCCAGCCATCTTGGAAGACCGACGACCAGCTGCAAGCGCAACGACAGAGGCTCCCTCCAAGTTGTGCTTTGGGTCCTGAGAAGCCCAACACCCGAGCAGCATCTGCACCAAAGGTGAGCCCTCCAGCATCTCCACGATCTGCGTGGGGCCCCTCTGCACTTTGCATCTTGACGCGCATGCCCGGTCCCTGGCCCGTTGGCTAGCGGCCATTTTGGCGACCTATTTTGAAATCAACGATGCTGGTCTGGTTGCTCCAGACTGGCCCTAGCTGCTCTCCAAAAGAGCAGCCCCTCTGACCTTGCTGGTCAGGACAATCAGCTTTCCTCTCTTTCCACGACTCCTGCTTTTGCCAAGGCTTGTTTGCTTCTTTCGAGTCACCGACACCGCCGACAGCGAGAGCCTTCGTGGGACAGCTCGTGACTCGACTCCTGGACGTCGTCGACCTTCAGGGACCACGTGGCTGCGGAGACAAGCTACCCCTCATCACCTGTTTGCACCCGACATCGCCTGGTACCTACCTGGTGCCACGCCGGTCACTGGCTAGTGACTGTGAACACTGTCCCCTCTGCTTTCAGGTCTTCTACAACTCCGATCCATCCTTGGATCCAACGCAGCTCTTCTGGACCGACCGCCTGCAGCATCTTTGTCATCAGGCTCCATTGAATCGATAGAAGAAACCCGACGCACTTCGAGACCTATGCACCCGCTTCCTGTGGGTGAGGTAACGCTGGCACATCTCTAGTGTCTGTGTTTTGAATCTTGAGATCGTAGTCCAACCAGAAGATCCTTTCTGCAGTAACTTTTTAACTTTTACGCACCCATTGAAAACCTATGGGAGCATGCGTGTGACTTTACTCACTGCACACGCGACCCGTGGACCTCCTGGTCACTAACTGAAGTTAGCTCCTTGTAGGTCCAGCAATTCTAGAGGCCCTAGGCCTTTTCCCTTTCCTGTTCGTGGTACTTATACCACTATTTTAGTATATGGTTTGAGTGGCCACCAGGGCCCATCCATATAAAGTGCAACTTCTGTATATTATAACATTGTCTTGTTCAACGATTTGTGCTCCTGTGCTCATAAAGAGTCTAGGGGATACTTTGAGAAATAAATACATAACAATTTTGAATATATATCTGTGTGGTGTCCTTTCATTGGTATAAAAGGGGGTTACATTTGGTAAAACAGCCTGCTTAACACGCTTTAACGAGTTTAGCCTCAAAGACTGCTTAGCCTACGCTACCACTAGGGCAGCTAGTCCGAAAAGGTTGACTTACAACCACACCATAAGGGTTGCTTGGCATGGTACAAGGTGGTCACTTTAACTAGTGAACATCATATACCAGGCCAACTTCTCACACCCATTGAACCATTGTCTGTTCTGTATTCATCTGCCCAGGTTACACATAGTGGGTATAAGGTTCCTTCCTGTATGTACCAAGTATAGTGAGCAATGGTGCCTATGTCTGGGCACACCCATATCACTTAGGGGGACTCACTCAGAAAAAAACAAAAATGTGATTGGAAGACTGCTTGAATTAATGTCAGCTAATGGAAATAGTGACCAGTAGTATGTCAGAACCTGTTCAAAAGGGGTGGGGGGGGGGGGGGGGTTCAAGGGGCAAGCAGAGGCTACTGGATCTCAACTATGGGGATGAAGTTTTTTGCCTCTGATTTCCTGGGGTCCATGCCTTCAGTACTTGACTCTCATGGACCGATGGCGCTGCAGCCCATAAAGGGGGCCGCATCGTAATGGGCCCCATGGTTTTCTTTCCGACCGCCTCATTATGATGGAGGCGGTCGGAAAGTAAACCGTCCAGTCATTCCAGCTGGCTTCCAGTGGGCTCGGAGAGCCCGTTGGGCAGTCGGAAGCCGGACAGTAATCTTAAGCACGGGCCTTTCCGCCCTTGAGTTTACGATGCACAGTTTCTGACATGGTTTCCATGCCGACCTGTCCGACATGGAAACCATGTCGGAAAGCGTGTTTGGGGGCCCTGCAGGGCCCCCTTTGGTGCACAGCTTCCAGTTGGAGGCCGAGAGGGACAACTACGGAATGTATGATGATACAATGCAAACATTATTAAACAAATCGAGGGAGAAGAGGGCTTGAAACAATAACAATAAATTTTATCGTTATCAAGGTCCAGCATACATGCCCTAGCAATAGTGAAAACAGAAGGTATGCAGTTCCTAGTGTTAACGCAAGGTGTGACAGAATAACAAGTGGGTCGCACAGTGGTGACAGGAAACTATAGTGAGAAGCAGGAGTAAAGGTTACTCCTTATTTGGAAAAGAAGACCCTCACACACCCAACAAGCGGGTGTCTTGCTTCATCACCGGGTCTTTGCTCCTTATCGGGCCGGCAAGTGCAATGCCCGATCAGGCACCTAATAGGGCCTTCCTAGCGGAGATCTTTTATTCCAACGCCGGTGAGTGATGTGTGTGTGGGGTTGAAGAAACAGTATTAAGACATATGTGAGTGTAGGTGCAAATGGAGTTAAAGTGATTAAAACAGGGGTAGGTGATCCACTAAATAATTTTATATGGTGCCCCCCTGTTGATCCCTGCACCTTAAGGCAGGCACCTTGAGGTGCAGGGTTATAATGCATCTCCCTTTACTCAATGGGAGCTTGTGTAATGGCCGGTTTATGGCCATAAAACGAGCTACCATTGAGAAAAAGGAGCATGCGACTGAACAGTGTTCGGTCACATTGTAATGGGCCGGTCAGTACCGCCGACTGTGTGTCTGTTGGTCCCAGGACCGAGTCGGTGTTCGGCAGAAGCAATCCGGTCGACATCAAAATCAGCCCCTCAGTGTTAGCAGTGGCAAGAAGTCACAGGCTTCTCAGGGAGGCAGTGTGAAGGTGCTCGGGCTCAACAACACAGATTTTCATTAATAAATGATTGTCCACCCCAGTGCTTTATTTTCAAGAAGACAAGCCCTGCACACATAATAGAACTAAATACTATGCCTATGACATGAACAACACGCAAATTAGCATCATGGGCACACGAGATTCTCTGCGCAATTTCCCTCTGAAGAGCCTTTCCCCTCCCCTCTGGTACAGGAGGGTTCCTCTCTGGGTCAATGTGAAGCATGATTAGGTTCAGGTGCAGACACACCTGTACTTTCTCAATCCTCACCATCTATCTCACAGTTCACTTATCTTACCAATTGAGGTTTCTTAGTGTGTTTGGGTTGGCACACTCGAGCTGCCATCCGGTTCCTCCTGAACTCTCCCACTCTTAGGCTTCTGAGAGAACATGAGCACACAGTTCTTGTTATGGTCACTGTGTGCGGTCACATCTCTGATGAGGCAGCTGCTAGATGTCCAATGGTGAATGGGGTAGCTCATTGGCCAGCTGTTCCAGGGCACTGTGGATCACACATAGGCTGAGTAAGTGGATGCTCGAGGTGTTTGATCAAAAATATCATGTGGATAAAATATTGAGTCAGAATATCAGAGGCCAAGATATCACGAGGGTAAGTTTCTATGGGTAAGCAAAGCTTTACTATACTACTTAATTCCACAAATATGTACCTTGCATATATATATATATATATATATATATATATATATATATATATATAGGCACTGGCTCTCTGACACGCCCTCTCGGTCTGGATGCGCCGCGTTAGCCAGCAACTTGAATGGACTTCGTGTATGGTAATGCAAAACGCGGCGCCCCCTCGCGCAGGCTGAAGCACCACAGGGTGAAAGCAACACTGCGTGGGGAGAGAGGAGCAGCATTGACTGCAGGGAGCATCAAGGGGTTTCCAGTGAGGATTTTGAACTTCGCAGACAGCTGTGGTTGGGTGCAGTCCGGAGGCCACATCGTTGGGACGCCACTGGGCGAGCGGATTCTTTACTTACTTAAGGAAGATCCACAGAGGGACTGCATTTACCAGCATGCAGTGGTCTGAACTTACAACGCGATTTGTAGTATCCCTTTAAGAACTAAGGAGGAGCCCCAAGCAAAATTGCAGGAGTGGCCAAGAGACCACTTAAATGGCCACCAGGTGCGAGGCTCCAAACATCGTAACAGGCACTGATGAAAGCTGAACTGCTGAAACGCGTCTGCCCAATGTTACAAAAATTTGCGTTGTAACCTACCTTGGAGTGAAGCCTCTTGTATGCGTCCTGGCTGTGTCAGACCCTTCTTCTTTTTGTTCAGAGTGGGGATTTGGACTTTATATATATATATATATATATATATATATATATATATCTATATATATATATATATTCATAGAAGGGTTTGCCTTTTGTGGGATGCACTCGAGATGGATGGATATAGCACAAAGGAGATGTGGCCCCCAACCTCCAGACAGTTCTTGCGACGCGTTTCGGGCCTTGCGCCCTTCTTCTCTGGCAACTGTCACACAACAAACAAGCGCCACTGCCAGGTGATTCCTTTAAATAATTTATTAAATCACGCCCTTGTGGGCCGGCTGAAATGCCGTCTCAAAGCATCCTGGGCCTGGTAGTTTCAATGTCAATATCAAACCCATGTGGGTTGCTTGTTACAATTGTGAATTTTCGAAAGTTTCTTGCTGCATGGTACACGGAGACAAACAAACTCCTTGATAGTGCGCATCCATTACTCACGCACTTGGCTGCCCCAATAAACAGCCGCGGACCCGCTGTGTGTGGCGCGGTGGTGCTTCCCTCGACCTGGCGGGCCGGAATATATTCATAGAAGGGTTTGCCTTTTGTGGGATGCACTCGAGATGGATGGATATAGCACAAAGGAGATGTGGCCCCCAACCTCCAGACAGTTCTTGCGACGCGTTTCGGGCCTTGCGCCCTTCTTCTCTGGCAACTGTCACACAACAAACAAGCGCCACTGCCAGGTGATTCCTTTAAATAATTTATTAAATCACGCCCTTGTGGGCCGGCTGAAATGCCGTCTCAAAGCATCCTGGGCCTGGTAGTTTCAATGTCAATATCAAACCCGTGTGGGTTGCTTGTTACAATTGTGAATTTTCGAAAGTTTCTTGCTGCATGGTACACGGAGACAAACAAACTCCTTGATAGTGCGCATCCATTACTCACGCACTTGGCTGCCCCAATAAACAGCCGCGGACCCGCTGTGTGTGGCGCGGTGGTGCTTCCCTCGACCTGGCGGGCCGGAATATATTCATAGAAGGGTTTGCCTTTTGTGGGATGCACTCGAGATGGATGGATATAGCACAAAGGAGATGTGGCCCCCAACCTCCAGACAGTTCTTGCGACGCGTTTCGGGCCTTGCGCCCTTCTTCTCTGGCAACTGTCACACAACAAACAAGCGCCACTGCCAGGTGATTCCTTTAAATAATTTATTAAATCACGCCCTTGTGGGCCGGCTGAAATGCCGTCTCAAAGCATCCTGGGCCTGGTAGTTTCAATGTCAATATCAAACCCGTGTGGGTTGCTTGTTACAATTGTGAATTTTCGAAAGTTTCTTGCTGCATGGTACACGGAGACAAACAAACTCCTTGATAGTGCGCATCCATTACTCACGCACTTGGCTGCCCCAATAAACAGCCGCGGACCCGCTGTGTGTGGCGCGGTGGTGCTTCCCTCGACCTGGCGGGCCGGAATATATTCATAGAAGGGTTTGCCTTTTGTGGGATGCACTCGAGATGGATGGATATAGCACAAAGGAGATGTGGCCCCCAACCTCCAGACAGTTCTTGCGACGCGTTTCGGGCCTTGCGCCCTTCTTCTCTGGCAACTGTCACACAACAAACAAGCGCCACTGCCAGGTGATTCCTTTAAATAATTTATTAAATCACGCCCTTGTGGGCCGGCTGAAATGCCGTCTCAAAGCATCCTGGGCCTGGTAGTTTCAATGTCAATATCAAACCCGTGTGGGTTGCTTGTTACAATTGTGAATTTTCGAAAGTTTCTTGCTGCATGGTACACGGAGACAAACAAACTCCTTGATAGTGCGCATCCATTACTCACGCACTTGGCTGCCCCAATAAACAGCCGCGGACCCGCTGTGTGTGGCGCGGTGGTGCTTCCCTCGACCTGGCGGGCCGGAATATATTCATAGAAGGGTTTGCCTTTTGTGGGATGCACTCGAGATGGATGGATATAGCACAAAGGAGATGTGGCCCCCAACCTCCAGACAGTTCTTGCGACGCGTTTCGGGCCTTGCGCCCTTCTTCTCTGGCAACTGTCACACAACAAACAAGCGCCACTGCCAGGTGATTCCTTTAAATAATTTATTAAATCACGCCCTTGTGGGCCGGCTGAAATGCCGTCTCAAAGCATCCTGGGCCTGGTAGTTTCAATGTCAATATCAAACCCGTGTGGGTTGCTTGTTACAATTGTGAATTTTCGAAAGTTTCTTGCTGCATGGTACACGGAGACAAACAAACTCCTTGATAGTGCGCATCCATTACTCACGCACTTGGCTGCCCCAATAAACAGCCGCGGACCCGCTGTGTGTGGCGCGGTGGTGCTTCCCTCGACCTGGCGGGCCGGAATATATTCATAGAAGGGTTTGCCTTTTGTGGGATGCACTCGAGATGGATGGATATAGCACAAAGGAGATGTGGCCCCCAACCTCCAGACAGTTCTTGCGACGCGTTTCGGGCCTTGCGCCCTTCTTCTCTGGCAACTGTCACACAACAAACAAGCGCCACTGCCAGGTGATTCCTTTAAATAATTTATTAAATCACGCCCTTGTGGGCCGGCTGAAATGCCGTCTCAAAGCATCCTGGGCCTGGTAGTTTCAATGTCAATATCAAACCCGTGTGGGTTGCTTGTTACAATTGTGAATTTTCGAAAGTTTCTTGCTGCATGGTACACGGAGACAAACAAACTCCTTGATAGTGCGCATCCATTACTCACGCACTTGGCTGCCCCAATAAACAGCCGCGGACCCGCTGTGTGTGGCGCGGTGGTGCTTCCCTCGACCTGGCGGGCCGGAATATATTCATAGAAGGGTTTGCCTTTTGTGGGATGCACTCGAGATGGATGGATATAGCACAAAGGAGATGTGGCCCCCAACCTCCAGACAGTTCTTGCGACGCGTTTCGGGCCTTGCGCCCTTCTTCTCTGGCAACTGTCACACAACAAACAAGCGCCACTGCCAGGTGATTCCTTTAAATAATTTATTAAATCACGCCCTTGTGGGCCGGCTGAAATGCCGTCTCAAAGCATCCTGGGCCTGGTAGTTTCAATGTCAATATCAAACCCGTGTGGGTTGCTTGTTACAATTGTGAATTTTCGAAAGTTTCTTGCTGCATGGTACACGGAGACAAACAAACTCCTTGATAGTGCGCATCCATTACTCACGCACTTGGCTGCCCCAATAAACAGCCGCGGACCCGCTGTGTGTGGCGCGGTGGTGCTTCCCTCGACCTGGCGGGCCGGAATATATTCATAGAAGGGTTTGCCTTTTGTGGGATGCACTCGAGATGGATGGATATAGCACAAAGGAGATGTGGCCCCCAACCTCCAGACAGTTCTTGCGACGCGTTTCGGGCCTTGCGCCCTTCTTCTCTGGCAACTGTCACACAACAAACAAGCGCCACTGCCAGGTGATTCCTTTAAATAATTTATTAAATCACGCCCTTGTGGGCCGGCTGAAATGCCGTCTCAAAGCATCCTGGGCCTGGTAGTTTCAATGTCAATATCAAACCCGTGTGGGTTGCTTGTTACAATTGTGAATTTTCGAAAGTTTCTTGCTGCATGGTACACGGAGACAAACAAACTCCTTGATAGTGCGCATCCATTACTCACGCACTTGGCTGCCCCAATAAACAGCCGCGGACCCGCTGTGTGT